>NC_081289.1:2349129-3011629 GCF_030490865.1 Poecile atricapillus | reverse complement strand
AAAGGTAACACCAGCAAAGGGCACTGGAAGAAGAGGTGAAATCTCTTCCTTCAGGCTACTTGGGAGAAATGTGGTCACTGGATTTGGTGGGGGTAAATTATTTCACACAAGAACTTAAGGGAATAGAAGAAGATTCCCAGCCACTACACCATTCCTCCTGATTCAGAATGGAGAGAAGAAATTTTAACCATTGTGGGCCATGAGCCTTCCTGCTGTGCCAGGTAAAGAGCTGCCTCTGCTGATGCCTTTTATTCCTGCAAATTCCTGCCCGTTCCAGTTGCTGTTTCATTTCTAGAGGATCTCTAAAACTAAAATTATCTTCCAGTCATTACCAGGGGGAGATGCTCTCAAGCCACAAACTTAAAAGCAAGAGAGAACCACGCCATAACCCAAAGCACAAG
Source organism: Poecile atricapillus (assembly GCF_030490865.1). NCBI lineage: Eukaryota > Metazoa > Chordata > Aves > Passeriformes > Paridae > Poecile > Poecile atricapillus. Next base: position 3,011,228 of record NC_081289.1, on the reverse strand, counting down.
CCATTGATTTCTGCAAGAGTTATCACAGAAGAATCCCAGCACTTAACAAAGAGATTAGGAACTAATGAAGAAAAGAAATATCAATCACAATGCAAGTCAAAACACGTTACTTTCGTTTTCCAAAGAACTGAGAAAAAGATTAACTTTCCAGCAGAACTTTCTTTGTGTCAGAGGAGAGCTCCTGACCCAAATGTCTATTGACGTCTTCCTCTTTGTTGGCAAAACGGAGATCATCACTTTAGGGAGCCCGTGCTGCTGAAATGAATATAACAAATTACCATTAAATCAAATGAAGTCTCTCAATGGCTTTGGACAGCAAACTGCTGGGTCTTGATCTTAAACCTCAGTAATGTTTCCAAAATGAGCTTCCATAGCCGGGCTCTGTCAGCAGGGCTGCAGCTGTGGAGAGCTGGGGGTTGAGCTAATCATGGAGAAGGGATTCACAGAGACTCCAGGAGAAAGGATTTTTGTCTCCTGGGTGGGCACAGGCGGTCTCACAGTGAGCACCCATTAGTGATGCAGCAAGACATTGCATGGTAATGGCTCTGAGCCCTGCTGCAAAGCTGAAAGGCACTGGCAAGTGTTGGTGTGTGGCAGAAATCTTGCACATCAGAGGGGAAATTAAGGGTTTTTCTTTCTGCTTTGTGCAAAGAGAGGTGAAATGAGCTTCTGTTGCATTCAGTGGTCAAAACTGAAAAGTGGTTATTCTGATGTGAAATCATATCTCAGACGTTGCATGTGTGAGAGGTTCTGCAAGTTCAGGTGTGTTTGAAACCACTGGACCAAATGTGGAGAAAAGTCCTGGTTGAGGTTGTGGGAGCTGCTCTTCACACACAAAGTGAAAGTGGGGTACACGCCTGAGACTGAACGTTCAACTCAATGTGGGGAAAAAGGTTTATGGATGAGGAGGAAAGGAAAATCACTTTGCTTTTTTGTGTTGATGAGAGCTGAGGTCCAGCTATCTTAAGCCCTTGGAGAAACCTGAAGTTGGGTTCTCAAAGCAGTTCAGTCCACAACATCTGTGAAACAAACTTCCCACCCATAAATATGGAGTAATTTGAAAAAAATTCCTTCAGGTGATTTGTTCAGGGCAAGTGATATTTGTGAAGCATCAGATCTTGTCAGATCTTTTACTTCCTTACTGAGGTGAAAGGATTCACAAGTGAGGTGAGTCCTACTCCTTAGTTCTGTCCATAAACCAAAGGAGAATTCCATGATATTTCCCATTATCATCATCAGCGCCAGAACTGCACACAGGCATTGGGATTGCTAATTTACCATTGTTAAATCTACCAGTTTCTTGCAAACCTAAGTGTCCTTAGAATCTGGTCCCTCTCCAGATGAACTGATCAGGATCTGGAAATGTGATGTTCTGTAATTAACAGCTCATTAAGGGACTGAATCCAGCCAGAGAAAAGCAGCTGCTCTTCCTACACCCTGCACTAACACCAACCCTGGCATTAAAGCTTCACTGCCCACGAAGAACAATGACCAGATTTTCCCTTTAAAACTGGGAAAAGGCTTGGAATATCAGAGTTGTACGAGACTGGTGTAAACTGAATCTCAGCCCATGATGGGTGTTTGGGATTGAACCTTGTTGATTTGCAGGGCTGTGATGATTTGCCTGGTGGCAGCCTGTCTTTATTTCCATTTATTGTGTTCTTCTAGCGCAGTTTCAAATTATTTTCCCAGTGAGGAAGAATCCTGGTCTAGCTCTGAGAATTTGCCTGAGCAGTTGTAAAATTTTGCATTTCCTGATGAATTTTGAAAAGCCTGTCAATCCCTGTCCTGTCCTCTTGTTTCTGATTCTCACTTCAAATAAATGCAGGATGAAACCAGAGGAAGCAGCAGCCCCTGGAGTGGTTTAGAAACCTTTAACCAAGAGGAAAGGTTAATGGAGTAGAGTTAATGCAGTGGAGTTTATTTTTAATAGAAAAGAAGAGACTTTGAGATGACTTGGCAGAAATCTTCAGCCTCAGGAAGAAAAAAGATGATAGTGGGTAGTTTTCTCTCTGATGTCATGGTTAATAAACTCAGGATATAATTTAAAGCTGAGATTATTTGGGAGATGTGCCACATCAGGCAAAGGGGAGAAGATATAAGCAGTGAATTTCTAATAACTCAAAACCTCCTCCATACTTGGGTTAAGAGTCCTCTGGATTTTCAGGTTTGTTTGCTATCCAGTAAAATCCACAGACACTGACCCTGATTCTTCACAGGGCTGCATTAATAAATTGTTGAAGAAAGGCAAACCTGTAATTATGACAGAGAACCTTTCTGCAGGTAGTGAGTACTTGGTTCTCAAGGTGAAACAAGGTACCATACGTTAACATTTTGGGGGATTTATTACAATTTCATGTTTTCCTGTGGCTTAGATTTTTCCCTTGGTAAATAATGGTAATGTGGAACGCCTCAAAACATGGACAGCATCAGTTGCTGGCTCATAAACATTTACAGAGAGCTTGGATGACAGAGACTGAATAAGCACAAAGCATTTTCTTGACCCAGCTAATGAATCTGTAACTTCTGGAATCTTCTCTTTTTTTTATGGACCTTTCATTCAATCCATTTGCAATTAACTCCAGCCCTGACACTTCTGGCCGTTTGAGCCAGCAATACATCTGTTTGCTGGAACCCAGTCTGCTGGACAGAAACCACGTGAAAAACTGCTACTTTTTTGGAAGATAATTTGGGAGAACATCGGCTCCTCTTCATGGCTTGGAATGGATGGGAATCATGTCCCGTCTCAGGGACCTCATTCCTGGAATCTGGGCAGGAAAACCTGCCCTGAAGTGCACGAGCAGCTCCCTCAACACTTCATGTGAGCTCTGTGGGTCTGAAGTGGGGCCTGGTGGCATCGCTGTGCCACGGGGCTCATTAGGTGCTCTCAAGAGATGATGCAAAGCTTTGGAAGCTCAATTAGCCCTTAATTAAGAGAACTTAAAGAAGTGTAAGAGCTCTTAGCTGCTCTTACCACTCAAGCCATGATTAAAATGCCGCATCTCCACTCCATAACCCCGTGCAATGAGGTGGGTTGGTGCCAGCTGGCTGGGAAGCAGCGCTGTGGAGGAGGAGCTGGGGGTTTTTGGCAGCTCATGAGTCAGCAGTGCAGCCTCATGGCAAGCTGTGCTCAGGGAAGTGTTCACCAGGAGCTCCAGTGGAAGGATTCTCCACCTCTGAGCAGCACTCCTGACGCCACTTCTGCAAAGCCACGTCCTGTTCTGCGCATCCCAAAACAACAAAGCCTGGAGCATTCAGGGGTGAGCCCTGCAAAGTGGCACCAAGAGCTCAGGACCCTGGAGCCAACAGCGTGGGAATGGCTGAGAGCTGGATGTGCTCAGCATGCCCCAGAGAAGGCTTGGTGACATCTTGTTGCCATCTGCAATATCCAGGGTGGCCCTGCAGAGAAGGGGGAGCCTGTCCCGGGCACAGGGGAGAATCCAGAGGTGATGGGAAATGGGAAATTCTTATTGGATAGAATGGCAAAACAACTTGTGAAACACTGGAATGGGCTTCCCAGAGGGGTTGTTGGCTCTCCATCCTTGGAGATATTCAAAACTTGGGTAGACAAGCCCTGAGCTTTGATCCATTTGGCCCTGCTTGAGCATGGGCTCTTTTCCAGCTATATTCTATTCTATTCTATTCTATTCTATTCTATTCTATTCTATTCTATTCTATTCTATTCTATTCTATTCTATTCTATTCTATTCTATTCTATTCTATTCATTATTTTATATTAATTATATATATTATATTATATTATATTATATTATATTATATTATATTATATTATATTATATTATATTATATTATATTATATTATATTATATTATATTATATTATATTATATTATATTATATTATATTATATTATATTATATTATATTATATTATATTATATTATATTATATTTATTATATTATATTTTGTTATATCATATCATATTCTCTAAAATTGCTGTCTCATGTAGCAGATTTCTCCTTTTATCAGCTGATAGAGCTCTCTGGTGAGGTTATCCTAACCTGCATCAGTGAAATTGAATGGACTTAATCAGTACATCTTTACTAAAAAAATGTATTTTTGTCTGCAACAAGCCAAGAAATGAGAGAATTGATTCTTCCTGGAGAGGTTGCAACCTTCAGCAGAGTGTGAATAAAGAAAATCTGGGGGAAGCGATCTCTGGATCTAGAAGACGACTGCTCTCGACAGACTCAGATATTTAATTTTTTCTCACTCCTTTAAATCAGGCCAGCTCTTGCCTGGGGCTCTTTTCGAGTCATAGCATACAAATTGCTCTGGGGGCAACCATAGCATGGAATTTCTGCCACGGGGAACACACAGAATGATAATAAAGGCAGTGACTGGAGGCAGGGAGATTTTGAGTCCGCGGCTCCCAGGCTTCGAGCGGGGCGTGTGAGCTTGCGGCAGCCTGGTACCGCAGAAGGAGCAGACAGACACTGAGCTATCAGATTGAGAACTGTGTTGTTCCAAGGGAGACGTGAGCATAAGATGGGCTCTAGAGGGTCAGACAAAGCTTTGTGCCTCCAGAAATGGCTAACAGCAGATGCCTGGGGAGCAGTGCAAGCACGTGGCAGCACAGAGTGATGCTTCTCCAATATGTTCTGTCTCCAGCAGGTGGCTAAGGGGGTTGAGAATTGCTGTTATCTTTGTCTTTAGAAGCCCTTGATTTGACTTCTCCTCTGTGAGTGTTTTTTTCCAGTTCCTGGGAGTACCTGGGCTTTGCTCTAGGCCACGTGGATGCCCTTTGCTTCTGACAAGCCCCAAAATGCCACAGGACAAACTCTGGGTTTGGTATTAGGAGTTCATGAACCTTCACCTTCTCTTCATGCTGGTCCAGCAATACTCAGGAGGTTGTATTGAATGGAGTTTGATCTGAGCACCAAACTGGAGGTTGTGGAATCACAGAATGGTTTGGTTTGGAAGGGACCTTAGAGATCATCTCATTCCAATTCCAGTCCCAAGGGACCCCTTCCACTGTCCCAGGCTGCCTCAAGCCCTGTCCAGCCTGGCCTTGGACACCTCCAGGGATGGAGCATGGATGTTCATGAGGGCTCATGAAGGTTCCATGGTTCATGAGGGTCCACCTGGGGTTGCTCCTGACCTCAGCCTGGAGGGTCCCCTCAACCCCATTTTGAGCTATGGCACAGCCTGGGGGCTGAGAAAAAATTGTAAATCATGGAGGGAACAAGTGGAAGAACTGTCAAGAGTTACCCAAATTTGGGCTGGCATCAGCACTTCTGGAGCTAAGATACCCCCCAGGGAGAAAAAAATAGGGAAGGCCAGGCTGCAAGAGGTCTTGGAGACTGGACCTGACTTCACTGCAGTAGAACAGGCCTCTGCCACAGTTGTGGTTATTCCTCTCAACATTTTTTTCCCCTCTGCTGCTGTTTAAAATGCATGGAGAGGGATTTTCCAGCTCCTGTTCCCGGTGTGAGTGCTGTCTTATCCCTGAATCCTCTGTTTTCAGAGTGAGAATATAATGATGGACCAGGGTTCAGCTCATTGAGAGTTTGTTACAGAGCTGGAGCCATTATTATGAAATTACTAAATAAAACATACATTTTCATTCCCATTGGTAATAAAAATTATCAAAGTACCTCTCCTGGGACAATTATAATGAGATAATGCAGAACTCCTGACTGATTCCTGTGGCTGTAAAAAAAAATAAAATCAAAGAGCATTCAACAAGACATTAGTGTATGCCTTGGCTCCAATCACTTCCCTGTCTCATGGGGTAATGAAGTTATCAAATTAGTTTTAAAAAGGTGAAAATCCCATTTTTCAGTCCACCTGACAGGTTCTCCCCTGAATAATGTCATTATGATGAGGTGCACAGGACAGCATGAGCCTTTATTGCTTTTGGTCTAGACACTACAGGACATTAAGAAATTTTGCCCTCTTGTCTCCACGGTGTAATGTTTATACTCAGAGTGTCCAGGCCAATCAAATGATAAAGAACAGGGGTTTAGGTTCTAGTTTTTTTTTTCCCCTTCTGCACACCCAAAACATAAATACAACCGTATGTTCCAGCCTGCATTTGCAGAAATGAAGCATAAATGGCCTACTGGGTTATATAGCTCATCTGTTTCCCATTACTGCTCTGCAGCAAATTACGTTCTTCCCAAAGAGCAATGCCGGCGTGGACAGCCTAACAGCCTCCTTTCCCGGGGATCCAGGATGGAGGTCATGAAACATATTCAGTGCTGCTCTAACAACCAGTCTGTCAGCCTGGCATGAGCAGAAACCCTGCCCTGAGATGCTCCGGTGACATTGGAGAGGGCAAAACGCTCTGAGCAGATGTTTCAACCACCTCTGGAAGCGTCCCCTGCCTTTACTGAGCATTGACAGGACACCAGTGCTGCTGATTCAGGCACTCCAGTCACGTTCCAAAGGCAGGGCTTTGCCCCAGGGCTGATGCCTCCCACAGTGTTGAGTAAGAGGAATATTGTTAATTTTTCAAGCGTTGCCGTCTCTCCGTTTGCTGGGAAGTGAACCCCAAGCTCCCAGGAGCAAGAGCATCATCTCCTGCGGTTCCCAGCTCCCGGCTCGGTGGCCATCCTGTGTCCTGCACAGGTCAGGCTCAGCAGGGAGGGATTTACACACCCATGGAGAGCGACAGGAGACACTTGGAGCCCCTTTCAGGGACAGGGATGCTCTCACTGCCCGGCTGTGCTAGCCCAGGTAACACCAGCCCCTCTGAAAAATGGAAACGGGCAGCAAAACTGCGGAACCTCGGCGTCCTCCCGAACCACCTGTCAATACATCAGAGCTGGACACCCCCCCACCGTGATTCCAGCCACAGAGCTGTCTAATTCCCCTTGTAAAAGAGTCCCACAGGCAACAAATGCTCACACAGAGCACCTCCTGTGTTTACCTTGACACTACATGAGTCACAGCGCTCGCCTCTTGCCGAGCAGCCGTACACATTATCATCGCTTCAGCGTCTTGGTTGCTGCTCTCTCTTATTCTCCTTCTGTTCAGCAGAGCAGAGAGGTTGTTTAGGGTCCCCCCCAGCCCCCTCATGCCTGCAGTCCTTCCCAGAAAACCATTACCCAGAATTCCAGCTTTCCTTGAAGCAGCACTGAACAAGCTGTGCTGTGTTTTGCCCCCTCCAGGCTTTTTTTTTTTTATTTTTTTATTTTTTTTTTTAGCAGTTCTTGCAGAAAGGAATAATTTATCCAGAATTAAAACATCTGGTTATTGTGCTCCCTGGGTTAGTCAGCACTAAAAACAAAGTGCCTGGCTGAGTCCATCATGGGACAGGAGGAACATGACCCACACCTCCACAGGATGGCCTGGGTTGGAACTTTAAAGAGCATCCAGTTCCACCCCTGCCATGAGCAGGGACACCTTCTACTATCCCAAACTGATCCAAATCCAAATCCAACCTGTCCTGGAAGGCTTCCATGGATGGGAAATTCACATCTTCACTGGGCAACCTGTGCCAGAACTTCACCACCCTCACAGTAAAGATTTTTTTTCCCTAATATCCAATCTAAACCTACTCTGGTTCAGTTTGAAGCTTCCCCCCCTTGTTCTGTCACTCCCGGCTCTTGTAAATAGTTTCTCTCCATTTTTGTCAACTCATTCCTCTTCTCCAGGCTGAACAATCCCAATTCTCCCAGAATAATTCTTCTTCTGGCACAGTGTGGTCTCTTTGTCAGGGACAAAGCAGGAGGACAGGGCAGAGACATAAATTTACAATGTCAGGTGAGGGGGTGTGTCCAGAGGAGAGCTCAACTCCTCCACCTGGAATCCCGGGATGTGCCTGTTGGATGTGTTTGGAACAGGCTGGGACAGTGGTGCCACATCTGCTGCTGGCCTGTGGAGTTACCTTGAGCAAATCTCTCCACCCCTCCACTCCTTCCCTCTCCTCCCAGCTTTGCTCAGGTTAGTTAGGGAAGAAACTTTCCATTCCAGAGCGTGCAGCCAGTGTTTATCACGCTGGCATCCTCAGGCTACCGGCATACAAATAATGAAGAGCAATAATAACTGGTTGCCAATCAGCACAGGATCAGGTTTGCTGTTTCCAAATCAGGTGGAAATTGTTTTTCTCTTGCTTTGAATAATGTGATGAGAATATGTAAAAAGTCTTGTTTCTTTCTTTTTTTTTTTTTTTTTGGCTAGCAGCTAAAATACCCTTTATCAACGTTCCAAAATATGATTAATGCTAATCTTGACCTTTCTGAAGTTCCATGCAAGGCAGTTGATGATGCTTCTGTGTTGTAAAGAATCAAACAGAAGGTGTTTCTATCCACAATGAAGTGTTCTTTATTAATGAATGATTTGCTTACCAGGAAATCCAAGAATTCCTTTGCACTGTCTTATTTTTTTTTCTTTTACACAAACCTGGGGAAGTTTAATCATTTGGAGTGGATTGAAAGCATAAATATATTTATGAATTTCTCATCTCTTTTCCCCCTTACTCTAAAGTCAGAACACGAACTCTATTAGCTTATTACTTTAGGTCAGAGATCTTTTTTTTTCACCTTTCCAAGGAAAACACCTGGGTTATCAAGAAAATTAATGTATCAAATCAATCAACATTGTGACATCTGGTGTCAGCTGTTTCTGAGACTCCCAACAACAAGCCAAGAATAATCTGAAAAATGTGAAGCAGTAAAGGCTGAAGTTGTCCAGCTTCCAAAAAGGAAAATATAGAATAATTTTCTAGGCTTGAGTCAGGTGTAGAGATCTGACCCTGGTCCCTCCAGGATGGTGACAAACTTCTCATTCTCTTCTTCTGTGAGTCAAGCAGGAAATCCTAAACAACTTCCCAGACTCTCATAAACACCATGAAAATATTTCAAACACTGCTCTGAAAACCTGTCAGAACCTGAAGTTTTGTCAGGTCCTTCCAGAATTCTCAAGTCCCAGGTCAGACAACAGTGGAATGAAGATTATGGAGGGCAAAATGCTTAATAGCCAGAAATTGAGGGATCAATGGACATTTTGCCTAATTAATTCACAAATGCAGCGTATTAAAGTGGCCAAAATCTTCTGCTACCAAAAGGGTCACATGGATTCATTAAGTTCTTTGAGAGTCACAGATTGGGGGTATGAAAGGACTGTAAAATATATTTCTTATTTATCATTATTTGTAATTCAGGCCACTTATCTGCAATCATATTTCTCCTGACTCCTTGTGTTCTCTGTGATGGGGATGTCTCAGGCCATTAGTGACTAACCCACTGAATAATTAGGCTGTGAAAATCTAATGGCAGGATTTATTATTTTTATTATTATTAGCTACTTTCCACTCTGTTGTACTAATTCCATTTGGTATTGGTCTGTTTTCTTGGAGAACAATGCTCATTCACATAAAATCTTTTCTGTTTGTTGTTCAAAATACCTTTCATCATGTGATTTAACAGACCATGAAACATCTTAACGTTGTTTTTTAGATTTTCAAGCCAGTGCCAATACTTTGATGACATTAATAGGTTCCTTGCATCACCCCTGGAATACTTATATGAAATCACTGTATTATGTCCTCTTTTGTGTCCTTTCCTCATCGTCCTCCTGTGATGCACAACAATTTCTGTGCTAGAGGTTTCACTGATGGGCTTCTTTCACCCTAAATATCACTCTTGGACACACCTCTGGATGAGAAATCCGACTGCTTCCATGAGAAGCTCCTGGCTCCAGCCCACCCTGCGTAAAGATGCTGATTTTTCTGTCTGATTTACGTGTCCTCAGTGACCATCAGCTGGCCAGGACCCTCACAGCCTCCTGCAGTCCTCTGTGTTCCACTGAAAACCAGATTTGCTTCACCAGGCCCTGCTCCATGTCACCCCCAGCACCCCACGGGACAGGAGAGGAGGGGAGCAGGGGATTCCTGCTCCGGGAAAAAATCCTGCTGTGGGGGTCTCCTGCAGCTGTGAATGTGGGCAGTGCTACACTCATGGAGTCATGGAATGGTTTGGGTTGGGAGGGGATTAAAGCCCAATCCAGTGCTGTCCATGCCACCTCTTCATGGGCAGGGACACTTTTCACTATCCCAGATTGCTCCAAGCCCTGTCCAGCCCGGCCTTGGACACTTCCAGGGATTCAAGGGCAGCCACAGCTTTTCTGGAAAACCTGTGCCAGGGCTCCCCCACTCTCCCAGGGAAGAATTTCTTCTTATTATCTAATCTAAATTTCTCCTCTTTTAGTTTAAAACCATTTCACCTTCTCCTATCACTGAGAAAAAGTCACTCTACCTCTGTTTTATGAGCCTCCCTAAAGTACTGGAAGGATGCAATGATCTCTCCTCTCCTCTCCTCTCCTCTCCTCTCCTCTCCTCTCCTCTCCTCTCCTCTCCTCTCCTCTCCTCTCCTCTCCTCTCCTCTCCTCTCCTCTCCTCTCCTCTCCTCTCCTCTCCTCTCCTCTCCTCTCCTCTCCTCTCCTCTCCTCTCCTCTCCTCTCCTCTCCTCTCCTCTCCTCTCCTCTCCTCTCCTCTCCTCTCCTCTCCTCTCCTCTCCTCTCCTCTCCTCTCCTCTCCTCTCCTCTCCTCTCCTCTCCTCTCCTCTCCTCTCCTCTCCTCTCCTCTCCTCTCCTCTCCTCTCCTCTCCTCTCCTCTCCTCTCCTCTCCGAACCTCTCCTCACCTCTCCGAACCTCTCCTCTCCTCACCTCTCCGAACCTCTCCTCACCTCTCCGAACCTCTCCTCTCCTCTCCTCTCCGAACCTCTCCTCTCCGAACCTCTCCTCACCTCTCCGAACCTCTCCTCTCCTCTCCTCTCCGAACCTCTCCTCTCCGAACCTCTCCGAACCTCTCCGAACCTCTCCTCTCCGAACCTCTCCGAACCTCTCCTCTCCGAACTTCTCCTCTCCTCTCCGAACCTCCCCCTAAAGGATTTGAAGACCAGATTTTCTGTATGTACACCTTAATTTTAAAACTTGTCCCTTGCATTTTCCATTCCTCTCACGAATCCCTGACTGTTGCCTTCTGCATTCCCTGCACTCGAGCAAATTCTGCTCATTTATCTGCAACTTGCTGAAAACAAACCGACATTTTTTTCCCCCCACTGCAAAAAGCTGTTGTGAAAAACATCATCTCATCCATCAAAGCCCCGTGTGCAGGGGACGGGTGTGAGTCATGTCCAGCTGAGAGATCCGTGCTCCTCCTGGGGTGGCTCCAAGGTTAGCTGGGCTCCTTGGGGTTTGTCTGCACCAAAATTGAGCACAGACACAAACCACACACTCCCCCAGGGCACTTCCACACTTCCCCTTTCCTTAATTTGGGGAGCTAAATTATGGGCCCAGAAAAAATGCTTTGGTAGCTGTGAAAAAAAAAAATAAAATAAAAAAAGGCCATTTCACCAGAGCTCTTGCCCTGAAGCAATCTTGAAACCTTCAGCCTGGGATTTGTGAGGGAAATGGGTTCCTTCTGACAGCCCAGCCCATGCCTCAATGCCTTCTCCTCACCCCATTTGTTGTATAAATTTATTTCTCCCCACCAAAGAAGGCTGAAACAGCTGGGCTCTCTTTGCTTTCCTGTTTTTGCCTGCTCTGCTGGCTCATCTGAGAACTAAATCATTGCATTTTTGAGCCAGTTTTGCCTGTGAGAGTCTAAATGCCTCTATTTCAGGAGGCAAATCTGTTGGTGAGAGGAGGGGACACCACATTTCCAACGGGCTGTTCTGCCTCGAAAGCCAAGAGAAGAAACCAGAATTCGTTCCCAAAGCTGCCACTGGTTTGTCAGGCTGCGTTGGCAAAGCTGCTTCACCTCCTGGCATCTCCTGGGATGCTGATGCTCCACTCTGGCACACAGGGAGGGATCTGCTGGTGAAGGTCTGAGGGTTCTGGGAGCCAGCACAGCCTCGAGCACGGAGTTCTCACGTGGCAGATTTAACATCTTGCACAGCCTTGTCCCATCTGTGCCTACAGCTGGGGCCTAGAGGAGCTGGAATGTGTTTCCCTGCAGAGCTGTGGCTCTTCTTGGAAGAAGGAGAAGTGGAGAATGGTGGTTGTGGCAGCTGGAGAGGTTAATCCCCACAAATCTCCTTTAACTCTGCTGTCCTGCTTCCTAGAGGAGACAACTTAAAAGCTGCCCCATCCCTGGAAGTGCCCAAGACCAGGTTGGATGGGGCATGGAGCAACCTGGGATAGTGGAAAGTGTCCCTGCCCATGGTAGGGGATGGAACTGGATGGGCTTTAAGGTCCCTCCCAAGCCAAACCACTCTGGGATTCCATGTTAAAATTAAATTGAAGTGCACACCTCCCTGAGCTTTGTGAGCAGCACCTCAAAAACTGGGATGTGCCCAAATCACCTTGGAAAGAAAATGGGCTCTGCCCCAGCTGAAAGCAGCCTGTTCTGCCATCCTGCACTCCTCCAGCAGAGACAGGTGTAATCCCACATTGCACTCTGTGGCCATTTGTTGTGCCAAGAAAATGGAAGTGGTTAATGGCCAGGTGAGATGGAATCTTCAGGTGGGTTTCAGGGAAGAGCTGTGTGATTTCTAAACTCATTTAACAGCATGGAAACACAGGCTGAATATCTTGATTTTTAGTGTCATTTTGAGCAATTTGCAGAGCACAGTTTGCTCCCTCAAGGCACTGAGCCCTTTTCAGAGGCTGCAGTTCCACAGTGAGCAGCACAGTCAGGAGTGGGCAAAACCTGAGTGGAAAGAGGCTGGGCTGGAGGTACAAGTTGAACTTCCAGGGCTGAACTCCCAAGCTATGAGGACAGGGAGATAAATAAGGAGGGGGCTGAGCATCCAGGATTCTCAGGAAAGGAAGGATAAGGTTTCCTGATATCTTTCCTGATTAATCTCTAACAAGACCTCTGATCCTGCTTCCATGAGCTGTATCCATAAGCTGCACCCATATCTGATGCCTAAAAATACAACTCCAGTATGAGGCAGGCTCCCACAGTAAATCAGGGAAGAAGCCATGTGGGAGACTTTCTCTCTTTGACTTTCTCATTTCTGAGTAATTATTTGGCCATGCTTCATTGGGACATAAGTTGTATCTTTATTACTCCTTATTATATCTTTATTTTTAGCCCTCTTCACTTTTTGGAAATGGGGACAGCTGTTGTGTCTTTGTGGGATGATCTTTATACCAAAAGCATTGTCCAGGTCAGTCCCATTTTCCTTGGAAAAATGTAATTCCCCATCTAATTTTGTCTCCCTCTCAGTCTCCCAATCTGTTTGTTTAAATCATAATCATTGATTTGGAAGAGAATATGTAAGTTTTTATTTAATTTTGGAATCATACCATTCTAAAAAAAATTAGTAGGCTTGGGACTTTTTACAATATGTTTTTTATTCTCATTTCCTCCAGCTATTTTCTTTGAACTGGCCAGGCCTGGAGAATTTCAGCCGAAAGGTGATGGAAAATGAAAGCAGAAATGTAATACTGAAATGTTTAAATAATGTCAACTGCAGCTGTCACCAGTTGTTCTCTGGGGAAGGAGTGAAGAGGGGGGCTCTGTCAAACAACCTGGCCATATTTTATAGGGTAATAGATGCATTTTGGAAACTTCTGACTACACGGAAGTTTTATCAGTTTGATCCTGGAGAACTCATGGATGCAACAATGACATTTTGTTTTGTTTTGTTTTTAATGAATTATTTTTCCTGGGAAATGTGTTTATATTTTCACTTCTTCCTGCTGCAAATGTATAATAAGTGGGAGGGACTCTGCTGGGGGTCCTGTTCTTTCTTTGCTCTTATTTAAGTTTTTGCTGCTGTTGAAACCCCTCCTACCCTGCTGAAAACGGCCTCTTTCCCCTCAAGAACATTTGCAAACATAAGGCAGTTTCACCACAGACTGCGGAAAAGAAATGAAAGCGTGCCTCACATTTCAAGAACATTTAGTTTTATTGCCCAGATCTCATTCAGCTCCAGGAAATGCAATTCCCAGGTTTGCCCTTTCCCTCAGCAGCTTGCCCATGGTCCCGTCTGCAGCATCTGCTCTGCCAATCCTCCCACCGGGGTGAGTTGCCTTCCCTCCATAAACTTCTTCCTCGGTGATTATTTATTTTCAGCACTGATCTAAACCTCTCTGGAAAGGATGGGAAGACTGGATGGACTCTGGAGCAAGGGATGGCTCTTTAAAGTGCTGTGGGAGGCACTTTGCAGGACAGAAGCTGTTTTTTGGGAGCACCCACCCTTGCAGGCATTGCTCACATCCATTCCAGCCCCATGAGGGAGCCCTCCTGGCAGGAAAAGGAGATAACAGAATCAGACCAAATGGGTTTTTGGCATGAACTGATTTTGTTGCACGAGCTGAATGCCAGAAGAGGGAGGAAAGGGCACGTTGCAACACCTTGTGCCTGCAGAAGCAAAACCTGAGGTATTCCCACACGCTCTAGATACAAGATTCCCCTCTCCATCTGCTTCGAGAGCTGAATTGCTGCTGTCCCTGATGATTTCATTCCCAAAAATGCAGTGGGCTGCTTCTGCCACAAGTCCTGTGGACAGGAGCTGGCTGGGAGGAGGAGGAGGAGGGGTTTTATGTCACAAAGATAACAAAATCATGCCCGTAATGCAGTGTGAATTATTGCTCTGTTTTGTGGCCTCAATAACTTTGGTATCTTTGCACGGCATCTACTCTGGATTCTCAAGCTTTACCCTGTTTTGAGCTGCTGCAGAAACTCAGGCCTTCCCAGCCTCAAGAGGGGTCTCTGAGGTTTATTCCACAGTTTCGATGTCCCCAAGTTATTTGCAGCATCCTCCGTCTCTGGGAGGCGTCTGGTGTCCTGGGCAGGGGTGGCCAGATGTAGATTTTGAGTTATAAAATCACGTCTCTGCTTTGATATCAGTGCAGAGGACAGGAAACAAAGCCAGCTGTGGGTTTGGAGGTGAGGGAAGGAGCAGAGGGAGCAGTGACATCAACAGGATGTCATCACCAGGGTGCATCAGGAATCACCAGGATGCCTGCCCCTAACTCCTGAGGCAGTGGTGCTTCTCCTGAAGTCTTTTCCCTGCATCTGTTGCTCAGTTTACTGCCCAGGGAAGCCCTGCCTTTCCCAGAGTCTTGTAATCCCGTTCCCACCTGGGTTTAAACCCTCCTCCTTCTCTGCCCCAGTCACCACAGAGCACAAGAGCTGCAAAAGGATGGGTCAGGGAAATTATGTTGCTTTAAAAAAACCTCATTTTATCTCAACTTTTCCTTGCAGGGAAGGATCCACAGTTGTGCCAACAGGGAATTTCTGCTCCAGGAGAGCCAACAGTCTCATAAACCCACTGCTGTGATGGTGGAGATTCAGGGCATGAACCAGCACAACCCTCTGGTAATTCCTACAGAAATGAAGAGTTTTAGCTGGAGACCAATCCCCTGGACATTTTTCCTAGGATGGAGAAATTTATTTGTTCTGTAACTGGCACAGCAGGGACATAACATTCGGCTTTGCAAAGGCCACATGAACACTGATGGGGGAAGGGGAGTTTTTTTCTCACCTGAATTTCAGGAACAAAACTTGAAGGTCCTCAATTCATCCCTACAGAAAACAGGAATTATTTTGAATTCTTGCAGGATATAAAATCGTTTCCCAGCCAGATTTAACAGTCACAGACTTGTAGAGGTTGGAAGGGGCCTCTGGAAGTCACCTGGTCCAGCCTCCCTGCTCATCCAAGGAGCTGTGCCAGCTGCACAGAACCACGTCCAGACACTTCCTGATCATCTCCAGGGATGGAGATTCCAAAGATTCCACATATCCCACATTCCCTGTGCCATTTCAGAGACAGAGAGACTCACGCCTTGCAGTTCACACTGAGAAACCCTCAGCCCTGTCAGCTGTTTGTGGATGCAGCGCTTGACACCACACATGTCTTTAATTCCAAAGGTGTGAAATATTGCCTCGGGTCAATTTGGAAAGCTTTTTTTTTCCCCTAGAATTTAGCCTTGAAAGCCACAAATCTCATCAACAAGAAGCAGAATGAATCTTTGAAATTGGGCAGCGTGTAGGACCTGCTGCCTTAAATTCTCTTTTAACCTCTGCTGTGCTTCTGCTCTTGAAATTGCTGCTACAGCTTCTTGATTTCCCTCCCCAACATTTTGATTGTTTGTTGTTATTGCTATTGATGTTACTGTTGTTTTTGTTTTTTATTATCATTGTTATTATTAATAATAATATTTTTAAATTATGTTTTTAATTTATTATTTAAATAATTTTTCTTTCTATTTTAATTTATAAATTAGTATTTATAATTAATTAAATTATAAATTTAATTTATATGATTTATTAAATTATAAATTATTATTAATGATAATAATTATTAAATTATTTATAAATTAATTATAAATTTTGTTCCTGAAATTCAGGTGAGAAAAAATTTATAATAATAATAATACCTTGCTTCTTCTCCTGTCACAGGAATGCAGCAGCCCTGGTGATGCCGTGGCCATGTCACAGGAGGCACCAGCTTCCTACAAGGACACTGACCTAAGGATAAGGAAACAGCTCCAGTCCAGATCCCTCCATGGTCCTACAGGCAGCTGGAAGCTCCCCACAGCCACCACTGGAGATCCTCATCACCCCCCTTTAACTGTGTGTGAAACTTATGACAGAATAAGAAAGTCATAAAAATAATAATGAAAAAAAAATCTCAAAGTTCTGATTCATGAGTCCCTTAAATAGTTCTGCTGGTTTGTGTTGGGTTTTGTTGAGGGAAGTCTTTGGGGGATTTTCCTTATTGCCCTTGTTTTTGTATTATATTTATCATGGGAACAGGAAATCATGGAATGGTTTGGTTTGGAAGGGAACCCAAAGCTCACCCCATTCCACCCCCTGCCGTGGGCAGGGACACCTCCCACTGTCCCAGGCTGCTCCAAACCTTGTCCATCCTGGCCTTGGACACTTCCTGAGATCCAGGGGCAGCCACAGCTTCTCTGGGCACCCTGTGCCAGGGCCTCCCCAACCTCACAGTAAAGAATTTCTTCCTAATATCTAATTTATGTATTTTTTTTTAAACAAAGCATTACTACAGTAGGTGATTGCAGGGTCATATCTCACCTTCTTCCCAGATGCTCCCCGTGCTGCCCTGTCCCCTTTCTTGTGCCAGGATAAACATTCCAGCAGCCACAGGGATCTGATCAAAACCAAATCCACCTTAAGAAAAGTCCTGTCCCTTCCCCCTGCAATCTGGAGCAGTTCCCTGAGCAAGGGCTGCAGTTTGAAGCCGAGTTATTGCGTTATTATTGCTGCTACAATTGCTACTTTTATTTTTCTATTAGTGTTATTATTTCTGCTATACCCACCTGGCTTTCAGCAGGGAGATCTCTGGCAGTGCTGTTTTTTTCACAAACTTACATAAGGGTACTTTCACAGCCAATGGTTTGGGTGCAGCTCAGTGAAACTTGCAGATGAAGAAAACTCACTGCATTTTCTCCCCCATCGTGGCTTTCCTCCAACAGAAAGGGCAAGTTGCTACTGATTTTCTTTATTTGCACTGGGCTGTTGGAGTGTGTGTCTCTCTCTATCAACTCATTGCAACACCTAGAAGAGCCAGGCACTCTCCCCAGGGAAGCCAGCTCCATTTAAAATGGGAATTACAAGCATTTTGGTGCTGAAGTCAGTTGTTTGAAACCATCTGCAGTCGTGCTGCAGTGCTGCTGTATCCTAATTCCATCTGTCAAAGCCCAGGAGAGTTGAGGCGATGAGCCCGGCGTTGTGAAACAGCATCGAGCTTGGGCAGGAGAGGGAATTCCACATCCAGGAAAAAATTAGGGAATCTGAAGCTGTCACCACTGGAAATAATGCTCCCTGTTTAATGAAGGCAGGGACTGCTGAAATCCTTAAATATGTGAGCAGCAGAGCTGTGGAAAATGTCCTGTGCTCTCTCTTCAAAAGCCTGTCTTAGGTGTCTTCTGCAGAGTTGTGCTTTCCCCTCAGCTTAAAAGCCAGAAAATTCCCTTGTCTTCCCCAGCACAATCTTTACTGGAATGATTGCAGTGCAGTAACTCCAGCTCTAAAACCTTCTCCCTCCAATTCTCCATGTGTGAGCCAGCTTAGTGGAGGTGGGGATTTTTATTTTATTATTATGTTTTATTACACCTGTTCACAGGTAAATTTTTATTTTATTACACCTGGAATGGGCCAGCTGAGAACATTCAGATCTTGCTCAAGATTTCTTACCCTTCCAAAGATCTCCCAGTTTTCTTTAGCTTGGCTTCTTAAACCCTCCTAGTAGCATCTCCAAACTCCTCATCCCCTCTGATCTCCATCTTCCTCCTCTGCAAAGCACACTAAATACTCCTTTTCCCAAGTTCAGGAGGGTTGAATTATTCATGGCAGTGGGATGAATGGAGCTCTTTTCATGTGTCCCTGAAGGGATTCTGATTTTTGGTGAATGCTTATTGTTCTTCATAACTCTTCTCCCACTAGTTTGGAGAAACAGCTTCAAACCAGGGCAGTGTTTCTAAATTCTTCCTTGCTGTTCCACCCAGGGCCGGTGGTGGCAAAGTGCTTTTGAGACCAAGTGGGTGGCTGAAAGTTCAGATAGAGAGGAAGAAAGATGGGAAGCAAGGGAGAAACAGGGAATTTTAAATTGTTTTTCACATATTATGCATATGTGGATATTTGCTGGGAAAATGAGCATTCCTTAGAAGTAGAATCCTTTTGTGGGAATGTTCCCAAACAGCAAATGATAATGGATATGGACACTGTCAGCCAGAAGAGCTGTCTGGAATTCAGAGGAGTGTGTGTGACAATAGCAAATCTCATTGAAACTGCTTCACCTTTCTGGCTCTTCATCTCCTGCTCCTCCTCTTAGAGCAGCCATTCCCCTCCACACTCTGTTTTATCTCACTGGAAAATCTGGAGGGGGCTGTGGAGATCAGAACGCAGCTTTGGATGTGAGGATAAACATCTGGAGCCAAGGGTCAGCTCAGGCATGGCCTGGACTCCTTCAGAATCAAGGTCAACATCTGGATTTGCATCATGTCCCATGAAGTATGGGGCTTAGATTACAACTGTTGGATCAGGTTTATTATGTTGGATCAATCTGAGTTCAAGAAATGACTGGATTTGGCACTCAGTGCCGTGGTCTGGTTGTCAAGGTGGTGGTCAGTCACAGGTTGGACCTCATAATCTCAGGGGTCTTTTCCAGCCCAAGTAGTTCTGTAATTTCAAATTCAAAGAGGTTTTGCTCCTTGCTCTGCTTTCCTAAATTGCATCTTTTTAGGGACCTTGAAGAAAACTCTATGGATCACCCCAGGTAACACTTGGAGTGCTATTCCCGGGTTACAGTGGAATAAACTGCCTTCACTGCTCTCACCTCAGCTTGGTTCTCTCAAATGTGTTTCAGGGGATTTCAGGGATTCTCACAGAGCATTGCACAGTGCACAGTGAGATGACAACATGTAATTACCTGCTGGAAATGTGTCGCTTGCTGTATCCATAGGGAACAGACAGAGCCAGGCAAGGTGGATAACTGTGTCACTCCATCTCTCCCCGAGCATCACCTTGTCTGATGCTTTGGGAAAAAGGCAGCACTTTGGCAGTGACAGGGGAAATTCTGTTTGTAAACAATGTGTAAACCTTCAAGGGGAATGGTAATGGAGTGGGTTAAGCACTGCAGGCTCCTCGGCAGAGGAGAACATTTATCAGGGCAAGAGCAGGCACGGAGAGACAAACTGTGAGTTTATAAAGGAGTCACATCCAATCTCTGAGGGGAAGAGGGAGATTGCAGTACCGTGCTTGTGTCCAGCTGGAGATCACAGGTAGAGAACTCAGTGAACATTTCTGCAGTGTAGCCTCAGGGGATGAATGGTCCAGCGACTATGGCATGCTCGGGGGGTTGTGAATTTATTCTTCCCTCATCCTCCAACTCCTCGTCTTCACTTGCATCCCCGAGCCCTCCACACAGCTGGGAAAGCAGCAGAAGAGCAAAACTTTCACATTATCCTCCAAACTGCAGCTGAAAGCCCTCCTGCAGAGCCTCTTCCCTTGGTGGATGCTGAATGATGGACAGATGAACTATTCGCATGCCAGGTGCCATTCCCAGAGTGGAGAGCAAGGGAGAATCAACCCCTTTTTTTGCTTTCCCCACTGAGCTGAGCTGCTCTGGAAGCTACTGAGAGTAAATAAATAAACAAACAAGCATGGCTGTCTGTCCTTCCCACATACTCACAGCTACTGGACTATTGCCATCACCTTAAGAAATAATTATTATCTCCCACCTGCATAAATCAATACTGGCCTCAGCACCAGTGTGAGCCACATTGTCTGAGCTATTTTAAGTTCTCCTGAGAGAAAGAAGGGGAAAAACCAAAAAAATCAGAGAAATCCAGCTTTATTTATTAAACTACAGCACTGCCACAGGCATGGCAGTAAGATCTCCATGTGAGGAAATCCGTGTCCAGAGCTGGGGGCGAGAGACCAAACCCCGAGGAATCTTTGTAATTCAGCACCAGCTGAGCCTGTGGAAATCTGGTGTCAGTTGTTCTTAAATTCAGCTCCCAGATAAATCTAATGAAGCTCTTGACATTGAGAAAGAGTGGTAGAGTAAAATAAGTCTTCTGATAGCAAGAGATGTGGCAGGGTACCTGTAACTGGTAATGTTTACAGCATTCCCGTAGGGGAACTTTGCTCTGGGGTGGTTTACATCTGGTCTCTGTAAGCCCAGAAGGAATTAAGGAGGGTCAAGGAGTGATACTGCCTGCAGGATCTGTGTGCAGCTTCTCTGCTTACAAGAAAAGCCCAGTGCTTAAGGGCAAGGAGGAATGAAGTTGGAGACCTCAGCTGAGGCCATTGCACTTGCTGGAGCCTGAGCTCCTTTAGTGCATCCAAGACTTGCAGCAAGCAGCCCATCAGTCTGCATCAACTTCAAATTGGGAGAAAAAAGCATTAAAGATTTGCCTTTAAGCTAATATTTACCTAATATTTAGGTAATTACCTAATAATTACCTAATATTAATTAATATTTAAATAAATATTTAAATATTTATAAAGATTTAATATTTATTATTAAATATTTGATTTAATTGTTTAGAGGGTTCAAGAGAGTGAGTTTTTTTTCCTCCTCAGTGTGCAACCATCCCTGTCTGCTGAGGTGTCAGAAAAGAAACTTCTCCCAGACTTCAGGGCAGGAGGTTTTTTTCTCTTTATTGTGCTGCAACTCTCCTCAAGGTTTCTTTTCTGGGGAGTTCTAGATGGGTGTCCTCTGGTAACAAGCACCAGCCGTAAGTCAGGCATCAGACCACAACGAGGTTAAATCTATATTTTCCATGGAGCAGGCTCTCAGACTCACCTTTGGAGACACCACGCTTTCTCCTGACTCAGATGAAAGGGAAAAGGGCATTTCTAGACTTTCTGGAGAGAGCCCTTGGTCGGTGCCATTCATCCAGGGCTCCACTTCTATGAGGAGCTGTGTATTTCCCTCACAGCTGCAGTTTGCACCACTGTGCTCCAAGAGGAATGCAGGTGCATTTCCAGATCCTTCCTTACCTGCTCTCCCCTCTCCTTAACATCTTTGCTTTATTTACTGCACTCTGGGGGAAATTTAGGCTGGGGCCGGCAAGTTGTGATCAGTTTTAGGTCCAATTTGCTATGAATAATAATGCAGGACTCAACTTGGAGCCACTTTGACCCTATATCCCCATCCCAAATGAATGGGGATGCTGGTCTGTCTGAGTGCTCACATCCCCCAGGATGGGATTACTTGACTCTCTCACACACTGCTCTTCCATAAACACACCAGACAGTGCTTTGGGTAAGAATCAGTAAATTCCCTTCCTTCCATCCCTCTGCTCAAGACACCTGAATATTTTCCCCTGTCTCACATATTCTCTACATCTGCAGGATCTCTGCTCTGCCTGGCAGAGCTCCCTAAAGGACTGCACAAATAATTTAAATGGCTGGTTTATTGTTAAAGGCATGTACCTGATTTCCCTGGCGCTGAGGCGGAGTGAGGCGTCCCAGCTCCATTGATTTCAGAATTAGAGTGTCAAGGATCCAGCCCACACCTTATTGAAATCAATACCAGTGATCAGGACCACACAGAAACTGCTCATAAGCTGTTATCTTGATATCAACCCCAGTTAACTGGCAATGACAATAAGTTCCATTGAATCAGATGGGCCATTAAATTTCGACACTCAAACCCCGAGCTGAAATTTGAGTCAAACATTAGAAGGAGAGAGACGCCGGCTCCGAGTCTGACCCTCCTCAGGCTGGACTGGTGCTACCAGAGGTTTTAATTACGCAGGGTTTCCTTTGGAGCTGCTTTATTAGCTCACTGCTTTTGTGGGTTTTCTTTTTTAATGGAGCGTGGCTGGAGGAGAGCAAGAAAAAAATCTGCTCACCTGCATCTCCTGCGAAACCTCGGCCTCCCCAGGGCAGGCAGAGTTACAGTGCACACCAATAAAATCATCACATGCCCAGCTGGAAAGTGATAAGACAAAATCAAACTGCCTGCAATAACAAAGACAGAGCCTTTTGATGGCGAGCAAAGAGGGACGGTGTCATTTTGCGCATTTTATTACTGCGGTTCTCAAACCTCGCGGCGATGGGGATTGGATTCCCTGCCACACCTGCTGTACCTGGAGCAGAGAGGGAAGGAGCAGAGAGGGAAGGAGGAAGTGTTTAGCCACCCAGGGCACCCCTGGATTGGCAGTCAGAGCCTCCTGGGGTTGGAGGCAGGAAGGGTGCTCTCACTTTGGCCACGTCATGCAATTAAAATGTTGGGCAGCTCAAGAAGTTCCCGTGGACTGCTGATCCCTCCTGTCTGTGTGCTCACCCCTCCCTGGGCTGCACAGTAAAACATGTTTGATTAAAGGCAGATTGTTTATTGATTAATAATCCCTTTAACTTGGCTGCTTCAGATGATTATGAATGGGCAGCAATCCCAGCTAACATGTTGCAGGTCCTGGTGGATGCACGTGTAGGAATAAAGCTCAGTTAGGAGGTTAAGCAAGAGTTCTTGGGTTTTTTTTTCAGTGAAGGGGGAGTTAAGGGCATGTGAACAACCCGTGGGAGAAGCTCACTCTGCAAAACTGGGGAAGGGGAGGGTTGCAGGTTCATGCTGACAGGCAATAAGAGGTGAAAATGCAGGCAGTGGAGCACTTGTGATTATGTCCCTGTGCCCTTCATTTACACACACCTCCAGGTCACCCTTCACACCAAGGGTTTCAAAGCACAGCTATGCACAAAGCCATGAAATAATTGAGGTGGCAACTGAGCTCTGGAGGTCACTTGGTCCAGCTCCTCCCTCTTCAAAGCAAGGGCAACCTCAGAATTAGATCCAACTCTGAAGTCAGACCATGTGGATCAAGGTCATGATCATGTCCAATGTGTCATCCCACTTAGAAAAGGACATCTAGGGCAGGGTTTCACCCCAGAGGATGGGAGAAGCTTTGCTGCATTTTTCCCACCATTTCTGTGATGGTCAATAAAGCCTTGAAATCAACAGGCATATCCAAGAGGTCTTAATGAAACACATTTCAAAGGCTCTTTACACCTCAGGCCATAAAAGAGACCGAGGCCAACTAAAAATTACTCTTCCCCCATGATTCACAGCTCAGGCTTATTTCTCACAGGAAGAAGCAGGAAGATATCTTTTGTGGGGAAGAAAAGGGGGAAAAAATCAACTTTTGTTCGCCATGTGCCAACAGGCAGTGATAAGGCACAGCTAAAGTGGCAGCCTGTACTTCATGGGGGTGAACTATTACTCAGATAAGATGGAGGCAAGAGATCTTCGTTGGGCTAAGGGAAAAAAATCCTGGTTTAAGGTTATTACACAGGAAGCGCCCTGCTGCATGAAATCTATGGGAAATTGCATATTTTGTCACATTTAGTTATTGAATCCCAATTTCATCCTAGCACAAGGAAAATATACATCACCCTCCCTTGTAACTCTTATTAGATTTCACAGCCTTTCAATATTAAAATGCCAGCCCGGGGAGCTGTGCTTCTCTTTCCATTTTCTCCCTCTTCCCCCTCCTCCCCTCCCCTGTGCGACACTGCAGTGTTGGAGGTGTGGTGCAGGAGCCCTGGTGACCCAGAATGAGTTGGAATCACCAGTTCTGGACACAAAAATCCCTCCAGCTTTCTCCCTACCACTCATTTATCCTCTACAAATCCATGGGCAGCCCCAGCAGTGCCCATTCCCATGCTAGACCAGCCTAGTGTTGCATCCCCTCTATTTTTTCAGCGATTCCCCAAATCTGCATGTTCTGCAGAGAGTCTTAGTTCCTGCTCAGAGCTTAAGAGGGAGCAGTTCACCCTGTCCTCCCCTTCCACTTGGATTTATCCTCCATTAAGACACTCTTAATGCATTTGAGTTGGTTGATGAAACAATGTCCTCATGCAAAGAGGAGGATAAATTGCCTGGCAGCCCAAATCCTCACCCTTCTCTGGCCTGAGGGCTTGGCATGGATGCTTTTGCAGTGGGGTGGCACTGGAGGACCATTCTTAATTGCAGCTAGAGGGATCATGTGGTCAGAGAAGACCTGAGATTTTAGGACTGTCTGAATGGGTTAAGTCATGCTCCCAAAGTTTGTCCGAAAACTGAATTAATTTTTATTTATCCCCTGGTCAACCTCCTTTTCTGCTACCCGACAAGTGAGAGAAGGGAAACCCTGCTCAGGTTACAACCAGAAGTGTTCCTTTGCCATCCCCAGCCTTGTAAATCTTCCCTTGTTCTGCAGGGACTGGCTCTGGAGTGAGTGGGTGTTGAGTGCTGCTCTGTAAAGTTATCAGTCTCTCTCTAATATAACCCAAAGTGTGGCTGCTGCAGGGAGAAATGTGCTGATTTCTCTAATATTAAAAAAAAATAAAATAAAAGACTCTGTCTATAAACAGATTGAAGGAAACAAATTATTTCCCCCAGTTAAATATTTTAAAGAGCAATCCAGGCTTTGGCTATCACCTAAAGCAGGGAGGAGAAAGCAGTTTCAGGCTAAAGGAGTGGATTCCTTCCCCAGTCTGCAGGATGCACCTTGCATATTTAGCCTGAGTGCTCTCTACCTGTGAGATGCTTTCCTGGCTTTGGTGGGAGGAAAATCAGGATGAACTCAGGTCAGGTCAGGTCAAGATAAATCCCAGCTATCTGATCTGAATTTGTAACAGGCCACAGGAGAAATAAATCCCACGACTCCATAGCAGAAATGGGAAAAATCCTGGAGTGCTTGAGGCACAGTTCAGATAAAAGTTGCAGCTAATTATCCAAACAAAATATTCATATCTTTGAATCAGCATAAAATGGTGATTTTTAAAGGCTGGAAACTTGAAGGGAGCAGCTTCTCCTGTGATTTCTCAGTCTAGGATTTTGGTCCCTGACCCTGTCTGGAAGGACAGAATTAAGAGAACTCCAGGTGAGAAGTGGCCAGGACTCAGGGCTTTTTAGACACTTTTAAGGACACCACTCCTTCCTTCAAAGAGAGGAAAATAATATTGCACCATGCCAAAAGTTTCACCAGCTCTGCTGGACCTTTCCTAATCTGTTCCCACCCTTCTTATCTGTGTTCTCTCCCAAATCAGAGCACTACCAGGTGAGACACAGAGGCACAGGTGTGGCATGTGCTGCCTCACACAGCCCAGAAAGGATGAGAGCTGAATTCCCTTTGCACTCCTGGATGAACAGACATAAAAAAAATGAATTAAACAAAGTACTAAAACCCCTTCTGCCTCTGAAGCGCTCCCTCTGAATAAAAATAACAGTGCTGAAGCAGCACTTTCCGTCCTTAAATCCTCGTGTGCTTTTCCAAAGGAAGGTCAGTGCCACTGCCCCTGTTCACAGGTGTGGGAAAGGAGCTGCTGCTTTTCGTAAAGGTTTTTCCACCCCACAGCCCAGACCTGTTTAATGAGCCACTGGCTTTGGCTTTCTCCAGAGGCTGGAGTGTTTCTGTGGGGGCTTTTATGCCCCTTCTTGTCCTTCCTCCTTTAAAGAGTGCAGGGTTGTGCTGCCCCATTCTGGAGGCCAGACTGGCCTGACATTTGTTGTGTCCCTGTTCTTGATCCAGCCAAAATCCCACAGAATTTCACTACAGTGAGGATGGAGCAAAGAGTGCATGAAGTGGAGGCTTCGTGAAATTAGGATTTTGCTCTTCCTTGTGCCCTTTTTGAGATGGCATCTAATCAAAACTGCTCAGTTCTTGCCTGGCTGGGTCTGAATGAAAGTCTGAATGAAAATTCAGACCTGAGTCTGGATGAAAACCAGACAATGGGGCCAAACCCACCATCTTCTCACCTGTCCCATCCCTGCTTTACTCCTTGTTTCTTTTGGAAGTGCTTGTGTTCCTCCCACAGATTTGCCTAACCCCTTTATCCCTGGCTTTCTCTTCCTTTTCAAGTTCAGGGACACCTTTCACTCCCCCAGGTTGCTCAGAGCCCCATCCAGCCTGGCCTTGAACATTTTCAGAGATGGGGCATCCATAATTTCCCTGAGCAACCTGCTCCAGTCACGCAGTTCTTACTGAAGGTCTGATCCAAGTCATTCTAACTTATGAAGAAACAAATTCTAAAAAGAGACCAGTTTTCTTCCCCCAAATTTACATTAATATGAATAGAATCAGGACCACATGTGCCATTTTTAGAGCATTAAAACAAATCTTTTTTAGCAGTCTGCTAATGGCTATAGACTGTAATTCACACCCTGTCTGCTGAGTAATTTTGCATGGCATCAAAGATTTTTGCAGGCAGAAATATGGCCAAAATAACAGTTCAGTGGATCAATACCACTGAAATATAAGGCTATCCAGTTGCTAAAGAGGTCTGTTTAATTTCTCTGTCACATGCAGATCCTGGGTAGAACCAGTAGGTTTTCCTTACAAACATTAACACATTTTGTGTGGAGGACTCCTACCCCAGGAGCAGGAGTGCTGTTGCTGATAGGGAATTAGAGAGAGGTCTGTAAAATACATGCAGAGCATTAAAGAATTTTAAATCTGCAATAGTTAAATGTCTTAACTTTGCGGCACTACTTTATTTCAACAATTGTTTAAATTATGGAATTGTCAAGGATGGGAAAAACTTCTGAGATCATCAAGTCCAACCCAGCACCACCATCCTATCCACCATTAAACAAGATCAAGGGCCACATCCACAGGTTTTTTGAACACTTCCAGGGGTGGTGACACCACCACTTCCCCAGGCAGTCTGTTCCAATGCTTGGTAACACTTCAGTGAAGAAATTTTTCCTAATATCCAACCTGAGCCTCCCCTGGCACAGCTTGAGGCTGTTTCCTCTTGTCCTGTCACAGAAAATAGATGGACGTCTGTTCCCTTGCTGATGGCCTGGGAAATAAAGAACAGAGACTTTTCAGCATTGGTCAGACTGCGGATACAAAATTCCACCTAGTTCAGGGAGAATATACAACACACATGGGAAAGAATTTAAGGAAGTGTGAAGCTGTGAAGGGATGGAGGAGGCTGAACTCCTCCTGTCTCTGTCATTTTTAATAGGTTTTTGAATTAGCATTGTGCCTGTGATGAAATAAATGTACTTCAACTGCTTTTCCTCAGCCTGTCTTGCAGTAATTACCCCAGAGAAAGTAGGACTCCTTGTTTCCTCTCAAAAAATAACTCAAGGCGCTTTTCTTGAAGAAAAATCCCCCAACAACTTTTCCCGATGATACCGTTGGATACTATTAATTAAATGGGGCCAAACAAAGTTGAGAACTTGGCTGGTGAACCTCAGAGGATCAAAGAGCTGTCGCTGAGGCCTTTGAAAATGTCCTGTCCCCTAATTCAGGCTGTACCAATAGTTAGGAAGAGCATTAGGGGGCACTGGAGGCACTTTTTGTAACTTATCTGCATGTTTTGTTTAATTAACAGCTGGTTAAGCAAGTGTTAAGCCACCTAAAAGCCTTTCAAACCCTGCAGTGCTTATCTTCCCAGCACCTGCAGCTTTCTTCCTGCCAGTGCAAACCTGCTCCTTTTCATTCCCCTGCATCAATTGCAGAGAGAATATAGCAGTAAAAAAAGGGAGATATTCACTGAGGTCTCCAGGTGCCAGACTCCAAACTGATGAAAGCAGACACAGCTCCACACAATCAGGCCGTGGCTGTTGTTTCCAGGAGCTATCAGCTTCCAGGAGGTATCAGCATCGAGGCCTGAACCTCGGTGGGTTTCTCCAAAGCCTTGTGCATCTCTGTGGGGAACCGAGGCCATCCAGGAAAGAGATTAAACAACCTGACACAGTCTTTGTCCTCAGAGTGCCAGCCAATGTCCAGCTAACGAGCTTTGGGAAGGATTTTACTGCCTGGGAAAATTGTTTCATGAGCGTCTACTCCAAAATCTTCCTGTCACGCAGAAGGAAATATCCAGTCAAGAGTGTCCCCCATGGGGACACAATGGAAGCACAGGTTGTCCATGAAGCTGTGGCTGCCCCTGGATCCCTGGAAGCGTCCAGGGCCAGTTTGGACGGGACTTGGAACAATCTGGGATAGTGGAAGGTGTCCCTGCCCATGGCAGGGGTTGGAACTGGATGGACTCCAAAGAGCTTTTCCAATCCAAACCACTCTGTGATCCTGTGGGTCTGTCAACAAAGGCTTTAATACCCCTGCTGCTGATGGTAACAGAACATATTTTCCCTTTTAGACTGAAAATCTTCTAATATCAGTGCCAGAAAACAATAATTTAACATATAATTCCCAGTTTCTGGAAATGAAGACAAACACAAACTTTTTTTGGGGGGTGGGTAGGGCAAAGTTTTGTGTTGCCTTTTTTTTTTTAATTTTTCAAATTTGAAAATGTTGTCAGCAATTTGCAAATTCCCCACCTGTTCTGTGCATACATGAAAATAGCCTGAGTTCCTGCTCCTTTCTAAGTGACTTTTAACGTATAGCAAGAATGCACAGTGTTGACAGCTCTCCAATTTTAGCATAAGTCTCATTATCCCTTTTTTTTAAGCTAAGGCCACCTATCCCAAAATAAAAGATGTGATGGGGTGTTTTTTGTTTGTTTTGAGTTGTTTTTGTTTTTGTTTTTTTAAAATTGCTTTTATTTTTGTGAAAATATGCATGAAAAAGTACTATTTTTTATTTTCCTTTTCGTTTTAGTCAAGAAATTTCAAATGCATCAAGCAACTCTATTTAAAGATCCACCACCTTTATGGGGATCACAAGATTACTTGTGATTCTTCTGTTTGGGAAAGGAGGCAAGACTGTTCCAAGCCTTCATACAGTAGGACAAAAAATGCTTGGAATGCCATTTCCAGCAAAGCAAAGTATGGAAAGCTCAGTTATTATTTAAATAATGGGTGTTTTTTTTTTAGCAGGAGTTTGCCCCATCACTTTTGTATGTGTTGGATTTGGAAATCATGGAATCACGGAATGGTTTGGGTTGGAAGGGACCTTAAAGATCATCCAGTTCTGCCATGGGCAGGGACACCTTCCACTATCCCAGGTTGCTCCAAGCCCTGCCCAGCCTGGCCTGGAGCACTTCCAGGGCTGGGGAATCCATAACATGGGTTACAAGAAAGAGCCAAAGGTATTTCTTATGACAGGGTAATGATATAAAGGTTGCAGCAAGGTAGCAGTTGCCTCCAGGTGAAGGTAGGAATTTTATCTGCTTGAAGTTGTGACAATCAGCAAGAATAAAGCAAGAAATCAAACCAAAACCATGACAAGGCTTTGTATCTAGGTCAGCTGTGGGTGGACATTTCCATTGCTCTGTTCCTTGGTAGATCTCCTTCTCTTTAGGTGTCAAAACTGATATGAAAAGTTCTTCATATATCTAAAAGGGGAGCTGTGGTGGGTACAAACTTTAGTCTCTAAGGCCTTAAATTCAGCTGGAATTCTGTGCTGAGGATTCCTGTTCTTTGAGACTTAAATCCATGATAAATGTGGAGCTATAACAGAGCCCTCCTGGCTAAACTGGCCGTAATGGAGTTAAACCCTCCTTCAGATAGTCTTGATCAGCTTAATTACCACATAGCCCCAAATGCAACTCCTCACACTGAGTTCCTGCATTCTTTGAGTCTTGACTGGTGAGTTTGTTTTGCTGACGTGCATAAATACCCCTAAAAAGGGACAAATTTTTCTGTTCTCCATTTCCCTTACTGATGCTTCCTCAAGTTTCTGTCCCACTAGACAAAGTTTCTCCACAGTGGTCGCTTTGTTGCCTCTTCTTTCCCTCCAGACCTTGGGTCTCTGTCTCCTCCTGACATACAATCTCCTCTTAAACCATCACCTGCACATTTCCACAAATGTTTCCATCCCCTTTCTCTCTTTCTTGGAGTGGGAATCACGCACTCTGCCTGTGGACAGCTTAATTCTGTGAGAGAGACTTGACTCCAACCCCAGTGAAAGAAAGACATCAATATAAAGTTTATTGACAGTATAAAGGCATCAGTTTACAGTATCTCCATGAGATTGCTAAAGAGTTTAAGATCGTGAAACACCCAATATTGCAAGAATTGTACACAAAATTTGCATTCTGGTTGGATGGAAGCCGTGGTTTTCAATTTCCAAGCCATTTTCCCCGAGAGCTCTGGTGAGGTCAGACCCAGAGGTTTTCACTGACCCCGTACAATGAGAGGAACTGTGAAATTTAGATCCAAAATTCGAAGCTGGTTTAGTTCAGGTTTTATGATTCCTGTCTTTGCCGTGCTGGTCTTGACAGATTAAGAGAATTACCCATGCTCCTCTTATTTACACGGGCGAGTTGGCTTGTGATCCCCTGTAGAGCTCATTTCAAAACCCCCTTGCGCTTGGCGAAGGAAGGAACTTCAGTAACCATCAGCTGTGGCATTGATCCTTCAGAAAAATTAACCAACTGAACTGAGACTTACTGTGAAATCAGCGATGCTCAGCAGCCACTAACTTCATTTGGAACTCACCAGTGTTAATGCATTTAAAGTATTGATCCTTCCTCCCGTGCTTTGCAGCTCCGGCTCCCTTTTGGCATTGCGAACACAAAGGCAGCTCTCTCCAAAGCCAGGATGAGCAAGCAAAACCCTTCAACCCCGAAAACAAACTCATTATTCAAAATGCTTGTTGGGCTAGCTGCAGCAATTGAATTGATTGGGGGGGAAAAAAAGAAAAAAAGAAAAAAGCCCACTGTGGCAGATAAAAATCAGATTATTTCAGAGCATGGGAAAGGAACAGGCAAAGGAAATATCCTGATGTCTGAAGGGAGAATATCTTCCATCGAGTCCCCATAATTTTTTGGTTTATTATTGCAATATGGTGATATTGTTGGGTTTTTACTTACGTGTAGCGTGTGAGATGGAGTAGGAGCACTCAGAGCTGTGGCTGTGCTGAGAATTGGATATTCAAAACCACAAGGACCACAGGATTTTCCCAACAGCACTTCCAGCACTTTTGCAGGTAGTTTTGGGGAGGACAATGACCCTTTCCCATCCTGGGATCCTAAAGGGGAGGCTTAGCTTTTAACTGATTACTGAACCAAAATAACCAGATTTTTTAGGTTTTCTTTATTTTTATTTTTTTTTTTGCTTTTGCAGCAATAAATGAGTCTTCAAATGAAAACTGCAGCTGAAAGCAGAGGAGCTGCAGTTTGCAGCCCACTCTCTGTGCTTTCCAGCATTCCCTGGGCTTTGCAGTGAGTTTGCTTACACAGTGCTTTCCCTTGCCCTATTTAAGTGCCTCTGCAGCGTTCTCATGGTGAATTAGGTTACTCTGTAGAAAAGGATACTGCAAATCCCCTCCTCTGCTTCAGCTGCTCCCTTTTCCCTGCATGGAAAGCTGAGTGCTCTCTCTCTTTTTCCAGCTTTTGGAAAATTTCATTCACCTTGTGGGGGCTTTTACACAGCAGAATCAGCTTCTCCCTTGGATTAGTTTCACTCCAGAAGCTCCTGGTTCTCCAACTTCTTCACAGACTCCAAGCCTTCTCCACTTCCAGTTCTTAAACTGTTTTTAATTCTTTTATCTGAGTATCCTGTGCAATCCCAGACTCCATTTCTCAGCAGTGATTGCACTTGGTTTATGATCTCTGTCTTTAAATGTCACATCTGGACATCTTCAGATGCACACATCTCACTCCTTAAAATATGCAGGTGTCTTATCCTGACCTTCATTAGTGCTGTGACAGATTCCAGCCATCCTGCTCGTTAGTGCATTACTTAGCTGCCTGTCAGCCACTCTCTGCAGCTCCCTGTTCCTTCTGATGCAGAGATGCAATAATTGGCTGCTTTGTTTTTCAGGCATCTTTAGAATTTTACTTGAACCTCCTAAACTCAGCCAGGCTGAAAAACCAGCAGTTCCCAGGTTGTTTGTAGAGGCCCCATTACTTTTAGTGACACAGAATAGCTTGGGATGTGTGGAGGGGTGAAAGATCTGTGGCCCAGACCCCGCACAAAGGTGACTTCACTTGCTTTCAACAACGTCTGCTGGTCTCCAGGAAACACACAGCAGTGCTGCAAAACTCCTCTGGCAAGAGCCAGGTAGTTCCTGATCCCTTTTCTAGCATAAACCACAATAAGCAACTCTAAGTGGCCTCTTAGATAGAGACACGCTCCCCCAACCATTGTGGAAATGTTCCAAAAAAGACCTTTCTTATAATCCAACTGTACAAAAAAAAATCTGACTTTTTTTTCTATTCTTCAACAGCTGTGGTGTTTACACAAACTGTTTCCTGATACAAAAACTCATGCTGGTTGCTCCTTTTTTTTTATG
Source organism: Poecile atricapillus (assembly GCF_030490865.1). NCBI lineage: Eukaryota > Metazoa > Chordata > Aves > Passeriformes > Paridae > Poecile > Poecile atricapillus. The sequence continues at coordinate 2,978,699 of NC_081289.1, read as the reverse complement.
TTCTTTCCCCTTCATGCTCTGCTGCCTGGTTTTGTTGGGAATAAATGGGGTCAGGTATGTGGTAGCAAAACTGAAATCTTACTCCCTTAGGGATTTTCCAGCACTGTGATGGAAGGGGGGCTCCAATACCTCTCTCAGGGTTGGGTAAGTGGGATGAGCAAATCTGAGTGCAAAAGCTCAGTGGAGAAGGGAGAGGAGAGGATTTTTCCTCCTGCCCCTTCTCCTTGAAGAAAGACACTGGTTGGTGTGAGAACACCCAAGGCTGTGGCCAGCAATGATTCAGCCCCACTCCTTCAGTGTCTTTTCCCAATTTTTTGCTGATTTCCCTTCCCCTGTCCACTGACCAGACACCTTTAGAGGACAAGGAGGTCACTGTGGTTCAGTCTGCCCCCGAGCATCAGCAAAACGAGAAGAGACCTGCTGGAGATAGTGCTGTGTGAGGCCCTGTGTGTTTTAGATAGAGAGAACAAGCCTAATTTATTATGAAACAGAAGTTAGCTTTACATTTTCATAATTAGGGAGGATGCTAATGTTGCATGATTGGAAAATGTCACCCTGCACAACTAATTTGAGACCTAATTGAAGTTCAGCATCATCTGCAGCTCCTCCAGTGATAACTTTTCCGCAAGGAGCTGCAGAAACGCAGAGAGGGTGGTTAGCAGGGAGTCATTTATCACCTCCTTTCCCAGCAGACAGAGGGATCTGGGAGGGAATGACCAGAGAGAAGTGATCCTAAAGGCTGGAACCTCAGGCAGGTGGAACAAAGCTCTCCATATAAGCACAAATGGCAGGGTTAATTATCCAAGGCTGCTGCAGAGGATAATGCCTTTCTCGGGCATTCTGTCCAGCGGCTGCTGGACAAAGTTGGATTGGGTGTGTCACTCTCACAACCCGGGGTCACTGAGGTAGGGATGGGCCTGCCCTTATCTGGGGGTTGTGTTTGGAATACAGAGGAGACAAGGGCCACAAGGAAGGCACAAAAAGCCCCACTGCAAGGGTCACATCTTCTCTTTACCATCCAGAATCTGTGTTACCATGGGGAAAAGCCAAGCCTTGCTCTGGTTTCAAGTGCTGTCACACAACTCAGGCTTAGCCAGGCTTGATCTAAGGAAGAAAAACTGACTTTAACTCTTCTCATATATCCAAAGTTTATCCTTTCAGTCCTTAAAGGGGGCTTATCAAAAAGAGTGAGGGAGACTTCCTACATGAGCAGGCAGTGATAGGGTAAAGGGGAATGGTTTTCAACTGGAAGGGGAGAGATTTGGATATTAGGAATAAATTCTTCCCTGTGAGAGTGATGACGGCCTGGCACAGGATATCCAGAGAAATTGTGGCTGCCCCTGGATCCCTGGGAAGTGTCCAAGTGCAGGCTGGATGGAGCTCTGAGCAGCCTGGGATAGTGGAAGGTGTCCCTGCCCATGGCAGAGCAGCTTCACAGGTTGTTCCTCCCAACTGGCTCTTTCCAAAAGCAGCTACAGGCATATGAATAATGCATAAGGACAAGGCAGGGTTTGTGGAGTTTCCTCCCTGGTACTTTCCTTGCCTCCAGCCATCTGAGACTCAGCGACTTCCCTGTGTTCTCCCTGAATTTAATAACACTGTCTGGATTTTTCTTTGAACTTCTCTGCTCTTGCCTGAACCCTCGTTAACTTTGAGCACCAACTATATATCTGTGGGGAGAAACTCCACAACTTGATTTCGCTTTCTCTGGGACCCCCAAGTTCCTGCTCTGGAAAAGTCCACGAGCAACCATTATCCATTCATCCTTTCCTCGACACTCTTGATTTTATGTATTCCATCTCACGCCTTCCTAGTCATCTCTGCAGCATCCTAGATTATACTCTTACTCCTTATGGAGAGCTCATTCCAGCTCTTTGAGCACCCCTGCATTTGTCTTTCCCTGAATCCCGTGACTCCCTCTCCTTTTATCCTCTTTGATTAAAAGTTTTCCATTCACACCTGATGGTCTGGGAGCAGTAAGGAGAGGGATCCTCGCAGGTCTCGTGAAGATGAAAGCTTCTACATGTCCCCCTGTAACAAAAACCACTGGGAGAGCTCAGGTGTTTGCACTGATAATCTCAAATTAAGCTAATCCTGCTTGGGCAGGATTAACAGGCTACAGCCACAAGAAAACAAATGAGAAGATTTGGCAGGAGGGAGAGAGGGAAGGCTGCCTATTGAGCTGGACTTCATCCCACTGTCATCCTGATCTAAGATCCTAGAGAGCTGGAGAAACAACAAGATAAAGGCTGGGCTCTGCTGGCTCTGACACTCATGAATATGGTTGAGAAAATAAATCATTTTGGCTCCCATCCAGGCTCCTCTTCCCCAGCCATGAGGGAAAGGGTGCTGTTGCTGTTAGCTGGATTCCCCAGTGCCCCCACAACATCTCCAACTCTGCTCAGTCCATTGAGGAGCCAGAAGTGTGAGATCCCACACCCTCCTCCTCCATCCCAGTGTTGGGTCATCTCCCCTGCTGGGGATGGGCCAGCAGCTTCTGGGCACCGTAGGACCCCCTCAGGTGGCAGCCCCATCCTGAGGAGACAGCCTGGGATTTTAGGGTGGCTCTGGCTGACACAAACACACAGCAAAATTTAATGTCACACCCTCACTCAAACACAGGTGTACATCTCACTGTGTGGCCTCCTCCAAACCCCAAACACCTCCAACATCTCCCTCCCCACAGGAATTCCCAGAGCATGCCTCGTTCATGGGTGCCCTCTGAGGGATTTAACATGGGCAGGGTTATAATGAGACACACACACATCTCAGTTTAATGTCCCAGTGCCACCCAACAGGGCAATCTCACCAGCTCTGCAAAGCCCCCTGCACTACATTAGGGAAGAGTTAATTCACTGGAGGAAACTATAATCTGATTTCAGCCTTACAAGCCAACATTATTATTCTTTTCCTTTCCATTCTTTCATGCTTAAACTGATCTGCTGTCATCCTTTGTCTCTCTCCATCTCCAGCCTGTATCGCTTTCAGGGCAGCCTGTCTCCATTAGATTTTCCAGCTCCTAATATTCAATTTAATTTTAAAGCTTGTCCATGCTCCCTCCCTTTCCCCCTTCCCCTTCCCCTCCTGACCTGCAAATCCCTCACCCCTCCCCGATGACACAGCTTTCTTCCTGATTTCCTCCCTGTGATTTCTCCTCCTTTTCTTCATTATCAGCATGTCAGATTAGGATCTGACAAGAAAGTAGAATCGACTGTTCATCCAGGGCTTTACAGCATAAGCAGGATTAGTTACCCTGATCTAAAGGACATTTTCATTTTTCTGTAGCTGGAATACATCTAAAGATTCCCATCATCTAGCCAAAGATGTGGGCTCCTGGCCTTTTCCACTGGGAAATGGGCAGTTCATCAAAAATTGCTCCTTGGTGCTGTAGGGCTCTCAGGGACACAAAGGGGAGAGAGAGCTTGGACAGAGGAAATGTGGGAGACGAAATCCCAAGGTTTGATGGATGCAGATACCTGGAGTGGGAGATGTTTGGACCTACAGCAGCCTCACCACGGATGGCTCTCATCCCAGGGGATATTTTGCTGTTCAAAATCACCTGAGGAACATCACCAAACCCCAGCCCACGAACATTCCTGCTCCCTCCTGCCAAGGAAGGGATGCCATAGACCAACCCACCTCAATCACAGGGTAAAAGGCCTGCTCCAGGCTTGAAGGAGTGAACTGATGAACACATTCTAAGGATGAGGCTGGTTTCCATACCACAGCACAGATTTTCATGATGAGACCCAAATTCCTGGCCTGTAAAATTCCTGTATTTAGTGCAAACTCTCTGGCTGATTTATCCACAGAGTTCACACCAGTAATGCTCTGTCTCAAGCCAGAATCCTTTAGAATTGGAAAGGGAGCACAGGGGGTGGCAAAGCAGAAGCAGAATAAAGGCAAAGAGGGTTGGTGTTTCCTCGTGGAAGGACTGAGGGAGTGAGGGCTCCTGGGTGTCCAGAGTGGGGGATACAACAGGATAACCAAGGTGAAGTGATGTGTTCCCCATGGGCTGAGGGCACAGATACATCCCTGCTGTTCTGGCCCACACAGAGAATTCAGGATGAGGAACCCCAGAGAACAAAAAACCATGAGCTGGGACCAGCAAGAGTTTGCCTTCCTGCGCAGAATTTGACTTTTGCTCTTACTCTGGCATCTGAGCTAGATCACCAAATACACATAATTAAAGGATATCTTCTCCCCTGCCACACAGGGGTTCTGCCAGCACCCAGGGATCTGTCAGAGCAGGACACTGTTCCTGGCTGAGGTCATTGGCAGAAGGTTCAAAGAAAAGTGTTGGTACACTCCAAGACAGAGGGAAAATAATTTGTTGCCCCATAACAAGGTATCCTCCTAATAACTAAGAGATTAATTTAAAGTCTGAAACATAGGATGTTAGATCCCTCCTGAGAGTTTTTTATTTTACATCAGCTGTTACAACTTCAGATGTTCGGGTTATCCTCATAAATGTCCGAGCCATCCTCGCGTCTGGCTGAGTTCCTGGCCTCATTGACATCTTATGGAAATGAGTCCCTCAGTCTAATTACACTTTGGAAGACAAGAGATTTCCTTTGCATTGAATATCTGTCTCATTCCTGTCGTCTGAGACAGAGAGAGCCATTCTCAGCCTACCTCCCTCATTTTACGTGCATCCTCTCCTCAGCCCTTTCCCCCCCTTCACAATATACCGAAGTGTAATTTAGTTGGTTTTATTTGCTGAAGATATTTCTCAGGAAGTTAATCCTTTTTTATTTTTCCCCAAAACCTCCCCTGTGTCCTTCTACAGATGTGGTGATCTTCCAGGTAAATCACGGCTGCAGTGATTTATATGATTGCAATGCCAGATGTTCTGTAATGTTCACCAATTCTTTCCATGTGCCATAAGGAAATGCCATAAGGTATAGGGAGGGACCTGGCCAGTAAAAATATGGCATAAAATATGCAATGTAATATCTGGCTGATTTTTGGAATACAGCTGTCCATGGATCTGGGGCTTCTGTTGAGCTGACTGGGTCCCTTCTTGGTATAATACAGTTAAATGAGAGGTCAAAAAAGCTAGTGAAAAACCTATTTTAATTTTTTTTTCATGGTGTTTTATTCTGGGAGAGTAGATTTTCCATTTGAAGCAGCCCCTGGTGTTGCCAGAGTTATTGGGAGAAGCTGATGGGTGAGAAACTCTGTAGGAGATGCTTGGAACTTCTTAGGGTAAGGAGAGGTGAATATGGGATGCAAATGGGTGTTAAATATGTACAGAAAAGGGATGGCTCCTTGACCCAAAAACTCTCCAAGCAGCCCCTCAGAAATGTAGGGCCAGGCTGTGACACTGACACTCCCGTGTGCTCTGTACCTCTTTCCTTTGAGCAAGATTTCTTTTAATGGGGCTGATTTGGCTTAAGGTGGGGACTGAGCTAAACAGGCTACGAGACACAGCAGAGAGATCAAAGGGAGTTAAAAGAGAGTGAGGGAAGGGAAATGCTGGAGAGGGGAGCAGCATGAAAGAGGGGCTCAGGTGAGAGTCTAAATCACATTGAGCACATAAAAGGGAAGCCTTCAGACACTCTGTTATTGCTCATGTGATTTTCTCCCAATCAGGGGGTAGAAGAGAGAAGCAGAGGAATATCTCCCCCATGTTCCATTAAAATGGCTCTCATTTTCTGTCTGCAGCTACTAATTTCAGTCATTAGGGGAGCGATTGCCAAGGCACCTTTGACTGAGGTGTTTTTGTGATACCAAATCTCCCAACCTGCAGGGTGAGGATGGCTCTGCCCCTCTCTCTGGTGGCCCTGGGACACCGAGTGCCCACTCTGGGCCAGCAGATCCCACGGTGGAGGCCAACAGCAGACACGAGGTTTTAGTCCACAGCAGTTTGGAGTAACCAGAGGCAATTTCATGACTCCCAGCTGTGGCTGTTCCAGCCCTGGAAGTGTTCAAGGACAAGCTGGATGGGGCTTGGAGCAACCTGGGGCAGTGGGAGTTTGCCCATGGCAGGGGGTTGGAATTAGATGACTTTTAGGGTCCCTTATCATGAGAAAAAAAATCATTCCTTATCTCTATTCTGATATAACCTAGTCTAGAATCCTATAATTTACCTTAAAACCCCAAAGCAAACCCATCTACCACTTAGAAACAAACAAATAAACAACCAATAAACCAAACTCAACCCAGAGTCCACAGGGGTGAGATCTATAAGTTTTACCTCTCCATTTCCTTACAAATCACTGACTTGGGCAGACCTGAAGAGCTGGGTGAATTTTGATTGACCTGACACCTGCACTTATGGATAAGAAGCTCCCAGAGCAGCTCAAGAGGAGATGAAACAGTGCCAGGCCTATTTAAAGCAGTGGTTTTAAATTTAATTTCCTAGCTGGGGGAGTTGGGGGAGGGATAGAAGGCAACAGCTGTCTCATTATACCACAGAGGGTTCCTTAAGTGCAAACTGAATAGATTAGTCATGGAGAAAATTAAGACAAGGTCTTTAAGCCATCAATATCTCCCAATTTGAGTGCAGGAGGGAAGGGAGTTGGTATTTTACTTCAATCTCCATGTCTGGGGGTTCAAAGTTTATTTTTAAATGTCTCAAAGCCAGATGTGAAATATTTTCTTTGCCCCACTTTTGTTTAAAATTTTCCAATCCAGCAATGATGTTTTTCCATCAGTCCCAAGACCAGTGTGTGGGTTTAGAGAAGCTTTCAGGAAAGCCTGCATTGCATTTTTAGTCATTTGAGTTTTCCTTCCAAGTAGCAAGTCAGGATCAGTTCTGCCTCCCACCAAGGGATTATATCATGGCCAATGTCTGCAGATCCACCCCATCACTTCATCAGAAAGACCTGCAGGTGTCAGGAGACACATGAGCATGGTTTTGGGGGTATTTTTTTCATTTTGGAGACTCCCTTGCACGTTTACATCTCACCATCAGCACTCTGGGGAAATGATCAATGAATGGTCAGTGCTTCTGACCACTGGCTACAGGTGGCAGCTCTCAGGTCCTCCAGGGAACCACAGGATGGTTAAATAGGAAAGGAGCAGTGGGGTCACCAGCTCAGCCTCCTTTCCTCAGGCTGGCTGCGCTCCAGACTCCAGCCAGGTCTCCAGCTGTGTCTCATCCTCTTCCTGCTCCCCAAAGTATCTGACATAGCAGGATGAAATGTGGTGGGGAGGGACCCCCAAAAGGACCTCTGCCAACTGCCCCAAATAATCTGGCTGGTTTTTCATGACACCAATCGCCGGTTTGGGGTGACCAAGTAGCCGGGGCATTTATTGATGGAGAAGATGTTGCGTGAGCATGTCAAGAGCTTTGCTAAGGTTAAGCTGTCTTACATCTGCTGCTGCTCCCCTGACCCACGAGGGTCATTACGCTGTCATAGGAGGAAATTAGGTTGGTTGGAAGTGATTTGTTCCTTGGAAATTGAGGCCGGATGCTACTTATCCCCTTGCCATCTTCTAGGTGCTAAGAGACAGATTGCTTGACTCTTCACTCCAAGATTTTTCTGAGCACTGAAGCCAGGTTGATTTGTCCCTAATTCCCCAGACTCTCCTTTCTTTTACTCTCTTTCAGGAAGATGATGTATTTGCTAGGTGATAATAGCTTTACATTTCTACCAGACCTTTAGGTTCAAATTGACAGAGGGTTGTTCTGCTGCACCGAAGGTTCTTCCCGCGGGATGTGGGCAGATCATCCTATGAAGATGCAGTGATTTTAGCTACCCCATCCTAGAGCTAAGTGGGGCAGCTCTGCCCCAAGCTGAGGGGCTCTGCCTGGTAGAGTTTCTCAGGAGAAGCTCTGGGAAACCCACTCCTTGTTTGCTTGTGTTTAAATCAAACCAACCTGTGATTAGGCAAAGCTGTTACAAAAGACAGGCAGGGAAATAAAAATGTGCTCAGACTCCCTTTTTTTTTGTTTTTTTTGGTTGTCCAACCCAAGTATCATCTCTGTTGAGATTTTAATTATTTTTTTTTCCTTTAATAACGAGCCGCTGCATTGTTCTCTCCCTGCGCCCGCATTGTTGTGCCTCTGAAAACACAATTAGACTATATAGAGTACTGCTAATTTAGTTTTGAAGGATGTATTGTGGGGAATTAAAAAATAAAGGCGAGGGGGGGACCTTGTGTTCGCCGCTGTTGCTGCAAACAAAAGCAAGCAGGGTTCAGACAATTGGCTGCCCTGGACGGCTCTTGTTTCCTGCCTGAAGAGAATGAACAGGACACAGAACAAAGCCCGGGCTCAACCTCTGGTGGAGTATGCTCCGATGGCCAAAATGTAAGGGTTGCTGTGTGTGAATAGCACGAAACAAAGGAGATTTTAATTGCAAACATTGATCATCCCCTTTGGTCTCTGGCACGGGTTGCTATGGCTTCGTCATCTGGAAGCTTTGCTCACTGCAACTTTGCAAATGTTTTTCAGGGGGCCTCCGTCACGTGAACTTGTCAAAATGACAGAAAGTTGCTCTCTTTTTTCCCCCCCAAACAATAACAATCCAGCTTTTTTTTTCCCTCCTTCCTTTTCTATTTTAAGGTTGCGGCAAAACTCTGTTAGCTGTGAGGCTGCCACATTTTCACTCTCATCTGAGCAAGCTGCAAGAAACCAGGAACTCCTGTGACCTCGGGCTAAAGAATAAGGTGGTCTCTGTCTTTTTTGCCCTGCTCATAAATTCTGTTTGGGTAGATAAAGGTAGCAAAAGGTCTGTGTTGTGGCCTGGCCAGAGATCTGCTAGCTGGGTGCTCTCCTGGGAGGCTGGGAGAAGGATTACATCTGCCTCCTGGAAAGTCTGCAAATACCAGGCTGCAGAGCAAACGGAGCAGCCACAGCCTCCTGTGAGCCCTTGGCCAAGGAAGAGGATGTGATGGTGGCTATTGGGTAGCTCTGGCTCTGCCAAGCACACAGAGGCAAAAACCAAACAGTTCAGGGGCAGTCCTCTGATCCTCCATGCCTTGTGTCGGCACTGCTGAGCTCCCCTTGTCCCCCCATTGTCACCCTGAAAATTAAACCTTCTGATCTTGTTTTCATAGTTTCTAGCCACTTTCCCAGGAAAATAACCATAAACATAGATGTGTTATAAATCCATATTGTGATTTTGGCTTTCACAAGTATTAAGATGAATGTTTTATGTTATATACTTTTGCTATGTCTTTTTCTTTTTCTCCTGCTAGCAAGTCTTAGGCATAGGTCAAGAAGAATTTTGGATGTTAGGGCTAGGTCCTGTCTGTGCAAAGCAAGATATCCTCCAGGAAACAGATGATGAGCCCCAGGCTGCTATCAACACTAACTGCCTGATGAAGAAGGAGCCCCAGCCCAAATAAAAATGTGATAAAGGGAAATAAAATCTTTAAGACGCATGCCCTAAAAAGGCTGATTCGGGGCGTAGCCATGCAAAATACTTCTTGGAAAAGTATGAATATGCATTAAAACCCCACAGCAGAATGGGATAAAAGGAGTGTTTCAAAGATATCAGGTGTGTTCCTGGCAGTGCACCAGGGCACCCGGCCATTTTAACCCTTTGCTTTATTATCTTTGTCTCCTAATTGTCTTTTTGTTCATATTAAACCTTTTAAAATTTATTAAGCGAGTGAACCTCGTTTTTCACAGATGTTTATACACTCTTTCAGAGAAATGTCTTTTGATGGACATTTCTCACGACCAGTGTGATTGGGAAGGCAGTAACCTAACTACCCAATCCCTGGTCATTGTCGAGAATCTATAAATACTAGAGTCACAAAAATAAAACTCTTTTTTTTCCTATCATACATTAAATCGTGTCGATGTAAATCATTTTGTGTCCTACAGTGACACCACATCAGGGTGTTTTTCTGTTGGGAATGGCCCTGGTGTGAGCTGGGCTGCAGAGGGCTTCAGGGAAGTCCTGTCTGGCCACAGAGCCATTGCCAGGCATGTGGGTGGTGGAGGGTCAAGTGCTTGGTTAGGTACAGGCAGAGCTTAGTTAGGCCAGCAATGGCTTAACTGTGATGTTTGTCTTAGATCTGAACCTGTTCCTGGCTACTTCTGCAGTGAGAACAGCAGGGGAGTTGTTAATGAGGAGCATCATGCCTTGGTTACAATATTTACACACTCAGAGGCACCTGAGCTCTCCAGGACAAAGCTGAAGTGAAATAATGGATAGAGAATGTCAGGACTTGCTGTTCAGGAGCTCCAACACCTCCTTCCAGCACGGCTCAGGTTTTCCTGACAGCAGCAGAGCTAAACCTCTCCTGCTTTGATGCTTTGTCTCTGCAGTGTCATTCTGACTCTGCCTTTCTTCTACCTAATAAAATGTGCCCTCTCCCTTCTCCTTCCTGAACCTTTCTTGTCCCTGTTTGTGCTCTGTCTTTTTTTGTTGGGTTTTTGTTGTTTTTCTGGACAGTCCAAGGGTTCTTCTCCTGAGCATTCATCTGGCTTGAAGGGACACTTAGCTGTGTCCAACAATGCCCTGATCCTTTCACCGTCACTGGAGGGAAGGAGGCACATTCAGGGAATGATTAGTTCAAGTCCACATCTAAAACAGATCAAGGAAACTGTGTTGGGTGTCATGAAATCCAGCCTGGCAGGGTATCTGTGACCTCCTCAAAAGACAGATTTTGGGAGAGACAGCACTGGCAGAGCATCCTGAACTATCTCCTGCTCTGCATCTTTAGCCTGTTTGACCTGAAAATTGTAGCTGGAGGTACAGGTTTGAGTGAGCTGGAAAAAGGCAGCCTGGCAAGTTCAGCTGTGGCTTGTTTGTTGTTTTAAAGAAGTTTCCACCTTTCTTTAATTTTAAAACATTTTTATGAAGTTTCCTGTCTGCAGATAACTGTCTCCCTCACAAATCTCCCACTTCCTGGGCCCAAAGCATCTCTGAAATGAGGAATGCTGGTCTGGAACTACACTGAAAGCTTTGCTAATGTCAAAGCACATCTGAGCTTAGCCACAAATGTGGGTCTGGCTCCTGTCAAAACTCCTGTGTGCCCCAAGTTCCCACCCAGCACGAGCTCCAGAGCCACAGAGGAGTCTCTGCCCGTGCCACTGGACATGTGCAATGGTGTAGAGCAGGAAAGTAGTGTCAGGAGTTACACATTTAGGGTTCTGGCACTGGGGGAAGGAAAAAAACCTCGGTCTCACACAATGCTTGATGTTGTCTGAGGTGAAAACACAGGGTGAATCATTCCAGGCCAGAGTTTATTGTACAAACCTAACCTGAATCTTGGTTCCGTTCAGAAACCTTTTGTAGCATGAAGAGTAAAAAGAGCAGCAGAAGTCTGACTGTTGGTGTTCCAAGGGCTGGAGCAGCTCATCTCAGGAGCCAGGCTGGGAGAGCTGGGGAGTGTTTACATGGAAAAAACTCCAGGGAGAACTTAGAGCCCCTTCCAGGGCATAAAGGGGCTCCAGGAGAGCCAGAGAGGGACTGGGGACAAGGCCTGGAGGGGCAGGACACGGGGAATGTGTTCCCACTGATGAAAGGCAGGTTCAGATTACATATTAGGAAGAAATTCTTTACCATGAGGGTGGTGGGTCCCTGGCACAGGTTGATTAGAGAAGCTGTGGCTGCCCCTGGATCCCTGGCAGGGTCCAAGGCCAGGTTGGAGAGGGCTTGGAGCACCCTGGGACAGTGGGAGATGTCCCTGCCCATGGCAGGGGATGGCACTGGGTGATCATTAAAGTCCTTTCCAACCCAGTTTCCTATGATTTCTGATTCTGTTTGGCACTCTGGAATGTGCAGAGCTGTCAGGCTGGGACAGGGACACTCCAAATATTCCCCCTCCTTCACCAAGTCTCTCCATGCACAAGGTCATGGGGATATCAACACCAATAAAGATCCAGGCTCTGACAAAGCAAAGGCCTCTTTGCTGATGTGCAGCAGACACAGGCCAGAGTGCCTGGCTCCTGTTAACCCCTGGCACCTGCTTTTTGAGTGGTCCTGGTGGTTTGAAAACAGACCTGATCTGTCCTGGGAATCTCAGCAGCTCCCCAGGGGTCTTCAGTGCAATGCTGGGGCTGTGTGTGGCCCTGGCTGTAATGCAGCATGGGAAAGTACAGATGCTGCTGCAGGGAGATAATTTATAATAAAATTTAGAATGCTTTACAGTCATTTACACAGAGATCTGCCAAATATCTGGAGTCTGTCTCCAATTTTATTTGGAGTTTCTGTGTGTGTGTGTGTTCAGGCACAAGTTCTGGCTGGGAGATGCTGTTGCTTTAAATTTCTACCAGCATTTGCAAGTTTCCAGCCCTTCAGGGACAATTTCACAGAATAACTCCTGTTCCCTGCAAACACTGAAGCCGTCATTCAGCCCAACTCAATTCCCAAAAAATCTTCTTTCCCTGTATTCTGTATGGACTGACTCTCTCCACAGCTCCCTCTGTAGCACTTTCCTTAATCTGGCTGAGTCTCAAACAAACGGGAATTTAGGGAGGAAATTTAAGCTTCCTACATCTGGGCTTTCTTTCTCAAAGAGCCACCAGCCCAGCAAAATTCTCATCATTATCCCCACCCACCCCCAGCTTTGTGAAGGGGCTTTGAATTCTTTGGATGCTTAAAGACATCACCTCACTCAACCATTCCTGTCCCAATAAAACACTAAATGGATTTGCTTTTCTGAAAAAAAAAAAAAAAAAAAAAAAATCCCAAAAAGCAACAACCCAACTCTGCTAATGGCTTTTTATTATGTTTGACTTAATGCTGGCATGAATTCTCCTAAATTTATTTCAAGTTTGCTTGAAAACCTCATTTGCCTAATTGTAATAATAAAGCATCATATGCAGGTGTCTCCTGTCTTTTTCAAACTCAATTTATTTTCAATTAGCAGTGATTCAGTGTTTATTTTTTTGGGGGGAGGCACGTGGATGGCTGCTGGGGGAAAGGTGTGTGCATCAGGTGGCATCTCAGAGTTGTTAGGAAAACAGCAAATTCGAGCACAAGGGATACACAGAACCCATTTCCCTGGTCTGGCTGTGTAAATCTGCAAGAGGTCAAATCCAAAGCATGAAAAAACATGATCTGGGAGGCTGGGAAGTGCCAGGAGAGGAATGTACTGTCCAAAGGGCTGTGCCATGGGCAGGTGCTGCCTACCAGGCTTCCAGGGGGTCTGGACCATGCTGGGAGCCTTTTGGGAGATGCAGCCATGCAAATTAGGGAAAACCCAGAGATTGTTATGAGATTATGAGAGGAAATTACTCCACTTTACCCTGCTTGAGACAACACCAAGAGCCCTGCTCTGCTCTTTACTCCAGAGCTGCCAGAGGGCTGAGCACCTCAGACCACAGGTAAACCCTGCAGGCACTGGTTTGAGGAAAATAAATGGCATCAGCTTCATTTAAGAGAAACTGAGACAGAACAACTCTGCCCATGGCAGGGGCCAGGAGAGGTTGGAACTGGATGATCTCCAAGGTCTCTTTCAACTCAAACCATTCTGTGACTCTGTGATTGTATGAACTCACTGACTGAGCTGCGGCCGCTCAGATTAACAGATTATACAGAGAAACAAACTTTTCTCTCCATGTTGTGGCTGTTAACAGGCTCCAACTAAAGCTCAAACCTGAGCTGATGGGGAGCTGAGCTGCCTTCATCTGCTGCAGGATTTGAGATGACTTGAACCAGGCTACAACCCATGTAGCTGCAACAGATCTGGAGTAAGATCATCCCCCTCCCTGACAGACACCTCTGAAAGTCTTTGATGCAGCATCTTGAAGCAGCAGAGAAGCTGCAGTGTGGCTGAGGTGCTGTGGCTTTGCTTCTTCTCTTCTCCCTCCTGGGATAAACGAGGCGGTGATCTTCCAGAGAAATCAGCATTTTCCTGGCGTGTGTTTGTACGGGAGAGGTCAGACAGGGCTCATGAGAGGTGCAGGAACATGCAGGGAGAGCAAACCACCACTGACCTTTCCAGGTGTTTGCAGAGTCATGTTGGTCATGATGCCCTGGCATATGGCTGGAACTGGAGCCCTTGTACAGCCTTTGGCTATCTTGAGTTGTGCTGAATGAGATGCAAATGAATTGTGATGAGCATCTGGAATTCAAGGAAATTGCTATAAATAATGCATATTACTTGCTCAGGTTTGTAGGTTTCCCAGGCAGAACTGTTTGTTGTAAATCATTTAGGGGCAGTGAAAGGTGCCAGGTCAGTGCTTGTGCAGAAAGAGGCTCAGGTTTGTGCCCCATAGCAGCAATACCCTGATCAGGCTGCCCAGAACTGTCACCTGCTCTCTCCACTTTATCAACCAAAAACTTTTCAGCTCTTGAACTTTCCCAAGACACTGGAAGAGTGTCCATAGGTGCCAGCTGCCGCTGTGGTGCTCTCAGATGCTCAGCAGAGTGATGAAAACAGGTTGGAGAAAAAATATCATTGAATAGGTTCTTAAAATCATAGGATCACAGACTGCTTTGGGTTGGAAGGAACCTTAATGATCATCCAGTCCCACCCCCTGCCATGGGCAAGGACACCTCCCACTGTCCCAGAGTGCTCCAAGCCCCGTCCAGTCTGGCCTTGGACACTTCCAAGGGATCCAGGGGCAGCCACAGCTTCTCTGGACATCCTGTTCCAGGCCCTCATCATATCACAGGATGCTCAGCAGCCATCAGCTGTCAACCACCAATCCTACCGTCCCTTCTGCCTCTGAGGACATGGCGCTATCCAAGACAAGAGAGTTCCTTTTTCCTCTGCCTGCTCTTTCACTTCATCAGCCTCTCTCAGCTGGTAAAGAGGGATGGAGGACTCTCCCAGCCATGCTCTCACCACGGGGGTTCTGCTCCCTGTCAATTGCTCAGGCAAAATCTGGTGGAGGGTTTGTGCACCCTGAAGTTCATCCATTCCTTCCAGGTGCCTGAGTTGATGTTGCAGATGATTCCTCCCTCCCTTTGTGCTGCAGATGAGCTGGGAGAGTTCATTCTCTCGACCCCTGCACAGGGTTGTAAAGCACCTTGTAACTGGGTCACTTGAAGGTTTCCAACTCCAAGTGTCTGGGTAAAATCCAACCCTGTGCCGATGTGTGAGGGAGCAGATTAGAACTGGGAATTAATTTGCTTTGGTTTTAGCTGTGTGAAATTTGTGAAAGCAGACGAGTCTGGATCTGCAGTCCCGAAGGAAAGACCTGCTGTTGACTCCAACATCCTGGCTCCTGCCACGGGACTGGGAGGTTCCAGTGCCATCTGCCAAAGGGCAGAGGCATCCACGCTGCTGGCTGGGGCACCAGTGTGAGACTGAACACACACACGACTCACAGAAAGTCTGAGAGAGGCCCTGCATGCAAATTACTACAGGATTAGTGCTTTTAACATCAGGGTGAGGCTTTTCCTGAGTCTGGCAGGTGAAAATTGAGATGCATTGTCACATGGCTCCTACTGTGGTTGTGTCTTGGTTAGAAGCATTGAAGAGAAAACTTAAAATCAGCTGCGTGCCATCTCTTTTAGCCTGTTCCTTGAAAAGGGCATTGAAGGAATAGACTCAAATGCAATATTTAAGGCAGGATAGCAATAATGTCTCATAAAATGCTTGGAGCAATCAGAAATCTCCACCTTCTATCAGCCAGTTTATTTCTCAATGTCCCTGGACAAAGAAAAATAAAAAGGTGACTTTTGCAGCTATGTATGCAGGAGAGAAAAGCTTCATGTGGGGATGGGACTTGTAATGTTTTTGAATGTAATGTTTAATGAACTTTTGCTTGTTCTTGGGCTGCAAATCTGGTCCTTCTGAGCTGAAATAACATTTCTGCAGCTCAGCCTGAGATGTTTTACAGGCTCTTTTCTCTGAGTGTTTCACAGCAAAGGATTCTGGGGAGTGGTCAAGCTCCCATGTGACATGGGAAATTCTGTTTAAAGATAAAAAGAAAACTTTTTTTTTTTTTACTGAGAGGGTGATCCAACACTGCTACAGATTTCCTGGACAGGTTGTGGACTCTCCATCCATGGAAATATTCAAAACCCAATTGGACACAGCCCTGACCTTGGCTGAACAGTTCCGGCTTGAACACTGGGATTTGGCCAGATGATCTTCAGAGGTCCTTCCATCCTCCAGCAGTTTGCAAATGGCAAATTTTAGCTATTTAGATCAAGCTTTCTTCCACAGGTCCTTAAGAAGAGAGGAATTTAATCTGTGCCTCACCATGCGAGGTGTGCTGGCCTAAGATGAGCACTAACACCTGTTCTCAGGACTGCTCTGTGGCACAGACACAAGGAATGGAGAAAGCTCCATGCAGGCAGGTGATGGAGCTGATAAGATGAAGATGTGTTTTTCTGTCTGTCAAACTCACTGCTGAGCAGGACGACAGGACTGGTACAAACCACCTCATCAACCAGACACAAAAATGGGAAATCTGGCGTGTTCCAGCTGCTTACCAGCGCTTCCTGTGGATTTGCACAGCATCTTCCAGTGGATGCAGCTGCTCACTAGCACTTCTCCCCCTCTATTTGGAGTGGTTTAACAAGCCAGCTGCCAAAATCCAGCTGTTACAGACACACCCAGCCTGAGAGCCTGTTCATGTTACCTTTAACAGCAATTTGTGCTTCCTCATCAGGGGACTGAGGCTGGTCAACCTCAGATTGACTCATCTGCTGAGTTACTGACAGCCCAGAAGAGAAGGCAGATGTCCATTCAGTTTAGATGATCCCAGCCCAGCTCTAGAAAAATCCTTAATCCAGAAAAAAAGAGGAAGACATCCAACAGAATCTGGGCTGCTTTTCTGTAAGACCATCTCCTTTCACTGGTACCCTATGCTTGGTCCTATTTTCTTTTTCGGTCCCTGTGCTGCTCTGGTCTCCAGATTAAAGCTGATAGGAATAAAGGCCTTGTCCCTCAGTTTTATGGGAAAAATTATGTATCTAAGTCCTGTAATCTTTTGTTTGATCTTTCTTTTTAATTTTTATTTTTTTTAAACCAACTTTTAAACACCCACTCAGTTTTCACAGTCAGAGAAGTGTAGTCCAGACTAAATTTGACCTTAGTATTAAGTGACCAATGCCTGGCATCTCTGTTTCTGTGCTGACCTCCTCTTTTCCCCTCATGTTCTCAATCCAAGCCTCCTTTGTTCCACCTGATTTCTAATCTGATTCCTTTCCTCCTCTTTCCATGAATGCTGACTGCAGCCTGCACTGCTAAACAATTGAATTTGTAAACCAATATATATTGTAATTACAACCTGAAGCTGATTTCCGGGATGTTATCTTTGCCATTGGACTGTGAGGCTGGAAAATAATGAGCATAGAAGGTGAGTTAGGATGGTTTCCAGGAGAAACTGGGAGAATTATCACAGGGTGACAACCTTTGGGTACAGGCAAACATCATCCTAAACTATGGATTTGGCTTCCCTCTCACGGGTTAAGCAGGGACTCTGGGTAAGGCTGTTGCTGACCAGGGGCTTTACACATCTACTACTTGGATTTTACTGTTCCATCAGTTCAATGCTTCCAACCTTTTGGACTTTTGGATTGTGTCATGGCTCCTGAAATCTTTTTTTTTGTTCACTGGTGACTCCCACAAGCTGATCTGGAAGGCCATGTCACCTGATTAAGGTTATGGGCCCTCAGAAGCCTGAAGACGACCAAAAAAAGCAGAGGTTTTTTCATTTTGTCTATTCCTCTGTCCCAGGACCAAGGCCATCCTATCCTGGCTTCTGTACCTGCTTTCATTAACCTTCACCGAGGAGATCTCTACACCTCTCAAAGGCATTTCCTTGAGCATTAAACATTCTCCCAATTTCTGCCCTGCATGTCTCTGTGCCATGTAAGCTCGTTATTTTGTCCTCCATGGAGATCCCCATCACCAGCAGGCACAGGGAGCAGTGTTGCTTTGATAATGAGGGATTTTTTGCCAGTTGAAGATCAGTCTCAACCTCTCAGTCCCGTCTTCTTTCTGCTGAGCAGCACTTTCACAGCAGGATTTATTTGCTGGGCCCTATTTTGGCTTTTCCAGACTCTCCAATCACCCCACATTTTTTGGGAGGAGCACAGCTTTTGCTGAAAGCTGTCATGTGCTGTCTCAAGAGTAACAGCTTTATCCCAAGGATTTCATCCTGTATCTCCCAGAAATTTATCCTGTGGTCTGTGACAGCTTTCAAGCATCATTCTGGAACGCTGCTGCCCTGCCCTACACACAACACACTGGCCCAACAGATGTTCTGTCCCTATTCAAATTGTTCCTATTTTCTTTTTCAGTCTGTTTTCTCTGCTCCCTGATCTCTCTTTTTCCTACCAAGTTTAGCACCAGGAAAGAGGGATGTTGACTTTTAAAGCTGGCAGGGGTTGTGACAGAAACCAGGTGGATAATTGTGGCATGGAATGATCGTTTGCCTATCAGTAGATTGCAGCTCCTTTGAATTTGAAGCAATCCCTGCTGATGTTTCTCTCAGTGGATTGTTCAGAAGTGGTTTCCTGGAATACATCTCACGTTTGGCAGCTGAGCTGTGCAGCCCAGCTATTTTAAAGGAAGAAATTCCCAGAGTCCTGCTCCCAGAATGTCTCTGGATTCAGGTGTTTTCCAAGCATCAATCTCTGCTGGAGTCAATTTTAAGCAAGGGCTTTGTGGGTACCCCTGGGATGTGCTCCCACCACTCTGGGTGTGATGAGGAGCTGCTGCTCAGCTCCTCTGAGTTGTTCCCTCTGTGATGGTCTTGCAGCAGAGGATTTTTGGCTCTTTTTCTGCTGGAGTGCTCATGGACCATCTCCATGGCTCTTCCGTACTGAGACTGGGACGCTTCCTTTGCTCACAGGAGGATTTCCCCCTTGATCCAAATTTCCTCCAAGCAGACACAGCTCTTTGGCTCTCAGGAAACCTCTCCTGGAAGGATTGATGCTCACAGAACCTTGCATTACCCAGCATCCACAGGAAGCCCATTTTGTCCTCACAGGAACCTATTTTGCACTCAAAAGACCCAGAATTTCCCCAAATTGCTTCCCACTGGAATCAGCCGTTGCTTGAAAAGCCTGACCAAGGCTCCCAAGTGGTCACTGCAGGAGTGTTTGGAGAACTCAGGGGATGTCACCAAGCACCAGTCAGGGTCAGGGGTGCAGCTGGGGACACCAAGGCTGCAGGTGACACGGGCAGATGTGAGTGATGGACCAAGATTCCAAGGGATGATTTTTTAAATGGTGCAATCCCACACAGGTTTCAAAATTGGTTTAAACCAAAGTCAGAATGAGACCAGGATAACTGGTGAAACTTGGCAAAAGCTGGTAAAAATGAGAAAAAAATTCCACTCAAACAAAATCATGGAGTTCCCTGCCCCTAGACTGGTGATGGTTTCTTTAGTAGAAAAGTGATAGGAAATAGCCAAAAAAATAGGATCACAATCTTAAACTCACCTTGGAAGGGAAAAAAAAAAAAAAAAAGAACCTGTAGATGCAGAAAAAACAGGGAAATTAATTGTGTTTTCTGATTAACACACACAATTAAGGCAACAAAGCAAGAAAACCTCTGGCAGTGCTGAGGAAGGTTATTTTTATATTATTCTGATTACATGAGACGGTCAGTGCTGGGTGACAGCTTTATTCTGAGAGCTATCAGAGGGACAGAAGCAGATAACACTACCAACTAATTATTACTGCAATCTGTAATTTCTCTGCAGGGAACTGGATTTGCAGGGGACCAGGGTGAGAAAGAGAAATAACCAATAACAACAGCAACAAACGCGAAATTGAGGGGATGAAGGAGGAAAGTGGAACCAATGGGGAAATTATTTTCGTAAAGCAGGAGCGAAAGGATGGGAAAGTTGTTAAGCTGATTTCATGGACTAACACTGGCAGGTCTTTTAAGGTCAAAACAAAGATTAAAGAGTCCTGTACGCGGGAAACCAAACAAACCGTACTGGTGTGGAGAGAAAATAATACATGTCTGGGTTATCAGCAAAAGCCAACAACTATTGCTGCTATTCCTGGAGATTACAGGGACCTTTTAAACTGTGAGGGAAGCAGAGCCACACTGTCACTCCTGATGGGATTTGGATGATTAAGCGTAGCCAACAAAAGCTGAGCCGGTTGCCCTCGGACTCTTTCAGAGACGGGGAGCTGACCATAAATCCTGGTTCTTTTGGGCCAGGTCTGCTTTGGGGTGACAGGACTGTGGGTGAAGGGGGTTTGCTTTGCTGGGGGCATCTCAAGGAGGAGAAATGACTCTGAGGCAATTTCAGCTGAAGGAAGGTAGGTTTAGATTAGATGTTAGGGAGAATATATTTACTATAATGGTAACTGGAACAGATTGCCCAGAAGTGGTGGAAGCTCCTGGAAGTTCCTCCTGGAAGTTCAAGGCCAGGCTGGATGGAGTTTTGAGCAACCTGGGATAGTGGAAAGTGTCCCTGCCCATGTCAGGGGGTGGAACTGGATGATCTTTAAGGTTCCTTCCAATCCAAGCCATTCCATGATTCCATAACTCTGTGACTCCTGTTCCTCATGGACTATGGCTGTACAGGAGTAGCTCAAGGTTGGATATAAAGGTGATTTTTTTCTTTTTTGACATGATTTACAGGCTGGAATGACCCCAGGGGGCCTGCTTGGGAACCCAGTGTCCTTCCAGCATCTAATGTTTCCCAGAGCAGGTGCCACCCACCCTATCTGACTTTGTGGTGGGATTGCCAAGAGGGTCTGCTGTCTCTGCTTCATGGACAGATGGGATTTGTGGGCAGGTTGAACTTGGTGAGACAGGTAGATCTTCACCTCCAAAACTGTCTGTGTTCATCATGCAAACCAGTGGTGGGCCCAGACTGCATCAAGAAGGTTGCTCAGTTGCTTTTTTACATTTAAAAAAAAAAAAAAACAAAAACAAACAAACACAAAACTCCTTGGGATATTTAAGAGAGAAAAAATCCAGTCATCAGAGCCAAGGAAGAAGAACCCTGGGGTAGCTTTGTTTTCTTTAGTCTCAGAATCAAATCATGTCTGGACTCATGACAAGGGAGGAGAGGACAAAGAACCCCCTGGGGCACCACACCAGTCCCAAACTCCTGCTGTGCCCCTCAGAAGTGGCCACAGAGATGGGAGCTGCTTTCTTTGGTGTGATGGGGCAATCTCAGTGTCATTTTTCCTTTCAAAGATGTAACAGGAATGTATTAAACCAATAAAACAAAGAAGGCTTCCAGACCTGACTTGTTAAAGGATGCATTGCGTTGATCTGTTGGGATTAGTTCCTGGTGTAAGAGGGGGAAAAGGTGAGTTTTGTGTCTGCTGGAACCAGAGGACAGGAATTCTGTGCTTTCTGTAATCCTGCCAACAGTCCTTAGAGACAAGATAAATCTGTCCACTTGGCAAGATGACCTAAAAAATGGGAATTTTACATTATAATTCCAAACCTCTCTCTTCTCCCCACTGCCTTTTTCCTCTTGAGATCTCTTCTGGGACACAAGAGCAGGGAAAACTGATGTCTGTGGCAACCTATATTGCTGTAAAAATAGAAGCCTACACCTGACAAAATCATGAGTGACATCAGTTATGGGATCTCAGGCAGAATGTTCATGCGACCCTTGGAACTTGTTACTCCCTCTTATACAGAGCTGGGTTTGCTTCTTGGAGGGTGGAAGGTCAAAATATATCAATGTGTGGGTGCTGAGGCAGATTGGTGAGATGGCAAAACACTTCTGAAGGGAAAAGATTTATTTTTGTAGATAGAATCATAGGATTGTCAAGATTGGAAAACAACTTTGAAGTCATCAAGTCTAACCATGAGCCCAGCACTATCAAATGATTTTATTTCTAAATGCCATATCCACACGTCTTTTCAGCATTTCCAAAGATTGGTGACTCCACCATTTCCCTGGGCAGCCTGACCACCCTTTCAGTGAAGAAATTTTCCCTACTCACCAGCCTCTGAATGTTTTCTGAGGTGTCAATACCCTTGTGGAAGTCATCAGGAAATACTGAACATTTGAATCCCACATAAGGCCTGATCCCACGAGAAGTGGGATCCCCTTCTGATATGAATTAAACAATTTTCTCACTGAGCCTGGCATTTAACAGTGGTTACCTGCTGGACCATGATTTCACACAAACCTCACTCTGTGGAAGGTGCCAGAAAATCCTTCAGGATGGGATTTCAGGTGTTGTCCATCACACCTCCTGCTTTCCCTGATCCAGGGGAAAGCTGTGCTATAAAACATTCTTCATGGTGCCTGTGGGCTGCACGTTACATATGATTTATATCACAGTATAAATCACTTTATAAATCAGTTAATATCACAGTATAAATCATACAGATATTTGGGGCAGAGTCTCGATGTTACCCCCAATAATAATTTTGAAATTTCCTCCAAGATCATCCTAGGGACTGAGATAAGGCTGCCCAGCCTTTTGGTTCTCTCTTTCCCTTCTTGCTCACTGCTCTCCTGTCCTCTGGGACCTCACCTGCCATCCCTGAATTGCTGAGCAAAAGGAGTAATCTGCTCAGAGCCACCTCCTTAAGCCTTCCAGATGGTTCCACGAGGTCCTGATGGCTCAGATCCACCTGTGTTACCTCCACACCACCTCTGTTTCTCTCACAGGGCTCTTCTCCATCAATTTTTCAATTAATTGTGTTGTCTATCAGATCACAATTAACCTTTCTTTTTTTTTCTTTTTACAAGAATATAGAAATGTCTTGCCAGCCTTGTGAAGATATGGTCTACTTCATGCCATCTCTGCATCACAGGATGAATATTTTCCTTCCCAATGAAATAACAGACTTGCTCTTTTTTTCATCCCCTTATTTTGAATGATTTACAGATCTTTCTTTTGTTGCTGTTAACTCACTTTTATTTATTCTCTACATTAAACTTCCTGTTTGTAGTTATGCTTTCCCTTTATTTTTTTTTCATTAAATTTGTAGCCTTCTTCCACTTTTTGTGTAATTTTTGTTTTTCCTTGTCCAAATATTCAGGCTTTTAAAGCATTCCTGGTACAACCATCTTGGTCTCCTGCCTACTTTTTTTCCCTGTGACACTGAGGCTTGCTGATATGGATTTGATGGACTCTTTCAGCAAAAGCCAATATTTATTTCATTGCTGCTGAGCCTGTTTACCAAGGAAGCAGCATTATTTCACATTTGTTACCCACTTTGTCAAGCCTGTTCCTATTTTGCTGTTTCTACTCCACTTCTTTAATAAAGTGACAGTTACTGCCACTGATATTTCCTGGAAGAAGTTACCTTTCACCTTTAGATTTTTAGCATTTTTCCCCCCTGTATTTTTTCCCTTCTCTTTCTGAAATATTAGAAAAAAAAAAAAAGAAAAAAAGAAAAAAAAGAGACTGAAAATTTCAGCTCTCCCTAGGTCACATGATGCTGCATTTCTTCTCCAATAAATATTCACATCCTCTGGGATTTACATGGTCTTGTTCTCTCCTTCAGCTGTGGCTCCCTCTTTTCCCTACACAGAAACTGCACAGTGGAATTCAATTTTTGGGGGTTTTTGGGTCACCTGACACCATATTCCTTCAAAAATGGTCTGAAATGGTCCTGGTATTACACTCAGAGTTTTGTTGTGTGTGAAACGGAGCAGACCCCACAGCAAAAATATATTATTATTAGCCCATCTAGGTATAATGTGAAAGTTAATTAACTCACACTCATAATCCACGCTGATACAGATGGACTCGGTTATAATAACATTAAAACTGTTATACAAGGAAGGTGTCCAGCATCTGCCCTTCTTCCCTGGTCCTGCCAACATCCCTCTGCATCCAAGGACTGACAGATTCCAGCCCCTTCAGCACAATCAGAGGAGGGTTATGGAGAGTTGTCACCACCCTGAGATCTTTCCTGGATGATTTGTGATGTTCGTGGTGGTGTTTTCACCTCCTCGCTCTTGGGTCCCGCCCAGGGGTATTTTCACCCCTCCCTTTCCCATCCCACCACACCTGGAGGGACTCACAGCTCCTTCCAAACTCCAGGAACCACTTCAGGAGCCCTGCTCAGCAGGAATTTACATTCACCAGCAAGCCCTGCCCACTCCTGGGCTGCTGCTTTTCTGCTCCTGCCTGTCTCCTGTCAAGTCACACAGAGAGATGTGTTTGCAAACAGAACTGCAGGTAGCTGTACCTCCCCACAGCACAAAAACTGGCAGAGACCCAAATTGCTGCAGGGAGGAACGTTCAGAGGCTTCCCAAACTTTGATGCCCTGTGATTTGCAACTCTCTGTAGTTGGAACTTGCAGTCTCGTCTTTGCTGCACAATCCTTCAGGGGATGGAAACCTGTCGAAAGGCTCTTGCTGATTTCTGTGGGGTTTTGACCAGATCCTCACCGAACTTTTAGAAGACTTCAAGTGAGCTAAAACTTCACACATCCTTCTTTACCCCATGCAGTGGCCGACTGCTCTAAAGTTTCCTGGTTCTCAGCTTGCTGAGGAATTGAAGAAACTATGTCACCTTGCCTGACTGAGTGTTGTCCTTCCCTTTTAGCTCCCTGCTAGGTATTTTATATGTAAGATGAAAATATTTGCCAGGTTAGTGAAGAAATCTCAGTGTCCGAGTGTGATCCGATGGGATTCTGATCCTGCATGCAACCTTGGGCACTGCTGAAAGACAGGGAATAATCAAAAAAAAAGAGGGGACAGCTCAAAAGAGGGGACACGACTGATTTTCCAGCTGTAAGCTGCTCTCAGTCTGGTCACTTGAAGTTTTATGCTGTTCATGAAATGTGCCATACAAACTGTCTGGAATTGGTTTTGAATTCCTACAAAATGTTGTCTGAAGGCTTGAGAGTTGGGGGTTTTCTACTGAAAGGAAAAATGATAGAACACGAGGAAGGGACAAACCTGTGGCTGGAAGGAACTTTTAGGATCTTCTGTGAAAATCCTACAACCCACCAGAATAATCCAGCTGCAGAAATATCAATGTCATTAACATCCTACTTATTTGACAACTAATTTTCCTTGCTCTGCCCCTGCTGATTGTAACTCCACACACAGGACACAGCACACGTGTGTGGGCAATGTCAAGCTTTGCACTATTAATGGAAGGGCAAAATATAATCTTGCTGTTGGTATGGCTTCAGATGAAGTTCAGATTGCTCTGGGGAGTGTGGATTTCAATGTGCTGAGAGGCAGCCTGAGGTGGGAAGGATGGAGGGGAACCCCTTGGAGAAAGAATGTGAAGAGAAACCTCAGTTAAATTAAAAAGCTCCATCAAGTTGTGCTTCCAGGCAGGAACAGCTGGAGCTGGCTGCACCAATGATCTGGAAAGGGTCAGTGGTCAGCACCAAGCAGGTCTAGCAGAGAGACATTTGTATGCACAGATAAAGAATAATCATCACTCTGTCTTCAAACAAGGTGAAAACAGCAATTGAAACATTTTATAGTGCCGGAACTGGGAGGAACAGAATCCACTGCCCAAAGCCCTGGCCCACCCAGCAGCTGGGCTGTGTGATCTGAGAACACATTCTGTTCTCAATTTAGTTATCCAGGGATTAAATATCTATTTTTCTCATCTTCTCATCTTTCTCAACTCCTTCTGCAGTCCAAGCAGGGAAATGTGGTAGTTCCCTCCTCACACCTTAAGCTGAGGTTTCCTCCTCCCCCCTCACGGGTGACCCCAGGATAAAATCATCCCACTCTCCCCACCATTTTCTCCCTCCATCCTGGTCCCCAGGTAATTTTCCTGTGATGCTCAAAGGCATAGCTTGTGTTCTCCTCTTACCTGGCAACATTTCTGTCCACCTCTGTCGTGTCCCAAAATGACACCTTAAACCCTCACAAACATCAGCTTTAGAGGACTCATGGTGAAGCAGGAGGATGCTCCTCATTGCTGTGGAAAAATGGGGAAAAGCCTCCACTTCAACAATTCAACTTCATTGATACTCTGTGTGCAACAGGAGAGAAGAGTTTGATTCAGGTGGAGGAAAAACCAAGATTTGGGCCTCCACAGCCCAAGAGACTCTCCCAAGTTATTTTATGGATGGAGGGAAGAAGGAGCTGCTGCATTTTAAAACAATCCAGCAGCAG
The DNA here is from genome assembly GCF_030490865.1 of Poecile atricapillus. Classification (NCBI taxonomy): domain Eukaryota; kingdom Metazoa; phylum Chordata; class Aves; order Passeriformes; family Paridae; genus Poecile; species Poecile atricapillus. The sequence continues at coordinate 2,952,840 of NC_081289.1, read as the reverse complement.
CTCTGCCTTTGTGGCTGCAGAGAGCCTCAGGCTGCCTGGGAACTGCTGAGGGATAAAGGGATGCTCGGGGTAGGTAAAATAAAGAGCAGGGGGATTTCTGGTTAGGAACTGCTCAGCTTTGCCATGACCAAAGATCTTCTGAACATGCCAGTACAGGGGAAAAAATGGTACCTGTGTAGCTCAGGAACCTCTGGGATCAGGTGATGGATGAGTGGGGATTTTCAGGTTCACTGTTTCAGAGTTAGGTGCCCAAATTCCCTTTAAATCCCCCTTTAGGTTTGTAAATCCTTTGTGAATGCTCTCAGTAAATAGGATTGCCGCCAAGAAATACCTGGATCGTGTCAGCCATTTCTCTCCTCCAGAAATTAATCCTGCAGGAGAGCGAGTGTTGGTTTGGCTGTGCTGAGCCCCACACTGGGAGCAGGAGGATGGAGCAGCAGAGCTGCTGCCTGGTCACTGCTCTTGGAAAGACCTCCCTGGCTCCTGCCCTGAGAAGGGAAAAGGTAGGGAAGAATGAGATTTAAACCTCCCAAGCTAAAATAAATCCCACTGTAAACCAGGTAAGGGCGAAGAGAGGCGAACCCAGGTTTTGTCACACCACCAGTAATAGCACCAGGGTGCTGAGGTCTGCCTGGTGTTTGGGTCCTTCTCTGTGGGGTCCAGTTCCCTCACAAGGCGATGGATTCTCAGTGCAAGTGAAATTCATTCCTGTAGTCCAGGTCCTAAATGCCCAGGAGTGGCCAAGGTTCTCCCTCCTGCCACAGGAAAGTGGGCAGAGATGAAGGAGAGTTAACCTCACACCAGGGCGGCTTCCCCAGCCCCAACACCCTTCGTTTTCTTCCCTTTTTCTTTCCCCATTTACATTTTTCATTCATTTACACGTGATGTTAATCTTTCCTTAATCTCCAATTCCTTGGTGTGTGTGTGGGGGATGAATTCCATTTGTTTTTGTTCCACTCTATCAGACACAGCAGCTATAAGATTAAATGATAACTGTGGACCTAATAATAAAAATACAATATAATGTAATGAAAGTAATGTAGATCTAATCCTCTGTTTTATTGCATCCTGAGTGCCTTTGGTGCTATTATTTTTTTCTTCCCTATGTCTCCGTCTTTGACTTAGCTGCATCTTTTCAAGGAAGCAAAGGCATTTGTAAAGATTATGGTATTATTCTGTTGAGAACAGCCTTGCTGTGGGGCACCTTTAATTACAAAATACTATCACTGCTTATAGGGCTGTGTGTTTCTATGTGTGCAAAGCAGATATTCCAAGCCCCCCAAAGCACTAATGCCAGCTCAGGCAGCTGCACTTTTGCAGGGAAAAGGGAAACTTTTGCTGTCTCTTTATTTTTTGGGCTTCTTGTTGCAGCTCCTACACACGCACACTCTTTCTTCCTGCGTCGTTATTTTTATTGTTTTCATCCTTGTTTAGGGAGAAACTTCAGAAGTGTTTAAGGCAGGAGCCAGTCCCTGTGAAAACTCCCACTCTGGTTTCATCTGTGGCTCTGCTTTTTGGCTAGAGAGGCTTCAGAGGTCTCAGAGGCATGAGGGACCGTGCCCCTCCTGCCCTGCGCTGCCCTCGCTGTCTGCATCACGCTGGGGATGTCACTCTGGATGCTGACAGTGCCTCCAGCACCAAGTGCCTCAGAGCAAAGCCAGCCCCTCGTGTCCAGCTCAGCTGAGGCCTGGGATGGGGAAACAGCTGGCTGAGGGTCACTGCTGCAGTGTGGTGTGTCCAGCTGTGCTGGCCTCACTCAGGAGAGGGAGGGAGCAGGTGAAATGTCACTGTTGGACATGAAATGATTCACACAGACACAGCTCGAAGTGAGATGAAAGAAGAAGGAAGTTTATTTGTTCATTCAGTATTTATAGGTTTTTGACAACGACCAGGGATTGGATAGCCAGGTCACCGCCTTCCCAACCACACTGGCCATGAGAGACGTCCATCAAAAGGCAAATCTTTAATGGAATGTATAAACACCTGTGTTTATAGTTACTTTCCTGGGAAAGTGGCTAGAAATTATGAAAACAATACTGAAAGATCTGATTCTCAGGGCGACAGTGAAGTGCCTGGTTTGTTGTCCCTGTGCAGACAGAATTGCACACTGAGAATTGTTGTCCCTCATTGCAAACAGAATTCTATTGAATTCTGTTGAACTCTGTTGAATTCTGTTGAACTCTGTTGAATTCTGTTGAATTCTGTTGAACTCTGTTGAATTCTGTTGATTTCTGTTGAGTTCTGTTGAATTCTCTTGAACTCTGTTGAATTCTCTTGAATTCTCTTGAATTCTCTTGAATTCTGTTTGTTCTCCCTGTGCTCATTGCAGACAGCACATGGGGAGATCAACATCACCCTGCTGCTGGGTTTAATCCTGTGATTAAACCAGGGACTGTGTGCAGCTCAGAGAGCCTCAGAAAGACCATCCCTTTGTGTCTTATCAATCCCAGCCTGGGATTTCACAATTCCCTTTTAAATGTGGGATATCTTCCACTTTTCTTCTCTGTTTCCCAATGCTCTTCCACAGCTTGTTCTCCTCCCTCAGACCCCTTGACCCATGACAGATTAAACCTGTTGCTTCAAACACAGGTTCTAGGAAAGAACTTAAACATCAGGCAAACAGAAATCTACAATTTTTGTGTGCAGGAAAATAATTCAAACATAAAACAAACTTTTATTTTGCATTGTGAAAGCACTAAGCCATTGATGTGCTCCCCAGAGAAGGCAAAGGAGATATTTTCTACTCTGGACATCCCAGAACTCAGCTGGGATGTGACAGGTTGCCCTGGCCCAGGAAGGATGTGAGAAACCATTTTAATGTCACATTCATTGGAAGCCCTCTGGAGCCATGAATACTTTTGGCTCCTGTGAATTGGTGTTTGCTGGTGCAAAACCAAACTGTGGGGAAAAGCTTTGCCATCCCCTGAGAGCACATCACCTTCATCTTGAGCTGAGTGCTCCTGCCAGTGTTGCTGCTCTGTGCAGCCTCCTGTAAATCAGAGGGTGAAGTTCAGCTCTTCAAACAGAGACTCCAATTTGACTTTTCCTAGAGCATCCCCAATGCCCCTGCAGAGAATCAGGGGTTTCCAGTTGGTCTCAGGTCACAGATCAGTCCCATATGGGAATCCCAGGTGCCATCAGATCCCACAGAGCTTTTCAGGTTTGAGTCTGGATTCTGCTGGTACCTCAGTTTCCCCTCAATGAACCTCTGTGCTCCCAGCTTTCCCCCTGTGTCTGCTCACCAGGTTCTGAGCTTCCCCTGGCATGGGTATACTCCAACAGAGTGTCCAGGGGCTTGAACAGAGGGAAAACAGATCCTGCAGGCGAGATCCAGCTCCATGGGCACGTGAGTTTAGATACAGACACATATTTCAGGAACCTGGCCTAGAGGAAGGTGTCACTGCCTTGGCAGGGGGGAGCTGAATGGTGTTTGAGATCCCTTCCAACCCAAACCATTCTCTGATTCTTGGATGTTTCTCTATCCCACATTAAAACCTAGCAAGTGTAGCTGGGTGATCCAGCCATACAATTCAGCCTCCTATTTACTGTCCTGAAAATTACAATTTTTCCATTTTTTTTTCTCTGGAGAGCTCCAAATGATGAGGCTTCTGCGTGCCAGGGGGATGTGAATGCTGTCTGTGAGCTCCTGATACACCTCCCGTGGCCTCTCCCAGCTGCAGCATCATGCTAACACATATCCACAGGGTCACAGCCTCCAGCCTGCTGGATATAAAGCCCCATCCCTGCTCCTTGAACTGCTGGAACATCAGCAGAATGCAAATCCCAACTGTTGGAGGGTGCAGTCTCTAGAGGGAGACATGGTCATACCAATTTCAACCAGGCATTTCCTCCTGGGGAGTTGAGGACTTTGGAGCACCAGGGACCACCCTGCACCCCCAGTTGTTGGAAACCAAAAAATAGAAAATTCCACAGATGCTGAAGGGTTTGATCTGCAGCCTTGGAAAGAGCCTGGATTGATGTAATGATGAAGGCACACAGACACTGAGTAGAGAAATTATAAACTTATGTTCCTATAATTATAAGTAAGAATATGCCTCGAGTAGGTAAGAAATTATATTGGGTAGAATAATTTCAGGTTTGAGCTGTAATGGTGTGAGTTACAGAGTAGTTTAGAGATCTAGAAACTATAACAGAGGTGTGCATGAGTACGTGACCTGTCAGCTTAGTGGCTAAGAGAGAGAGACAGTGCAGCAAAATTAAGCAAAGGTGAGAGGCTAAAAAGTGAAAACAAACTTTGTGTCAAGTGCCTATTGGGCTAAAATGTTATATATTGATGTGCAAAGAAGAAACTTGGGACTTCCCTGAGCTATGGCTGACTTGTTGCTCCTCTAAATCTCACACCTTGAGATTGATATCTTACCTGGCTACTTGAGCAATAAATCATCTCAAAGCAAGGTGGTCCCATCCCTCGTTCTTCATCTTGACACCCAATGTCAACTTTGCACCCAATCACCATCACCTGCAGGTGCAAAATTTCGGATAACTGTGGAGAATGGCAATTCCTTGGAAAATAAGCTCCACTCAGCAAACAGTTTTGGATTTCTCTTTTCCCTCCCTGCAGAGCAATGCACCCCCCGCTCTGGGAAAGTGCTCCTTAAACACAAGAGTAATTTTTCCTAGAGTGACATCCTGAGTGATTTTCTTATCAGTCTCACACCTGAGTGTTGATGTCACCTGTCCTGATCTGTGCTGCTGTCAGAAGACAAGGAGGCACTGAAGCAGAAGGTGCAAGGCCCTGGATTGATGGAATTGTCAGGTGAGCTGAGTCAGATGCCAGGCAATCATAAACCTCAGCTGTGGCTGTAGCCTGGCTTTGTGGTGATGTTCTGGCACTGGAAAATCACATTAAATGTTTCAATGATGGGGTTTCAGTCTGTCTGCTCTGGTAGATGTCTGGAGGGTTTTTTGAGCACGTCTCTGCTCTTGATGCAGCTGGATGATTCTGTGAGCTGCAGCTTCCAGTGACTGCATCAGATTTGCATTTCAGAGCCACGGGAACCCAGCTGCAGTGACAGCACATCTTCCTTTCTGCTGGGCTTAGCACAGTTTAGTCCCTACCTCTGGAATTTGTCTGCTTCTGGGAAGGAAAGTTCCATCCATCTCCAGCTACAACAGCAGCAAAAGGGAAAACTTTGTGCTCTACTTGGCCATAGGAGCTCTAGTGACAAAAACTGGATTGGTTGACCTTCAGAGGACTTTGGGGAAATACAGATTTCTAAAAAAGAGAAAATATTGACCTTGCTGAAGGCAAATATTTCTGTCAACTCTTACAAAAGCGTGGTTTTAGGGGTAAATGGTGCTGCTGAATGTCCAGTCTGTGGTTTGCACTTGCCAGGAGTATGGGAGGACAGAAGCTCAGACCCTGATATCCTTCTCCAACCACAGCTCCTATCAACAATCCCCTGGATTTACCAGGTCAGGATTTACCTTCTCCCTCCCTCTGCTGATGTTCTAACCTGCCCTTGCTCTCCCCACGTGGGGAGATGGATACCTGGACTTGTTTAGACCTTGGGACACACAAGCAGCAGAAGTTTCTCTGTACAAAATTGATGCCATTGACTGTTCAGCTCATGGGAGGAGCTGTGAGATGTTTTTGTCACCCTGCCCTGTATTGAAAGGCAGTGTTTTTGTGAGACTCCTTAACATACACCTGTGAGGTACTTCTGCCTTGACCTTTAAATATAATGGCAATAAAACAACTTTGTACCCCCCAAATGGAAAAAAAGCACAAGAAAAGAGCTATAATGAAGGTACAACCCAAGTAAAAGATTATCCAGCCCAGACATAGCCTGTAATGTAATGAGAGACACTGGAAAAGAGCCAGAGAAAAGTGCCCTGTGCATCCCCTGCTCCTGTGCAATGTGCACAAGGACCCTTAATGACCACACTGGCTGGGTCTGTGTCTTACATCTCCTTTGAAAGGCCCTCTCATGCAATTAGCCACCTATTACTGGAGGTTAATTGACATCCCAGAGACATCAGGATTACAGCTGGAGCAAAAAGTCAATTAATGTCTCCTCATTCTGCTCCAGCCGTGTTAAAGTGCGGGAACAGCCACGGTCCCAGGGACTTGTGATGTGTCCCAGGTCCCCCAGCCAACAGCTCCCTCCCCTTCCCCTCCTCCCTGGCAGAATCAATCATTATGATTGATGCTAAATGGCTGTGGTTTCCCATTATTGACAGATTTCCTCTTGACTTACAGGGGGTTTCTCCCTCCAGCAGAGACCTCTTGGTCCAGCCCCAAGAGAAACTCATGGCTGGGGCCAGAGAAAGGTCAGCTGGGTATTAGGCACTCCTCAGGTTTTCCACCCTCAAGGGCTGCACTGGGGGTCTCCTGGAACTCAATCTGGGGGGCAAAATGACATGAGAAAGCCATGGAGACATTTGGGTTTGGGATAGCTGGGATGCACTCGTCCCAGTGAGGATTCCCAGGTGGCTTGTGAGGGGTAAAGCTCATATTGCAAAAGTTCTCTCAGAGCAAAGGTTGACTTGTGTCCTTTACTGCCAGTCACTTCCAAACTTGCCAGAGCTCCACTTCCCTTTGCCAGCAGCAGGAACTGCTCAGAAACAAAGAAGAAATGGTTAAGAGTCAGGGGAGAGTGTACAAGTCAGCACAGACATGAATTTACAGTGGGATTTCCTCAGACTTGTCTTAAACACACAAATTCTTGTTTTCCCTTTACAATCCAATTCCCCTTCAGCAATTCATACCAAAGTCTGATCATGGCCATGTAAAATTCTGATCAGTTTTGAGCAGGATGTTCTCTGGCTCAGTACTGCTTCCCAGATATTGCAAAGCCTCTGACAGAGAAGTCCACCAGATTTTGGGGTTTTTGCCTGGGGAGAGGGCAAAGAAACAATCTTGGTTGGGTCCTCACTAGGAAAACTCAGGTTCCCTGACGCCTGCTGGTACTGGAGTGTTCCCTGATTTAGCAAGGAGAGTCCAGACAGCCTCCACTGGCTGGGCTGGGTTTCCTTAGGGATAATCACTCTGCCATTTGAGACTCCCCGTGGTACCCAGCTCATCCCACAGGACCAGCAGACACAGCACTGGACCCACTGGTGACCTGAGCCCTTCAGAAACAAAGGCTGAAGGTAAATGGGACATTTCTGGGTGTCTCAGATGACAAAGACATTTGACTCACAGGGAGAAACTTGTAAGCAGAGACTTAATTCAGGTGCCTGGATCAGTGAGGAGAGTCCTCTCCCTCCTTCAGGGAATGGGAATAGCTGCTGGCATTCAGAGGTGGCTGTTATCAGCTGTTACCAGGAAATCTGAACTCTCCAGAACAGCACAGGAATGGCCAATAGCTTGGAATGATGAATTTTTCCCCCCAGGATCATGGCCAGCAGGGGTAAATACAAGCACAGGCCACATCAGAGTCACCATTCTCCAAGTTTAGCCCCTCCCCTGGTTTATGAGTCACTATCCCATTATAGCTCCTGAAGTCTAAACATCCTCAATTTTCCTCCTTTGGGTAATTTTTTTCTCAAGTTTGCACTAAAAGCCGACAGTATTTTTGTCCACAGCATCCTAAAAATGATGTACATTGAGCGTTCTCATCTGCACTGGACCTTCCCCACCTTCCCCCAGGTCAGAGGCAGAGCTGTCACCCCTCTCTAGTCCCAGGGGGAAGGTCAAACCCACCCCACCTGGCAATGAGGTGACTTTTCCCACTCCTCTGCTGCTTGTGATGCCTCCACAGCAATTTCTATTCCAGTTGCACTTTTGCAGTTGAAATAATTTGGTCACCAGGTGTCCAAAAGCTGTCGTGCTCCTGTTCTTCAAGGTCTTTCTCTCCATCAAGAGGCACATGCCTGGAATCCCTGCTGCTGACTCTGACCACAGCAAGGACACAAACTGCGCTCCCTATTTTTGTCCTGAAAAGGTAAATGAAGATAAACAAATCAATAAACAGTGGCAGCTGGTGAGCTGCCTTCACCCAGAAGATGCAGTTGTGTCTGTGTGTTATTAAAAACACATCAAAATGCAAACAACATGAGTGAAGAAATCCAGCACAAGCTAAAATAGAAGCACCAAGCCTTTGGTTTGCACCTTTTCCATTGGGGAAGCCACCATGCAGATTGATAGCATTTTAAATTGGGTTGGTCATGGATGAAGAAGAATTTTAAATGGGATCAATTTGTTTTCTTCTTCTGAAAGACAGTGTCTGCTCTTAGAACAACTTGTCTGGTGAAGAAGAAAAATAAACTCAGCATGAGATTTCTCCCTATGAATAAGATCCTGGGGAAGAGATGGGCTCGGAAATTTGAGTTGTGCATGATTTTACCTCTTTTTATTTTATTATGGGGCATGAATCCTCACTTTTGCATTAGGTCTGTACATGACCTGATACGATGAAAGGCCAAGAAATCTGCAAAATACAGAGAAAACTGTGAGTTTGCTTAATTGTCATAGAAGCAAAGGATGGTTTGGGTTGGAACTGACATTAAAGATCACCCAGTTCCAACCCCTTGCCATAGACACCTTCCCCTAGACCAGATTGCTCAAATCCTGACGAATTCTGTCAGTTCTTTACAAGGTGAGGGTGGTTTGGTTCATGTCAGCTGTCTCTGCCCACCAGCTCTTTGTCTGCAGTGGGTTCCCCTAGGGAGGGGCAGAGCTGGGAACAGGACAACTGCAGTTCCACAGGATTGGGTGTCACTCCATTTTCCTGCTCCAGTCAGCCCACCCTGCCACAGCCATCATTAATGTGTTATCAATCTAATTATTGTCCTCTCTCCTGCAGATATCACCAGGCATTTGAAAGGGCTGTCATAAAAACAAACAAAACAAAACAAAAAAACTCAAAAAAACCTGTTCTGGGTTCTGCTGGTGTGACTGGAGAGACAGATGCTTTGTCATTCCTACTTGTGCATCCATCCAGTGACAACTGCCCTAAAAAATATAGGAAATTAAATAATAATTAAATAACTCCATTGTTAAAAAAGTTTTTAGCTTTGTTTTCTCTAAAATATAAGTATTTTCCTTTTCAAAGAGCCACAGTCAGTTTATTTGCCAACACATTCCTGGGGAGGAGAGCAGGAGATTTATCCAAGTGCTGTCAGAGTTTTAAAGGACTTAACATATAAGTCCTTTACACACTAGTGAAGGAAGTGGAGTGACTCTTATTTCAGGCCAGCCTAGCTATGAGCACAACTTTTCTGCTGGGGATTTGAAGAGGGCAGGTTTTGCTGGCTTATCTCCATGGCAGGCTTCCTGAATTTTGGAGAGGCTGCCTGGTCACGTAGTGACTGTGGCAGGCAGTGATTTGGATTTAGATCCTTTTCCTCTCAGTGCTGCCTGTGGAACTTGGCTGTGTTTTGTGTTGGTTCCCCTGGGATGGATTTTTCTCTGAGGATGAATGCATTACAGATGGGCTGTGGCACGACAGAAGGCTTAGAAACACAGACAAACTCTCCGTTGGAGGTAAACTTGGTTTCAGTGTGAAATGTTGCTTGCAAAATGGAGGGGTCCTCTCAAGAGAAAAGAGATAATTTCACTCTGAAAGATTTCAGTCACCACTCCCAGTTCACCCAGTTTCCCAGTGCAGAGGCTGTGCTGGGCTCTGAATGAAGGCCAAGACCCAGGTGAGAGCTCTCACTCCCCTCTTCCCCAGCATTCCCTTGTCTGGGAGGGTCACTTAAACCTGACATGACTTCCTGGTGAATTATCTCATCATTCCCAATAATCCTATTTGCCTGATGGGGCTGCCTCTCAAACAGCCCCCCATGGACTATTCCCCCATCTCTGTCTCCTCCATGCATCTCCCCATGACAAGCACTCCATTTGGAGCCTGCTTTCCCAGCAGCCTGATTGATGCCACATCTGGATTGATTTCCAGCTGGAGTCCCATCCTCCTCCTCCTCCTCCTCCTCCTCCTCCTCTTCCTCCTCCTCCTCCTCCTCCTGTTCCCCACCACATGAGAGCATCGCACTGCTGGCCAGTGACCCCTCGGGTTACTTCTCTTCCCTCTGATACTGGACACTGAACCACCCTTAAATGTTGATGGCTTCTGGCCCAGTGCCTCTGTTTGGCTAATTCTGCACCTCTGCAACCTTATTTATGATTTTAATCTTATAATATTAATTTATAATTAACAGCCACATCTATTCCAGCAGATGTAATGTCCAGGCTCTGCTCTTCTTGCTGATGGTAAGGTCTGGTTTCTGTGCCAGGACCGATCTTTCCTATCCCTGATAACACATTTCCCACCTGTACTACCCCTGGAACACCTCCCTGCTCAATGCCCAGGACTGGCCAATTCGGCACCAGCCAAAAATCAGGCAAATGCCAACAATGAAAGGACAGGGCTGTGCTCAATTCCTACATAAATAAATCCCAACCCATGCTCATTGCTGCTGAAATGCTCAGGAATGACCTGGTGGGAATCTAACCCACAGGAAGGCTCCTGAGATTAGGCTCAGCAGCAGGAGCCATGTCCAACCAGGGAACAGCTCACTCTGGACATGTTCCTGTCACCACCAGGATGTGCCCGTACTCTGGAGACTGCTCCAGCTCCAGGCTGGCAGGGACAGACATGCACATGCTCGATTGAAATGAATCAGTTCCTCAGCCAAAGCAGCACAGGTCAGCTTTTTTCTTTTTTTTTTGGCAGTTTATGCCAAGATTCCTGCTGTTGAAATGGACTGACACTTTACAATTTAAAGAACATGGAAAAAAATCCAGTTTCAGGCTCACAGAGTAGAAAATACCTGCATGCTTGGGATCTGTAGTAGCTCTGGAGGGGGCACATACACATTATGTCTACAAGTGTGCAGGCTTTCTAATTAACTCTTTGGAGGGTCCCTGAGAGGCACAAAATCCCCCTTCAATAATGGAACTTATTCAATATTTAATTGGATGCTAATAATTAAAATATACCTCCTTTCAGCCCAAACCTACTGAGCACACACGAGCTGCCACCGTAATTACCGAGCCGCGCTGATCGCTTCATTTCCGTGGTCCTGGCTTTGTGAGAGGCAGCACCGAGGGTGTGAAACATGGCAGCACTGCACAGTTCCTGGGAAAAGATGCCTTTGCAGCTCATGGGAACAGGCATCCATCACTTCTCCCCGACTTTCCCAGCCTTTTCTCTACCTGTGTACAAATAACTGATGTGAAGGATCAGGGAGAGCTGATGCCTTGAAGAGAAGAGCAGCCACATCTGCTGCTGCTGGAATCTTCACCTAACAGAGCTGGAGCTCAGGGAACTTTGGTGGTGGTGGTTTTTTTCCTCTGTTTGCTTGGTTTTGTTTTGGTTTAGCAGCAGTTGGAGAGATTCTCATAGGGCATTTTCAGATCAACATTTGTAATGAGCCCAGGTTCAGACTTGGGCTACCAGACCACTGAGCTGAATAAATCAAATATTATTTCCAAGGTGGAAGCCAAACAGGGAAGTTTTTTGCCCAGGTCTTGCTATGGACATTTTGGGAGAGGTGTGAAACATTCAGAAGGAGGGAACAGAAAGATTCCAGTTGTGAAAACTCAGAGCCTGGGGGTTCTTGTAAAATCAGTGAGAGCTGGATTAGCCTTGCACCTGTTTGTCTGAGAGAAATGGAATGGTATGCTGCTGATATTATTATTATTATTATTATTATTATTACTATTACTATTACTATTACCATCATCATCATTATTAATGTCCCACCTGAACTTAATGTAATTTTTAGTTAAAGGAAGTCCAAGGAAATGTGCTGATCCATTAGCTCACTGTCTCAAGGATGACCCCAGGGATCAGTAACAGAAGAATTCACTGCACCTGAGCAGACAGGGCTCTTTAATCTGACCAAGCCCCAGGGATTTTCTCCCCCTTTTTCTGCCAATGTTATCTTAGTGCAAAGCTTACAAGAACTCTTAAACTGGTGAAATTATTGCCTGTGAAGACACACGCGTTTACTGCCCAGGAAAAAGAGGTGCCACGTGCTTAACTTCCCAAATGTTGTGCCCAGCCTGCTGATTTTAATGGATTTTCCTGCACCCTCACAGAGAGTTTGAGCTGTTCCTGCTTTGCCATACCCCTGCTGCAATGTTTGGGGTTAGGCTAAGCAGAGACTTAATTCCCTTCCTCCCAGGAGATGCTCTGACCCTTCTCACAATCCCTTGGGAATAACCTTACTCAGCTCGCTGAACTGGAGGGTGTGCTGTTGGTTCACAATGACTCTTCAAAGCCAGGAGCTGTGCAAAGTGCCCTGCAAATCTGGCATTGGGACAGCAAACCTGGAGCTGAGACCAGAGATGGTTTTTGTTTCATCCAATCTGTCCTCGAGAGTTTGCAACTTCTATCTCCAGATCAACAGGGAATGAGCCCCTGGATCAACCCTGGATTGGCATTAGAAAGAAACATGGAATTGTCACATAAATGGGCTGTTAAAACTGTGTTTTCCTATTTTTTTCCTTGGCATGGACACCAGGGATGCCCTTAAAGCTTCCTGTCCTGCTTCAGGCTCAGTTATTTCCCAGATCTTTATGCACACAGAAATACCTGCTCTGCATCTGCTGGGCTGCTGCTCCAGTGAGCTTTCAAGAGGAGTTCCTCTATCAGGCCATGTCAAATCATGGAATAAAGGTTGGTTTTGGTAGAAGCCTTCTGAGGGGACTGGGTACATCTACCAACACAGCTTTACATCCTTCCATTCATCATAAGGCACTCTCTGGAGTGCTGGTAATAACCCAAATTTCATCATTCTCTGCCATGACTCTTCCTCTTGGACCCTCCAGCTGTGAGGAACAGCTTTCCCTTCTGCAAAGCTGCCACTTTGCCTCCTTGCATGCACCCTTCATGATTGTTTTGGTGGGTGAAACCTTGCCCTGTTCTTGTCCTACTTATCTGCATTTTTACACCATCTCTCAGCCAGAAATCATCTCACACTGACCATCTGCCAAGCTCTGTGTGCACATCCTGCTCCGGGTTTTTCAGGCACACAGGGGCAACTTTGCAGAGAGAGGCTCTGGGGCCCACCTAAGTTAATTTGAGAAAGGAAAATCTGGTTTGCAATTTCTTTCTTCCCTTCTTTTCCCTCTTCATTTGCCCTTGACTCGCTCAGCTCCTCCGTCACCAGTTTGCTGTCTGGCCAGGGCACGCTGCCAGGAATCCCTTGCCAGCCCTGAATAATAAATACCAGCTAAGTGATGGACTAATGCCAGGGTGAGCTGCTCAGAAATATTCCCCCTAGGTCCCAGATCAATAACACTTAGCTCTTGTTCTGTGATGGAAGACAAGCAAAAAAACCACATCATCTCCCCAGGAGCGCAGGAGGAGCCTGCAAAGAAACCCATTTACCCTTCCCCAGGTCCCCAGGCGTCCACACGTGCTTTAAGGGCCAGAGCTCAGGTGTGAGTTTCTGTCTAGAAATGCTTAGCTGGGACATGATCAGCCAGGGGGTGGCTGATACCAGGACCTGGGTTGTGGAGGAAAAGATGCCAGAGGAGAAATACGGATTTGTTGAAATGAGGGGCTTATCTCCATCAACATGACCAGGGCAACAGAGTGGTCACGAGCACCTTGGATGCATCCAAAACTTCCAGAGGTTCTCAGAGTGCTGGGATGTGGTCAAAACTGGGAGGACACCCCTTTGGTTCAGCAGCTTTAGTCAAGAGATGGTTTTGTCTGAGTTATCAGAGTTGGCACCATTCAGCATCCTGAGTTCTCTTGACCCTGTGGATCAGGGCATGGCACTCCAAACTGGGGCTCTGCCACTGACAGAATTAATACAGATTTATAATAACACTCAACCTTCCCAAAATAGGCTTTAGCACCTTCGCTGTGTGGTTTTCTCCTCCTTTTTCACAGGTGCAACATCTTCTTCTGACCACGGGTCTCTCTGCTCCTGCATTTTTGATGAAACCAGCCTCACAGAGCTCCTCAGCACTGAGTGAGAGTTTAACATGCCAGGCAGATCTCTGAAATCTGATGGCTTTTAAATTACTCAAGTGCTGGAAAATAATACATGGCTGTTCTGACAGGTTAATTGGAAAAGTCCCTGTTCCCCAGTCAGTGTGAAAAGCTGCTGGAAGCCGCTGGGGTGAGGGATGGATGTCAGGCAGTGACAGGAGGAGTGCAGCAGCCCAGCCCAAAATCAGAGTTTTAGGTTTTACCACTGTAATTCTCTTTTCCAGAGGGAGCATGAAGTTCTTCTAGTCCCTCTCTATAGTCTTGAGAAAACTTGTGTCCCACAGGTGAGATAAATCCTCCTCCTCCTCTGTGTTGGTTCAAGGTTTAAATCACTTTGGTGTTGGCTGGAATTATATCGGGGCCCGATCCCCTGGATTCAATGGGAATATTGGGATGCAGAGCAGCAGCCTCTCCAGGGATTTCTCACTTCTGGGGCAGGAGCTGGAAGCACGTGGGAGATATCCACAAAAGGGGTGCTGAGATTGTGGTTATCAGTCACAGACTGAGCTGTTCAAGAGGTGAATTTACAAACATTCTTCAGGTATGCAAACCCAGTCACCCAAATTCTAATTTGTTCCCCAGGAACACTGAAGATCTGGAGTCAGAAAGCAGGACCCCATGATGCTCAGTGCTCTGCCAGTCAAAATAAGATAAACCCTCTCCACATGCAACATCTGATGGGGAAGGCTGATTCTTTCTGTGGAGCTGTGTTCAGTTGCCTAGAAAAATGACTCTGTTTATTTTATTTTATTTTATTTTATTTTATTTTATTTTATTTTATTTTACTTTATTTTATTTTATTTTATTTTATTTTATTTTATTTTTATATTTTATCATTTTTCTTTTATTTTATTTTTAAAATTTAATTTAATTTAATTTAATTTAATTTTTATATTTTATCTTATTTAATTTTATTCAATATTTTATATTTTATTTATTTTATTTAATTTCATTTTTTATATGTTATCTAATTTCATTTAATTTCTTTATTTTATTTTATTTTATTTTATTTTATTTTATTTTATTTTATTTTATTTTATTTTATTTTATTTTATTTTTTTTATTTTATATTTTTATTTCATTTTTGAAATTTAATTTAATTTCATTTCATTTAATTTTTTATATTTTATCTAATTTTATTTAATTTCTTTTTAATATTTTATTTCATTTCATTTCATTTCATTTTTTGTTTTATTTAATTTTATTTTTAATGTTTTTATCTATTCTATTCTATTCTATTCTATTCTATTCTATTCTATTCTATTCTATTCTATTCTATTCTATTCTATTCTATTCTATTCTATTCTATTCTATTCTATTCTATTCTATTCTATTCTATTTCAGTGCTCCCCTGTTGGAACCCTCTGATGGACAACAGGATGTTCAAGCACCAGCACCAAGCCCTGACTAGAGACAGAGCCATTCCCTGGAATTCCGGGAGTCAGGAGCCAGTAGAGGTTGTGTTGTATTCCCCACACGGCCCACGTGGTGAGGGAATTGTGACCATTCATTTCTTTTGGTTCACTTTAATGCCATTTTCTCCACTTAACCCCTCCCATCTCAGGGGTCTTCTAAAAATCTTTGAGTTTTACTGAGCACAAACATGAAGGAGAATTTGGATTGAAACCCTTGGCTGACAAATAAACCAGCAGTGGATTTGTGCAGGGACAGAGTCCCCAACAACATCCGAAAGAGGAAATTTTGCTCCTGTGGGGTTACGGTGGCAAAGTGTGAATTATTTAGCAAGTCAAAAATGCCACGTTTATCACGTTTTTGTGTCATACATATGTAAAAATGACATGTCTGCCACGTTGCCAAGAGCAGCAGAGATGGAGCAGATGAACCAGTGCCTTTCTCATCCACCTGTGGATGAGCTTTCCTTCCCCATCCCAAGGGGATCAAGTGAAATTCCCTTTCTGCACCACTGCTCGGGGAAGATGTCTTGTATTAAAATAAAAACCAAGGTAAAACCTGGATAAATTCCTCTTTGGTGTAGCAGCATCCCACAGCCTGCAGATCAGGAGCACCACAGTGAGACAGAACTCTGATACAAATGGAAATGGAGCTGCTCTTGTTAAAACCTAGCAGGACATGAACTCTTCTCTTTATTTCAGACCTTTCCTGGACAATGTTGTCCCTGAGAAGACTCTCCCACTGCAATGTCTCAGGTGGTCACAGGAGGTGAGGGCAGGGACAGGAACAGCCTCTTCTCCTTTCTTGCAGGGATTTTTTTCACCTTGTCCCCAGGCTGAGGTGACTCCCCTGCACACATTCCCTGTCCCAGTGATTTGCATCTGTGTGCCTTGCCTGGGAGAAGTCAGCTCAGATCCTGCTCCCCAGCAGGCACAGGCAGCAGGGAGAGAGACAGGGGGAAATACGAGCTTTATTTGTTTAACATGGAGAAGCAAGGACAGGGATTAAAAGGATTTAAGATTCAACAAAAGGTGAATGCTAAACTGACACGTGGCTGATTTAGAATAGAAGTTGTCTGAGGAGGATTAGCAATGCAAGGGCGCCAGCACCACAGCGAAGGGAAACGGGTGGCAACGAGTGGATCCAATGTCCTGCAGAGCTGCTCCAGCCTTGCACAGAAATAGGTCAGTCCTAACAGAAATGGAGGGAGCCACCATCATCACGGGCCCAGGATGGATCACATCCATGGGGAATCTGCACGGGAAATAAATCACAAGGGGTCAGGGGGGAGAGGGAAGCACAGCCTGAGTGTGAGACACAAACAAGGTCTGAAGATCACCCAGTCCCACCCCCAGCCATGCACAGGGACACCCTCCACTGTCCCAGGCTGCTCCAAGCCCCATCCAGCCTGGCCTTGGACACTTCCAGTGATCCAGGGACTTCTCTGGGAATTCCATCCCAGCCCCTTCCCACCCTCCCAGACAGGAATTCCTTCCTCATATCCCATCCATCCCTGCCCTCTGGCAGTGGAAGCCATTCCCTGTGTCCTGTCCATCCAGACCTTGTCCCCAGTCCCTCTCCAGCTCTCCTGGAGCTCCTTTAGGCCCTGGAATGTGCTGGAAGTTCTCCCTGGAGCCTCTCCAGCTGAGCACCCCTAGCTCTCCCAGCCTGGCTCCATGGCAGAGTTGCTCCAACCCTCTGAGGATCCCAGTGGCCTCCTCTGGACTTGTTCCAAGGCATCCACATCTTTTTTATTTTGGGCTCTCCAGAGCTGGGCACAGCACTGCAGGTGGGGTCAGGAAGCCAAAGAAGCCAGGGGAGGTCTGGGGTGGAGAGAAGCTTCGGATGGAGAGATCATTTGGAAAGCACTGGACATGGGACTCTTCTCCTCTGTTTTTCCTAGGTTTTGATCCCTCCTGCCAAGATTGGCTGCTTAAACAACTTTTCCAGACCAGACTGTGCAGTGTGAAAGCCAAAGCCTTTGGAATAGTGGGAATCACCTCTGCTGACCACGGGGTCCCAGGATGAAGTTTTACTTTGAGCATCTTCCATGACCAAGAGACATTTCTGGTTTGTTATGCCTTTCCTGAGAACTCTGGGATCATCAGGATCAGGGTGTCTGTGTCAAAGAAACACATCAGGGGGAAGATCATCGTGCCCTGTGTATTCAGAGGCAACTTTGGCCTACTCTTAACCAGCTGCCTGGCACTCCAATAACCCTGCACTGTAAACCTGGGACCTGCTGTGCAGGATAGGAAAAAAAGAAGGAAACAGGATAAAAATGAAAAAATAAGGAGCAGCAGCAACATTCAGTTTGCAGCAGACAAGAATCTCCCTGTGCATTGACCTGAATTATCTTGTCATGGGCAGTTTGTTGGGTGCATAATAACAATAATTACAATTGGGGTAAATATATGAACTCTTCCCCATAAGTAAGTGTTTAATGAGCTGGTTTTTAGCTGTCTGTACTTACTCAGAGTGCCTTCCTGCTGCTGCCCAGTCACGACAGCACCACGATGAAACATTTAAATCTGTTTATTTCCCTCTCCCTCCATCCTGCCTCCCTCCACTGACGACACATGAACAATACACAAGATCCAAAGCTAATCCCACCCTGTCACTCTGCTTTTCCAGTCTGCAGAAGCAGTGCTGGACTTGTTTCCTTTGAGTTGCTTTTTTTTTTTTTTCCTCCCAGTGTGGCTCAGTAGGAGAAAAAAAGCATCCTCCAGTTACAGAGTGATTTGAAGGTTAACACAACGACCTTCATCGGGCTCCTAAGAGGGATAATGATCTCTTGCTCTAATCAACAATGCAGACTCCTTTTGATACCAAAATAGCAACTGTTAAGTAAAGCCGATTTTTTCCCCTCTGTTTTTTTTTCCCTTCCTTCTTCTTTTCTTTTCTTTTTTTCTTTTCTTTTTTTTTTTTTTCCTTTTCTTTTTTTTTTTTTTTTTTTTTTTATTCTTTGCCTTTTTCCTAACTCTGAACAGAAGCCCAGAAAGCAAACTGGGAAATCCTATGAGCTTGAAATGGATGCGAGGCAGTCTTCAATTAGACTGTTGATCATGCTCCAATTCAATTAGTTAGAAGCTGATGCTAAGTTTGTTACGGGGTCCTGGGGAGGAAAGGTGCTGACCCTGTTAAGATGATCACTTGTTGGAGTGGTTCCTAAGTGGTGTTGGATATGGATATGCACACAGTGCAGGACTGAGATAATGGCAAAGCTTTTCTTTCTGGCCCTGCTCTGGAAGGGAGCCGGCCAGCTCTGGGATCTGAAGGTATTGATGCTTAATTGCCATTTATCTGTGCATATCACACACGATCTGCAATGTCAACCACCAATGGCAAATGCAGATTAACTGCCTGTAAGTGCTGTATTTACTGACACGGAGCACCTGGATGGGTTAATGCTGTTTATCTTTATTCTCTGTGGGTACCTGACGTGTGACAGCTAATAAAGTAACACACACGTGCCCACAGAAACACACAGGATGATTCCATAGTGCTGTGGCGTCCTTCCACATAATTATGGGGTGTTTTTCTTTGCATAATCTGCATGGAGCTGTTGTTTCTTAAAACCTTGCATTTGGAGGCTCTGCCTCTGTGAGCATTATCCTCAGCAGGTGTGGATATTCCAGCTAACTTCTGTTACACCATGGAAGTGTCCAAGGCCAGGTTGGATGGGATTTGGAGCAGCCTGGTCCAGTGGGAGGTGTCCCTGTGTGTGGCAGGGGGGTTGGAACTGGATGATCTTTAAGGACCCTTCCAATCCAAACCATTCTGGAATTCTTTGTCGCTTCCAAATGAAAAGTGAAAGTATTTATGCTGCAGGGTGTAATATAAATGACAGAATCACAGAATGTCCTGAGTTAGAAGGGACCCAGAGGGATCATCAAGTCCAACTCCTTAACTGACAGTTCAACTGTGAGAATCTTGTTCTTTATCTTTTATCCCAGTTTCCATAATGTGGCCAAAAGGGCAGGAAAAGTAAAATTCAGCACTGCCAGGGGCAGATTGCATCCTGTAAGGATCCACAGTTCTGGTGCAGGCAGGGCATGACCCCAATGCCTCATCAGCCTGAGGTGAAATCTTCTGCTCAGTCTGCTGAAAATTCGGATTTTCATAATACCCCAAGATCCCTCAGAGCCTCTTCCCCAAAGTGTCCTTGCTCCTGGGTCACTGCTGTGTCTGCTGAGAGGGGCAGTGCTGGGAGCACTGGTGTCTGTCTGATGTGCTTTGTCCCTTACAAAATGTATGGAAAAATGTGTCAGAATTACTTGGGGGGAAATGTCACAGTGTCCACAGGGTTGTTTTTCTGCCTGGGCAATTCCTGGTCTGGACTGCTGAGGTGAAGGACAGCTGCAGGAAGGTTTTGGCAGCCTCGTTTCGCACTCCCAGACATTCTGGACTGAGAGGTCACCACAGAATATTCAGGAGTGTAGAGAGAAGACAGGATGTTCTCAATCCATGGAGTTGTGTCCTGTCTCCAAAGATGACTGAAGGAAAATAGAAGATAGAAAAAAAAAATGTGGCTGGTACATGGAGACATTTTTACATCTTGTTGCCTTCTGGGAGTAAGAGTCTTGAAATTATATTTTTATGTTTAATGCCCCTTCTATGTTTCTATTTCATCAACTTCTTTAATTTTTGAACCGTTTGTTTGCTCAGCAACCACAGCATCCTAAGACAAGGAATTTCAGAGGTGAACTTCTGTGTGTGAAGTATCTCCATCCAGTTATGCTGAACTTACCTTCTGATGATTCTCCCTTCTTTTGGGAGCAATCAGACCCTGCTTCCCTTTCCTTGTACCTCACACTCCTCAGCAGCCAATGTAAAATGGAACAGGTCTGTAAATCCCACACACACCAACCAGGAAATGAAGTTTGCTGGGATGGTGTGAGCCCAGCACACCATGGTTTGCATTAAAGAAGGAGGTTATGTAGGAGAAACGGGGAGCACAGCACTGTGGGTCTTCTTCTGGGGTGAATTTGTGCAGCTTCAGTGGAATTTGAGGTGTAAATATGGCTTTACACCCCTGGTCCAGTATGGAAAGCTGGTGGGAGGATGCTGCTCCCCTGAACCTGGGGGACAAGGCAGAGCTACCTGTGCTGTACGTGAGGAATGTGTGGTCACCACCAGAGACAGGGCTGAATGATAGATGGTGATTTGAAATGTTTAATATTCCTGCCCTGTTGAAGGATGTTTCACATTCAGATAAAAGGAGCCATAAATCTTTCCTGGCAATTGAAGCTCTTCTCTACCACTACTCCTTCTTTCCTTTTTTTTTTTTTTTTTTTAATTGAGAACTCACCTGGAAAAGAAAAAAAAAAAAACAGATGAAGAAATGATGATGAATCATAGCAGCCATGGAGCAGCCCAGATAAGGCACGATTTGCATTTTCATGTGATAATTTCCCTCTCTTGGCACTTTCAAATTACCTTTAGAACCACATTAATTCTGTCACCACAAACCCCACTGTGGGGTGAGACCAACCATGAGAATGGCAATTCAAGGGGCTCTGTTTGGCTTTTCTGGGCTTTGAATGACATCTGGCACACAACACCTGGATTTGAGAGGACGCTTGGGTGGCTTTATCTCACAGCCCTTGTCCCTTCCAGGGGGTGAAGCCATTGCTCTGAACGGGCTGCTTTGCTCAGGTCCAGATTAAGTTCTGGAATAACAATTTTCACTGTGACACACGTGCTAGGGGAGAAATGCTGTCTCACAAGAGCAGAGTCACCACAGTCAATAAATGCTGAAGGAAAATCAGTGTCCCTGGCTCTTATGCTCCACCCCTGGAAGTGTCCAAGGCCAGGTTGGACAGGGCCTGGAGAAACCTGGGATAGTGGAAGGTGTCCCTGCTTATAGGAGGGGGTTGGAGTGAGATGATCTTTAAGATCCCTTCCAAACCAAACCATTCCATGATTCTATAATTTCACAGTTCTTACTATGACTGCTAGAATGATTATATACTTAATTTTTTTTTAACCAATGACACGGATTTGGTACAGAAGGGAGCTGGTTAAACAGCCCTGCACTATTTAATTCTCTCTGTCTGGAATGAGCATCCCTCTGAGTGGTCTGAAGAGAGCCCTGCCTCTGCCATGCTCTCAGCTGGAGGCTGTCATCACCTCCTCAGTATCCAAGAGGCACTGGCTGCACCCAGCTGTCTGTGATCCTGCTCCCCAACCTGTCACAGCCAAAGCAAGCCAGGCTGCTTGAAAAACGCTTTCAAAAGTACATTTCTGCTACTCCAGTTGGTTTCAAACGCGGGGAGCTGGGAAGGGGCAGCACCAGCACTGGGGCTGATCAGCTGGAGGAAGCAGGAGGAAGGTGATAAAGAGCTGCAGGTGCCTTTGGGAGTTGTAACCACTTCAAGAAGCACAGCTGGAGCTGGATGTGCATCCTGAGCATTCCTCTTCGCTCAGCACTGCACAGCTGCAGCAAGGCTGGAGTCAGGCTGGTTTAAACCTGACAAGGAGCTGCTGGCATTGGTGGAGGAAGGAAAGGTTCTTTGAGAGTAGCTTACAGATTTCAGCCTGTTTGATCCCAGTTCCACACCAACACAGCATCAGTGTAGAAGTGTTTGAGATGGGAGAGAGAAAATTAAAAAAGAGAAAAAAAAAAATCATATTGCATTATCTTTAAGGCCTCGGCATGTGTGTATGCTCTGGACAGGAGACTTTTGGAAGTAAAAATAATCTTTTTCTGACCTCTTCTATGCTCTGGACAGGAGATTCTGGAAGTCAAAATATTCTGTTTCTGTCCTCTCCGGGACACAGCCAAAAATATTCATTGCTATTTCCCTGCTCATCCTAATAAAGAGCTGTGAATGCTCCAGGTAAGAGGCTTCATGAGATAACTGAGTACTCCTTAAGCAGTCTTGACCCTCATAAAAACCATCCCCACCGTGGTCATCTTTCTTCCTGAATAATACATTTCCCATCTGGTCCTGCTGATGATTATACAGGCTGGCCAAGCTCATCTTTTTTATGTGCTTATCACTCACATGGCTATTGATTAAGTGCCTTCTCCTTTTCCCTTCAAAGCTGAAGGCACATCTCTACATGCTCTGAAACAAGGTAGGATCAAACTCCGGCGTAATACTTTCTAAAATCCCGTGTCCATGAAATGCAATTCCGTGTGCTGGGGGAATAGGAGGCTTCCCATCAATGCTGGTGACAGATAAGTGGAGCTAACACTGGATTCTGACCTCTCTTTTGTGCCAGGAGATAAATGCTCACGGCGCCTGAAACCTCTCCTTGTAACAGTTGCTGAGTGTAAAGGGTTGAGAATCAACTTTAGAAATAGAGCAGGTATTTCTTATTTCACCATTAGTATCAAGCTGGAGAGGCTTTCTACGAAAATGCTTCTCTTGCAGAGCAACTTCATCTAACTCTGACATGAGAACTTTCTCTATTGACCCTGATGGGGTTGGAGCAAAGGCTGCCATGGGTCACTTGAAACCTGATTTAAACCTCATTTATTCCATGACTCGGTGGGGAAAATTAAAAAAAAAAAAAAAGAGAAGAGAAGAAATGTCTGGGGCATATTTTAGGCTGGAGATGCCGTGGAGAGAAAGGAACAGTGGCCATGAGCAAGAAGAGGTCAGTGCCCTGTGCTTAATGCCACTGGGAAAACACTGGATACACACCCTGGGACATCTCCCTGTGCTGGCCTTTGCAGCCCAGCTGATGCGATTTTAGCCACTGAAAGTGAAAGGCCACAGGCTTGGAGCTGACCTGACCCTGGGGGAGCTCTGGATGTCTCTAAACTTGCTGTGCCCAGAGCTGGGTGTCCCTGTGACCACAACTGTCCCATGAACAGGGGTCCTGTGCCTGAGCTCAGCTCTGGGGACACCCCCATGGCCACTGCCCAGTAAAAACCAGCCCTGGGTGGGGACAGGGGCATGGACAAACCAAGAGTGAGGAGGAAAAAACCCCAGCACGGTCATCACACCCCTGCCAGGGGAGAGCTCAGGGTGGTGATGGCTTTTAATCCCCCTCCTCCTTCTCCATGGAGAAACATTGGATCTGTCCCTCTGGGGATGAAGAGGAGCACTGGCAGGGTGGGCAGGGCACCAGAGGTGAGGGAAGGACACTGAGAAGGCAGCAATGTCTCTGTACAGCAGCTTGAACAGCATCATTAATGAAGTTTTATTGCACTCATTAAATAACTTGAACTATTAGACTGTTAAAACACTCATTGGTTTAAGAATAAATTTTTAGCTGGGATAGATGGTCTTCCCTTTGTCCCATAACAGGATTTTGACAGCATTGCTAAGCCCTTTTATCACTCTTGGAGAGAAACGTGCCCTGCTGGTGTTCAGAGCTTCTCATCTGGAGACAGAGCTGTCGAAAGCAGGGCAGACAAATCTCATTCTGGAAGTGCCCATCTCTCTCCCCTGATTATAAAGAGCATCCAGACAGCTGGCTCAGAGGGTGATGCTTGCACTGAAATAGGAGAGGGTAGGTGAGATAAATCCCCGGCTGGGTGAATAAATTTTCAATCTGACTTCAGGAGAGATGTGAGGAACGCCCTGGGGAGCCTTCCCTGATGGAAGTGTCATTAAATCCAGTATGTTGGAGTGCAGATAGTCCCTGCTCCTCATTGTTCCCCTGGCCTCAAACACCACAGAAAATATCTCTGTTCACCTTAGGGGGCTCTGATGGCAGCCTAAAAATGGCCACCCATGTTTTTAGGAAAGAGAAACAAGCTGGAGAGAGATTTTAAGATTAAATTTCCTCTAGTGAAGAAATCCAGATCCATCTGCCATGCCCCTGACGGAGTAATTTAATGGGGGGATCCCTCATCTGTGGGTCTTTTGAGAAGGGTTTAAAACCTGGTTTTCTTTTTCCTTTTTGTTTTCCTGGAAATTTCTGTGAAATGAGTGGATAATTTGTGAAAAAGCTCCTCACCAGACACACCCTGTTTTCATGCTCACAACCAGACAAAGACCCTGGAAACCATCAGGAAAAGTGTTTTAGTGAGTAAAAGAAGGTATCTAAAATAGCAGATAATATAATAATAAGCAATAATGAAATGAATCACAGGTTTTATTCTGATTATTACAGAGAAGTTGAAGCCTCCTCCCAAATGAGTGGAGCAATGGTAAAGTGGAAAACTAAATGCTGAGTTTGGTTTCTCCATAACTAAAATGTGGGAGATGCTGTGTCAGGATGTCAAAAATACCGTGAATTTAGGTTCTCAGAGGAGGACTGGGCTGTGAAGGAGAAAAAGAGTGGGAATTTCTGTAGGCTGGACAGGCATGAGGGGCAGAAACCATCACTGCTCCAGCTGGGTTGAGGGAAAAACCTTTTGGTTGGGGAATTCTTCCTCCTTGAGATTTCTTGGGCTGCCTCTGAAAGCAGCTGGAGGGTGCAGCTTTTGGATGTAGATATAACTTCAATATCAACCACTCTGAGAAGCCCCCTAGCCTGGCAAATTTTACATTCCTCAAATATTCCCAATAGCTGTTATTTTAAAGGGTGAGCAAGAAAAGGAGGCACGTTCACAGATCGATGCTGTAGAAAGAAATCCTGCAGAATTAGCAGAAAGAGAAAAGGGGGTTTCCATGACAACCACCTTCAACCAGCACCACCAGCACCACCAGTGAGTGCAGAGTGTGAAAATACAGAGAGAAGAGGTAGTTTGGGGTGCAGCTCCCTGGGTGTGACTGGGGGAGTGGGCATCTCCCTTGGGAAAGGATCAGGAGAGTTCCCAGAGGACAAAATAGTCTGACAAGGGAAGGTCTGAGCAGCTCTTGGGAGTGGAGGTGACGTGGAGAACCTGGATTTGTGTCTGGTGAGGCTCAGCAGGGCGTGTGTGGGGCTGTGGTGGTCTGGTCCAGAGGAAATGGAGAAATCCTTGGGGAAAGCTCTAAATCCTGCACCATGCTGGGTGATCTGGTGCCCATCCCCACGTTCAGCACCTCGGGGAACCTGTCCCAGCACTCATCCTGCACCCAGCACGGTGATCCCAGCCTGATCCAGCCCTAAAAATGCCCAATCTGCCAAGTGGCCCCTCACTGACCACCCCAAGAGGGGCTGGTGTTAAACTCCTGCCTTCCCTCTGGGAACAGACAGCATAACCTCGGCCTCTCGATGAGCATTATCCAAAGGGATTTCCATCAAAATAATTCCCAGGGGTTAATAAATAGACAGCAATACCTGCAGGGCTGGAGTCAATAATTTCCAGTGTGTTGTTCCAATGTCATTGTTTTACTGCCACATAAACACATATATTAGAGTGGGGGGAGAATCGGCAGCTGTAAGTAATACAGAGAGGTTTGTATAAAAATGAATTATGCAAATATGATCTCCCTTTCCTTGTGAGCGCAATAATAAAAATGTAAAATAAATCTTAATAGCGTGTCTCGGACTTAAAATGCTAAGGGGTAAAAGGGGATGGGGGGAGGGTCAATGCTTGTTGTTTGTTATTGAATTCAGTGCTGAATCCAACATGCCTAATGTTCTTGGAGAAATTGAAACATCTAATGTCAAATAAGATCTCCATGGTCTAATTCTTCATTCAGAGCCCTGGGGATAATGTATCCGACGTGACAATCCAATAAGCTTTCACATCTTCATCCATTTGTTTTCAGGGAGCCCTCACACCTCTGCATAAAAAGTAAAAAATATCTTTAAAAAGTCATTATTTCTTACATTGTAATAAATTTCACCGGAGCAATAGGCGTAATTTAAGGAAGGGGAGGGATAAAAAAGGGAAGGGAGGCTGGGTGACAGATTGTCCACAATTTTAATATAGAGGATTCAAGCTATCATCTTTCTATCTGTCTATCTCCATATCTGTCCGTCTGTCTACCCACCTATCCATCTTTATTATCCTGGTGACTTCCATTCCATCTCGAGTGAAGGCTGCAGGACTGCATCTCTCTCTTCCCTGATCAATCACTGCCTCTCCTCGGCTCTGAGGTTTGGCAGGGAGGGCTGGAGGCGGAATGAGAAGACAGAGGAGCAAAGGCAGCGATTCCTGCTGCGGGCAGCACAATCCCACCACGGAGTCAGCAGGAGAGGACTGGCCCAGGAATCACTCAGTTATCCAGAGGCACAGTGGGTACAGCCCTTGGAGGGAACAATCCCAGAGTGGCAGAAAAGCAACAGCCTGGGGTAAAAGGGAGGAAATTGTGCTGATCTGAGTTGAATATCCCCTGTTTGGTGCTAGATTGTCCAGATCAAGAGGAGAGAATGGGAGAGACTGGACGCAGGATGCTGGTGTGAAGTGGGATGCAGGATGCTGGTGCAGAGACATCTGCTGGCCCTAATCTGGGAGCTGCCCTAAATATCAGGCTCCTTTCAACTCTCCCAGCCAGGCGCAGGATGCAGAACACGAAGAGAGAAATAGTTTTGAGAGACTTGCAAAAACTCTTTTATTCTCTGATGAGGTATTGTGTCGCATTTGGTGACAGCAGCATCCCAGGGCTCCGATGGCAGCCTGCAATCCCAGATGGGAATGAATGTTAATGACTGGTGCAAGCAGCAGAGATCTGAGCAGAACCTGAGCCTCCCTTGGGAGTGGCATTTGGTGCTGTCCCACGGAGCCGAGATCAGCCCTATTCATCTATTTCCCTGCCGCGGATTTTTGCCCCTTTTGTGGCTGTAATTTGCATTATCTGCCAGGTAGGAGTCGGGACTGCAGGGTTCTGCTGCTGGCTTTATCTGCATTCCCTGCTAATGGAGAGGACGGGAAATTAGAGGAGGACCTCTCATCTGTCACTGTGCTTTAGGGCTGGGACTGAGCTCTGCTGTCAGGACCGCTCGGCAGCAGCGCACACACATCAAGGTAAACAGCAGTGGCTCTGTTGCCTTTGGCCAGCACGCAGATCAGTCTGTTCCCTGGCACATTAACAAAGTGTTAATTGTTCTTTTCAGATGTGTTTTCCCTGCCAAACGCAGGAGTAATCCTGACACTGCCTTGCATCCTGGGCTTTGGGGTTTAGGTCAGGCTGGAGCAGGGGCAGTGGAACAATGAGCCAGCGTTAGGCTTTCATTTGGAAACCCAAAGCTCTGCAAAGCCCCAGGGCTCAGGGATGTTGTAGCCAGCTTTGAAACAGAGGTGAGGCTTACTGAGAAGTTTATTAAAAAATGAAGAAGTTGAGAATGAACCGCTGGCCTCTGGTCTGGACTGGATCTGGCCAGAGATTTCAAACAGAGGCTTTGGATAAATGAAAAGATAGTTTGTATAAAACGAGGTAGAATAGAATCATATTTTCAGTCAACTTCATTTGCAGCAGCAATGGGAGCAAATTCCAGACTCTTTGAGGAGTCCTGAGCCTCAATCTAGGACAAATCTGTGGCCAAAGTCCAGGAAGGCATTGTGGGCTAAAGTTCAACTTTCACAAGGAAACCAAAATTGCTTTCTCAGGCCTTAAATGGGGCTTCAAACAGGTCCAGAGCATCATATGCTCCATGCAGCACCCCGAGTCAGTGGTTATTCACATTTAGGGATAAATTCAGTGGGTTGCAGAAGATTAAATAGGGGAATTACTGTGGAATGTGATCACTGTGATTTTCCCAAACAAAGCTGTGTATCTGTCTCCTGGTGAGCCAGGGGTTGTATGGGCTGGAAGTGTTTCTTCAGGTCCTGGGGGTAAATGCAGGGCACATGGGGCTGCTCTGATCTGCTGTCAGCACAGGATGAATGTTCCTGAGGTATTTCCACATTCCCTGGCCTCCAAAAACATGGAAACAGTGGCAGGAAAAGGTAGCAAAAGACCACAAGCCAGAAGAAAGGGAGATGTTGTGTTGAGGCCATCCCTGTCCTAAGGGAAAAGAACAAACTGATTTACCTGAGAAAGACTTTGCCATGAGGTTTTCTGTGTTTGGTTTTGTTTCATTTTCCTGGGAGAAGAGGAAATCCCAGCTTGGACTCTTTTATTTTCTCTCTACAAAATGTTGCGTGTTTTTGAGCAGCCCGGCAGATACTCGTGTTGTTACAGAAACAAGCACAGACACATCATTGAGGTGTCTGTCTCAGCGATTCTCCTTCAGATCAGGAGCTGTCAGTGAGTTTTGCTGAAGCAGGAAAGGTGGGAATTACCTTTGGCTTTGGCTGCCCACTCTCAGAACACTTTGTCAGGTCCCCGGCGTGATGTGCACGAGCTGAGCCCATCCATAACACCGGAATAACTCCCCCTAAGACTCTTTATCAAGGAAGTCCAAAACAACTTACAATTTTCTCTTTACACCTGTAGCTTTTGCTGCTTCACTCTGTATTCTGCAGGTGATTGAGAACTGGAGGACAACAGGAAAATAGCCATATAGACTGAAAATAAACCAAAGCTTTTCTGGGCCAGAATGACAGCCCCATGATGCAGAGAAGAAAAATTGATAGAGTTCAGCTGAGTGGTGTTGCCATTTTCCAATCTCAACAAAAATCACAATGCAGTGAGATCTGGATTTCTGGGACTATTCTTCTGTAGGCCAGGAATCTCTGTTGATGTCCCTTCCACTGAGTCATGAAATGAGTTCTTTGTCCCAGTTAAACAAGGCTGGAACTTGGAAGAAAGAAGAATTTTCCCTCATCTGCACTGCGTGGACAGAAAGAGAACAGAGAAAGAAACAAGATTGAGAGTCACTGGAAGAGGAAATAATTTCCAGGCAAAGAAAACATTTCAACTTTGAAAAGCACATTCATGTGTATGTATGGATTTCCATCATTTGCACATAATTTAGCAAAAGCAGAAGTGAAATACAGTGGGAAGTTTCAAACATGTAACAGAGCCATAATTTTCCTCTGAATTATGACTGAGTAGTTATTATTTGCTCAGGAAGACTTTCTTTCTTTCTTCCTTTTTTTTTTTTTTTTTTTTTTTTCCTCCCCTTTTCCTTTAACATCTCATTAATGTTAATGCAACCCCGGCTCGATAAAAATGGGAAGATAGGGCAATAGCAGTTTGGCACATTTATTTTGTGAGAGCAATATCTTTGGTCTGTGTAAATGATTTTACTCCACAGCTGTGCAAAATGAGCATCTCTGGGTCCCATTAACCCAAAGTGAAAGGGTCTGAGCAGGGAAAGTGGAACAGGTTTTCCACTTTGTTTCTTGCTTCCACCTGGGAGGCTGAAAGGTGAGTTCCAACCTGGTGGAGCCATCAGAGGGGAAACAAAGCTGGAAAAAGGGAAGACAATGCTGCTGTGGGGGATCCAGGGTGAAAGTGACTCTGGGGCTCCAGGGGAAGAGCCCTGCTCTTTGCCTCTGTTTAAACACCAATTTTGTGCTGTGCCTGTGGTTGGTCCCACCTGTCCCAGCTGAGCCCTGGCTATTCCCATGGTCCCAGAACAATCTTCCTGCCCCTCTCAGGAGACTGGCTCCTGAGAGCCTTGGTCCCCATGGAATGAGAATCCGTGCAAAGAGAATTGTGGCCTCTGCTTGGGTCACTTTCTTCTGCTTCTTTCCATGGAAGTCCCATCTGGGGTGAAGAAGATCATAATGTGGAGTCAGACAAGACGTGGATGAACCCGGGCTTGTTCCCAGAGTGTTAAACTGGAACTGGATGGTGCCCTGGAGGAACCTGGATCTTTCCTTCTGTGGGATGGGGATTTCCAGCTGCAGATCTCCAGGAGTTACCTGCTTTCCTCCCATGGCTGAGTGTGTTCCAGGTCTCAGAGTTCACCTTCCCATGAGTTCAGCTGGGTCAGAACAGACATTTGTGCATCCTGGAAGGTCAGGGAAGCACCAGACAGATACAACTCAAGCAAACTCAGGAGTTTCTGCCAAAAGCTTCAATTTAGATCCTTCAAATCCTCCAAACCCATCACTGCAAAACTTTCTGGAGGCAGAAGATGGTGCATGGGTTATTTTCCTTATTTTTCTCCACGCAAAAATAAGACTTTATTCTATTTTTTCAAACTCTACCTACTCTTGATGGAGAAAAACCTCCTGGGGGTGATTCAACCATCACTGGTAGCAAGCCCTGCTTTCCACTCTCCCACTTACAAGCCTGCTTTGATTTACAGCTGTAAAAAGACATTCAAACTTGGTTGCATGATAATGAACCCACAACTTCACACATCTCTGGTGTAGATCCCTCTGTTTGAATCAGCCCTTCACTTCTCTCCCTTTAGAGCCAGCAGGAAGGGGTGGATACCCAGAGGTCCAGTTTGTCTTCCTGAGCTAAGAATCTCGGAATAATTCAGGATGTAAAAGGCCTTAAGAGGTCTGTAGTCCACCACAATCCAAATGCAGTTAAATTTGGTTCCCCTAAAGGTCTCACCCAGCCAAACTCAGAAATATCCATGGATTTGGAACCTGCAGAGTCTTTGAGTCCCTGCCCTGATTTTTATCTGCTGGTCTGGGGACCAAAGGAACAAGGGAACAAACAGAGAAACACTTCAATGCTGACTTTGTCTTTGAAGCAGCTGCAATATCAGCCATTTTTGACTTGGTCTGATAAAGATGTCTTGTTCTGTGGAGCTGGGGTTTGGGAGACATCCATGCAGGGCTGCCTGGCAGGGAACAAGACATCCAACACATCCATTCCCTGCTGAGTGTCAGACAGGACACCCCAGTGACACAATGCCTGCGAGAGGACAGCTGAACCAATCGCCAAAACTCAACCAAATCATTCCTTCTCCTTCATACAAGAGAAAACAAAATGGCCTGGGATGTGCAAACCGTAGAAGCCCTGTTCCATAAATTCTGTTATGTCCTCTGGACGTTGGCAGATGGAAGTCCCCATCCTGTTTTTCTGGTTTTTTTCCATTCTTAGTGTCCTCCATCAGGGCTGCACCATAATGTCCTGTGTCAGTAGCACATCCAGCTCTTCCTTCCCACCTCTTGGGGAAGTCAGTTACTGCTCTCTTTAATAAAAACGTGGAAAAAAAAATTAAAAAAAAGAAATGAAAGGTAGAAAGGTAACAATTATCTTTTTCAATCAACATCCATATGAAAGGTCTCTAATAATAATAGCACTTAACACTCTTGAGCTCCAAAGTGCTTTTCAGACATTAACTAATGAATCAAGGAATCAGGGAGGAAAGGCAAGTAGCTCATCCATCTTGAGCTTTCCAGCTGTCATGGGATTCAGACCGGGCTACTGCAACTGCAGGAGCAGGAGGAGCCAGAGGTTTCTGTGGCTGAAGGCACAGGAGTGTCTTCAGTAGTGCTGGGATCTTTGAACGCTGGATTTGGAGTCCGGTTTGGGGCTCTCCATTTCATTTGAAGGGAAAAGGCAGGGGCACTCTGCGAGGCACAGCTGTCAAATGCCCAGCCCAGAGCACATCTGTCCCTGCTGACAGGGCTGTTTTGGGGTCTCCAGTCTGGAACTGGAACTAGGTCTGGCTGTCCCTGTGACACTCCACTGCAGTCCTGAGCTTAGGCTCAGCCTAGTTGAGAGGATTTACAATCTACACAGACAAGGTTTAACAGAGGGAGACTTAACCCATCCAGGGACTTCCTCAGTCACTGGAAATTAGGGCTTTAAAGAGGTGGAAAGACAGCAAGGCAGGGTCATTTCCACCTAATTAGTTCCTGACAAATGTATTTCTCCATCCTCTCGAGGACTGCAGCCCTACCACTGCCATCACCTCCTTGCCAGCCTCTCTAAACACACCAAAGCCACAACAGCAATTTCTTATCCTGAACTATTCTTTAAAACAGCAGATTCTTGCTTTATCCACTGATGAGATTCTTCCTTCTCATGTATGACAAATCCTTCCCTAGAGCAGCAGAATTTTACCCAATCCCACCCTGACCCCATCTCCCTTCTTGTCTCACCCCAAGGAGCCCCTTAACCCCACACGTTTTCCAAACCTCTGTTTTTAATAAAAATCTTGTGGCAGCAACAGGAAGAAATCCCATTCTCCTGCCTTTAAATTTGTAGTCCTGATGAGCCTTTCGTCCCTCTGTTTTAAAGTCATGGATAGAGAGGACTTTGACACACCACAAACACAAAATTTCCCTTCTTAGGGAGACACATTATTTATTGTTCAAGACAGAAGGAAACTGAAAAGGGAAAGGGGAAAGAAAAAAGGAAATATGGGAAAGGAAAGGAAAGCAGCACTTCTTTAAATGACTGCTTTAAGAAAGTATTTCCCCATGGATAGATATTTTACAGGGACTGGATCCAAAGTTTAGCCACCAAGTCTGTTCAAGAGGATGAAACAGGCAGAAACCCCCAGTTTCAACACTCCCATGGTTTTGTATTTCATGTTCAGTGGGAAACAATAAAACCAGAGCAGGGCTCATAGGTTTGCTTTGATTTTTGGGGGGAAATATTGAAGATGTGAGGCAAAATCCCAAGCAAAGTGCAACTGTTAACTCTGCCATAGAGAAGGGAAATTTGGTACTCGGAGAAGATGGAAATGGGAAAAGGAACCAAGCCCTGTTAAAAGTGAAGGAAAGAAGGGAAGAAAACCCACTTCATATCCTGATGAGGATAAAGCTGAGAAATTATAAACCCTTTAAAACAGCCTTTAGTTCACAGCATAATTGGATTTCATGTTTTGGCAGGAAGATGTGATTATTCCTTCCCAAATAAAACATTCTTCCTGTGAATGATGACCGTGTAGAATTACCATGGCTAAGGAGTTTAGTGAGGAAGGTGCTTTGCTCATCTTCCATTTCTTTCACACCAGGATCTCAAAGCACTTTGCACGTGGTGATAGCAAATATTTCTGCTCAGTCTCTACTGACATTCCCACTTTGCTGGTGGAATAGGGAACATCATTTAAGGATATCCTGAAGCTTGCATAACAGCTCAGAGAACCACAATCACTGATGTTCCTGCCTCCAAAATGACTTCAATATTCTGTAACTGATGAGAATTCCAACTGTATAGGAATAATTTGCTTCATTATTATCATTTTACAGAGCTTATTTCTCCTCTTCTGTCTTTGTGGAGGGGACACAGCAGGACAAGGAGATCTCCCATTATGTCCCAGTGCACACAGGACATTTTTGTGTCTTGTTTAGGTTCTTTCTGGACCCCACAATTGAGAGCTTGCAATGCCCAGGGTTTATCAAACGCGGTGCATCTGTAGGCGAAATTTCATATTCTCACCGTTGCCATCACATTTTCCCTTTTCATATTCTCTTGTTGGCTTGTCTCTGAAAAATCATCCTGGGATTCTGCTGGATTGACTCCAAATACTGGCATTCACAGACATGTGGAAAGATAAGGAAATGCACAACTCGCTGAACTCAATCATAAACATTATCTCAGACAACAATAACTGCAGGCACGGGGCCAAGATGTGCTATGGTCAGAGTTATGCTCCAAAACAGAGTAGGGATTGTTAAGCACCACAATAATTAGTACAAATTGATTTCTAGGCCAAAATAATGGTGGTTTGGTTTTGGTTTTGTTTTCATTTTCACAAGCTGCATGGAAGCCATGCAAAAATGGGTGTGAGAGTGGAGAGCTCCGATGGCAGAGCCCCTGTAAGATGTTAAAAGAACTAAGAAAGTAGCACTTAGTTTCCAGTCAGGCTGGACATGGATTATAGGATATTCTGGGCTGGAAGGGACCCACAAGGATCATCAAGCCCAGCTCTGGAGTGAATGGTGCACACAGGGATCTAACCCACAATCCTGGCACTATCAGCACCATGCTCCAGCCAGCTGAGCTGACCTCAGGGTCCATGTCAGGCAGGTTAGACTTGATTTTACAGCTGATGTAGGGCCCAGAAACGGTTATTAAACTTGCTCAGCCAGGAGGAGGAAGTAGTTTTACAAGTTAGGAATCTGATAAAAGGATTATTCTGTTTGCCATGGTTTCTGCATCAGTCCTAGTGAGCAGGTAGAGCTTTCTCTCTTGGGGTTTGGGTCTGCATCAGTCCTTTGCTCTGTAAGTCTCTGCAGCCCAGCCTCCACAGTGTGACCAAGCCATTTCTCCAGGTGTGCAGTGCACACCACCCTTAAACTTCCCTGCCAGTGCCCTCCCTCGAAATTCTCTTTTTTAGCCCTGACCACCTTTCCCAGCAGGGATGGAACGTGGCAGATCAGGTCAGAAAATGATGCATCGTGGAGGGGACAGAGCTGTAACCTTTCACAAAGCCCACAGTCCTGTTCCTGAGCCCAACCTGGAGCTGCAGCAGCAATTTCATCAGGAGCAAGGTGTTATAAAATAGCTGAAAGCAGAAAATGGGAATACAGAAAGAGAAATACACCCAAGCAGAGCATAAAGCATCGAGGCAAAATGAGGGTCATATAAAACCTTAAGTCACACTGGAACAAACTTGAACGGTGGTGCTCATTGTCTAAATGAGAAAAACATACAGGAAAGCAAGAAATAAAAGAATACTTTCAGTAATTGAAATTTCAGGGGAACACAAAGAAGCAGGCTGTGATTTACCATAGGTAAACATCCTCTCTGATACAAATCACCCCTGTGACAAACATCTTGCAAACTTTATGGGCAGAAGCTCAGCGGTGAGAATATACTGCTGTGGGAGAGGGAGAAATCTCAGCACTTGTTTTTCCTCCCAATCCCAAACAGGGTTTACAGGATGGATGGGGAGGATGGGGTGGAGCTGGCCTTTGGATTGCAGCTCCCTGGAGTGCTGAGCAGCAGAGGGGAGGTGACAGACAGTCCTGGGTGTCAGTAGGTGGGTGGGATGCTCAGGAGGGGAGGATTTTCTGTCCATTTGTAGTACCTGCCACAACCTTTGTCAGTTGTGGTGCTGATTTATGTGGCTGTTGGGTGTGTGCCAGGTAAGAGCTAGAGGAGAAGGGGAAACTGAGCCTCTTTCCATGGAATAGAACCATGGAATGTTTTGGTTTGGAAGGGATCTGAAAAGATCAGCTCATTCCAAGCCCTCTGCCATGGGCAGGGACATTCTGCTGCTCAGAGCCCCATCCAGGCCAGCCTTGAACACTTAATATTTAACTCATTTTTCTAGTCAGTCTGAACTGGTGGCCTCAGAAAAGAAACTTCAGGGGAAGGTGCTCCAGGCAAACTTGACCCTGAGCTCTGCAGCCCTCTGCACATGGAAAGCAAAGAATCCTCCTCTTTTCCAAGGCCATCTCCACACAGGGGATGGAGTAATGCAGTTTTCTTCAGACACTTGGAGACTGGCAGTCACTCCTCCTTTTCTGTGGCAAATGGGTTGCAGCCATCACAACTGGACCTGGACAAACCCAGCTAGATGAGCAATTTCACCACGGGCTTTGAGCTTTTGGATGGTTTGGTCCCATCCATTTCCAAAGAATTTTTCTTTATGTGATTTTTATAAAATTGGAAAAAGGAATTTTCAGGGGAGCTAGAATGGTGAGGTGAACTTCTTTGAGTGAACTTCCTTCCTGTGCCATAAAAGGTGTTGTGTAGAAGGTGCTGTGTGCTTGTGAGAGCTGGGTGTGGGGTGGGAACCCACAGGGATGTTCAGGTGCCAGGTGTGCAAGGCCAGGTGATTGGGGAGAATTCCTAGAAATGGGAGCTGAAAGGACCAGGAGGGTTGGGTGTGGCTGGGGAAAAAAGCTTTCCTCGCAGGTCCTGCTGGGATGAAAGCTGCCTGAAAAACAGGGTGCTGAGCACAGTCATGGGTGTGAAAAATCAAGGAAAAAAGATCAAAATTGAGAGTTTGAAGTAGACAAATCTGGGAAATGAATCTTGCTGTTCCCTTTTCACAGGTGGTGAATGCAGAGGTAAAAAACTCTTTGTGCTTCTTCCCAGTCCTCATCCTCACTCTTGGTTTGTCTTCCTCCAGGTTGCTGCTGCTTTTGTGAAACATCCACCAGTCCTGAAAGGAAAAGTGATATTCCAGGCTTTTTGGGGAATGAGCTACAAGCTTGAGACAGCAGTCCTGGCCCTGGGGAGGCCCCACTGCCACCTCTTGCTTCCTCTCTCCCACAGGTGTTTGAGACCTGGACAAGGCTCAAGTTTTCAAGGGTCAGGAGTGCCACAAGTTCTAATCAATTTTTGGGCTTGGTGCCAGGATTCACACCATTTCTCAGAGAATTCCCAGGCTCGTGCACCATCCTGTTTTCCTATTTGTTTTTTTTCAAGGGGCACATAACACCAAGCTCAGGCATGGCCCTGATTCTGCTCACTGCTGCTGTGCACCTCTCTCACATTTCCTCACAGCAGAGAAAAGTCTTTGCCTCTTCCTTCTCCTCTGTCCAGCAAGGTCGTGCAGAGACACTGCAGATTTCCCCCTCTGCAGATTTCCCACATCACCAGCTCTTTATCCTCTGCTCTGAGAGGACAGATGATTTGATCAGGAAAGCTATTTTCCTGCAATGTAGATTATAATGGAAATCTGGAGAACAGCCCTGACTCCGAGTCTCCGCAGCTTTATCCTTTTAAAAGCACAAGCCAATTAACCCCAGCCTGCAGGGAAAGAGCCCCTCTCTTAGAGGCTGGGTCTTGGAAAATGAGACGTAGGGGATTTAAATTCACAAGGCTCTGAAACTCCAGCCCAGGCGCAGAGCATTCCCCATGCCTGCACAAACCTCCCCAGTGATGCCACACACGTGGACACGGGGCTCTGCACGCTCCATGGACACGGTGGGGTCCATGCCAGGGTCTCTGAAGCTCCCCAGGATGTTTCTCCACTTCCCACAGGCTGCTGTGGGGCTTGAAGGGTCAGGGTTAAGGACTGGAATTCCTGGGGACAGGGATATAATTCGTATCGAGGTGGTTTGTGAAGGATGGTGTCAGGAGCTCTCTCACCTGGAGATGTTCATGGAGGATAAAAAACATCCCAAGGCCCAGGCTCAATAAAGAAATCACAAGAATGGTGTTCTCACCATGGGAAATGAAAGGCACAAAGATTAATTAGCTCCTAAGGGTTACACCACGAGGAAATAGCTCATCCTGAAACAGAAACTATGCTGGTTCCTGGAAACTTCTCTTTCTCCCCCTTTTCAGGAGCTGTGACTGGCACCTGAATGCTGGGTGAGCCAAACCTGAGTGTCACTGATTCTTTGCAGGATCACAGAATCAGTGGTCAGCAAAGGTCTCTAAGATCACTGACTCCAGCCATTAAACAGCACTGCCAAGGCCACCACTAAACCAGGATGTCCCCAGGGCCACATCCACATGTTCTCTGAACCCTTCCAGGGCTGGTGGTTTCACCACTTCCCTGGGCAGCCTGTTCCAATGCCTGGTCAACCTTTCAGTGAAGAATTTTCCCTAATATCCAGCCTCAACCTTACCAGGTGCAACTTGAGGCTGTTTTCTCTCATCTTTTGCAGGTTTCCTGGGAGAAGAGGCTGAGCCCACCTGTCTACAACCTCCTGTCAAGTCCTTTTTTCATGAAAGGAAATGAATGACAGAGACGGGGAATTTTCCACATCTCTGCTGGTCTTCCACATCTAAATGTTCTCTGCTTATCCCACAAAACTCCTCTGCCATCTGATGTGCTACCCTGGCACCAACTGTTTCCTGGGGAAAGGCAGGCACACACCAAACACCCTCTCACCAGACGCCTCTCCCCAAATCGTGCTAACTACCTGTCTTTGTGTTCCTTTCATGACAACAGCTCTTGTTTGAGACGTTCACATCTCCAGACATTTGACAAGCAGCTGAGCAAATGTCAACACCCTTCCAGAGGAAGTGTGGGATTTAAGGGAATTTAGCGCTGACTGGGAAATTGCAGTCGGCTCCGGGGTGAGACTTTCTGGTTCCTACAGCTGAACCCTCGCCAGGCAGCAAACAATGCTGTACCCAGGGGGGATGAGGGATGGGCAGAGAAATATCCCTGCTCCTTTTCAGTCACAACCCAGGAGGGTTTTTTTACAATGGGAGAAATAATTTGGGGTTGGAGAAATTCTGGAGAAACACAGGGAGTACTCCCTGAATAGCCTTGGATATGCATCTAGTAGGTGGCACCCCTGCCCCTTGTGGAACCAGGTGATCTTTAAGGTGCTTTCTGACCCAAGCCATTCTTTAATTCTGTGGTTCAGTGGTTGTCAGTCTTTGGTGCTCACACAAAAATTCCTTGCCAAGGTTTCCTGTTCTCCTCAGGAACACATTGTTCTGGCACTAAGAGCAGTCCCCCAAAGAGAACACCCAGGAATTGCTTCAGCACAGCCTCAGTGGAAACAAATCCTCCCTGTTGATTCCCAAAACACAGTATTTTCCATTGGCTCTAATTACTTTACCAGGCCTTTTCCTGTGATTTCTTACAGCTTCCAGGCCCACAGTGCTGTGGTCACTTCCCTGTGTGGGATATATCGTCTGGGGCTCGTTTTCCTAAAGCTTTTTTGGAAATAAGCACTGCAGGCACCTTCCTCCTTCTTCATCCCTTTGTAGGGAGGAAAAAAACACTGTTATGGAGCATTCCAACTGGGAATAGATCCATGGAAAGGATGAACAGCTCCTGGACAGTGCCTATTTCTCTCCTTCAACAGGTCCTACAGGGAAATCACTGTGGCAAATCTCACCTGTGGAATTCCTTCAGGAAAGATGTCCATGATCACAGGGTGTTGGACAAGGTTCACTGAGCCACAGAGCTCTGTTTCTGCCTATTAGAGAAATTTATGATGAGGTGCACTAGGATGATGATTTCTCCACACAAGTTTCAGGGGTTGTGATCAGGGAGGACAGACAAGGAGAATCCCTTCCCTCTTGGCCTGTTGATTAAGATCCATGATTAATTTTAATTCAGAGCACAACAGGCTGGTGGAATCCACTGCTGCAGGATATTGGAGTTTGCTGTGCCTTTAAATGGTGGCTGCACTGAAGGTTTGTGTCTTTAAGCAATAACTTCAAGCCAGGGGGTTGAAAGTTTGCTGGAGCTCATTTGGGCAAGATTAACGCTGGAAAACATTTTCTAATGACACAGATAGGAACAGAATGTCCATGGGGGATGTGGAATGTCCCTCTCTGCAAAAATTGCCACAATAAAGAGGTGACAACACACTTTTGGATGTCCCTCAACCTGCCAGGAGCAGAGGGAGGCTTGAGTGGTTCCTCAGGACTCTTCCCCATTATAATTTCTGGCAGTATGGAAGTCATTTTTTAACATCTTTAATTAAAAAAAAAATAAGAAAAGTAATTGGATGGCATTGTTGAATAGCACGGGTTGAAAGGGACCTCCAGAGGGGTCTGGTTCAACCTCCAGGTCAAAGCAGGGCCACCTTCAAAGCTGGGCCATGCCTCACCCACATGAGTGGCAAAAGATTCCTCATGTAGAGTTTGCATCACCTGTGTGGGCCCCAGTGCTGGTGCTTGGCCAAATTGTGACGATTTTGTCTTTATTTCCAGCTGAAACTGGAAATTTCAAGCAGTGGCTGCCAGCTCTGGCCATTTCACCGCTTCTCTGGGGACAGCCCAGCCCTGCCTCTTCTGTCACCTGCTGGAGCTGGTGGCTACAGAGAAAACAGTTCCCCTTGCCAGCCTTGCCCAGGCTGAGCACACCCAGGATCCCGGTGCTTCCTTCACAAGTCACACCCCCAGCTCACTGATGGGTTATTTTTTCTGGCTCCCCAGGGGCAAAGGGGATCCCAAAATCCAGATCCTTCACTGCTGTGTTTACCACGGCCTCCATCCCTCTCTGCCTCCAGTTGCTAAGCGATATCTCTGCTCTCCAAAGTCACTGACACAGACCCTTGGCTGCTGCATTTCACTATTCAATTTGCAATTTAAATTCCCTGACAGGCAGAAGCAACCAAGCTGTTCACTTAAGATTGCAAGAAGTTATATTGAAATCCAGGAAATCGCCAATGCCTCGAGCTCTTCATAAATTTGACTTTGATAATAATAAAGACAGAGGTTGGAAGAGGGGAAGAGAGAGATAGGTGCTTATGTGTGGGACAAAGGATGGAGCAGATACAGTGGGGTGCAGTCATAGGGGTGGAGTTTCCTCTTTATTTTTGTTGGTTTTTCCATGTCCTGACCTCTAAGGCCTTGTGCTTCTGCTTGGACTGGTTAAATACCTTTCAGCAAAATTAAACCACACTTTTATCTCTTTTTCAATCCTTCTTTTCTTTATTAGGATGATGGAGATAGATGGATATATGTTCCCTTTGCATCATCTTTTCCTTTCCCAAAACACCCACAGAAGGATTATGGCATGAAAGACAGCAGGGAAGTGTCCCTCATCCCAGGCAGGATGGTCAGGTCCTGGATATCCACTGCCTGTGGCCCTCCTGGCTATCCCAAACTGCTCCCAGGGATGTCCAGACCTGAATTTTGGCCACACACAGAGGATGTTGTATTTTGGTCCTTGCACACATGGGATTTGTGCCGCGTGAGGAGGAGAGTGGCATTGCTAAATCCGACAGAAACAGGCAGGAATTTTTTGGAATGGGCAGCTCTGGCGAGCCATGGGAACAGGATCAGGAGCTTTAGTGCTGGGGGAATGGAAGCTGCCCTGGGTCGGGTCCTGACACCGGGGGAAGGTCAGGGATGCTCTGGAGCCAGCGCTGCCCTCTGATTCTCCTAAAGAGACATTTCCCCGAAATAAAGAGACATTTAGCCCCGAAAGGCTCCGTGGGCTCGGAGCCGTGGGGTTTCCAGGCCAGCAGAGGGAACCCTCCACCGCACAAATCCCAAATCCCGCAGCTGCAGGGATGGGGAGCAGCGGGGCTGGGGCACCGGGGGTTTGCAGCGGAGGAAAGGGGCTGGTCCTTCTCTCTCCGGCCAGGATGAAAGCGCCAGATTGAAGGAATCCCGCTTTTTAAACGGGAGCAGCTGCACAGATCCCTTAAAATCCTCGGTGGGTATCGACTCCCCTCGGGTAAGGCTGGAGAGCGGCAGGGCAGGGACCAACCTCTGCCAGCCCCCCTGCCCAGCTGTGAGGCAGAGAGGGGCAGGGACCTTCCCCAAAAACCATCAGCAGCAGAAACCAGGCAACCAAATCGCCTTCCTCAGCGTCAGCCTCTGGGTGAGGGGGTTTGGTGCAAGGATTCTCCCTGTAGGGACAGGAGTGTGACACAGGTGACACCCGCCACCACCACGGCAGGTACTTCCCAAGAGGATTTTCCCCCGTCAGTCTGTGTTTCTCCAGCCCCACGTCCTTCATCAGACAGAGTTTGGACATCCAGGTCACTACAAGAAGGTCCCAGAAGTTTCTCATTGAGATTGTCCCCTTGGCAGAGGCCACCAGGTGCCCTCAGGGGAAGGACACAGCTCTGAAAGAGCTCGGTGGAGCTTTCTTCCATTCCCAGCTGCAATGTTTTTCACCTTCAGTTTCCCAAAGCGCCCTGATCTGGGAAATTTTCCCACAGTCTTCATCTAAATTCCCAGAGGATCTCTGTGACAAAGAGGAAGAAGCCCTGGAGCTGCTGCTTTATACCCACAGACACTTCACCAGAGAGAGTGTTTGTGATACATTTTGGGAGACAACTTTCCTTTTTCTTTCGCCTAGGTCTGGGATATCAAGCTACTGACTGACTCTGAGGAGCGGGAACAGCTCAGTCTCTTGTATCTTTGGTTTTAAGAGCTCCAGTGGGCATTTCTGTGTTTTTCCTTCTTAAACAATCTGTGTGGATCCAGTACCCTCAGGGTAAGATTAAACTGAGAACAGCAGGATGGTCAAAAACCTGCCCCTGCAAGGCTGAAGTTTCCATTCTTAACTGCAATGTTTGAATAATAAAGGCTCCGAAAGGAAAAAAGAAAAGGTGCTTGGTCAAAGGAAGGTCATTTCTGCTTTGTCTTCTTGCACTTTCTTGGGATTTAAACTGCTTTGTTTTCAAAAGCATGTTCAGAAGGAAGGTTTTGTGTTGCAGGTAGTGCAGTGGGATGCTGGACCAAGCTCCTAAGGGTCTTCTCCCTCCTTCCCACAACTCAGGGAATTCGATTTGGTGAATTCCCACCAGCTCCTGCAGCACACCCACATTTTTTCACTCTTCTTCCTTTATCTTTTGTGCTGCTCCTTCTCCGCAGACCAGAAATGCTGGATAACTCCAGTCCTTTGAAATGTTCAAGCTGTTCAAGGAAGGCAGCTCTGAGCCCCTGTCCCTCCAGAGCCCCGCAGTCCTGAGCAGTTTAGGAGCTCTTGAGCTCCCAGCTCATCCTCCCCCTGTCCTGTGTGGCCCCACGCTGACACCAGCCAGGTGATGCCCTGGGATGGCCCTGTCTGCCTTGAGGAAGGGCAAGGAAAGGGAATGGGGTTCATTCTTCCCTTTCCAGTGAGGTTCAAGTGAGGGTGACAGCAGTGCCTGGTGGCTTTCAGCCAGGTCCAACTGCCTGGGACCTTTCAGCCCTTTGTGCTTCAAGTCTGGTGTTACTTTTGCTCCTTTTCCATCCTTTTTGGGATTTGTGACTCCTGAGGTCACTGTCAAGGGGCACAGGACACAGAGCTGCCCAGCCCAGCCAGAGGTAGGGCTGTCTCCCAAAGCCAGGAACATCACCAGTTTCACATGGAGATTCCTCAGGAATATTCAGGGCAGATTTTGAGAGTTAATGGAATTTGGGTGGAATTCTGGGTCCTCAGTCCTGAGCACTGCATTTGTTCTGAGGGAAGTTGGTGGCCAGGTCGGGTCACAGACATGAGAAGTGACAAGTGCCCACCTAACTCTTGGAAGAGGAGGGACTGATGGGGGACACAACCCACCCTCGGCCCCACATTTCCTTCTGATTGTTCTCTCTCTCTGCTCTTGTACATTTCTGGATAAATGTTGAGCCTGGATTAATTTATTTTTTCTCAGGTGCCTGAAGCAAACAGGATGTCACGCCCCTTCAGTTTAGCCACCAGCAATCCCATTCAGATGCTGCCTCTTCCAGGCCATCAAAAATGCTGTTTTAGGTTTCCAGGATCCCCAAGAAGTTGTTGCTCTCTTTTCAGTCAGAGAAAACCTTGACAAAATCAGATTTTTTTTCCTCAGTGTGTCTGGTACGGACTGGCTGCCACGCTCCCCTCTCCTTAACCCCACCTCACCTGTGTGCAGGATGCAACAGGCTGGATTTGAGGCAGCACCTGGGGAAGGGCTGGCCTGGCATCCTCCCCTGCCTTTGGGATGGGGCAGCAGGCTCAGCACACCACCCTTGTTGGACTCATTCCTCTGTTCCTGCAAAAACAAACGGGCCCCTGAGCTGCAGCGAATTGATTCTCCGTGCTGTAACTGAATTACAAGCCTGAAATGCTCCCTCTCTCTCCCCCTTTCATCTTCTCCCTTCTGTTCCCGCCTCGCAGAGAGGAGTTTTCCTTCCAGCGAATGCAGGGATGGACAGAAGAGCTGGGCTGTGACCCATCACTGCCTGACCCTGAGGGACAGCTCCACTTTTGCCCTCTGGAAAGGAAATCCAACATGTGTTGATGGGGAAAGGTCAGAAAAAGTCAGTGCAAGGGCATGGATGTGGAAGGAGATCTTTCAGCCCTCAGGTTATCTCAGGAAAAAGTTATCAAACCCTTTTCTCTGTCCCTGAGAGCTGCAGCAACGTCCCCGGGCTTCCATGCAGGAACATCTCAGGGGATAAAGTGGTTTAGGGGATGAAACCCGAGTTTTTCTGTCTTGGAGATGGAGATAAGTACCTGCTCTCCCAGAGATTTCTTTTCTGCCTTTTGTATCTCAGAGCCACAAGCAATAACCATGTGGAGAGACCAAGACGAATTTCACCCCTGGGACAGGCACGGGAGGAACAAACCTCTCAGCAGCCCCTGGGATGTGGGATCTGCACCTCCTCTGGCAACATACACCAGCCATGATGACAGGATGCTCCTTTTCCTGATCCTCTGTGCCTGTCTCCAAGTTTTGGCAAGTTGATTAATTCCTGGAAAGTGTCAGTGCTAGGCTGGCCTTGCTGACAATCCAAGGGAAAGATGTTTTTCCTCTTGCACCCTCATGGTGTTTGGAAATTCACCAATTCTCCAACTTGGGGAGTAAAAGAAATAAAGAAAATCTGAGTGTTCTCCTGTGAAAAAATGTCCTGAGCTCAGGGCAGGTTTGTCTTGTGCCTGGGATCACTGGGGGAGCACAGGAAGCTGACAATCAGACTTTCAGAAATTGGTTTGTGGCTCCCAGAGAAAAGGCAGGAAAAATCCTGAGTGCCCAGAGTGGGGGCAGAGGAGCTGTGACTGCAGCTGGGATTCAGGGCTGCTCTCTGCCTCTTGTCTGGTCTAAGGCTGTCATCAAATTCCCTCTGTAATCAGCGCAGAGAAATCAGAGCTGCTTTAGGGTGATTCAAGTCCTCTTATCTCAGACACCTCTCCTGGGAGGCCTGAAATTTCCCTATCTCCTTCCACAGTGTGGAGATGGGGGCGAGGCCAAGGGCTTAGGAAAGAAGCTGAACTTGCAGGCAGGAAGAGTTACCAGGAATGCGTCCAAGCTCTGCTCCAGACTTCTGCAGGCTCCAGAGCAGGCTCGGGGCTTTTGTGACCCAC
Organism: Poecile atricapillus; assembly: GCF_030490865.1. Lineage (NCBI taxonomy): Eukaryota > Metazoa > Chordata > Aves > Passeriformes > Paridae > Poecile > Poecile atricapillus. The sequence goes on along the minus strand of NC_081289.1, from coordinate 2,908,282 downwards.
TGATGTCCCAGCAGACACAGCCCAGCCTTTCAAGAGCAGGGACAGTCCCCATTTTGCTGCCACTGTTCATCTCTGCCTGCTTCCAGAAGGTTCCACGCACCCAGGGACACTCAGCACCTTCCACACCAGCCTGTGGTGGATGTACAGAGCTCCCTCTTCCTTCTTTCCAGCCGATTTTTCCAGCCTCTTCACCTCTCACACATCCACTCCTACCCACAGGCAGAAACCCCTGTTTTTCTTTCCCCACACACAACTCCCGATTCCCCAGCCCTGCTCCTCGGCTACAGCGAGGCTCCATCTCCAGTGGGCAAGACAAAGCTGTCCAAAGGAAACCAGGAGCAGCCTTGCCCTGCTCTCCACGCCCGGAGCTCGGCCCCTGCACGCTGCTGATAAATGGGATCCACCCGAAATAAATAAATAAACCCAGAGGCGCAGCAAAGGGGAGCAAAATCCCCAGGTTATTCCTGTATTACTCAGTCATCTCAAGGAGAGAGCAGCTATCTGCTGGCAGCTGGCTGAATCATCAGCTACCTAATGCTGCCTGGAATGAATACAGATGCTTCGGAATTGCCTCGTGCGAGCTCCACAATGAAGGCAGCGAAAGCAGCTTTGCGATCTCCAGAATGGTGGCTGACAAATTCAATCAGCAAAGCGGCTCTGAAAGCACTCCTGGCAAAATATGAAAAGGGAATTACAGGCACTGCAAGCCCCAGTGCCCGTTGTCTTCGTGGCTTTGCTGGGGAAAAGGGCTGGCAGTGCCCTGTCTGCTCCGTGCGTTTAACACCTCCCAATTCATCACAGCCACTTGTTCTTTGGGTGATTTATTTCATTTATTTCACTGCTCCCATTATTCCCAGAGCCCCCCTAGCACGGGACTGTGCCTGTGTAGGGGCAGCAGCCCTCTCCATCATATCTAATGGCAAGAGTCTGTCAGCAGGGGCCTGGAGGGATGGGAACAATGGGAAAGGCACGTTGGGATGGATGGACCACCAGGAGCATTCATCTCGGCTGTGTGCAGGAGTCAACGAGCCTGGCTTGCAGGACTGACATTTAGGGATGGGATTTCTACGGGGCTCACACAGTCACATCCATGGCCGGGTTTGCCCCAGCAGAGACTGGGTGTGTTCAGGGACAGCTGTGCCATGGGAGCAGAGCTTTGCCCTCAGGGCTGGGCAGGGCCACTGTAGCCCCTGGCAAGTAGGGGTTTCCAGACCATCTATTTTCTGTGCCCAGGGAAACAGGACCTGGCTGGTGCTCAGCTTGCAGTGGCTGAGGTCTAATTGATGGATGACTCTGGCCTGAACCATAAATTAATGACTACAACTCCCACTCATTTTATATTTTTCTCCTCGAGCTTATGCTTACCAGGTTTCCAGCCCAGGGGAGTCCATGTGCAAGGGAGATCACTAACCTGCAAGGAAAACATTCATGATTAACTTCTCCCCTTCCTCTTCCCTCAACATCCACTCTCTGTGCACTCTTTCTTTCACGCATTCTCTGTTCATCCCAGCCCCATCAGGCTCTGTCTTCCTTCAGCTCCTCAGGGTGGTGGGGACAATCCCTGCTGAGGGACCAGGACTCCTGTCTCCAGCCTTGCTTTGCCACCCTCTGGGTACAGACCCTCTCTGAGCAGGGCTGTGAGGTGGAAGGAAGCCTCCAGCTCCATGAACTGCTGCAAAACTGCTTGGGTTAGTGGCTTGTGGCAGCCACCAGAGATGTCCTGGCTGGCCAGAGATTTGTTTGAAGCTGTAACTGAGGTGTGTGTGACCCCAGCACGAGAACAAGCAGGATCTGGGCTCTGGAGCAGAAGAGGCTTTGGGTGGGAGGGACACTGGCACAGAGCAGGAGAGTTTTGGGTGTTGTCTTCAGCAGCAGGAGGAGGAGGAGGGGAGTTGAGAGGGGAAAGCAGGAGGGAGGGAGAGATTCCTCCTCTCCAAGGCTGGGAAAGAGGCCTCAAGCATCAGGTTGCCTGGCAATGGCTTTTGAGGGTCCATAAATTGCTCTGAGCTGCTCACATCAGGCGCTGGCCCCAGTAAAAGCCTTTCTCTGGTCCTTTAAAGATAGGGAGGAGAGGCAGGGGGGAGATGCAGCACCTGGCAAGGGGTGCACCTGGGATGTTCCAGACATTCCAGGCTCAGCCAGGATGAGGGGAGCTCAGGAAAAGCCAGGATGAGGCGAATTTGGTAGGGAAGGAAACCACTCCTGATGTCCAGGCTGCACTGTCCAGCACCACAGATGGCAGTGCCACCAGAGCTGGGAGACACCTGGATTTGGAGAGCTGGTGGGATGAGGCAGCAGATTGGCTGGGATGGCCCCTGGGGAAACTGGGGTTAGGAAATCACCAGGATTGTTAAGTGACTGGAATTACTAAAATGCTGGGATTGCAGCTGGGGGGTCCAGCTTGGTCTTGCGATTCTCTATGGACTCAAGAAAAAAAGGAAAGCACTGTCCCCCCTTCCTTTCCAAAGCCCTCCCTTGACAGTACTGGAGCCAACATTTTTCTCAGGTGTCCAGAGCACACAAAGCTGGACTGATCTGCCCCATAAATCCTGCCCCACCCAGCAGGGATTGATCTCCAAAGATTTTGTTGTCTCCATCTGGCAGATCCACCTTTCCCTTCCAAGCTCAATTGTACCATATGATTGTCAATTTAGAGCTAATTGCCAGCTAATGAATCCAGTTTTGCTCACTCCATTTCCATCTCCTTGTACTGCTGGCTGAACACTCCTGTGCATCCCACTCTGAACCCTCTTCCAGAGCCTTTGCTCTCAACCCTGGGATAGAGGAAGGGAAATATTTCTCCTTTTAAAGGTGCAATGTGAAGGCAGAACTGTTGGGTTTTGTGCAGGCAGGAGAGAGCAGGGTGCAGGGATTTCCAAACCCTTTTGTCTCTGGATACAGGAGAGAATTAAGCACCTTGAATTATTAGGACAGAATGTTAGGGACCAGCTTGGCACTTGGTTAGAATTCCTGGCTCTGTCACTCTCTTATGTCCCTGAATCAGTGTAGATTTGGTGCTTGGAAAAATAGTTTAGTGGTGGACTTGGCAGTGCTGGCTTAGTGGTTGGACTTGACGACCTTAGAGGTCTTTTCCAGCCTGAATGATTAAAGAAAAAGAGAAAAGTCTGTCCCTTGCTTTCCTAGCTGTAAAAAGGGCTCCCAGCAGCCTCCCCCTGTGTAGGGTTGTGTGGCTTCACCCTCAGACACCCCTCAGACACTCTGGATTTAGAGACATCCCCTGAGCTGCGTGATCACACCAGAATAATGACTGGAATAAGGTGAGAAACCAATCGAATGAAACCCTCCTTCACTGAGGTTTATCAGAACAGACAAAGCATTATCAGCATTCCCAACATATTTCAAAATCCTGGAGGATTTGGAGGAAGCATTTTTTGTTTGGTGGGGGGCAGTCACGGAAGGAATAAATCTTTGTGTCCATCACAGAATGCCTGAATTTGAGTTGGTTCATTGTTTTAAGCCCTTGCCTCCCCACAGCTTTAAATGACAGAATCCAGCCAGAGCTGTGTCAGAAGGAGCAGTGGGATGCTGGAAGCTGAGGGGGCAAATCAGGGTTTTCAAAGGGCACTGATGGGAGTGCAGAGATGGTTTGGAACGAGTTAACCCTGCGGGGGTACAGCTGCCTGGGGACCGCGGGTGGGCTTGGGAGGCGCCTGGTGACCCCAGCAAGGACAGCTCAGGTGGGAGGGGAGGGCATGCAGCTGTGCCTCTGCCCCTGGATGTCCCCTGAGCCCTCCTGATTCCTTCCTGAGCCAAGGAATGCCTCCTCTGCAGGCTGCAGGAGCTCATTTCCAGCACCAGCCTCGCAGAAAGGTTCGGCTGTCGGGAAAAGGTGAAGCAACACCCACGGCATCCAAGAGCAAGGAGAAAGAAGGGCAGGACCAGACCTTCACCCTGTGCTGATGCAGAAGGATGTGGATTCCAAAAGGCTCTCACCTGTCGTGGAGTCCTTGGTGTGAGATCCAAAAATCCCAGCCTGAGTTTGGCCCTGGTGAAATGTGGGGGGTCGTGGTGGGTTTTAGTGCTGGCTAAAATCACCAGGACACTTATTCTCTGTGAGATATGGATTCAGAGATGGGCAAAACAGGCTCAAAACTGAAAACTTTAAAATCTTTTAAAACCTTGAAAACTCACTGATGAAGAAGAACAAGCACAAGTGACATGTGCTGAAGAAGCTCCCAGCAGCTTCTCTCAAAGGAATCACTTCCCTGGATTGTTCTTATTTCTATCCCTAAATGTCAAACTACCACAGGGGTTAAAGCCCCTCGTTGTGACAGACCCTAGGGCAGGTTTTTGTACATGGTGGGATGAGATTGAGCTGCAAATGAACAGCAGGCACGTGGAGTGGCAAAAAGTTGCTGGAAGGGAAGAAGTGAGAGTGGGGCCGAGACTGAGATACCAGAAAATCCTCACCGAGCTGCCTTTCACACCTCCCCAGCTTCAGGCAAGAACATTTGCAGCCCAGGAGGGTTGATAATACCTTTGCCACTCCCTTGCAGGCGTCTGGGGTAACCTGAGTGCCTGCAGTGACACTAAACACGATGTTTGAGAGGATGGATGGAGCCCAGAACACCCTGCCTGGGATTGTTGTCCAACATGGCACATCAAAGAACCTTCATCTCCTGGATCCATGTCAGTGCTCCCACAGATAAATGACTGGGCAAATTTATGGGCAGAAAAACCCAGCCAGGCCTGTTAAATATAAAAACACATTCTCAAAACATCCGTGATCTGTGGCTCACTGGGGGCAAAATCACATTTAAATGGGTTTTTTTTTTTTTAGATAATCTCTTGACACCTACTTCTGGCCACTCCTGGCATCAGGACACTGAGCTGGAATGATCCGCTGGATCTGCTCTGGCTGTTCTTATCCTTTAACTCCTGTCAGCTCTGTAACTCATCCCTTATTTATGTGAGCAGTGGCTCCTCTGGCAATTTCCTCCCACCCAGAGAGCGGAGCATGGGATCTGCAGCTTCCCTGCCTTCCCGTGGGATTCTCTGAGGGGTGGGATTGGTCTCAGCCTCCAACAGCACAAGGAGAGATTTGGGATTCAGCTGTGTTGGTGAGGTTTGCATGGAGCAGAGTGTGCCTGGATAAGCAGGGGTACCAAGAATGGAACAAAATCCAGAGCAAAACCATCGTGGTGATGTCACTGAAACTGCAGGACAAACAAAACCTCTCCAACAGAATTTGTTTAGTGTTCCAGAATTAAGGCATTACTTTATTCTGGCCAGGATGTGCAATAGAAATCATTCCATCCACACATTGCCCAGATGGTTCTTTATTAGATTTTTCACACACTTATCCATTCAAAACCCAAAGCAATTCTTTGGTACAATATTCACTGGTCCCAGATGACACAACTCTCAGTTAGTTTAAAAAATTGTAGAAGTTGTATCAGTTCCAACAGTGATGCTCAGCATTATCCAGGGAGGGGATGGAGGAAAACAACCCCTGGCCTGATTTCCATGCTGGTTCTCTTACAAGGGGAAGGGAACTTAAATCTGCTTCCATTTCCAAAGACATCGTGAATCCACAACCTGAAGGAATAACCAGGGCAGAAATACCCTGAGCTACTGCTGGAAATTACACAACTCCTACAACTTTAAACTGACTTTAGTCAGGGGTTTTTGTTTGTCTTCACAAGGGGAAAGGAGTTGAGCTTTCTTTTCAAAGGACTGTTTCACCACTTGAGGCCTGATGAGTTTAACATTTCAACAGACTGGGATTAGCAGGTAAAATACACAAAAGATAACTCCAAATATCACCCCTGGCATGGTCCAAGACTCTTGGGCAGGAAAGCAGAGATAAGAGGTCAAAGAATGAGGATTTAATTAACATCACAGCCAAAGAATAAGAAACCAAATACTAATAACCGTGCAATTTGGGACCAATGAACATCGAACCAATGACTTTCTCTGGATTTTGACTGAATAAAGTTTGTGAAAAATCTGGTAAAGATCATGTGTGATGGAATGATTTTCTCTTCACAACCTGGGCAATGTGTGGATGAAATGAATCCTGTTGCACACCCTGGCCAGAACAGAGTAATGCTTTAATTCTCTGACACTAAAAATGTTGTTGGAGAGATTTTGTTTTGCCGGAAGTTTTGGTAAAATATTCCTCTTATCCCTGAACACCTCACAAGATGCCATCATTTTCCCTTCATCCCTTCCAGGGCAAGTCAAACACCTTGGAAAACCACTCTGGAAGGCCCTGAGCAGTGGGCTGGCAGGTTCTGGGGCTCCTCCTCACTGGGAGCAGCGATGGGCAGGGAGGCACAAAAGATGAGCTGATTTTCACTGATTTTCACAGCGCCGAGGCCCTGAGGGGATGTTAATCCACACCTGGGAAATGTCAGATCCACTCAGGGAAGCCCTAATGGATTGTTTGATTTGCAGCAGGGGGGCAGTGGGAAATGCATTGAGTCGGGAAAGGAACTATTCCCTTGGGCTGGCTGGATTTGGTGGTGACAGAGGGACACGTTCAGACATTTGATATTTGGGATGCTCTGCCTCGTCTCTCCTGGGAGCCAAAGTCTGGCAGCCACTGGATATCTGAAATACCTTCTCCTTGCTCCTTGGTTGTCCTTGGGAAGAAATAAGTTCTACCCCCTCCTGAGCAGGCAATTCCTCCTGTCTCAGTCTCCGTTTGAATATTTCCCCACAGCTCAAAATTGAGTCACATTCCATGCACAGATATTTATACACACTCACGTAGATGTACAAACAGAGAGCAGTAAATACCCTTAAAAAAACCTCAACGAAAACAAGCAGTTTGCAAATGAGTCTAAATTCACATTGAATTTAATGAGTAATTTAGAATGAGGAGATGAAAGGGGAATTCCAGGAAAATAAAAAAATCCAAAAAAAAAAATCCTCGTGGTTGGACAATTTAAAGAGGAATGTTTCAGGTGTTTCAAAGTGGGATTTTAATTCAAAGAACTGACCCAATTTTAGAAGAGGACAAGGACCAAGACTGAAAACATGAATATGGAGGAAAATTATTTCTCCATGTTGATTGAAATGTTTTGTTTTTAAAACCCAAAATGCAAACAAAACTGCTTGGTTTCAGGTCAGCGAATCACAAACATGAATTCTTCAGATTTGGAAGGTTTATTTCCCTTTTAAATAATTATTCTGGGTCAAAAGCAACCAACTTGGCCTTCTCACTTGTGGCTTCTTTTTCAGCTTTGATGTAAAGCAAATCCATTTCTGGCCATTTCCAAAGTCAGCAGAAGAGGTACTTTTCTTCTATGTCTTAAATTTTTCCTATTTCCAGTGCTGGAGGCACCTCACATCCCACTGCACTGGTGGTAGGGAACCCTTCCCAACCCTTCTGGGATGAGTCTTGGATCACTCTGCTGATGCCACACCTCCATGGAAGGGATATTTCAATATCAGCATGGTCTGGCTGTCCCATGTAATGGAGGTGGTGGCCCCAGGAGCATCACTGGGTCCTGGAAAAGATGTTGTGTTGCCTTCTGGATTTTGGAGGAAAAACAGAGGACAACAGATTGGCCAGTCTGGAAGTTGTGCACCAAGTGGAGCTCAGTTTGGGGTAATTTAAGCTGGATTCGGGTTCATTTTGGTTGAGGTTGTAGCTAGGTTTCACTGGCAAACACCCCCAGCACAAACCCCATTATTTTTCATGTCTCCTCCTGACCTACTCAGGCAATTCCCCCTGAGCCCAGGGATGTGACCTCTCCATGCACTGGCACAAATGGAAAGCCACATCCTCCAGAGAAATATCAGGAGCTGGACTTTGCTCATCCTTGGGTGTCCCTTCCAACTCAGGATATTCTGGGATTCTGTGATAGATCACTTCCTCTCATCATCATCATCATCATCATTATCATCATCATCATCATCATTCTCCTCCCAGCTCTTGGTCTCAAGCTTTTGAGCCTCTCCACTTGTAGCTGTGAGTTTGAATAAGCAAAGAGGAATTTCTCTTGGAAGCTGAGAGCCAACATGAAACACTTCCCCCTCCATCTGCAGCAAACCCAGATTTGCTCCCCAGCCTCTCTGCTGATGTAAACTGCCCAATTCTTAGCAAAGATGTCATTTACTGGTGCTTGAAGGATTAAAAGCTTACAGAGCTGCCTGAATAGGGGAATTTGAAAGGAGAACTTTTTTGTTAATGAGAATGTTTTTTGCAATTATGATGCTTTTGGTTATGTGACATTTTAAATCACAATAGGATTGTTTAATGGACTTAGGGAGCAGTCAGCAAAGCAAGTTCAGCAGAGCAGGAATATCTGTCAAATTCCTTGCCTGGAGAAATGTCCACCACAAATCCTTTCTGACTCTGAGGTGTTTCAAACTCCTGGCAAGGAAAAGGATGTCAGAGAGTTCACTCCAAACATTATCCTTTTCCACACCTCAGGCAGCCACATTTGTCTCCCTGGTGACTTTTGCCTAGCAAATGTTGGGTGTGCACCTTCTTTTACTGGAATCCCCTGATTTACAGCAGATTCTCCAGCTCAGACACCCCATGCAGGGCAAGTGACCCAAATCTGAAGGTAAAAAGTGAAAAAAAAGAGCCTTGTGAAACCCTCCCCTTCTCTATTCTGGAGCAAAAAGAAATTAAGGCGTTGTTCCTTTCTCTTGTGTGGTGTCAGTGGTGCTTCTCTGAATTAAGGTCCTTTAGGGTCTGTTGAGAATTTGTCTCTTGCCTACTGAATTCAATTCTTCTGACTTCTCATTTCTGAGCTTTTCTTATTATTTGCTGAAAATTTCTGGCGAGCTGGAACTGGCTTCGACAGCATCTGTCAACAGCTCTTGCTTAATTACAGAGAAGGGGGAGAGGGGAGGTCCTGGGAGATTTTGGGGGACACAGGCTCACCAAACTGCATGACAGGAAAAAAATAAAGAGAAACAGGACTTAGTGAGCTTGGCACAAAGTTAGGCAGCAGTTATGCTGGCAGAGAGGGTGCCTAAGTGTTGCTGAAGAGCTGTGAAACTGCCAGCATGCATTTCTGGGATCCAGGGGGATAGGAAACATCTCCTTGCAGCCTGGGATTGGAGAGAAAGGGGTATTTAAAGAGCTGATCCTTAGAGAGCTGGGATTTCTCGTACATTGTGTTGGAAGAAGTCACTGCTGTTACCTTCAGGTGGGAGAAAGTCACTGCCATCATCCCTCCCGAATCTCAGCCCTCATCAAGAAGAAACCTGAGTGTCTTTCACTGGATCCAGGATCTAGGATATTGGGGAATGGTATCTCCAAGCAAACTTCACACTCCTACCTTCTCACCCTCACCAGGATCTCTCCTGCTGATTTTTAACTGTTCCTTCCCCTCAGCAGGACCCGCTCTCTGTGCCTGTCACCTCCTCCAGCCTTGCTCCCCAAATCTTATCCCAGCACATCCTCGGGTGTCCCCTGAGGTGCTCACCACGACCTAGAGTTCTCCAGAGTCCAGGAGGTGGCCTGGGAGCTCCTCCAAGGGCTCAGTTTAGTTGTTCCAACACCTTTTCCATCCCTGCTGGCTTCCCTGATCTCTGAGCATCTCCCTTGGAGTGAGTGAGAACGTCCCACTTGGTTTTCCCGCATCCCTGCAAGGGGGAAATTCACCACTGCTGTGGTGAAACTGGAGGAAAAGACCTTCCTAGGGAAATCCTGGCATTATTTTAATAATATTCATATATTATTATTTATTAAATTATCATTGTTGTTATTAATATTAATTATAATATAATATAATATAATATAATATAATATAATATAATATAATATAATATAATATAATATAATATAATATAATATAATATAATATAATATAATATAATATAATATAATATAATATAATATAATATAATATAATATAATATAATATGTTGTTAATAATAATAATAATAATAATAATAATAATAATAATAATAATAATAATAATAATATGGGTCTGAGCACATCATCCCACTAGTGCATTGACTGCAGAACCAGCCATGCAGCCAAGAATGAAGATTAAAAGTGGGGAGGAAATCTGGCAGAGAATTACTTAATTTAGTACATTTGAAACTCAATAATTATTTTTTTTAAAAATAGAATTTGCTGAAGCAACTTCTAGATTTTAATTCTTTTCTTTTCTTTTTTTTTTTTTTTCTTTAATCACCGCATAATAAAAGTAATTAGTAATTGGTGTCATTCTGTAGTTTTTCTTTTCCTTAGTGTAATCACAAGGGGTGACACATTTTCACAGCACACTTTAAAAAAAATTATAATGGAGAGAGGCAAAAAAATCAGAGCTGGTCTTTGAACCCTATCAAAGTCAGTAATGCACATCATGTCTGTTCAAAAGGATGATTACATCACTGAAGACAACTTACTAATTAGAGAAACCCAGGGTGGAGGGGCAGGGCAAATACCCTGGGACAGATTTTGGACTTAAGTGACCCCCAAGGAATCTGCAGGACTCTGAGCAGTAGGACAAGAAGGACAAACAACAGAACCTGAGGCTCAGAAGGATCCTGTGAATGTCTCAGAGGGATTTTGTAGGAATTCAGGAAGATCCTCTGTCTCTGCTTGTGGCTGTCCCACCCCTGGAAGGATTCCTGCAGTGTCTGGAGCAAGGTGGAGGCATCCCTTGTCCCAAAAAATGGATGTGAGAGAGACTCCTGAGCACTTAGGAGCCAAAATATTGCTGGGACCCCTCTCTCTGAGCCTGACTGGACCAGCACTGCCAGACCGGGACAGAAAATCATATTGAATTAATTTGACTCTATTTCCCCAGAAAAGCCCCTCACACACACCTTTAGCTGTGGTCTCCACAGGTTTTGGGCTGCTTTTGTCCTGTTTAGACCTCCCTGAGCTCTCTTAGCCCTGCCAAGGAGGTAAAACCACACCCTTGGGCTGTGAACCTCTGCTAAAAGGAGAGACCCTTCCTCCCAACCTGTTATTTCCATTTTCTCCCCACAATGGTCAACGTCCTCCCTTCCCTCTCAAGACTTCATTAGACAGGGCAACGATCCCAATAAGCAGACAAACCCTGAGAGACGGGTTTTGCTCCACAGCAACCCAAATTTTCTAAAAATATTGGAGTCAGGAGATGAGGGAGGAGCAGCTCGCTGCTGCATACACATTAATGCTGCCTTTAATCCCCCTCCGTGAACCGTAGGAGCAAAGTGGGAACTTGGATCTCCTCAGGCTCAAGGGCTGCTCACTTCTGTCCCTGCCTGCTGATGCTCTGTGCTCCTGCTATTGCCTCCAGGTTCTCCCTGCTGCCAGACGTCTTCAGGTCACCTTTTGTCCCTTCCCTGGCCCGATTTCCTCCCTAACATCACACAGGAGCCATCACATTTCCCTTTGATCAGAATCTCACCAGTCAGAGACATCATTTACAAACACAAGTTAAGCCCCATGCACTTTCTTCAGGGGAAAAAAAAGGAAAATAATTCAATTTTTAAGCCTCCTTTCCCCAACTTTCTGCAGTTCTGGTGTCTCCAGAGGCTGGTTCTGAAGTCCTTGGGTTCAATAAAATCTCTCGTGTCAGTATTTGTGCCATATCTAGTTCAGATCCATACAAATTAGTTAAAAACAAATAAACAAAACCCAGTTCTTTGGGTTGTTGGTGAAGCTGCTGCCTGAGGTGGCTGCACATATCCATGGCCAAGCCTCAAATCATGCCTGGGAATTGCATCAGAACATGAAAACTAAAACTAAAATTAAACTAAAACTATAAAACTAAAACTAAGCTAAAATTAAAGTATAAAACTAAAACTAAACTAAAACTAAAACTAAAAAACCAAAACTAAAACTAAAACTATAACTAAAACTATAACTAAAACTAAAACTAAAACTAAAACTAAAACTAAAGCTAAAACCAAAACTAAAACCAAAACCAAAACTAAAACTAAAACTATTTCAGGAGCTTCCTAACATCAAGACACTGCAAGGACTTCTTTTCTTACCCCCAGGAACATTCCTGCACTGGTGGTTTCCATGTGGTTTCCAGTCAGGCTGTATTTGGTGGACAGAGATTCAAATCTGGATCTACTCCCAGTTAATTCCTGCCTGGAATTAATTGAGTTTATTTCCTGTCAGAGCTCAGCACGTGCAGCTCTCATGGCCAGGGAAGAGCTGGGTACTCATGGATTCTGATTAATCCAGCCTGTCCTGAGCGCAGCTCTCCCTCACAGAGGTGATGTTTTCAGGGATATACAGGGTGCACAGTGCAGAGGTAGCTGCAGGCACCAGGCTTTAATGAAATGTGGGAATCTCCCTTTCCCTTGGTTTCCCTGGACAAGACACTGTGTCCCTGTTTCCCAGCAGAGAAGTGAAGCATTTTACTTTTTCCACCTCTCAGAACAGAGAAGGATGTGGCACAGAGGCAGGATGGATGTCTGACCCTCTGCTCCTGCAAACCAAATATGAAATCAAATTTATTCTCATTCCCAGCGGCCTTCATACACAGACACAGGGATCTGGCCATGCTCCAAAGCAGGAAGACCGATGGCCTCCATCTCTCCAGGCACTTTGGAGATGCTGTGGGTGGGCTGATGGGTGGCTGCATTCCCCAAAATCACCTTGACCTCCCTTTCCCTGGTGGATCTGCCTGGTGGCTTCAGGAGAGCTGTGACCTCTCTTTGTCCCCACCACCCTCCTGACCACGCTGGGGACACACAGCTTGGGCACAGGTGACAAGCACATGGCCAAGGCCCTACATGTGGAGAGCGGAAGAATTTTCTGACCATCCTTTCTGCCAGAGTTGAGCGCCTCAGGGGCTGCTCTGTGGCGTGAGGTGGGTGCTGCCATTCCCACTCAGAGCACTTCATAATCCAGCACAGGAATGCTTGTTCTGAGTGCCAAAGATTATTTCAGTCTGGTGGAAAAAGGGGGGAGAGCAATGGAGGGGACTTGGGGGAGCAGTGGGACACTGAAATGAGAAATTACAGAAAGATGATTGAAGCACATTTTTTTCCCATGAGAATTTCTTTGTCCCAAGCCATGAGCTGCCATCACCACAAAGTCCCTGTTCCTCAGAAGAGCTTGGGTGGATCTGTGCAGAGGAAGGTGAATCTGTGGGCTGCAGTTTCGGGTTTCTTCTGAGGATAACACCATTAACTCCAGCTGGAAGGAAATCCCACAGCCAAACCCTTTTTGTGTTGTCCCTGCAGTGTTTACTGAGGACATTTGTTTCTGTGTGAGCTATCTCAGAGTCCTTTGCATTGCAATGCCCTGGATTTCTTTCCCACTGAGTTAAATCAACATTCCAACAGCTCCTCTGTCCCCTGGAAGGAGCTGTGTGAGAGGCAAAGGCACAAATCACCCATCCCCACTCCTGGGCAACACTTCAGTGGCTGGAGGTGTCTCTAATGACTGGATGTGGCACTCAGTGCTGTGGTTTAGTTGTTTGGTCAAGAGTTGAATTTGATGACATTGGAGGTCTTCTCCAGCCTTAATGATTCCATGATTCTGGACACATCCAAGCCAGTTGTGAAATCCAGATGAGTGCAATGCTGGGCTAAAGGCCAGAGCTGCCCAGGGAGGGCAGGGATGGTCAGGCAGGATCAGGGCAGTCTGTGCCACATCCAAACTGAGCAGCAGAAATCCTGATGGAGCTCCTGCTCCAACCTTAGGTGGGGACTGGGAGCCACCAGCAATGAGGATGGAAGGAGAGACGCAGGCAGACAGCTCGAGTGAAAGCATCCAACATCTGGGATCCCTTCCCTAAACCTCTGTGTGAATTTCAGTCCTCAAAGGCACACCAGACATGGATAATTCCGTTTGGGAAGCTGCTGGGGGATGGGGGACATTTTGTGCTGCTAATGAAGGAATTTGATGAATGTTTCCATGCTGTGTGAACTTTGTGGCAAGAATCTGAACCATTTCAAACGGAATATTTACTTTCTTCCTAGAAGCTCAAGCACCAGCAGTTGCCATGGGAACTCAGCCCACTCACCAGCCTGTCATGTGAACAGGTTTGTTTTGTTAGGAGTAGTAATATTCACATTATTTTTGGCGTGAGGGGCTGATCATTGCCACCACTTATGTTCCAGTAACTCTTTACTGTAATATCTTTGATAGGATTGTGCCCAGTGCTGCCCTGGTAAATAACTGCTGGCAAAGGTGCTGGAGTGGCTCAGAGGAACCTTCCCTTCATTAGGAGATGAACTATTTGCCTGTTGCTGCTGGATCCTGAGTCCCTGTGCTGAGAGTGAGCCTTGAACCTCAGATTATCATCAGAGCAAATCAGAGCCACAGACAGGGGATAAAAACCAGAGCCGAGAGTGGGAGAGAGCATTGGAACAGCCATGGAGCTAATGGGGGGAGCCAGGGGACTGAGGAGGAGGAGGAGGATGAGGAGGAGGAGGAGAAGATTGATACTGGAGGAAGGAGCCTGCCCTCAAGGGCAGTTTGTCAGGCCCTTTGTCGATCTGGCTGTGCAATCGGCAGATCTGCTGCTGGCTGTGATGAATGCAGCACACAACACAGCATTTCTGCAGGAGCAGATCCCTGGGCAAGTGGCAGCCACCAAGGCCCCTGGTTAGCAGGAAAGGACTGGAATAGAAAGGGAAGTTAAGGCAGGGGTGATAAACAGGGTTGGAGCAGCAGGTGAAGGTTTGGTGGCTCCTGCAGAGACAGAGAGAGAACAAGGGGTGAGGTAGAGGCACAGAAACAGGGGGAATGGCTTTAATGACAGAGAGTAGGGTAAGATTGCATTTTAAGAAGAAATCCTTCCCTGTGAGGGTGGGGAGGCCCTGGCACAGGTTACCCAGAGAAACTGTGGCTGCCCCTGGATCCCTGGAAGTGTCCAAGGCCAGGCTGGATGGGGCTTGGAGCAACCTGGGATAGTGGAAGGTGTCCCTGCCCATGGCAGGGAGTTGGAACTAAATGATCTTTAAGGTTCTTTCCAACCCAAACCATTCCATGATTCCGTGATTCTGTGATCTCAGCATTCTCCATCTCTGTAACTTTGCTGATTTGCTGTTAGGGAGGTCATGTCTGTGCATAAATATACGGATGGAGTTGACACTTACAGGAAAATTAGAGAAAGCAGAATTCAGGATGAATTCAGCTTACATTGAAGTGCAAACTATTCCACTTTGGCACGTCGTCTCTCTCCTGAAACATCCAGAGATCTTGAACAAGACAGCAGGGAGAAAGGTTCAGGGATGAGAATTCTGAAATTTAGAGGAGTCCTCTGCATTTTTCAGTCATCAGGATCTGATGTGCCAGACTCGTAATCCATCCTGTGCCTCCCAGGTGCCTTTGGATGCTTTCCATTTTCACGAGGCAGAATTGAGAGGATCACGTCTGTGTGTGGACGTGAGTGAGAGGTATCAGCACAAATGGTTTGAGATGGAGGGAGAGCAGCAGTGAGCTGGCACAGGTGCCTTCCCCACCAGAAAAAGTGGGAGAATTATGATTTTACTCCAAAGACCCAAAGCTTTGGTAAAAGCACGGCAGAGAAAAGCTGTCCTCAGTCCTTGCCAGGGATTCCTGAGCTCGGGCACAGCAGCAGCTTGTGTTGGGACATGGGATGTGTTTTCAGGCTTCATCAAACCAGTGATGAGCCTCTTACCCTGCAACAAGTGCTCCTGTTGTTTGCAAACCGTTCCTGGTACCATCAGCAACATCACCATGAAAATAACACCACTCATGGAATGTGTCTTCCTGCTTTGCCAAAGTTTTCCCAAGGAGAAACCCAAAATCTCTTAACAAGTGTGTCAGGGCATTGAGCCCTGAAAAGGCCACAGGTAGATCCCAAATGAGCTCTGCTTTTGTAGGGAGATAGGACAGCCTGTGGCAGTGAACTATTGATTCAAAAATCCTGGTACCATCAGGTTTATGGGATATATGGGCTGGTGATTTGCCTCCTTTGGATATTTCCCTGCATTTGTCAGCCATCACAGCATCCTGTTTGCTATTCCTGTGCTTGGTAGAGTTCCCGGTGCTGTCAGCTTTCCCAGCTGGGATGGAAGCAGAGCTGTGCACATTCTGCCATCCAGAACGACGTGGGATGCTCCAGAAGAGCCTCCCTTCCAGAAAGACCAGCTGGACCTCTGCACTCTCCAGGGGAGCCAGCTGTGAGTCCAGGGCTACCAGCTGTGCTAAGAGACTGTGAAGGAGTTTTTACCAGCAGATGTTTACAAGGAGAGCAGAGGGGGTCAAAGATTTGACCATCAGCAGCTCAGATCCTGTTCTGGATCATGAATCCTGCAATGAGATCATTCAGTTACTCCTTGTACTAAACCCATATTAGAGCTTCTCAGGGCTTTGCCATAGTTACCAATCAATAGCAGCACTAACAAACATCTCCTCTGTCTGACTGTGGAATAGACTGGTTTTGTTTTCCTTTTTTTAACCCACAAACCAGATTATTATTTTTTTTTTCTGTAACAAGAGAGCTTTTATACATAATTATACCCACCATTCAATTTGTGTCAAGCAATATTCCTGGGTATAAATCTCCCTGTAATTGTCCCTGCAAAATAAAAAAAGAAACCTCAGCAGGGTCAGTGTGGTGGGGAGCAGTAAAATTCAAAATGCTTTGGTTTCCTGGAGGAGCCACTTGCCAAGTTTGATGCTGTTGTGTTGCTGCTCTCTTTCTAACAGTCTGTCTTTGATGCAGATTATTCCTTTAGTGGGAATTTATCCGTAGGGAAATGCAGGGACCTGGATTTACCAGAGACCTTTTGCAGGGCATTATTGAGCAGAAATGTTTTTAACCAGATTCCCAAAGCCTAAGGCTGTGTGATCAGCCTGAGTGGAAGGATGGGGCTCATCTCAGCAGCTGCAGGAGTCTAAGTGTGGTCACCACATGAACCCATCATCCAACCCTTTCCTCCCAAGGGGAAAAGCTGCTTCAAAGGAATTGATAATCTCAGTTATTCCAGTCAAGAGCATGCCTGAAAGCACCTGATCCTTTTTTCCAAAATTTAATCCAGTCTGGATCATGAGGAAAGGTCTACTCTGCATCACAGAACAGCAGGTGGAGTAGCTATTCCAAGAGCTGAGGGGATCATTAATAAGTATCTCATTTACTAATAACCATCTCACTTACTAATAACTGTCTCACTGTCTCACTTGATCACAGTTTCATCCAGTTTGACCTTGATCATCCCTGCTGCAAATCACAGTATGTCACTAGGTGCTGGCTGGAGTCACACTGGATAAACTTCAGTACGGTGTGATCATACTCCTGGATAGAAGGGATTTGAAAATGCTTTTGGGAGGCAATTTTTAATTTAAAAAAAAAAAAAAAAAGGAAAAGAAAAAGAAAAAAAAGAAGAAGAAAAAAAGGATTGTTTAAGAATGATTGCTGCCTGCATGGCTCTTCCAAGTTTTCCTGTAGCCAAGTGATGTGGGGAATTATTGGCACGTATCAACACATGGAATGATGAACAGCTGGAAGTGTTACCCATGGACACGGCCCTGAAGAAGCTGTAACTCTGAAAAGGGCTGAAAGACAAATAATTATCATTCAGCAAGTCTGACTGGAGCCTTCCTTAGGGCAAGGGTGGAGGAGGTTATAGAAACTTACTCAGTTAATCAATTGGTCCACGTTATAATTAAACCCAAAGCAGAAAAACAATTATCTGGGTAAGTGCTGGTTAGAGGACATTTCTTTTAATGACTTTGCTGTTCCAATTTTAGTTGTGATGCAGTTGATGAGGTGGATATGAGGCTTTTCTGTGTGAGTCTAAGCTAAAGAGAGCTGGATTATCTCCCCTTAATGGTGAGAATTCCTGGGATGTGTGTGCAAAGCTCTGTCCTCACATCCACACACTCTTCATCCTCCGTGCCCCGCAAGCACCATTAAAACAAAGTGCTCTGAGTGTGGAACAGTGGAGCATTAAAAAGTCATTAATCATGGCTTTGTACTCCTTGCTGCTGGATGTTAATTTTAATTTACAGTCACTTATTCAGTTCCCCTTCAGCGGAGTGGCTGGCTCTGCTCCTAAAGGCCAGGACAATGAGGGAAGGGAGAGAAAGTCACCTCAGGCAGGGACAGGGGGGTGTGGAGGGGTTCCCTGGGGATCCCACTCTTCTGGTTCCTCCTTTCTCTGTGTTTACATCGGGAATTTGATTGTCCAGATGGAAGAGCTTTCAAACTCTACTGGAGGAGAGAATGACATTTCCCAGATGCTCTTAAAAAAAGAAAGAAAGAAAAAAAAAAATAAAGGAAGGAAGAGGAAAATTGCTGATTAATCATGTCTGGCCCACAGGGTAACAATTATCATGTTAATTGGGGAAGAGTCAATTGTGAGGAAATCAGGACAAGATCATGTGGTCTCCTGCCAGCCAGTTTCCAGGAGAAAACTAGGAGAAAACTCCTGCCAGTTTTGGGGACACAGGCACTGCCACCCATGTAGGGAGGGTCAGGTCCACGTGGGGTGGTCAGGAGCCACCCCATCAGAGCTGCAGGTAAGGGAACAGAGAGCTTTGGTGGGTTGTGATTTCTGTTGGGGTCCTCATTGTCCCTCCTGGGCTGGAAGTGACAATGGTGGGAAGATCTCACTGCAGTGCTCGGAAGGAGCTGAGGGGCAGGATCAGACTGAGGTGATGGATGTGTCCATGGGGTGAGCAGGTGAGGAGCTGAGGAGCTGAGGGGCTGGATCAGCCTGAGGTGATGGATGTGTCCATGAGGTGAGGAGTGAGCAGGTGAGGGGCTGGATCAGCCTGAGGTGATGGACGTGTCCATGGGGTGAGGAGTGAGCAGGTGGATCAGCCTGGTTGTTCCCAGTGCTGGCCATCACACATATTCCCCAGTCATGGGGAAAGAGTTTGTTATCATAGAATTGTGGAATGGTTTGGGTGGGAAGGGACCTTAAATCCCATCCAGTTCCACCCCCTGCCACACGTAGGGACACCTCCCACTGTCCCAGGGTGTTCCAAGCCCCATCCAGCCTTGGGCACTCACAGGGATCCAGGGCAGCCACAGCTGCTCTGGGCACCCTCTTCATTGTGATGCAAAGAAACTGTGACATCGAGCTCTAACAGGAAAAAGAAAACACCACCAGGTTGTATTTCTTTAATAACAAAATCCAGTTTTGTTTATTCCTAGAGTGTCTACAAGTTCTTTTGCCTGTCCCCACTGTCCCTCATTCCCTTAGGGATGCTCTTTTCAGAGCATTCATTGCTTCTAGAAGTTACAGCTTCTTATGATGGGGTTCAGGGTTAGGGCTTTCCCTAAGCAGGCACCCTGCTCTTCCTTGAAGCTCATCCTGCAGGAAAACATGGAATTTTTCCACAGAATATGGAGAGCTCCTCTTCACATTGCTGGTGAGGGATCCTTAAGTATGTGGGATCCCATATTTTTATAGATACATAAATGTATCCAGCAGAAAGGGATGGCAGCAACCAGAGATGTTGATTGAGTGTCCTGAGCCTCTTCAACTTCAGCTGGATTGTTTGGTCTCATTTCAAAAGTGTCAGTGACAGGCAGACCAAAAAGGACAGGATCTGTGAATATGAGCATATTCTGAGGGTGCATTTCTTTAAAAGGACAAAACTTTCCTGTCATCCACCTCTGGCTTCTGCTGGACTACGTGTGGGAGTAGCCAGTGACATGGACAAAATACTGAGTCCTGGTAAGGCTCTGCTGCTTGGCACCAAGGAGTGTCATGCCCTTCCATGTGTTGTTTTCCAAGTCTGATGCCAGAAAATGAGTTTTATGACCTGGAGTGTGACAAAAGTTTGCCTGAGCGAGCGTTGTCCCTGTTGGGACAGCACTGGGCTCGATTAGTGCAGCACGTGCCCCGTGTGTCCCTGGAGAGCAGCCCTGGGAAATTGTCCTGTCAGCTTGCCCAGACTCCTGCCTGCAGAGAGCCACTGGATGGATGCCCAAGAGCCCAGGCACTGTGAGAGGTGCGGCACAGCCCTCTCTTGGCTGTGGCCCCTCTGCTCGAGAAGAAAGAGCTGAAGCAAGTCTCCATCTCCTGCACCTCCTTCTGTGAGCAGCCCTTCAGAGGCAGCAGATGGGTCCAGCATGGCACTGACACAATCAGAAATAGCTCTGGCGCAGCTCCCCGCGTCATTTCAGACTGTCTCTTCCCTGGCCATGTGGCCAAGCTGCAGGAACTGCTGGAAAAAGTCAACTCTGAGCTTGCAGAGCCAGGATCTCATTAGGCTCAGCAGGGAAGAGCACGGAAAACAAACACCTGGCACCACGATGTCCCTTTAGCAAGAATTGTGGCATAAAAGGCGAAGATTGTGGTCTAAGAGGCAAAACCAGTATTTGCAGAGCATCCTCCCACCTGTCATGGGCTGGCACTGACAGAAGGTCTCATTACAGCCATCAGCTGTGGGCATGACAGGATTTGTGCTCCCAGCTTGGGCTCTGGGCTGCTCTCAGGGCCTCTGAGCCAGGCCAGGGTGCTGCAGTGTGCATGAGCAATAGGAGGGGTCTCCTATTAGCACCGACCTTTGAGGATGTGAAAGTGAAAAGAGCAGAGAAGAAATATATATTTAAAAAAAAAAGAATCAAGTCCAAGCCAGTGGAACGTCTCTGGTTTATTCATTGCTGCCTGATTTCTTATTTACTGTTTATTTATTTACTTGAAGGCAAGGTGACCTTCACTGCTTGTCACTGGCAGGCTCTTGGTTGCAGGTTGCATGTTAATTTTGGCTGGGGCACCGGCACTGAGCATCCCAGGCATCCTGTGGAGGAATCTCTGCCCCTTAATTTTAGTGCTGTTTAAAAGCAGGAATCTGCTTTGGGTAGCCAGGCTGGGTTTGGAAGCCTAAATCATACAAAGCTGTAGGGAAAATGTGAGCCTGGTGATGCAAATTCCCCTCTTTTTTTCTTCCACCTCGTCCCACTCAAGTGAGGGATGAGTGGCTCTGACTCTCTGCCATAGAGGGACTGTTTGCAGGTCCCACAGCAGATGTGGGAATGTTCTCTCCCTCCAAACTGCCTTTGCAGAGAACAATCATCTGCCTCCCACAGATCCAATGCAACACGGTTTATTTCCATTTTTAACAGCCTGTAAACCCAAGCATCTTTTCCTCCAGCCTTTTCCACTCACCAGGGATGTCCATGCAGGTCTTCAAGGTGATTTTACAGCCTCCAGAACAGCAAGGTCACCATGACCACAGCCACAAATGCATCCAAATTGTGTCTGTGGAGAATGATCAAGAGATCATGACAAGCAGGGCTTCCAGGGCAGGAGCCAAAGGAAGATTGGATGTCTGTGGTATTTACAGCACTGCCAAGATGCCAGCAATGATTTGTTGGCAGCCAAACACTTCAAGCCTGGACCCTGCAAGCCAGGCATCTCATTCAGGGTCTGCAGAATGCCCTGGACACTTCCCACTCGGGACACTTCCCTTTATTATTCCAAATAAATTCAGTGCTCTGCTCAGTGTCCCAATTAATGCAGCAGGCCCTGTCTCTGGGTTGTTCTGAACACACAAAAACATTTCCCTGTGCTCTCAGACAGATGCCACACTTCCCCCAGAGATGGAGGAATTTTCTGGGAGGGAAATTTTGTCATCCTGGGTCTCACTTGCGCAAACAGAAAATTTTGCTCCTTTCAAATGCAGGGGAAATGAAGGCAGGAAATGAAGGCAAGCAAAAAATAAAGGCAGGAAACTCATTTCTTGAAGGAGAGGGGTGTGAATGGTCTGAAGTCTTCCTTTCCTAACCTTAAAAATTAATTATGGTGAAAACAGTCCCAAAGAGTGGGCACACTGAATTCAAGATAAAGGTGCCACTTTGGTGTACACACCACCTTAACTTGGCAAATGTTACCCATAATTTTGGATGTACATCCCTTTAGGAGGAGCTACCTTTTTCCCCTGGCACCAAGGGTATGCTTCAGAGATAAGAACAGAGCCAGATAATGGTTTGGGTTGGAAGGGACTTTAAAGATCATCCAGTGCCACCCCTGCCACGGCAGGGACACCTTCCACTATCCCAGATTGCTCCAAGTCCCGTCCAGCCTGGCCTTGGATATTTCCAGGGATCCAGGGGCAACCTGTGCCAGGGCCTGAACACCCTCACAGGGAAGGATTTCCACCCAAAATCCCACCTAAATCTCCCTGTTTTAGTTTAAAATGTATTTTCAGTACCTGCTGGGGTAAAAAGTCACACACCTCCTTTTTTACCAGCCCCTTTAGGCCCTGCAAGGGGCTCTGAGCTCTCCCTGGAGCTTCCCCTCCTGAACCCCCCCAGCTCTCCCCGGCTCCAGAGCAGGGGGGCTCCAGCCCTTGGAGCATCTCTGTGCCCTCCTCTGGAATTACTCCAACAGATCCCAGGGTAGAGAATCCCAGTGCTACACCCAAATAATTCACTCCCTCAGTTTAAGGAGTCTGGGTTATGACCCAATCCATATTCAGCCGCTTTCATCCAGCAGTCTGCAATAATTATTCTGATTTTGGACCAGTATAAGAGGAGCTCTGCCACAGCAGAGCCTCAAAAAATTCCCAATCACTCAAGGCCGTTCCTCTCCACGGAAATCTTTAGTAAAAGGCGAAAGATTTATTCGATTTGAAGAGAAACCTGAGCATGCTCACCGCTCCTGCCCCACACCCTGTCCCCCAGGGCTGTTCCTCTGGAGGTGATGGTGACCCCATGTAGGTGCCAGTCTGAGCCCGTGGTGTCCCCAGCCCGGTCCCTGGCAGTGACACAGCCCAGCCCCATGTCCCCACCGCCTGTCCCCACCGCAGATTTGGGAATTTCCATCGGGGCTTTGCTGCCTGTCCCCGCGGTACACCCTGGGTATGCAAATTTCCTGAATACTAATGAGGCGAGGAAGATGAGCTCATCAGGGCCTTTCATCGGCTGGGCAGCGACACGGGCTGGATCTGCTCCTGTTCCTGAGCAACACAGAATCCCAGGGTGGCTTGGGTTGGAGGGGACCTTAAAGCTCACCCCGTGCACCTGGGCAGGGACACCTTCCCCTCTCCCTGTTTGTGCCAAACCCTGTCCAGCCTGGCCTTGGACACTGCCAGGGATCTCAACATCTTGAAAGACTCCTGCTGATACAGAAAACCAGACTTTTTTTGGGTGTTTCTGCTGATAATCTTTGTGACTGGGCTGCCAGCAGAGACACATCAGCTCCTTAAGTTAGAGGATCCCAGGGCATGGACTCTCTGCAAAGGTTTGCTTTTATTAAAACAAAAAAAAAAAATCTTGGGGTTTGAGCAGGAGGGGGAGAAGCTGTGCTGGAAGGCAGCAGCTCCAGGAGAGCCAGACCAATTTGATGATTTGAGAAAAAGTCTCAGAGCGATGGCTGAAATCCCTCAGAAGGGCTGACTCAGTCCCTGGAGGCAGCAGCAGGGACACGCTGAGCGAGATGAGGAGAGTCATTTCTCCTGGGCATGGAGACACCCAGCTCTGATGTCTGTGCCTGCAAGGGAGCATCCAAGGCTTGGAGAGACATCAGAAGAGAGCAGCAGAAATGACTCAGAAGTCTGGAGGACAAACTCTGAGCAGGAGATGTGTCAAACTTACCCCGTTTGGCTCCTGGGAGCGGCACGGGAGAGGCACCTCCTCACGGAGATGTTTGGCTGGTTCTGCAGGAGAGTTTCTGAGAGTTTCTGAGAGTTTTCATTGCTCAGGTCAGGCTGGAGGAAATAAAGACTGAGGGGAATCACGGAGAGGATTTAAGATGCTGGAAAAAGGTCCCGAGGAATCTGGTGGATTTTCTGTCTCCTCAGAACTCTGGAAATCATGCTGTAGTTCAACACAGAGCACTGGACCCCCAACAAGAGCAGGTGGGAAAAAACAAATGAGTTATGATATAAAGATATGTAATATTTATGATAATTTACAATATTTTATTTATTAATTAAAAAATACACATTATATAATAAATATCAAGTCCATAGTTAATTCTAAGTGTATAAATCACTGAAATCAAGCCAAAAACCAAGCCAGCAGAAAGGTGGTGCAGCTCAATCAACCTTCCAGGTCTGGAGCACGATCCAAACTCTCTGAGCACATTTAAGGCTCGATCTCTCTGCAAAATGTAAATTTGCAGCCCTGCTCTGATGCAGCAGGGGATGAATGGCTCCAGCTACACAAAGGGAATAGGATGGAGCAGCAGCAGATGCAGAAGTGCAGGACAGTCCTGGGACTGTGATCTGCTGCTGCTGCTGCTGTTGGGAAGAAGCACAACAGCTGTCTTTTGGTTTTTTTTCCAGGAGCATCCACACTGATTCCACGAGTTGCTGATGCCCCAAACTGAGTGAAGGCTTGGGCAGGGCTCTGCTTTTCTCTGCCACACCATTTCCTCCATCACCTATTCCTAGGGAATGGTCCTGGCAATCCAGAGAGCTGAGCTTCATTTTCATCCCCCACCTTTCCCAAATTTCAACTTGGAGGTTTCTAACCTGGGCCCTTTATATTTTTTTTTTCCCTAAATCACCATTTCTTTCTCACAGATGCATGTTCTCCCACTCCCACTGTCCTGCAGAGATCTAGTCCTGCCAGACTCATCTACGGCCTCAAGATCTGCTGTCAGAAATTATAAAGACGCTCCCAATTCCCAGGCTGAGCAGCCAGGATTGGGTTTGCAATCAGTTTTAATCACAAGTGTAACTGAGGGGATTGCAAGCGATAAGCCCCGTCTGCAGGCAGCTGTGATGTAATGAAAACGACAGTTCAGAATTGGGTCTGAGGGTTATTTTTGGGGAAGGCAGAGAGAAACACAAAATTGCAGGGGAAAAAGTGAAAGGTACAAAGAGAGTGAGTGCTTCAGGCTCACTCCACTAAGAGTTCCCTCCCTGCCAGGCAAGACAATAATCAAAATTAATTTGTGTAGGAAGGCAGGCACTCAGAGAGAAATCAAACAGGTGACCACAGCTGGTGTGAAATTTCACAGGATGGGAAAGGAAGAGGGCTGGAAGGAAACAGCTACCAGCTGTCCCCGCTTTCCTGAGCCTGCAGGAACAGGGAACCCTTTTCTCAAAATACTTGGATGCTGAATGCATGAGAAACAGCCCTTTGGAGGAAGGAGAAATCTCCTGGGAGCAAACCTGATGTCTTTAAATGCATGTTCAGGTTACTCAAGCAGCACATGGCAAGTGATGGATATCACAGGCTCCTGCTCCTGCCTCTGTTTTCCACAGCCACAGATCTGAAGAGCAGAGTCCCTGCTGCTGCTTCTCCCCTGCTCTGCTGGATCCACATCCTGAATCCAGCCTGGACTGCTGTGCTCTCTACCTTAAAACAAAGAATTAATTACTTTATACTGAAATAAAGTAGGTTTAGATGAGGTGTCAGGAAGAACTGCTCTCCTGTTAGGGAGGTGAGGCTCTGGCACAGGGTGCCCACAGCAGCTGTGGCTGCTCCTGGATCCCTGGAAGTGTCCAAGGCCAGGTTGGACAGGGCTTGGAACACCCTGGGATAGTAGAAGGTGTCCCTGCCCATGGCAGGGGGTGGAATGAGATGAGCTTTAAGGATGGGACCTGGTTCATGATGCCAGAAGATCTCACACAATAAATCTGTGAGCCCATCCTCAGCTAAGGAAGGTCTCTGGATCTGTCCTGTTGCAGTGGGAACAGACACAAACCAGAGGGGTTTTTGCCTCTCTCTACCCTGTCCTTGCTGGGTCACTTGAGGCCGCTGGACCATCCATCCACAGCTCTCCCCTTGTCACAATGCATCATGGCACGGCCTGTTCCTGCTGCCTGTGTCCTGCTGCACTGCTGCTGTGCTCCCTCCTGCCCCGTCACATCAAATCACCGCCTGCCCCTGCCTGCAGCCATCTCAAATATTCAATGAGTCAGAAAGGAGCTGGGCCCAACCTGACCTTTATCAATAAGATGATGTCACCTGCTGAAGGAAAGGCCTGATAAAGGTAAGAGCAGGCAGCCTGATACCCTTCCTGATCTCTGTGTCCAGAACTGTAAACCACAACAAAAGGATCTGTTCCTAATGAAAATTCAGCTACCTGTGCTGACCTCGGCCTGCTGTGAGGCTGGAGACAGGGATCTGTCTGGGGAAGAGCAGCCTGCTGCATATTCACTCCCCAAATAAATTCTTCTCTAAAGCCAGACTGGGTGAAGGTCAGTCTGAGTGGAGGAGAGGGGAAAGGTGGCCAGCAGATTTCACTTAAATCATCTTTTGTTAAAAATGTACCTGGAGCATTTTCACCCTAAAATCCAGTAAGTCTGTGCTCTGATTGTCAGAGGGAAGGAAATCCGAGTGAACTGCTAATGTGGATTAGCTGAACTGCAGGAAAGCGCAGGTATTTTTATTCAATTACAGCATCCTTAGCCTGACTCATCCCAATCCCTTTGGGCAGAGTTATTTTCCCCACAGATGATAACTCTGTGTGACTGCTCCACCTGTCCACTGTGTTCACCACAGGCTATTGCTTCCAAATTCCTGTGCCCAGCCCAGCTTGGGTGCTGCTCGTGCTGCTCCCCGGCCAGGGGCTGTCAGAAGGAAAGACAGAGTCAGGGGATGTCGTGCAGGACACAGGGGCTGAACCTGGGGGCACGATCTCAAATTATCGACTCCTCCTGCACCTCCTTGTCCCATGTTTCTAAACACAGCACTGACAACCGTCTGTTCTGCCTCCACAGCCAGCCCACGTGTTCCTGAGATGATTCTGGCACCAGCCTGGGTGCTGCAGGCTCTCAAGTGTGTGTGTGGCCCCTCGTCACCTCTCCAGGGCTGACGATATCAGTGCTTCCAGCGCCTTGGCTTGCAAATGGACAGTGTGAATCCATCATAAAATCTAACCTCTACCTCAGCTAAGCCTTCATGAGAGATGGAGAGAGAGGGAACAAGCCAGGGGACTTGTAGGAGTGTGAAAGAGACCTGCCCATAACCTGAACTCTGGCATTTCTACTCTTTCAGAAGGGCTTTGCCTTCTTCAAACTGTCTTGTGCCTCACCAGTGAAAATATCCAGCCCTGTCCACAGCAGACAAGGTTCCCACTGATTGTTTTTGCTGCTGGAGGACAGTGGAATATTTCTGAATCATCTGCTTGCCTAAATTTCCTTAGATTAGCTCACTAATATCCATAATAGAGTGGGTCCATGGAAAGAGAAAGGGAGAAGAGAGGTTCGGAGAGGAGAGGTTCGGAGAGGTTCGGAGAGGTTCGGAGAGGTTCGGAGAGGAGAGGTTCGGAGAGGTTCGGAGAGGTTCGGAGAGGTTCGGAGAGGTTCGGAGAGGAGAGGTTCGGAGAGGAGAGGTTCGGAGAGGAGAGGTTCGGAGAGGTTCGGAGAGGTTCGGAGAGGTTCGGAGAGGTTCGGAGAGGTTCGGAGAGGTTCGGAGAGGAGAGGAGAGGAGAAGTTCGGAGAGGAGAGGTTCGGAGAGGAGAGGAGAGGTTCGGAGAGGAGAGGAGAGGAGAGGAGAGGAGAGGAGAGGAGAGGAGAGGAGAGGAGAGGAGAGGAGAGGAGAGGAGAGGAGAGGAGAGGAGAGGAGAGGAGAGGAGAGGAGAGGAGAGGAGAGGAGAGGAGAGGAGAGGAGAGGAGAGGAGAGGAGAGGAGAGGAGAGGAGAGGAGAGGAGAGGAGAGGAGAGGAGAGGAGAGGAGAGGAGAGGAGAGGAGAGGAGAGGAGAGGAGAGGAGAGGTTCGGAGAGGAGAGGTTCGGAGAGGAGAGGAGAGGTTCGGAGAGGAGAGGTTCGGAGAGGAGAGGTTCGGAGAGGTTCGGAGAGGAGAGGAGAGGTTCGGAGAGGAGAGGTTCGGAGAGGTTCGGAGAGGTTCGGAGAGGTTCGGAGAGGAGAGGAGAGGTTCGGAGAGGAGAGGTTCGGAGAGGAGAGGAGAGGTTCGGAGAGGAGAGGAGAGGTTCGGAGAGGAGAGGAGAGGAGAGGAGAGGAGAGGTTCGGAGAGGAGAGGAGAGGTTCGGAGAGGAGAGGTTCGGAGAGGAGAGGTTCGGAGAGGAGAGGTTCGGAGAGGAGAGGAGAGGAGAGGTTCGGAGAGGAGAGGTTCGGAGAGGAGAGGTTCGGAGAGGTTCGGAGAGGTTCGGAGAGGAGAGGAGAGGAGAGGAGAGGAGAGGAGAGGAGAGGAGAGGAGAGGAGAGGAGAGGAGAGGAGAGGAGAGGAGAGGAGAGGAGAGGAGAGGAGAGGAGAGGAGAGGAGAGGAGAGGAGAGGAGAGGTTCGGAGAGGAGAGGTTCGGAGAGGAGAGGAGAGGTTCGGAGAGGAGAGGTTCGGAGAGGAGAGGAGAGGAGAGGAGAGGAGAGGAGAGGAGAGGAGAGGAGAGGAGAGGAGAGGAGAGGAGAGGAGAGGAGAGGAGAGGAGAGGAGAGGAGAGGAGAGGAGAGGAGAGGAGAGGAGAGGAGAGGAGAGGAGAGGAGAGGAGAGGAGAGGAGAGGAGAGGAGAGGAGAGGAGAGGAGAGGAGAGGAGAGGAGAGGAGAGGAGAGGAGAGGAGAGGAGAGGAGAGGAGAGGTTCGGAGAGGAGAGGAGAGGTTCGGAGAGGAGAGGAGAGGTTCGGAGAGGAGAGGAGAGGAGAGGAGAGGAGAGGTTCGGAGAGGAGAGGAGAGGTTCGGAGAGGAGAGGAGAGGAGAGGAGAGGTTCGGAGAGGAGAGGTTCGGAGAGGTTCGGAGAGGTTCGGAGAGGAGAGGAGAGGAGAGGAGAGGAGAGGAGAGGAGAGGAGAGGAGAGGAGAGGTTCGGAGAGGAGAGGAGAGGAGAGGAGAGGAGAGGAGAGGAGAGGAGAGGAGAGGAGAGGAGAGGAGAGGAGAGGAGAGGAGAGGAGAGGAGAGGAGAGGAGAGGAGAGGAGAGGAGAGGAGAGGAGAGGAGAGGAGAGGAGAGGAGAGGAGAGGAGAGGAGAGGAGAGGAGAGGAGAGGAGAGGAGAGGAGAGGAGAGGAGAGGAGAGGAGAGGAGAGGAGAGGAGAGGAGAGGAGAGGAGAGGAGAGGAGAGGTTCGGAGAGGAGAGGTTCGGAGAGGAGAGGTTCGGAGAGGAGAGGAGAGGAGAGGTTCGGAGAGGAGAGGAGAGGAGAGGAGAGGAGAGGAGAGGAGAGGAGAGGAGAGGAGAGGAGAGGAGAGGAGAGGAGAGGAGAGGAGAGGAGAGGTTCGGAGAGGAGAGGAGAGGAGAGGAGAGGAGAGGAGAGGAGAGGAGAGGAGAGGAGAGGAGAGGAGAGGAGAGGAGAGGAGAGGAGAGGAGAGGAGAGGAGAGGAGGTGCTGTGCCATGGACAAGGTCATACAGGAAAGGCAGCAGTGCAGATCTCATTCCCTTTGCACTGTGACTCTACTTCTGGGGCCTTACATGGTCCTGTAGAACTGAATTCCAGCACAAAAAAATACTCTTTTGTAGAGTTAAATCCTTTTCCTCTCCTGATCTGCCCCTAATTTGGAGAGGCACTGTCAGCTTCATAACACAACTGCAGAGCCTCCAAGAATTGGAGAAAATTTTGAGGACTTCAAATCCTCCCTAACATAATTCAGGAAATTTGAAAAATTAGGGTGGAAAAACTTCCTCAGGAGCCTTGAAGCTGATCCAGAGAAGATTCCAGAGAGCTGTCCTCCTGAAAGGTCAGGACAAAGTGCCTAGTCCTTCACAATTTATTCATAGAAGAGCTGGGGTTGTAAAATACCTCTAAGATAATTAAGTCTTAACCCCAAGTCCATCACTAAACCAGGTCCCTAAGCAACATATACACATTTTTTGAACTCTTCCTGGCATGGTGATTCCCCAGTGCCCACTCCAGCCTCTGGAGGAGACAGGAAATCAAGCACTGATAACATCACCCACACTTTGGTTCTACCCAACCCAGTATAAGGGAAAGTATGAGGTGAAACACTGGGTGATGCAGGTATTTTTATATCCTCTAGAGAACAAAACCATAATTATTCCTGAAGTATCTTTGTATTTACTAGGAATCCCATGAATATTTTCCCATTAAGTTGTTTAACATTTTTCCATTGAGTAAACTTCCAGCATTTGCAGTATCCCTTGGCAAGGGGGGATTATCTCTTGATTAACTTCACCTTGTGTGAAGTAAGTCCTTTGTTCTGACCTGCTATCATCTCAAGCGCCCTTTTTTGTCTTTTCAAAGAGGGAAAAAAAAAACAACAATAGCTGCTCTCTTTCATCCTCTTCATGCCACTCATAATCTGATAGACTATTATCATACTCTGCTTCTGTCATCTCTTATTCAGATGAAATATTCCTGGAGTACTTCATTGTTCTGTACCTTTGATCACTCTATTGCCCTTCTACACATCTTTCCCAGTTCTGCTGCATCCTTTCTGTGGGGGCATCAGCAGAGCTGCTCAAAACATTCTCGAGGCAGACACGCACTGAATTTACACAGGGGTGTAATAATGGCTTCTATTTTGATCTCCATTCCTTTGCTATTAATTCCTAACATTCAATTTGCTTTTTGTCACTGCCATTGAGCACAGAGGTGACATGTTCATCGAGCTGCTCATTATAAACACCAACTCATTCCTGAGTAAGAAACAGTCCATTCAGAGCTCATCACTGCAGGTAAAGTTAGGATTGCTTTCTTTTTCCCATGTGTACCACCCTGCATCTCTTTCCCCCAAATTTCAGCTGCTCTTTAGTCATAGAGTGGCTCGGCAGCATGATGTCCCAAGCCTCCCACATCATCCCTCATCGTTACTGCCTCGCACGGCGTCAGCAGAGGATTTCTGTCACCTCATTACATCCCTCAGCACCAGCACACCTGAGTTATGTCCCCCTTGGAACTCTTGGCCACTTTTCCATTCTGCTGGCCAGGCTCTGCTGCGAGCAGCGATCATGCAAACCCCAGCGGAGAGAAGGCTCCTGTGCCGCTTGCTCCTCCAAGCCCTCGGGCACTGGCAGGTAGCCCTGGCACGAGGGCTGGCTGTGCCTTCATCTGTGGGCTGTGTGCTGCATTCAGAGCAGGCTGGTTTGGATGGGCTGTGGAACAGAGGCCTCTGTGTGCGTGTTTGCCGCTGGATCTTTTCATCCGCGGCGTTTTACGGGCGCGCGCGTGACTTTGCGTGTGGCCTCCCTTGGAAATTATTCCCCTGGCTTTTTGATCACAGTAATAATTCCGCTGTTAAAAAGGAGCCTTCCCCTTTAAATTCCCCAGTGCCATGAAGTGAACTTTGAAATATGAAGGTTAGAAAAGACTTTGGGAACAACTTTGAAAGCAGCTAAGCTGTGAGCGATCTCCTCGTCCTTTAATCAGATGCTCGGCTTTGCAGCTCCAGCCATCTTCACGGATTAACTCCCATGAACTTTCTGAACTGCTTTTTATGGAAAAGCACATCAAACAGATGACTCTGCTAAGAAGGAATTAATCAATTAAGTAGAAGCAGGGAGGCCTGCGCTCTGCTAAGAAACTGGTCCATGGACACCTTCCCCTGCCCACCTCCTTCCTTCCGCCTTGCTCCGAAACTTGGTTTATTTATATTAGGTGGAAATTGAATTTTAGATCTAGATTCACACACAGAGCTTCTCTTCCTGCCATATTTTTCTGAGATAATAGTTTTTTTCTAACAGGTAAGGGAAATTTTAGGGTCCAGCAGCCTTCAGCTGTTGGAATATTCCTGGTGTGCATTTCCCAGTAAGCCAGATTGAATCATCCTGCACTGCCCTGCATGATGAGCATTGTGGTGGAGGGTCTTAGCTTTCCTGTCTGCATCTCCAAGAGAAGGTATTTGGGATCTGGCATCTCCAGAGCTGCCCCAGAAGCCAGCTGAGTGACCCAGTAAATAATTTCTTTGCTTCTGCCTGGTCTTGGGTGAGTTGTGCAGGCTTGGACTCAACGTCCAGTTTTAGCCATAGGTAACAGGTATCTGGCCCAAACTGCTTTTCCAAGGGCTTTCTAGTGTCCATGGAGAGGGAGAGAGAAGAGTTTCCAAGAAGAAAATTGCCCTTTCCTGACACAGATGTGAATCAGGTATCATGGAATGGTCACTGGATGTGCAAAGGAAGAAACCCAAGTGTCTTGGGGCCATCGTGCTCCTTCATGTCCTCATAAAGATCTCTGCCTATTCAGGCCACCCATCAGTCTCCTAGAGCTGGATTCACAGCGTTCACCTCCTCTTTGTGTGCCAGTATAGGGAAACAAGGAATGTAGGCTCAGATGTCTCTTTTTCTCCCTCAAATCAGGCTTCTTTTGACTTAAAAAGGGATCTTTCATGACAGTGAGAGTTATGAAATTATGGTGGTGCTGCAGATGGCATTTAAGGGAGGTTCCTCCCATCTGCTCGCTCTCAAGAGTGGAAAATTCCTGATGTTAAAGATTTTTGTAAAGGGCGAAGAATCTGAATTTTTATTTCTGGGAACATGAGTTCTGAGCTGCCATGTCAGCCTTCACAGCCACGTGGACAACAAGCATGGAGATGCTCTGAAGAAAGCTGGGTTTGTGGCCTCTGTAAAAGAAGTTCTGCATTTCTCCTACCCATTGCAGCAACTCTCTCCCAGAAAAAAAATCTGTTCCCAGCTTCAGGAGTACTTGGAGCCCAAGTCACAGGTTTTATTAACAGGAGAGTCAGAGTTTCTCTTGCAGAAGTGAGATGATTCCCACATTTCCTTTCAGAAACAATCCCTGTAACCGTGTCTAGGATAGACTGTGGTGTAAGGTTGTTCTCTCCCCTGTCACATTCACTCCATCAGATCAAGTGAGGAGAAGGCAAATTAACACTTCTGTTTCTGGTCCTGAAGGGAGGCTGATCTACAGGAGAGGGTGAGTTTTAAATTTAATTCCCACCCTAAACCAATTCCTGGGCTATTTATCCTCATTTTCACTGATGTTAGTGCTGTCATTTTTATTAAGTACCTCTTCATCCCCCCTGGTGCTTACCCCAGGTTTATTTAGGAAAGTGCTTTAATACGTGGAAAACATCTACTATTTTTCAGCTTATTTCCAGCTGGGAAGGTGTTTGAAGTGTGGCTGTGCAGGGTTCAGGTGTCAGGGAGACAGAAATGTGTCAAAAGAACCAGTTAACATCAAAACTCCTTCACACAGAGATCCCCCCCTTCTTTCCAGAGGCTACTTCATCAGGTTCTGTGGGATACCTCTTCTTTCTGGTTACCACAAGAACACCAGTGGTCTAATAATTCCTGCACTGCTCCTTTCCTGCTGTCACCCATCTGGCTCCCTGGATGATTCACGCTTTTGGTTACAGTTTGGGATAAAACTCCAGCTTTTCACAGAAACATTAAATCTTAGATTGTTTTGGGTGGGAAGGGACCTTAAAGATCACCCAGTTCCGACTCCCTCCTATGGGCAGGGACGCCTCCCGTTATTCCAGGTTGCTCCAAGCCCTGTCCAACCTGGGCACAGCCTCTCAGAGTAACCTGCTCCAGTGTTCAGCCACCTTCACAAAAAAATGGTTTTGTTTTGGTTTTTATTTTTTTAATTCCTTTAAACAGATTTTCTTTATTTGTTTTGCATGTCCGGTATGTCCATGTGTGTCTTGAGATGGGAAGCACTCCACATGTGGCCTCAGCAGAAGGGAAGGATCATCCCCCTCCACAAACTCTCAATCCTCCTCCTTAGAAAAAAGTCCTTCTGCTCTGAAAAACCCAAGACCCGAAAGCAAATCTGTGCTGTCTGCTTGAGAGCTGCAGCACACAGCTGAGCAGCTTCAGTGCCCAGCACACTCAGTCCTCAGCTAAGATATTTTTGTAACAGGGAATTCCAATAAAGTCAGAGGATCTGCAGCCTTTTTTAAAGTTTATCAAGATCACTTTTGCAGCAGTAAGCAGCGTTGAAATGGCTTGGAAAGAAATAAAAAGGAGAGGAAAAGGCGTTTTTATTTTGGGACTGAAAGTTAAGACCTTTCAGATTGTACCATTTCCTGACTTTAATGAGCAGGGTATCTTGATCCAATCTTTTTCACTGCATTTTTGTCCCCCAGCCACAGGATTTTTTATTTTAAAGGACACAAACCTGTGAAGATTTTACCCAGCTCTTCTTGAGCCTTCTGGAAAATGATAGGCCAGTTTTGGAGCGGATTGCAGTGAGTAACTGGCAAAAAGACTGGTCCTGTGGTTTGTATGTGCATGATTATTTAGATAAAAGAGAAAGTGGCTGATCACAGAGAGGCAGCTCTGCAGGTTCAGAGACCTTCATTTCCTGACCCTCAAAATCTTGTTAACAGGATACACTCTGTCTGTAGGGAAAAAACCTCTTATTGTTGGCTTAATTACAGAATTAACAGTTGGACCAAAATACAGTACTCATTATCACTCTACTTATACTAACACTCAGCTCAAGGCAGCACAGAAAAGCAGCATTAATAACAAAATCAAAAGATTATATGAAATACCTGTCCCTGCAGCCTTCACCACTGTTTCTACAGGTGTTGGTGGTGTAAGGATGCACTGCTGCCTAAAACTGATCCCATCACTGCCAGCAAAACACAGGAGAACTCGTAATTAAGTGTCTGTGCTGGACCACTTGTGGCACTAAAATTGAACCCAGAAGTGTCTCAAAAGCAGCATGTGTTTTCCTGGAAAAACCCTCTCCTCTTTGAGCAGTTCCTCTGCATCTTCACCATTCCTTCCACGCTCCTCACTGAGCTGTGGGAAGCTCAGCTTTCCCACCAGTGGGGCTGAAGAGAGCAGATAACAGAGGAAGGTGGGTGAAGGTGGGTGTTGCCTCTTCTGTGAGACAACCAGCTGCACTTGATGGTGGCTGGAATTCCATGAGTGGGATCCAGCTGCCAACACAGCCAGGAAATTCCATTTGAGGTGTCCCAGAGTGTCCCACCTGGTCTCCAGCTGCTCCTGTGCCATGTCCCCCTCTGACCTCCAGGCCAGGTGAGCGTCTGACATCCACTGATTTTATAAATATAGGCAGCAAACAGAGGAGATGTCTGGGGCTGTTGTCTCCAAGCTGTTCCAAAGTCAGAAACTGAAAAAGGAAAGAATATTTCTTGGTAACTGCTGGGCTCAGGGACCTGTTTGTCTCGGTTTCATGAGAACATAATTGAAAGTCAGGCTGTTTTCCACTTCATTCTGTGTTTGGGTTCATCCCCTCAGCCATAACTTCCCACAGCCCCTTTTAATGATGAGCACAAAAGCCTGCTTTTCAAAGAACATCTTTTCCTGTGGTTTTGGTCCTGCTCCTACAGAGAAGCCTCAGAGTAGTACACAACAAACACATTGGGTTTTTCCACACGGGAACAGCCTCCTCCTGATCTCTTCCTTAGTTTAAGAATTTCTCGAGCCTCTTTTCACTCTCAGATGTGTTATGGAAGAGCAGTGTGGAGGATGAGCAATTCTTCCCTGCTCTAGAGCCCAGAGGATGTCCTGTGGAGGTCCAAAACCAATGAGATATTTCCCCAGAATGTGCAGCTGAGGGCTGCTGCCAAAGCACAACCTGCAGAAATTTATCTGTGGAGATTTTACCCCTTAACGATACCCCCCAGCACTCTTGTCTGAGCTGGTGGATGCTGTAATGTTTTCCATGCCATCCCTTTCCTGATCCAGGGGATTGCTGCCACTCTCACTCAGTGTTTTTAAGCACTTTGACTTCTCCAAAGAGTTTAAAGGCTGTCCTCATTTTCAGATGTTGGTTTTTTGGTCATGATCTTGCCCCTGACAGAGTCACAACTTCCCTCCAGCCAGGAAAAGAGGAAAGTTCACTTTGTTCCAAATGCCTGGGATAAACTTTGTGTTGAAAATAAAACTACACCAAGAGCACAGTCACAGCCCTTCCATGTCTGTCTCCTCACAGCCCTTCCATGTCTGTCTCCAGAGCGAAATATGGCTTTTCAGAATCCACAAATCTTCCTGTGCCTTGCAAATAAACTTTCCCTCATGTCTTAGGTCTGATGGCAGGTGCTGGTCTGGTTGCTGCTGGAACATTCACCTGGCCTCTCTGAGATGAGGAATCCTTCCTAGATTTTCAAGGCTTAGATTTCATCTGCATGAGAGAAGTCTAATTTTAGCACATTTTCCAAACCAAAGCCTGGGGAAGGTGTTGGTGATGGTGTTACTGGTCAGAGCACTTGCACACACAGTGGAGAAGTTGAGAGCTGGGGAGAAGTGGGGATAAAATCCCACCAAATCTCATTTTTGGGTGGGTCCTCTGCCCTGCTGCTTTCTCTAGTCCAGGCGTGGAGGTGTTGGGACATTTGGTCTGCAGCAGGCAGGGAAGGGCCCTGGTGGCTGTGGGAAAGGTTGTGACACCCTGGTGAGACCTTTCTTAAAGGATTCACTTGTCAGGAAGGAGAACAGCAGCTGTGAGTCCAGGGGTGCTGCAGGGGAGGGAAAGAACCTCCATTCCAAAAAATTAGGAGTAAATTGTTTCTGAGGGATGGGGATTGTGGGACCTCAGCTCCCTCTATGACCTGAGATGACTGAAGCTTGGTAAGGCATCATTTTAGTGACAAAAAGCACCACTTTAACACCCTTTTTTTGTCTCATCTTGAAACTTTGAGAAAGTTTTTCAGGTTTCCACCTCCAGGGTATTGCTTCTGAGCAATGTATCTCTACCTGCCTTATCTGCCTGCTGATTCAGAGGCCTCTTCCAGACCCACATCACTTTTCTGCCTCTTTATATCCTAAATTTCACCTGAATAGTGGGGAGGTCTACCAGGCAGATTTGATATGGATGGATTAGGGACTGAGGGACTTTATTCCATGATGAGTGAACACCTCTCTACCCTTGACTGTCAGGGCAAATGTGACCCACACACAGCCCTGGAGAAAAGACTGGTGCATTTGGTTAATTTTTGCTTTCTCCCTTGCTTGTTCCTTATTCTGACAAGAAAAAAAGGAGGGAACAGCAGAGGGGCTGCTCAGTTCCTCATCTGACAGTACCCCTGGAAGGTCAAAGGAACACCAAATTGTGATGAGACTGGCACATTTTTAAATCTCTCTCATTACAGCCTCTGTTAAACTACATTACAATAATTGCTTTAGTTCTGCTATGGTATTTTCAGGTCTCTTAATGCAGCTGTCAGCTCAGTGTGCCAGGAACTAACACCAGCAAAAAAAAACCCTCCAAAAAAACAGAATTAAAAAAGAAAAAAAAGGAAAGGAGAAGAAACACACAAATGAAAGCCTAGTAGGATGGCAGAGAAGTGCCAGGACTGGGCCAAATCTGGGATGAGAACAGGAGATGGTGAAGTCCAGGTTTGCCAGGGGTGCTGCTCAGATCCTGCTGCGGAAGGACTCTGTGAGCTGGAGACAAGGTTTGGCTTTTGCACAACCCCTGGTCATAGAAATGGTGGAGTTTTGCACTCTGCAAGGTCTGATGTGATGGGAAGAGGATGCTGAAGGGGCATTTTGTGTTGATTTTAGGGGTTTTGAAGCAGCCCTCCATATGGGGCACTCGTTCTAACAGCCCCCTCCTCAGGGCATGAATTTGGGACTAACTCAGCTCTGTGGATTCACTGCAGGATTGACATTTCCTCACAGCACTTGGACCATGGAAAGGGAGGATTCATCACCCACACCGAGGGATTTGCTCAGCTCAGGAGCCCTCCCAGGAGTTGTGCTCTCTGTGATTTCAGCTTTCATCGAATTATAGAATCATGGGAGTTGAAAGGGACCCAGAAGGATCATTGAGTCCAACTCCTGGCTCTGCAAAACCCCCCCAAAATCCCACCATGTGCCTGAGAGCACTGATTGAACACTTCTTGAGCTCTGTCAGGCTTGGGGCTGGGACCATGTCCTGGTGAAGAACTTTTCCCTGATTCCCAACCCAAACATTCCCTGGCACAGCTCCATGCCATGATCCTTTCTGCAGCCACTTCTGGATTATTTTTTGCCATCCTCAGATGAGTAAACCAGCTGTGCCTGAGCTCTCCAGGATTGCACAGCCTTGGCAATCCCGCAGCAGTTTCGCATCCCAAATCCTCGTGTTCCTCCACATCTGCAGCACCATCTGCACCCCAGCCCCACAGACCAGCAGCTCCTCATGCAAACCTTCCCTGCCACCACAAGAGAGACCTCCCCACCCTCAGAAATGCTGCCCCAAACCGCTGCCTGCTTCAGAAAACCATAAACACACCCTTTAAAGAGCAGACACTCCTTCCCTCCCCACATGTGCACTCCAAAACAATCCCACCATGGAATCATTCCCTTTCTCAGCCCCACACCCTTCCACACACGCTGTCACACTTTCTCCATTCCCACAGCCATCCCATGTTCATTAATGCCTCCCTAGGAATTTTCAACTGTGTGAAGAATTGTTCGTAATTAGTTAACAAGAAAGAAAAATAAAGTCTCCTAAGCTGTCAGCAATCCTCCAGAAAACCAGCAACAGATCTGAGCACCATTTGGTCTAATTAGTCTTGATATTTCACACAACATATTTCTCAATTTTTGGTGGAGAAGAGGATAAAAAAAAAAAAATCCCTCTGAGGAGAACAACAGGGGTATTTTTGTAGAGGGATTCAGTGGCCAAGCCAAAGGGAACTCTAAATCAACAAATGTGCATTTATATTTCTTTGCTGACGCTTTCACAAGAGTTGCTTCCTCTTCAGCTTCTATGGGCATGTGCAGGCCTGGGGTGGGGCCAATCTGCAGCTGACATGGATCAAAATAGTTCTTTTTTCAGTATATCCTTAGTTATTTTTTCAGTATATCCTTAATTTCTCTCCCGTGGTGAGGCTGAAAGCCATTGGTACTGCAGGAGGGTGGGGTCTGTTGGTGGAAGGATGTTGAGATTTACAGCACAGGATCCAAGTGCACCATTCCCACCTCAAAACCTTCATGGACATCCACAAGAATATCCATGGATATTTCCACCTCACCTTCGAGGCTGCA
This sequence comes from Poecile atricapillus, assembly GCF_030490865.1. Classification (NCBI taxonomy): domain Eukaryota; kingdom Metazoa; phylum Chordata; class Aves; order Passeriformes; family Paridae; genus Poecile; species Poecile atricapillus. The sequence continues at coordinate 2,869,696 of NC_081289.1, read as the reverse complement.
GTGAGAGTTGAGCTCTGCTGTCCCATCCCTGAAAGTTTCCAAGGCCAAGCTGGACAGAGCTTGGAGTAAAACCTGGTCTAGTGGGAGGTGTCCCTGCCCATGGGTTTGGAACAAGATGATCTTTAATGCCCCTTCCACCTGACGCCTTTCTATAATTCCATGATTTTGTGTCTCAGAGCAAACTTAGGCACAGCAAGTGAAATCTGCCTCCACTCAGAGGTGCTTTTCAATCCCCACATGGTGTCTCCAGGGTTCCTCACATTCAGATTTTGGGGTGACGCCCTCAAGCTGACCATGGTGGTGTCCCAAGGCCTGGAGCAAATCACAGATTGTGCATGAGGTGTGCAGGAGAGGAGTGTCCGTGTCCCCTCTGTGGCTGGGATGAAGAAGACAGATGTTGGCACCCTGTGGGGCATCCAAGAGGGAGGCAGGACTCTAGGTGCCAAGCTCAGCAGTGATTAGGCAAGGAGTCTGGACAATCACTCAGGGATACAACAGAGAATCTGCCTCTGAGCATGTCACCCTCAGTGAGCTCTATCAGGAGAGACAGTCGGTGTGGGCACTGAAATTTCCTGTGGTTCATCTCTCCCGGAGATGGCATCGGCTTCTCATCGCTTGAGCGACGGCTTTAACTGCACTGATGATCTCAGCTCAATGCCAGCTCCTGCAGGCAGCCAGGACACTCAGCTCAGGTGCAGATTTGGAGATTAAAGATGCTCCAGAGGGGAGGGGAGTTTAGCTGTGTAAACAAAGATGTTCAATGGCATTTGTAGCTAACAAACAGGGCCACACGTGAGTTCATCAAGATCTCAACATCAGCAATCAACCCAGGGCTCATAAAATCCTCTGCTTTAGGTGAGATAAAGCATTTTTTGGTGGCTTTAGGATTTTAGGAGAATGGACACCCAAATCCCATGGAGACCCATTCCTCACAGACCCCAAAAGTCAGGTGTTTTTATGATCTGACGAGGTGGTGTCAGGTCATAGGTTGCACTCGATGATCTCAAAGGTCTTTCCCAGCCCGGTTGATTCTGTGATTCTGTGATAGAGGATGCTAAATTTTAGGTGGAAATACTCATCTGAGATGATCCCAGGTCTCTCTGTGCCAGACAGAGCAGAGTGGAAGGTTAGAGCCCAGTGAGCTGCACATCCCAGGTTCTGCAAACGTTGGCCATAGGAACGGGAAATTAATTCCCAGAAATATGTGGGGCATCCCATGCGTCCTGCTGACAAACATCCTTGGATAAATGACATTTCTGATGAACTCTCAGCCAACAAACTGTAAACATTTCACCCCTTCCCAAAAAAACCCTCTGAAGGAAGTCCAACAGCGCTTGTTCTAAGGGCTTGAAAAGTATTTACATTATACTCCCAAAATACTTTAATTGATTTTTTTTCAGCAGGTTTTTGTTGTTGTTGTTCAGAAAAAAAAATAAAAAAAAAATCAAACCCTGTTATTAATTGATCCCTTGGCAGCTCCTTGGCATTGTTTATGCAGAATTTTGTCAGCCTTGGGAGAAAATCACTCCTGGGAGGAGCTGCAGCTTTTACCTCTGCAGTGCTAGGACTGAAAGAAGCAATAGTCACTAAGTAAAGGATGGCCATCTTTGACATAAATACTGAAAAATAAAGCTTTTCCACCCTAGAGGGATGGGAGAGCACAAAGGAATTTGAAAACAGAAGTAATATGAATTTCTTTCTCCAGACAGAGCAACTGAGGCCCAGAGATGAGAGGCCAGGAGGACATTTCCCAGCACTGAAGAGCAATTGTGATGTTGTCCTATCTCCTGGGACATCTCCCACATCCAGGATTTAACATGAGGGATTCTGGAATCAGTCTGGCTCCCAGCCTGGGAATATTCATTTTCCAAAGTGTTTTCAAACCTATTTCTGAGCTTATTTCAATAGTTAGGAGTAAAGGTGATCACTTACAGGTATTTTTGCGCTGTTTAGTTCTAAAAATCTCTGCTTTAAGCTCTTAAGACTCATTATAACCTTAGGAATCCCGTCTCCTGGTAGACTAATAACCATTAGCTCAAGAAGAAGGGTCACAGAGCACGTGGTGGGGACAAATTTAAACTTTTCCCCATTAAGCCTTGAATACAGGAGAGCAAAAGCTGATTTTATTCATTTATTTTACATGGCGCTGAGGAAGGAGGGGAGGGGTTTTCTGGAAGCAGGAATAGACATGAAGGGGAAGATATTCAGCATCTGGATTTGAACCTGTCTGAGAGTTTAACATCTGTTCTCACCAAATGGGAGCAAACCTCTCCCAAAACAAACGAGTCGTGGTGTGTTCAGGGCTAAAGCTTCAAGGAAAGGAAGGAAACGTAGGTAGGTGAGATTTAAACTGGCCTGCTGTCTCCATCAGTGATCCTGCAGGGAATTTTGCAGTTGTTGAGGGGTTAATGTGGGTCCTGGCTGTCCACCTGACTCAGTCTCCCTGCTCCTCTGTGCTGGATATGGAAATCTTTGCCATTTGCTGTCTTCAAGTAGGGAACAGCTCGGCTAGGGAGGCGTAATGGAGCCCAGCAGGGAACAGCTGTGTTCATCTGTTGCTTTGTGGATGAAAAATGTTGCCTGAAATACACAGAAGAAACCAAATCCCTGCTCACTGCAAACCCTTTGTGAGCCCCAGTGTTTGGTAACTGCAAGGAAACTTTTCATGCTCCAGAGGGGAAGAGCCTGAGGCTGTGAGAGGAGAGGTGGAGCAGAAAAAAATACAGAATTCTTATCCCTGGCTGGAGATACCACCCAGAAATCCATCCCCATGGGTCTACTCACTCCCTCTGCCACAAAAACCAAAGGATGTCCCGAAACATCATCTGGTGTTGATGTTCAGTATCAGAGCTGCAAATGACACCAGGAGGGACAAGGGTTTGGGATTCTCTCAGGGTAGGTTTTGGCCTTGCTGCATTTGGTCCTGTATGGTTCAGGGCCATGAAAGGACTGGTGAGCTGGAGGCAGGTAGTGGTGCCTCATTTTGCACACATTTCTGGAGCAGTCCTCTCCTCATAAAACCCAAACTGCTTCCCAGGGCTCCGTGCAGCTTCAAAGCAGCTTCCCTCATCATCAGCTCTGCCTGTGCGGCTCTGAGGCTTTACCAGCACATGCTCCGTCATGAAATGGGCTTGGCCAGTCAGGACCTGGGCTGCACCTCCCTGGAATTCCTCCTTTGCAGCTTGATGAGCAGCAGGTGCTTGGGAAGATCCTCAAAGGCTTTGATCTGTCCATGTGGGATCTTCTGTGCACAGCTCTGCGTGTGAAGGGAGTCTGACCAGACAAAGAAAGGCTCTTTATTTCACCCCTAGTTCTAGCATTCATATCCTTCCTTCCTCCCTTCCTCCCTCCCTTCCTCCCTCCCTTCCTCCCTCCCTTCCTCCCTTCCTTCCTTCCTTCCTTCCTTCCTTCCTTCCTTCCTTCCTTCCTTCCTTCCTTCCTTCCTTCCTTCCTTCCTTCCTTCCTTCCCTTCCTTCCCTTCCTTCCCTTCCTTCCCTTCCTTCCCTTCCTTCCCTTCCTTCCCTTCCTCCCTTCCCTCCCTCCCTCCCTCCCCTGGCCTTGAGGCTTCCCCACCTTGTGCCTGAGGATGTTTTGTTTTGTTTTATCTTTCCCAATCACCAATTCCCACGTTTCCTGTCCCCCTCACACCCCCTCCATGAAGTGCTCCCTGCCAGAGGATCACACCAGCCCTGTTCCCACCCAAGGATTTATCTGCTGCCAGGGCTCTCTGCCTCCAGGATCTTCCTCCATCCCTGCAGGAGGGAGCAGGAGCCAGTGCTTTCCGTGCCCTTGTCACCAGCAGATTAATGAAAGCTGGAGGACAGAGGGGGCCACAGCACGTGAACCATGGCCAGACCCCTCCGGCACAGCGATGATTTCTGCCTCAATCTCCCACCCTGACAGGGTGCAGGACAAATGGTGAGCACTGGGGATAAAAGGGACCCTGACCATTAAACACAGGGCTGTGATAAACTGCATCACATCCCTGGGATTTTCCCTGTGGTGATGCTGTAGTGCGGAGAAGGCTGGATATGATTTTGGGCTTTCCTCACCTCCTTGTTTTGTCTAGCACAGCCCGCCTTTGTTTTGCAGCTCCCTTTGACATAATCTTCGAAAATACATCTGAATTTCCTTCCTAGACAAGTTTCATACATTTCCTTTCCTTGTGCCATCTGAGATGCTCCAGGCTAGCAGATGTGACACAGACTGAGAGTCCCAAACCCTTTGGAAATTGTGCTGGGGCCAGGTAGGGAATGGGACGTCTAAAATGACACCTATTTGCAGACAACCCAAAGGCCTGGCTTCTCCCAGGCTCAGCAGCAGCCAAGTAAATTCTTCCTCATGCTGGAAACATTCCCACCATTTGATTTGCACAATATTCCTTCAAATTTCACAGTTCCTGGCAGGAGGGAGGTCTGAAGTCACCCCCAAAAGTCGTGACAGGTTAATTCACTGAAAGAGTGCCACCACCATGGGTTTATTCAAGATTTTCTGGCAGTAGGCAAATAAAAATGTCAGAGAGCAAGAAGTTATTTTATATAGCTGAGGTTCTTAGCGAGATTAAAATTGATATTATTAATATGGGATGAAGTCACATTTGTCCAGGATCCCAACTGTCATGTCTGTGGCATTGTCTGCACCTTATCATGACGTTTTTAGACTTAAAATTTACCAAAAAAAAAAAAAAAAAAAAAAAAAAAAAAAATTAAAAAATCTGTGCTGTGACTTAGTGAAAAAGTAGAGAGAAAGGAGGAAAACTTTAACATTTGGGGATTTGTTTTGGTCAAATTATGCAGGTTTGAGTTTCCCTTGGAAATGTGCAATTTATTATCTCTGTCCCAGCTGTTGTCTGTCTGGAAACCTGAGAAGGAATTTGGATGTCTTGCACCTGGGGAGCAGGTGGATTTTGGGAAGGACATTGATTGGACTGAGGTGCTCCTGAGATCCAGCCCAGTCTCCCAGGAGCAGCTGATCACACGCTCCAAGACTGAATTTTCACCGCAGACGGAAGCAGGAGAGGGACTGAAGAATGAGGAACTGCAAGAGAGATAAGAGGAGGTGGGTAAAAAATAATCCCCAAAGATGTTTCCAAAATGAACATCTGTTAGGAGGGAGTGTGGGAAATAAAATAATAATAACAACAACAACAGCAGCAGCATAAACAACTCAACTCTCCTACCTGCTTCTGAATCCCTCCTTTTCTCCCTCTTTCAGGAATAACTTGGCTGATGATCTGCTCCCTGCCGCATCCCAAGCTCTCTGTCAGGAAGGGAAAGATTCCTGGTGGCTCGGAGGTTTGCAGAGCACATCCCAGGTATCAGATGCGAGAGGAAAGTTAAGAGAGAGAAAAAATTTGTTCAGCAGAGCATCAAAAGCAAATATTCCTTTGGCACTGTCATTGATTCCACACCTTCCCCAGAAGTTCCTCACCGTTATTTAAATCACTTTATCCTGTTAATCCACAAAAGGCAGGTGAGATTAGGCTGGGTTAGCAGAGAACTGCAAATATATTATTGGGATCCTTTCTGTGAAGACAAATAGGCTTTAAAGCGCCTTAATGCCTGATGCCAGAACGCTGTGCTTAATTAAGCAGCTACAGGGGCCATTTACAAATGTGATTTCTGCATTGATTATCTATAACTCTCTCTGCAGCCCCTATTAACAGCCTCCTATGGAGAGGATTGTTTCCCATAAGTGGCTCATCCAGGGAGATGGGACAGCCTTTGCCAGGCATCCTATTCCAAATGATTTACCCAAAAATATTGACTAATCAGCAACAAATGTTGATGGGGCAGAGGAGGAGGGATAAATCTCCTCGGGGGCTTGTGGGGGGAGGACAAGAGTGATGAATCTGCAGATTAAAAGGCTGTTGCATTATCATTAGGAAAGGATAGAAGGTGTAAAAGTGTTTTAGGCCAGATCCCAAAGCTTGTCCTGTGTGTTTGTGTAGAAGGCTGGGTAAAAACCTTGCCCAAGGCAAGAGGGAGAGATTTGGGTGCCTTGTTGAGATGGTCACTCAATAAAGTGTCCAGAGGGAGCTGTCAGGGTCAGGACAGGCTGGTTGTAAAACCCTTCCCAGGAGGCTCTCAGAACAATATGCAACATTTTCTAGCATAACTGCTGTAAATCACCTGTTTTCTGCCCTTAAATAACCAAATTTTACGGCCTCCCTGCCAAGAGGGATGGCCAGGAACAGAGCTGGTTCTTTGTCTTCCCATCAGGAGCTGCTGGCTGCCTTATGTGCAATTTGAAAAACAAGATTTGGGCAAAACTGGGAAAAAGCACAAGAGAATGCCCCCAAACGGAGAATCCAGCAGGAAGGGCACACTAACACCTGTCCAAAGGACACTTCCAGGGGTGAGGCATCCACAAGTTCTCTCGGCAGGAGAGAAGGATAGCCAGCATCTCTAGCAATGAAAATAACATGATCCCATGCAGAGAAAAGCCTCCAGATTTACAAAGGCAGGGGTTTTATTTTTTAAAAAAAGACATATTCTGCTCTGGAAGGAACAGCCTTGTGCCCACTCGAGTCAGTGAAGCAAAGACATCACCCCTCAGCTGATGGATGGAGCCAGCCCTATCTCTTGGATATAGAGGACCACGGAACTGCCTGGGGGTGAAATCTTCCTCTTCCCAACTCCCTGTGTGCCCTGGGGAGAAAGGGGAAAAACAGCACACACAGAAGAAAAAAAGAGAAAAAAAAAAAGAAAAGGAAAAAAAAAAGGGAAAAATGTGTCAATAATTTAAGAGACAAAGCTCCTGCCATGGAACCCAATCTCCTCCAGGCGCCCGCAGCCGCTTTTGGACACCTTGATTAATCATAACTGGCTACATATTATTTCCCTATAAGCAAACTACAATGTTACTCATACAAACAGCTTAATCTTGACAGCTGCAAAATGCCAGGATTTAATGTGGGACGGAGGGAGTTTTGCCATATGGTGCCACTCCGGGCCTGAGACGTTCTAATCCTCAGCATATTGCCTGCCGGAAACAGCCATTTCAGGGAATGACTCCCTTCCCTTTTAATTGCATTTGTTGTCTCCACGTCGTCTCCTCTTTTTCCTGCCAGCACAGAATAAATCAGTCTCTCAGGGGGAGCTTGGGTTGGGTTGTTTTCTCCATTTCTGTTCTTGAGAAAGGGGGGTTTGAAAAGGCACGGAGGGTTCCTGTAGGGCTCGGGGTCACACACCCATCCTGGCTGATCCCACTCCCAGCCCACTATCCCACAGGCTGCCAGGTCAGGAAAGGCTTCCTGATTATGTCCACGTTCACTGGAATTGCCAGATGGCTCCTGCAGGGGAGACTTTTCATCTCCTGCTTGCTAATCCCCTTTTCTTTGATAAAATGGCCTGGCACAGCAATGCTTCAGCTTTTTCCTGCTTTCTGTCTGAAATTTGAGGGTGTGATCAAGTTCTCCACTCCTGTTGGGAGATGTGAGCACAGGGTGGCCAGAAGGTAATGCCAGGGTGAAAGAGGAATGTCTTGGACTCAGGAGAGGATAAATTGTTTGGCTGAAGTGTGTCCCTGCCTTTTTCTCTCTCTCAAGACCTATCCCCGTTAGTGGAACATGCAGAAAATGCACCAGTGCTGCTTGGTGCTGGGCAGGAATGAGGTGCTATGGGGAACAAAAAAGGGAAATCCTCTGTATCCTTCATTTTCCAGCACCAGGTAAGACAAGTCTGGAATTTTACACCAACTGTGATTGAAGCAGAACCCTGGGAACACACAACTGTGCAAAAATGACCCAGAACAAGTGGAAATCAGCCAGGTCCCCAACTTCTGTGCAAGATCTCTGCTGTGCCTCTAACTGAATCATTTTGGTTGGGAAAGACCCCTAAGATCATCAATTCCAGCTGTTAACCCAGCACTGCCAAACCCACCACTGGTCCACATCTAAACTTTCCTGCCTGCACATTTGTGTTTGCTGTCCCTTGGTTTTCTGCAGGTCTGAGGTGAGCATCCTTTCTGACCAAGGAAGGGAATTTTTTGCCCTTTTCCATTTTTTTTACAAAGGTTTGGTTTGTTTGGACCTGAGATTCTCCTTTGCAGCTGCTGAAAAAGGAGAAAGTTCTGGCAGCTAAGCTGTTTCAGCTCCTGCAGGCTCTCAGAAGGCTTGGATGCAGTTTCCAGCTCTGTTGCAGAATTCCTGTGTGACCCAGCTCATGCAATTTTTATGTTTCATTTTTTTTCCCTTATGAAAAAGGAAAATAAACAAGATACCTGTTTATCTCCCCTTCCATTGCTCTTCCTGTTGGTTCCTACCAATTGCTCTGTTACATCCTCATGGGGTGGATAAACCCTCAAATTTAAGCGCCTTTCTCTGACAGTGGTGTCCACCTTGCAGTCCCTTTTCATGCCATAAAGGCAGGATTCTCCACAGACATTGGAAGCAGGACAGGAAAGCCATGGGCTTAAATTGCAGCAGAAAGATTAACCTTGATATTAGGAAACAGTGAAAAGTGAGGGGAAATTGAGAAGATTGTTCTGATCCTTGGAGCAATCCTGGACATTGCTTTGTCAGGGAGCAAAACCATTTTCCAACTTCTTCCAGGATCTCTGGCGATCAAGGGGCCTTTCCCTGTTCCAGCACCTGATATTCCTTTGTCTTTCCTCGTGGGCTAAACCTCCTGGGCACAGTAAAATCACAGACTTTGCTCCCTCAGGCCCAGTCTCCATGAGAAGAGCCCCGTTTCTCCCAGGAAGGTGCCTGAGGGCAGACTGATGCATGATGCATTTTGTTAATCAGATCTGTGCCATGACTCAAATGATGGAAAGGCACACGGTAATTCTTTGGGCTAAATAATTCACATTAAAGCACTTCTTTGTTGCCCCTCTTACCACATAAATCCATAACTCAGTGTGGAAAGGGGAAAGGAAGGTTAATTGCCCACTTGCCCGAGTGGAATTGTGACGGGATTCATCTTCCCCCATCTCAGATGTCTGATGACAGTACCCACAACTCAAATTCATGTCTTTTATGCAAAGGAATCCCTGTACAGCTCTTATTAGGAACACAACATGGACAGGAAGAACTGGAGAATCACTGGAACAGTTTTCCTGGCTAAAAGGCACTGAAATCTTGTGATCCTCCTTCCTCTAGATGTGGTGCAAGGCCTTCACCCATGCCTGGAATGGGAGCTGAAGGGGTGGGAGCCGGGTTAAATTATGGCTGCTCATAATGAACTATCTAATCATGGAATAATGGAATGATTCGGGTGGGAATGGACCTTAAGGATCGTCTTGTTTCAGCACCTGCCAGGGGCAGGGACACCTTCCACCATTCCAGGGTGCTCCAAGCCCCATCCAGCCTGGCCTTGGACACTTCCAGGGATCCAGGGGCAGCCACGGTTTCTCTGGGTAACCTGTGCCAGGGCCTCTCCATCCTCACAGCCAGGAATTCCTTCTCCATGTCCCATCTGACCCTGCCCTCTGGCAGTTCTAAGCCCTGTCCCTCCATCCCTTGTCCAAAGTCCTTCTCCAGCTCTCTCAAAGCTCCTTTAGGTGCTGGAAGGTTCTATAAGATCCCCATGGAGCTTTCTCTTCTCCAGGCTGCTGAGCTGTCTGGGGAGCTCCCATCAATCCTGACTTAAGGGACTCTTAAAAAAAATAAATCAGCTCTTGCCTGGTTACTTGGACAAACCTTGTGAGCACTTCCAGACACCTCACACCTCATCCTGCAGCTGTGGCCTCCAGGAGAAAATTATGGATTGTGCCTTGGATGCAGGAATGATTTGGGGGTGAGTGGCTCAGACACAAGCTCTGCTCAGTGGCCAGGGGATGTCTAAGGTTAAACCAAAGGAATTCCAGCAGGAATGGAGCTGGGCTCCATCCAGCCCCAACACCAGACCAAACAGGTCATGGATAATTGTCCAGCACTCTTTTCCTCCTCTTTCCTCTCTTCCTGGCAGTAGATAAAATTCCTATTTTAAGAATCACACATTTGCACACAAATGGGGGTTCATGCCATGAGCAAATCCTGTCTGAGCTTAGCAAGAGTAAATATCCACATACGCTGTACCTGCTGTCCCAGCTGTCCCCAAACTCACAGACACAGGAGAAAACGGGTCTGGATTGGAGCACACTCTGGGAAAAATGCTGCCTAGGACACTCATGAGACAATTTTTGTTAAAAGCGTCAAAAAATCTTCAGTGAAGTTTGTCCTCAAGTCTTCTCAGGAAATATATTTCTTTTGCTGAGAATATTAAATAAATATATGTCTAATGCTGAAAATACTAAGAACTACACAAGCACACAACCTGTTAAATCTTAATTAGAATTGGAAAAAATAAATTCACTTTTAGATCTATAAACTGTGAGCATAGAACCCACAGAAGCCATAAATTATACAGAATATTTTGTATCTCTGTATGTATATTTAATGGTATCATTTTTATCCCAAATTACATCAAAAATCTGAAAAATTTCATTAAACAGGTAAACTATTTATACTTTTTATGCAAAGTATAACAGTAATTCAGCACCAGCTCAGCCCTGCACACAGACCTTCAGAATTGCTCTCATTTGCATATTGCTGAATTTACACAGTATGTTTTGCTAATTAATTTTTATCTGGAAGCCTCTAAAGCAGTGCCATGTTTTCCCTCCTCCAAGGATGACTTGTGTGGCTGTCTCTTCCCAGGGAATGATTTAATAAGAGAGAGGGACTTTTCCTGGGGAAGTTAATGGGGTTCATAAATTCAAAGTGAAGAGTCTTCTTTATGGCTTGGGTGGTTTAAACAACACAAAAGATGTCCTCTGGCCTTGACTTAAAACATCCCTGTGAAGAGTTTCTTGTGAAGAACAGGAACTCACCTGATTTCAAAACCACCAGGACAAAGCCTGAATTTTTTGGGGGGTGTTTAGAAGATACCAGCTCAACCAGAGAAACTCTTTGAGTCTTTGTGTCGCACCTGGAACACAAAATCACTTCATGTGACCACAGACTCTCAAGGCTGAGCTGATTGTGTGATAACTTGTAGAGGTCAGTGTTGTAATCCTGTGGCTTTCAGCTCTCAAATCATCACAACATGTGCAGGAAAAATTGCTTTGGCCACCAGAAGAGTTCCCATTATTCTTTTCATAACCAGTTATAATGCAGTTATGCAAGCACCTTGCACTTTAATGTGAGTTTTTAATAGTAATTTCACCCCTTAAAACTTAGACTCATTTATGTTGGAAATGACCTTTCAGATGGAGTCCAAAATCAGCTTCAGCAAAATCAGCTGAAATGCTTGTAAATCAGAGGAGTGCAGTTTTTGGAGACGCTTTCTCCTCCCTTTATGATTGCAGCTAATTAACATAGCGCTCTTTCTGCCTTCCAAAATGTTCATTTCATCCACCCCCCTGGATTTTGCAAGAATTCAGTGAAGATTAATCACTAAAAGTGGCATTTCTCTGTAAAACTAAGTTAGTGTCATTAGAATTTCCCAACACAGTTGGTACCAGTCGAAGTGAACTTGTGGGTCCTGAGCTGGGTCCAGCACGGGGTTGAATTCAGAGGTGTTTACATGGGATTAATTTAAGTCAAGCCTTACTGCCAGGGCCTCCAGCTGTGCTGAACTCTCCTCTGACAGGCACTGGAGTAAAATCAGCACCTGCCTTAATCCTGACTGCATTTGGGTGAGCTGAACCATTCCCTGGGAATGCCAGGATCTCTCTAAAAGGTACAAACGGACTCCCAGGTGATCACCCATTGCACAAATGTTTACATTCAGTCAAAGGAATCCCACCCAGCTCTTCCAAGGGTCGTTTGTCCTCATCTTTCTCGCTCTGAAATCATGGGAGAACCCACCAGCCTTACAAGGTTTTGTCTGAAGATGATGGGACATCCTGGGAGACAGCATTTGAGCAACACACTGCTGCCCTGTTGATGACAGATGTGCAACCTCCGGGCCCTCAGAGCTGAACTGAACAATTTGGAATGAACAGGGAAGCCTGGAGCTGACCTGTCCCAGTCCCTGACCCAGACAAAGCTGCCTCTGCCATGCTGAGCATGATGAGGTTGTGAAATATCAGTGTTTTGAACACCAGTCTCTGCAGCTATCAAGCAGCACAAGATGGACACCCTGATGCCTCCTCCTCCTGCTCTTTCCCATGCTCCCGCCTCCAAACTTTGTTCTTTTCCATATTTTTTGGGCAGGCGCTTCTCCTTGGGTGATTCCTGGCGGGAATTTTGGATTGGAGCTTTTTTAACTATGGAGCACAGCAGGGAGTGACCCATTCTGGGCTGTGGGGAAAGTGTGGAGAGATGAAACTAGAGCTGAAGCTGGCCCAGGAACTGGGAAGTAAAGGTTGTTTCTTTAGATGTCAGCAAGGAGAATGAATCAGTCACAACTGCTTAAGGAACCTCAGGGAAGAGTTCAGGCCTATGTGATGCATGAAGGCAGATCTAATTGGGGTGATTTTTTTGGGAAGATGTTCATAAAAACGTGCTTGTCTCCATGGCAACTGAACACACAGGAGTGAACTTGGTCTGGCTGATCACCAGAGTTCCCAGCTTGTGACTGCCCATCTCTTAAATAAAACAAAATTGTTTCCCATCTTTTCTCCTTAGGCAGGAGCCTGACTCTTCTCCCAGTGCTACACAAATTATTTTTTTTCCCCTCAAAATACAAAAAGCTGAACAGACCCAGTCTGCTGGAAGTGCAGGGGGGGTAGCCCTGTACATCCAACCCCTTGGTCTCCAAAGAAAACTTTATCTCACATGTTTATTTTGTGCTAAATCTGGCCCAGATGTGGCACATTTCCTAAAAATTGTTGGGCCAGCACACACAGGGGATGAATCAAGCAAAGCAATTGTGACCTCACGTCAAATCTGAGGACTCTGTCCATGGTTTTCATTAGTTAATTGAATTAAATCTCCACGTGGGTCAGTCCTTATCAATCAGCAGGTCCAAACACACTCAGCCAGAATCCTCTGCTCCTTCCCAAGGAATGGGAATGGATCAATAGGGAAAGCAAAAAGCCGTCTCCAGCACAAATATTAATATTGTCTCCAGGTTACTTGACGTGGACTGGCAAATACAGGAAAGCGTGGGAATATAAAAGATGATAAAAATAGTTCTATTGCAGCTCCTGAAAACAAAACTCTTGAAAGGTTTTTGTTTTGAAGGAGGGACAGGGGTGCATTGTAGCATTTTTATTGTAGCTCTTTGTGTAGATCACTGGATTGGGGCAGTTAATTATTTTTCAGGATTGGCCCGTGGATAAAACCATACAGATCTGGAGGACAATGCTTTATGTATTACCAACAATATATTAGCTCCTCTGTCAATTGATAAAATAATTAAGGGCTTGGTTGAAAGGGCATATTTCTCTCTGTGGCCACTGGTGCCTGAAAGCATGAAATTTCAGAATGTTTCCAATAGTTGTTCATTGAAAGAGGAATAATCCATTTTCTGCCTAATTATTTTCAAGAGAGCAATAAAAACTGCATTAGGAATATTTAAAAATGTAAAAGGTGCTCTACATTCAAATGGCTTGAACTTTGGTGATGTACCATCGTTTGCAGATGATAATGAAAATGTTAACCTTGGGAGAAACCATTTTGTCCACAAATTAATGACAAATAAGAGGAATATTATCTCCAGATTAATTGCTAAATTCACATACTGCAGAGTGTGCTATATTTAAGTTGTCATTTGGTTCTGCAGGTTATATAACTAACTTTTAATTCACTTTTCCTCATCTAGCAAAAGGTTTCAGAATGACAGAAGAGACTTAATAGCTTTCACTGTGGAATATGTGAAAACACTGAGGAATGGCACCAGTAAATGGATGGCTGAATAACCTGAGTGAGTCTTAAGACATTTCCTAGTTATTAGAAATTAACTATTATGGCAGAAGAAAATTGATCAGCTACAATTTTCATATTCCTGAAGGATGATGAAAATGGAGATGATACTTTTAGGAACTCTGATTTTATTTCTTTTCACAGAAAAGTTAAAAGCTGATCTGGGTTGTGGGGTTTCTTGATTTTCTTTCTTTTTTTTTTTTTTTTTTTTCTTTTCTTTAATGGCTCAGTCATAAAAGTAAAACTGTCTGATGTTGCATGAGAAGGAATTTATGATATAATGAATTTGCTGAAGAGTGAAGTTAAAACAAAAAAATGATAAATCCTTTGGTCACACTGGTAACTCCTATCAGAAAACAAACCATGACAAAAGAGAAAATACAGAAAAGCATTTTAGTTCTCTAATGCTTGACTTCACAATTTGATTTCAGCAAGGAAAATCCCATTCATCAAGAACCTATCTCTGAAACATATTTACTCTGGGGCTATTTTCAGCCCTCAGTTCTCTCATTTTCTTAAAAACTCATGGCAATGTTGCTGGTCAGTTTTATCCTAAATGCAGCATGGAAGGACTATTTTCTGGGACAAAAAAAACCAACCCAAACCCACTCTGAGCTTGCTGTGCCCTGAGCTGAATGTCACAAATGTCCTGAGGACAGGAGCACTGCCCATAAAATATCAGCTCTGGGTGTGCCTGGGCTGGGCACTGCGAACCTGACTGCAGCAGCAGGGACCAGGGACAAGGAAATCAGTGTTTGGACAAGGAAATCGGTGTTTGGACAAGGAAATCAGTGTTTGGACAAGGAAATCGGTGTTTGGTTGTCTTTTCTTTATGAGCATGGATTTAAAAGCGCCCTGGCTAAATTCCTCGGTGCAATGGGGTCTGTACATTTGTCCTCCTGCTGCATTTCTCCTCTGCTAAAGTCTGATTCATGGTGAAGGCCTGCCTGGCCAAGGAAATAATCCTCTCTTGCCTTATGGGATAAACAAAGGGATTCCAAGTACAGACTGCAGACAATGAGCACCCAAAATTATTGGAATTAATCTGCAGTCAGTGATTGACTCAGGTACTGCAAGAAAAACCACCAGCTGCTGAAATGGCCCCTGCTGGGATGTGAACTAAGCTGCATTTTGGAAAAAAGAGCAATTTTAGCCATTTATGTTGCCCATGGCACCTGACCAAGCATCCCTTAGACGTCAGGAGTGGATTCTCTGGTGTTAAATTGGCACTGACACCCCTTGCAGGGTTGGGTCACCAGTTGCTCATCCTTCATATGGATTATTCCTGTAGATCTCACCCAGACCAAGCTGATGCTGCTGTAACAAGGTTTCTCCTGCCTGTGCAGCAACGTGCTTCCACAAAATCATTGAAGATATAATTTCTGAATGTCTGACACCAGTATTCCCAGAGTGAGACGATGGTGAGAAGATTCATTGCTTCAGCTGATGGATAAAAGTTTGAATTTTGGTCATAGAATCCTGAACAGGTTTGGGATGGAATGATTCTTAAAGTCCCTCCAGTGCCATGGGGACAGACACCTTCCATTGTCCCAGGGTTCTCCAAGCCCCATCCAACCTGGCCTTGGGCACTTCCAGGGGTTCAGGGACAGCCACAGCTTCTCTGGGCCAGGGCCTCCCCACCCTCACAGGGAAAAATTTATTTTTAATATCCCATCAAGACCTGCCTGCTACCAGTTTCAAGCCATTACTTTCTATCACACCCTTGTAAATAGTTCCTCCTCATAACATCCCCAAAAATGGATATGGGCTCCACCAAGGAGTAAGGATTGTGTGGGAAGCCAGGGAAATGTCTGTCCCCTTGCTAGCTGAACCATTCAGAGAAAAAGATGGTTTTTCATATCATTTAAATTCGAGGTATATTTGTGGTTGGTTTGTTTGTTTCTTTGTTCATTTGTTTGTTTCTTTTTTTCCCTATTCATTTTTTTTCCCAGCTGTTCCATCTAGTTCAGATTTCATAAGTGAATAAAATAAATATTTTTCTCTTCTGATGGTTAGTGTGATTTTCAGATTACATCCCATCACTTTCCCCTTAGAGATATTGTGATCCTAAAATTGGGTCCAACCTCTGAAGAGCCCAAAGCTTTAACATAAGCTGTAAAACACTTCAAGGGATAATGGGATATGCATCCACTTTCTCTGCATGGATGAGCTGGCGCTGCAGAGGTCAGGAGAAGGAGAACTGTCTTTAACACCCAGCACTAAGCAGCAAAACTCGTCTTGCAGGGAAGACAGGAGCACTCCTGGCATGTTGAGGCGCTGGGGAAAGGCTTGGCAGGGAGGTGTGGGAGCTCTGGAAGCAGGAAGGGCAGTGGGAATGGGGCTGTGGGCTGGACCATGAATGGCACGGCACAGCCAGGGGGGAGCTGGCTGATTGTCCTGGGGTGGCTTTAGGATGTTTGCATCCCCAGTCGCCTGGTTTATGTTACACATTAAGTTCTGCACTTTTAAGACTGGCTCTGAGAGCAAAGTGGGGGAAGGAGAAGCCACAGTTTGTGTTCAGAAAGAGCCCTCACTCCCCTACATCCTGCTCCTGGACTGTGGTGTCTGCAGCACGGACAGACAGCGGAACAGAGCTGCTCTTTCATGGTTAGTTAGTTTTTAGCTAGCTGAGGCAGAGGAGTTCCCTGGATTTTTTTCCTTTTTCTTGGATCTGTTCAAACCTCTGGACTGAAAAACACCCAGCCAAACCCCTGGAGCTCACGCCTGTGGCCCACAGGGGCCTGGGCCTCAGCACTTTCTGTCACTGGAGGGACTGCTAAGAACCTGAGTGAGCTGAGCAACCCCACATGAAAAGGTCTTTTCTTCCTGGATTTGCCATCCCATCAAACAGCAAGAGGTTTTATTGTTTAATATTATTCAATTTCTGTTAAATAAACAGTTTTTTTCCATTTTTCTCCAAGGAAATCCTCTTCCTGAACCAGTTGAGGGAGGGGCCCGCTTGAATTTGCTTTTCTGGGGGGCACCCCATTTGGAGGATCTCTCCCAGATTTGCCCTAAACCAGAACACTGATCAAGTTAATTGATGGCTGCTCACTCTGGCAATCACATTTGTCAGCCAGACCCCCTCATGGAAAAAGAAGGATCCATCCTCTCCTGGATGTGAAATGATGGTGAGATTAGTGGCCTAGGAATTATGAAGTCCTCCCTTTGAGTCCCTCTGGCTGCCAGCATCAATCAGGTGTTTGTCTGGGATGTCAGGTACATCCACCTGCTCCTCCCCCCTGAGCCTTGGTGCTACATCTCATCCCTGCTTTGGGCTGATTTCACCCAGGCTGGGCTTGGCTGCTGCGGAGTTTCTGCCCCTTTATTGTGCATTTCTGCATGGAAACAGAAGATGGAGTAAAGAGGGCTGGGTTTAGGGACACAAGGCCAGGTGAGATGCCTCGGTCCTCTGCTGCTATGATATGCTATTAAATCTTTTAAATAAAAGCATTAAGATCCACTTAAGCAGCTTGGCTTCTTACCTGGTCTCCTCTGACAGCTCCTCTAAACCTTCTGGTTCTAATGATTTAACTGATTTTTCTTAATTATCAGCCCAAATTTATTCATGAGCTCTCTGATCTCTCTTTATGTGTTCATGGGGCAAGTCCTGCCCTTGCTGTCACTTGTCTGAAGAGGTTTTACCACTTTCCCTTGTTTTTACCACTTTCCCTTGTTTTTACGCAGTCCCGTGGGATTTTTCTGAGTGATAACTTCCTTCAGGAAATGAAATGTGGCAAATCTTCTCTCCTAAAACATGCCTTGCTTCCCCTCAATCACCTGATCATCCCTTCCCCATGCTTGTTCCCAGGAAAAGTTAATTTATAGAGCACACATGTCCCAAATTGCACGCTGCACTTACCTCCACCAACACAAGACGAGATTGTGCTGACCTGCAAAGAAACCCAATTTCACACCAGTTACAGAGGAAGAGTTATCAGGGAATGTATGGGAGTGGAAGACAGATGGGAGAGGCTGGATATTATTCCCAAGATCATGCATCAGACGGGATCCATCACATCTCGTACCATAAGGAAGCGGTGCCAGCACAGCTTTGGCTCTTGGGGGTTCCTTTTATGCATTTTTTAATCAGCATCAAAGCAACTGGCAGTCATGGCTTGTACCAGAGCCTGGGGACAGCAGCGCCCTGAGAGGAGTGGAGGCAGCTGTGCCTCGGAGACGTGGGGTCCTGCCCTCTGCAGATGCTGCTGGCTCTGTTTCCATCTCCTGCACCACTGAGGGATTCTCTGCAAACCCAGAACCTGCCTGGGATTTCTCTGGCTGGGTGTGGGCATGGAACCATGGAATCATGGAATCACAGGATCATGGAATGGCAGGATGGTTTGGGTTGGAAGGAAGATCACATTGCAGCTCCCCTGCCATGGGCAGGGACACCTCCCACTATCCCAGGCTGCTCCACACCCTGTCCAGCCTGGCCTTGGGCACTTCCAGGGATCCAGGGGCAGCCACAGCTTCTCTGGGCACCCTGTGCCAGGGCCTCCCCACAGGGAGCAGCTCTCACCTGGGAACAATTTCTTCCTAAAACCCTCACAGGGAACAATTTCTTCCTAAAACCCAACTTAAACCTACTTTTTTTTTCAGCTTAGAGGATAAGATGGGCACCTCTCTTCAGGCTAATCACCCTCAGCTGCCTCTGCAGCCTGGGGAGTGCACGAGGCCTCTTGATTTAGGACTCAAAAGTTCTGACCTTAAAGAGTGCCAAGGATGGGTGGCAGCCACATGTCCTGGATCTGGCTAAAAACAGGGTGGATGAGCCCTGTGGATATTTTCCCCTTTGAATGAGAGCTAAGAGTGAGCTGAAAGGCAGCAACATTCACAGAAAAGAAGACTCAGATTCTCAGGACCTGCTGGAGTCCTTCTGCTTCACCGCTGCCTCTCTCTACATCAGAATTTTATCCACAGAGTCCAGAAGTATTTTATATGCACATGACATTCATCACATTTCAGGCTTGCGTGGCCACTGCGGTGTGGGGAGTAATTTTTCTCGTGGTTGCTGCTAAGATTTCATCTCTGACAGTGGGATACACCTTGCTGGATATAATACGAGAAGCGGGAAGAATTTTGAGTGACTTTTTGTCTGCCAAGCAGGGGTTGCAGCTCTGTAATGCTACACAAATAAGTTCATTGCTGATTTGTAAACAGGGTTGTACTTGTGGAGGAGGAGCTGGAGGGTTTTCCTTTGAAGGCTCTTGTCAGCACTGTCTGAACGCAGCTGGCAGACAAATGCAAAATGAGATTTGATGGCATGAAGGGGAAGGTGGAAAATGAATGAAGGTGGAAAATTTAAAATGAAAATGTGAAACAAACTTGTCATTTTGTTTTTGTTTTTTTTTTTCCTTGGGTGGGATGGGTCATCAGCAAAATGAATCATCTTGGGCAAGAAGTGAGATAAGCTGATAAGTCCTGCCCTTGAGACCTTTAAAGAATGAGAGAAAAACTTTGCCTGCCTCTGTACCAGGCTAAGACAGAGTGGTCAGAATTCTCTGGAGGTCAGACAGGATCTCCTGGTTTTAGTGCCAAGGAACCTCACCTTGCAGAACCCGTGTTTTTGGACAGGGGAAAGCAAACCCAGGGGCAGTAAGGAGCATCACTGAGCAATAAGGGCAATTCTGCCTGGAGAAGCTGTGGCTGTTCCATCCCTGAAGAGTTCATCCAGTTTGGCTTGGAGCAGCCTGGGTGGCATCCCTGCCCGTGGCAGGGGGTCAGAATGAGCTGGTCTTGCTTGTCCCTTCCAGCCCAAACTGTTCAGTGTTTCTGTGGTGCTCTGGTCACTTCCCCTTCTCCTAGGGAATGGCTTCTCCCACCTGATGCTTGGGCTGTGGTGCTCTGTGAGGTCCCAGGAACTGCAGGCTCAGCCCCACGGCGGGTTCTTGTCTGTGCCCCCATGTCAGGAGGGGCAATGCAAGGAAAGCAAAGCCTCCTGCAGGATTGATCAGCTCTCCCTAGAAATAAAATAATGGCTGGAGGTAAAACACAGATCCTTGGCTCCCCTCCTTGTGGATCTATTGCTCTGACACAACCTTCCTCCTCCTTCCCCAGTGGGAAGTTCCAGGCTGGGATGATGAGAAAGGTGGATGTTTTTCCCACATCTCCAATCTGCCCCTGTGAACTGTGGGAAAGAGTCGACGCATGATTCAAACACATCACAGCTCGTAAAGAAACGTCCCAGAAAATATGCAGAACTTTCCAGAGGAAGAAAAAAACCCATAAAATCCAGCTGACACAGCCCTGGGATTCTGTGGCTGCTGTCATTACTTGCCTGGTAAGGAGTCAGGACCACGCAGGGATCTGTCACTGCCAGGAGGCTCTTGAACATCTGTGGCAACTGCAGCAGCATCCGAATGAGGAGGGAGAGATTAATCATGCTCTGGACGTTCCTGGCTAATGCATCTTCCCTGGCAGCCTGCAGTCGGTGACAGGGATGTCCTGAACTCTGATTTGCAGTGGGCTCAGCAGGGACACCCAGACAGCTGGGAGGATCTGGCCTTAAATGGCTTCATTTAAAAGTTGCTTTCCGGTTAAATTGCTTTCAAATGTTGCTAACTTCTCCTTTGTTGTTTGCCCTCAATCCCAGCCTTGAGAGCAGTGAGTGAGCCTGGAAGGGGATGCAAACAGAATTTGGTGCTGGAGTAAAGGTTGGTTTTGTTTGAGCCAAGCAATCAGCACAGGCAGAGGAGTTCTTTTGGCTTTTGGGGAATGGGGATGCAGGTGGGGATGTCACACATATTAAAGGTGAAAACAGAAAGAAGTTACAGCCCCTACAAACCCTGCCATGGCTGGATCAGTCAGGGAGTGTCTGCCTCCCCCACGGGTCACAGCTTTTGTCTCAACATCAGGAAAGGAAAACAGAGGGGGATGAATTGGGTCCACCAATGAGCTGCACAGAATCATGGAATTATTAAGGTTGGAAAAGACCTCCAAGATCATCAAGTCCAACCTTTGACTGAACAGCACTCTTCCCATAAACCAGATCACAAAATGCCATGTCCACTTGTTTTTGGAGCACTTCCATGGCGGAGAACTTTATAAACTGTCTTCACAAAAGGATTTACAGATTTTACAGGCTTTTAATGTCAGTTGAAGGCACTGGAGAGTTTTCTGTAGCTCATGGTAGGTGGAATAAGTGGTGGTTTTATGGATCCTTCTATTGCCTGTCTGGTGAGCACTGGCAGTGGTGGCTCCATCTCCTCCAGACCCACTCCCACACAGATAATTTTTATACTGGATCAAAACATTTTTGCTGCCTGAGAGCTAAAGTGATCTCTGTGGTTCCACCTCACACAAATAAGATTCACTCAATTCTTGGTGTCCCTTGAGGACCTCTCCTTTCTGAGCCCTCTGAAAAGGATGAGACTGCGAGGGATCCATCCCAGCCCCGCATCAGGAATAACCCATCTGTCTGTGCAAGTGAGGGGCAGCAAATCCATCAGTGAGCACGTCAGGGGAAGTGCCAGCAGTGATGGTCAGGTAAACTCCTGGGGGCTGAGATGATGGAAGGCAAAGTCCTTGAGCTGAGTGCAGGAACAGGCTGTGGAGGCAGCAATTTTTGGTATTGTGGCATTTCACAGTTCCCTCACATTTCTGTTACCTCACGGATTCATGGTGAAAATGGGGTTTTATTCAGTTTTGACAAGATCATCTCTCCCTCTGCAAGACAGGCCGTTTAAGAAATAAAGGTTGCATAACAGCATTTATCTGAAAGCTGTGGAAGAAGGAAATAGGGAGAAAAAGAAACTGGTTTAGCTGTCTGTGAAGGTGAAGCCACAGAAAGCAAAGACCAGATTGAGACAGACAGACTCCTCTTGGTCTCACTGGTGTTTCCTGCTGCCTTCAGAGGTGAACAGGCATCCAGAAACAGACAAAAATACCATGGAATAATCCATGGAAGGACAGTGGCACCTGACCTCTGGGAGAAGAGATATTGCCAGATCTAAAATAAAATTTCTAGGTAATTTTACTCCAAACTTTGATGCCATGCTTATTCATGCCATGACCACAAACCACATCTCTCCTGGGGCACACGGGAGGGGTTTCAAAGTCACTGTGCCTCGATTGTGGCACAACCAAAGAGCTGCTGGCAGCTTCTGTTCCCAAGCTCCACCGTTACAAATCTCCAGCCTTTAACCACCTCATCCTTCCTTCTGGGGCCACAGGGAGCCGGAATTGGCACCTGGGAGCGCTCTGAAAGCAGCTGGGAGTGAAGGCGAGCGGAGTCTCGGGCCATTAGCCCTGGCTCTGTGCCACCAAGCCCTTCCACGGCGTGTCTGTCACCGTGATGGATGATGGCACAGCTCAGCTTGTGCCAGGGGCTCACAGAAACCTCCCTGGGGGGCTGAGGGCAGAGGAGGAATAAATAGGGCGTGAAGAATGTAGGGGAAGGAGGGAACATCCATCCCTGCGTCACCTACAAGGTGTTGTGGAGCTGGGGGAAGGATAACTGGGGGGTGGCACCTGGAGGAAAGGTCATTCTCTGCAGAATGGACATTCAGAGGCTGCTGGAGGTGCAGGGAATGGGGGTGGGAGAGGGAAAAACTGCTGGAGGTGCTGGGATGAAACAGAGCTGGGGAAGTGCTGCAGCCAGGTGGGTGGCAGGGATGGAAAAAAGAATGGAGAGAGGTAGCAATATCAATAATTAGGTCAGGAAATGAGGGGTCTGACCCTATCCCAGCCCCACATGGAGGCAGTGGATATCACAGATTGATAAAACCTGGTTGCTGCAAGTCGCCAATGCCTTGATAAGCCAAAATCCCAAATAAATCCTGCTGTGTTTGTTGTGCTGAAGGCATTTTCCCCCAGGTAGGGGTAGCTGTGGTGCAGGAAGGTCATGTCCACATATTTTCACAGAATCACAGAATCACTGGGTTGGGAGAGACCTCCAAGGTCATTGAGTCCAACCCAGCCCTAACCTCAACTAGACCATGGCACTGAGTGCCACATCCAGTCTTCCTTTAAACACAGCCAGGGATGGTGACTCCACCACATCCCTGGGCAGACCATTTACCCTTCATCACCCTTTCCATAAAAAACATTTTCCTAGTATCCAACCTAAATTTCCCTTGGTGCAGCTTGAGGTTGTGTCCTCTCGTTCTGTCAGTTGCTGCCTGGAGGAAGAGACCGACCCCATCTGACCACAGTCACCCTTCAGGGAGCTGTGGAGAGTGACAAGGTCACCCCTGAGTCTTCTTTTCTCCAGGATAAACAACCCCAGATCCCTCAGTTGCTCCTCACAGGGCTTGTGTTCCCAGCCCCTCACCAGCCTTGTTGCCCTTCTCTGGACACACTCAAATGTCCCAAAGTCCTTCCTAAGCTGAGGGGCCCAGAACGTTTTGGTGAAGACCTTTCCCTAACAGAGCACTTGGTTACATCACTCTGTAGCCTAAAGGCAGATTGTTTTTACTCTGCTTCTTGCAGTTCAAAACACCTGACCCACCTCTGAAAGTGTGTGTGAGCTTTTTGTGGTATCAAGAGCCGTGGGGATAATTTAGGAACATGAAGGGAGAAACACCTGCAGAAATTCTGGATGTCAGAAATCTCCCAAGGGAATAGCCCTTGGGTTGGTTGTTTATGAAGACAGTGGGATTGATCTGACACGTCCAGGCTGCAGAGAGTTTGGAGAACCAGCACTCTGAAATGATCTCAGCAAGCACAAAACCACTAAAGTCTGAAAGTTCCTGATGCCACGTTCGCTTGCTTAAAGCTGGCTGCAAAAATCCTGTGCTCCTTCAACTTCCTAAAGAGAGGATGGCAAAGTCTTTGTGGTGAGACAAGTTTGAGTAATTTGTGAATCATTTTTCTTAGAATCATGGAATGGTTAGGGTTGAAAGGGACATTAAACATCACCCAATTCCAACCCCCTGCCATGGTCACGGACATCTTCCATTACCCCAGGTTCCTCTAAGCCCTGTCCAGCCTGGCCTTGGACACTTCCAGGGATCCAGGAGCAACCACAACTTCTGTGGGCAACCTGTTCCAGGGCCTCCCCACCCTCTGATTAAATAATTTCTTCCTAACATCCAATCTAAACCTATTTATTTCAGTTTAAAACCGCTTGCAAAGTGCCCTTTACAAGGACACTGTACACCCTTCTAAGAAGTCTGTCTTCCTTGCCTTTCCTGTGCAAGCAGCAGCAGGGCAGCTCCAGCCCTGTCACGCCTCCGTTTGTGGGATCCTGATTGTTATTAATGATAATAACAGCACTCACAGGCCCTAATCAGAGCCAGCGCTGGGCTGGCTCCTGGCTGAAACACCAGGCACCTTCACAGCTCCCTGTCCTTTTGTGACACTGTAGGAGGGTCTAATTAACCTGACACCAGCAAGAAATCTGCTTCTTGGTATTTTCCCCAGTCTCGCTCTCCCAGAATTTTCTTTTTCCAGACAATATGTGAGATTCACCCTTAATTTTCTGTGTTTTCTCCAGACACCAAAATGCTGCTCCTCCCTTCAAGTACTACTAACGTTACCCTGAAAGCAGAAATGTTGATTTTGTCGACTTTTATAAATCATTACCCAAATATTTCAGCACCTGTTTGATTTGTGTAGTCCTATTCATTCCGTTCAGGTTTAAGCCCTGTCAGTTACAAAACCAAGGCCTGTGATGTGCTGTAAATTTGAAAGCACATGAAACATTTGCGCCAAATTTAAGAGCAGTTTGATAAAAGTGCAGTTTTCTGTGCTGGAAACCCTTGAGAGATGTGCAAAAACCACTCAGTTATGGAAGCAGTAGATGGAGAAATTACCTATATGTTGTAATTCTGATTAAATGTGGGGAGACATGGTTCAGAGGTAAAGAATGTGCCTTGTGAAATTGTCAGTGACCAGCAGAAGGAAAACATTCTCTTGCAGAGAGCTGGATTCTGATCCTGACACCCAAAATACCCAGCTTGTAGCACCCAAAAAATTATGCCTGCCCAGCTGGTGCCACCCAAGTGTCACCTGAGCTGTGATTTCACCTCCCTCCCACCCAGCCTGTCTCGCTCTGCTGGCTTGGGGCACTCCAAGCCCATGATCCCTGCTGCTGCAAGCTGATGTTCCCAGGAGATAATGAACATATTTCAGGCAATCAGTCATTAGGAGCCCGTTTGCTTCCACTTGTGTCAGAGCTGAGTCTGGGCTCCTTTGGGGAATTGTCTCGCTTCATTTCCACGGAGAGCTCAGGTCTTAGGTGATCTTGAAAATATCATGGATCTACCTAAAAAGTATAAAATCGTTCTTCAGACAAACTTCTAAGGCAATTTATTAGCAAACCCTGAATATGTGTTGGTCCAAATCACTTATCTCCTCTTCCTCACTGGGAAATGAACAGATTTTTTTTTGTCTACCAAGGTGAAGCCGACTTGAGGGTGAAGTGGGAAGCCAAACACACTCTCTTCAATATTGCTGCTGTCATCTTTGTGGTCCCCACGGGGTTTCTCTCAGCCATCACCTATCCCTGGCAATTTTCCTGGGCTGTGGACAGATCCCCTGGTGCAAGTGCAGGCAGTGTTTCCAATATACAGATGCTGCAGTGGGAAGGGAGAGGCCTCTGCTCTGCTCCTTCCCTGGGCAGAGAGAGAAGCTGCTGGGCAGCTAAAGGGAGAACCTGGCAAAGTTTGAAGCAGAACTTTTTATTACAAAATGTAATGCTCCATAGCCCTCTGGGCCCCGTATTGCTTTGGGTTTTGTTCCGATTCCAAAAGGTGCTGCTCAGCCCTATCACGGTCTCAGTGCTGAGTATTGTGAACTGTATTTGCCTTCTCCTTTCTCCTGCTGTTTCTCACTGTAAAACCTTCCATGGCAGAAGAGGAAGGGGATAAATCTTGGATTTCATTTCTTAAACCATTTCTAAAACCCTGAATTACCTGCGCAGCCTCCAGGTGCTTCTGCAGAACCACAGGTCTCTGCATCACGTGTTTCCCATGTCTCCTTTACCAGCCCCTGGTGGGGCTGTTGGCACTTTTACCCCCTTGGACCCAGCTGAAGGATCAGCCTTGCTGATGAATTAAAGTGGGGAGGTTCCTCTGAGCCCAAAGCAGGATAAAAACACGGTGAATAAACAAGCTGTGCAACAAGGAGTAAGAATCTAATTTTTCTCTCTTGCTGACAGACACCTGGTGTGGCTCAGGTCTGCCTGGGAACCAGGAGAAGGCAGGGGATCTGCCCTACCTGACTCCAAGGTGCTAGGACCAGACAAGGAGGGATGTTTTTAATTCTCTTCCAGCACCCCAAGTGTCCAGGCCAAGGGAGAGAGAAGGGATCAGTTCACAAGACAAGGAAGAGAAGAAAAGCTGCATTCCCCAGCACACTGTGACTTGAAAGCTTTAGCACAAGAAAGAGCAAGCCCTGGAGCGCTACCCTAGCCTAAGTTATTCCCACTTCTCCATTCTTCTCTCTTTTCCTAATTTTCTCCCCTTTGATCTTGACTTGCTGCTTCTGAGGCTTGCATAATTTCCCCCTTGGGCAAGAGGAACAGCTGCAAACCTTCCCTTCCCTTCCTTGAGACACAACCCGCAGGCCGTTTTCTCATTTGGGTGCCTGTGGACGAGATCTGCCTTCCAGCACCAGGTCACCTTCATCTGGGCCTTTCCAGGGTGAACCAGGGACATTTTTTGGCCTCAGAGGACTGGCCATGACTTTTCTCCAGAGGTAACTCCACGTGGAATCTTTGTGATGCTGATGGTTGGCAAGTTTGGAGTCCACGGTCCCGCCACTGTGTCTTTGGTGTCTGAGGACAGCTCAGCTCCTCTCCCACATCCCCAAAACTATTTGCTGGTGTCTTAGGGCACGTTAATCCATCAGGGTTACTTGTGGTTGAAATAAATTGAGTTTGAGAGGTGCTTCCATGCATTGCTGAGCCCACGGCAGCAAGGAGAGGAGAAGAGCTGAGGTGTTTCACTTCTGCAAGGCTCAAACTGCAGGAGACACACGGATATTCCTGCTGGTGTTTCTGGAGTGATCTCTATACAGATGGATAAAGGCAGAAACAGGATTTTTCCCCCCAAGATTGTGCTGTGACTGGAAAAGGAAATATTGCTCCACCAACACTTACTGGCCTTACAGTTTTAGAAATATTGTTGGGGTTTTTCATCTCTTCATGTCACTGAGAAAGGGAAAAATGGGAGATTTTTCTCAGCACAGAAAAATCACCAGCAGGACCAGGGAGTAATGATGGCTGAGCTCTCTTTGTCAGTGCTTGAAGGGTTAATACAGGCTTAAACCAAAGCAGAGCTCCCAAAAAGCTGCCCAGTAGGCCTGTGGGCAACTCCAAATCCTCCTTGTGTTCAGTCTTCTCCTGCTGACAGCGTGTCTCCAGATGAGAGCCCTCTCTCTGTGTGCTTGCAGACAGTGGTTTCCCCCCCTTGGATACCGCTATTTCTCCCTTCTCTGAGATGGAGATGTAGAAGGATTCCCATCCCATCACAAGGAAATACCTGCTGTTCTTAAAGAATCCAAAGCCTAACCCTGAGAAAACTCTCAGGGAAGTGTTCATCCTCCAAAAAACTGCTGCTGTCCCCACGCAGGCTTGAACTGTGGGACAGGACAGATTATTTTGGAGGTTTAACTCATCCCCCAGACTGAAAATTGGCCATTTTTCCTGTGAATTATGTCACATTCCTCATCAAATCTATGCTAGTCACATTTTTCCAGCATTTTTGTGAACAGAATTTTTAGGGTCTAAATTGCTGAGAAAAGCAATGATGGTTTGTTCTGCATTTAATGTTTTAATTATGATTTTTGTTTCTGCTTCTCGACTGGAAAGGTTGGGTTTTTTTTTTTCTTTTCTTTTTGCTAATTGTGAATTTATAAAGACATTGGCCAGGTGCCTGGAGCAGAGCACTTTTCTGTTGCAGGTATTTATCCTGAAAATATTTAAAGGAAATATTGGCAATGGTACAAACACTCACCTTATTGCAGAAATCCCACTCTCAAGCAAGCTGACTAATTTTAAAAAGAGAGAAGGAGTTGAAGCCAATGTTTTTAGTGTGAAAATGCCATTCAGTTGCAACAGTGACTGAAAAAATAGTTTTACAGTCCAAAGCTGCCATAAACTGGTCAAGTGAAATATCTTAGGTTCAGCCCATACTTCAAAAATAAATATTTTTGAATAAATATGTCATAATATTTATGAATAAATGTCTAGATTCAGATTGCTGAAAGGAATTGCTGGTGGAGAATGGATGGTGCATAGATGATCCTGCAGAGCTGGAGTGCAGACCTCAAATCCTACCCTTTGATGACTTCTAATGCCACAGAACATATCCATAAATATCCTTCTTCATGGAAGGCAAGGTCTGCAGTGGTTCCATTGGTGATATCAGAATATTTGCTTCCTCTTCCAGGTGTCCCTGCCCATGACAGGGTGCTGGAACTCGATGATCTTTAAGGTCCCTTCCAACCAAAACCACTCAGTGACTCTATGGCCATTTTGGCTGGGTGGTGACATCTTTTAAAAGGTCCCAGCTCACCTGAAATCATCTGCCAAGGAGCATCCACGGCTCCTTTGAATAGATTACAATCTATTCTAATTCCTCTGTTCCTCTATTCCTCTGGAATAGATTAGAGGGGTCTTCTCAGCATGCCCCTAACCCCAGCACTGCTGAAGCAAACGGATTGTGTTGAAGACAACCAGATGTGAGCAGATAAAGGGGCTCAGCGGAATTAGGGCCATGTGTGACTGATCTCTGAGAGCCTTGCAGAGATCCCCCAGCCCCCAGTTGGAGCAGCAGCCACAGGTGAGTTCTTCAGGCTGTTTCTGGTGATCCAAGGCAGGCAAACCCTGGGTGAGGGTGAGAGGTCAGCGGTGAGGAGGTGAAGGCAGAGCCATGTCAGACCATCCTGGTCACAGGACATGGAATGAAGCACAGGATCACAAAATCATGGAATGGTTTGGATTGGAAGGGATCTTTAAGATCAGCCGGTCCCAGCCCCTGCCACGGGCAAAGACACTTCCCACTATCCCAGGTTACTCCAAGCCCTGTCCAACCTTGGACACTTCCAAGGATCCAGGGCCAGCCCCAGCTTCTCTGGGTAACCTGTGCCAGGGCCTCACCAACCACAGGGAAGTATTTCTTCTTTATATCTAATCCAAATGTATTTATAGCTAATGGAATCAAACCTAACCTATTTATATCCTTCTTTATATCTCATCCAAACCTATTCTTTATATCAAATCCAAAGGCATTTCTCCTTGTCCAGTCACTCCATTCCCTTATCAAAGCTCCCTCTCATGGCCCCTTTGGGCACTGGAAGGTTTTACAGGAACTCCCTGGAGCTTTACCTTCTCCAGGCTGAACAATCCCACCTCTCCCAGAGGGAAGGTTGCCTTATCTTGGAAATCCTGTGTCAAAAACAGGGTCTGGACTCTTGATGGATGTTAAAAAGGCAAGTAGCCAAACTCTTTATTTGACAACTCCAAAAAAAACCCAAAAACAACAGGAACTGGAACCCAGGCTAGCCTGAATTCCTTCAATTGACAACCCAAAAAGGAAAGCCCCTGAACACAGCTGTGCAAGAGGTTAAATATGGCCCGATCCCCAGGGGTGGGTACAACCCAGGGTCCAGTGGGAGATCTCGGGAGGAGGAGTGAGGGGAGGCGGGTACACTCTCAGGGACCAATGAGGATACAATGGAGGCGGGAATGTAACATAACCACCAATAAAGTATCGAAGCAGGAATGGTAGACATGGAAGGGTCTGGAAGAAGAGGTGGGGTTTACAATGATGGATAGGGGGTAGGGGCAGGGTTAAGGTGATTGATAAGGAATGTTCAGGAAAGCTAGGAGGGGTCTGCATAATAGACAACTGGGGTCAAAACCAACACAGTTAATGGGGGGAACAAGAACATACCAATAAAACCAACAATTACAATCATCCAAACCCTAGTCTAACACTATATAAAAGAGTTCATTTAAAGTACTTATCCTGTGTTTTTAAGAGTTATAAAACAACAAGTGAATGATCTTGTGCTGCTCAGGACTGTTTTAGAACTGTTTCCATGTCCTCCACCCCATGTGGGTTCTTGCAGCTTTCGTGGGTCTCTTTCAGCCCTCTCAAAGGTAAGATTCAACAAGAAACTTTCAGGTGGCTGATGGAAATATCCAGCAGGCTTAGAAGTGGTTAGAGGTGTGCCTAGAAGTTTATCCAGACATTTTCTCAATCAGATGCAGCAGTCTGTGTGTCCCTAATATTCTCTCTTTTCTTTTATCATCTTCTTCTGCAGGTGAATGTAGCAATTCAAAAAACAACTTCCTTCCCTCTCCTTTTATTCTCTCTCTGAAAGGCACACTGATTATTGTTGGTTTTTTTTTTTATTTTTAAGAGTAATCTGAGCTTTACAGGACCTCTGCTCTCAGGCTGCTTCAGATATTACATTGACAATTCCCAGATAGATTTATCTCCAAGGATATTCAGTGCCTCCTGATGGTATTATCCTTCTGCTAATTGAAATTCTGTCCTAAGGAAGGAAAATTACAGATTTCCAAAGGGGAGCAAGAAATAGCAAGGCAAAAAATGTAAACCAAAACAAACCTCTAACACAATTCCCGAGGCTAGAAATCTGGAACAATGTTTTATTCCTTTCCCTTACATTCAACTTCCCAAAGGGGCCGAGTTATCAAATATTACATGGGGTAATCTTGGTAATTAAAGAATTTATACACATATATATGAAACCCCACAATGCTGATCACAGGGCACAGTCCAGTTTACAGAGCACTCTTCTGCTGGGATTCACCAAGACCCCTGCTGCCTTCTTATCAGTTGGCTTTTTAAGAGTTCTGAGTTGTTTTAATCCATTTTTTCCCCAGATGTTTTGCCTTGTACCAGTTTGGAGTTTGTTATATGGCTTAAAGCCCACACATGACCCTACACGTATTTTTGACTGGTGAAAGAACCTTCCCAGAGTGCTGTTTTTAGAGTCAGGAGCACAAAATACCCTCAAAATTTGTACCACTTGTCAGGAAAAGCCATTCCAAGTGTTCTGAAGCTGCTGCCTAACTCAGAGCACCACGAACCCTTTGGCTTTTCAGCTTTGAGCTCACAAGAGAATTTAAGTTTAAACAAACAAGGAAAATTTGCAGCTTTTTTCATTGTGGTTTAGACATAGGCACAACTCCCTCCTGTCTTCAGGGGGGTTGGTGATCATTTATATCATAAAATACACGAAGGGTCACAAAAATGACAGAGAAGGTGCAGAAATCCCTGAGCCACTGCGAAATGCTGCCCTGCCATTTCCCACGTTGGGATGTCCAGCACTTCCAGGTCCTGCTCCTTGACCTATCACACCAAATTCCTGAGTGCAGGAGGATGTAAAGGTTCTGGTGGAAAGAGAAAAAGGGGTATTGAGAAAATGTGAAGTGCTCAAACCCATTTTTATCTTACTTATGCAGAGCCACCAGCAGGTTTGGCAGAAGATGGGGTAATCACATCTTCCTGTCTCAGTTTGTGCCTGACCCTAGAAAATCCTTCCTTTCTGGACTTTGCTTTCCTCTTGGTGAGTTAGTGCTGAAGGTATTTTATGATGCCTCTCAGCTTTAACTTCCAAAGGATTTGCAGTCTGGCTTGTCAGCCATTGAGGGGAATCTTTGGGAAGCATGGATCACCTCTGAAGCCCAGGGTGCCCAAAACACCCCACAAACAGAACAGGTTCAGAATAATTTAGTTTTATCCAACTTACAATGCTGAAATATTCCAGACTGGCTTTCTGCTTGTAAACACCTGCATGTAAATGCCAGCAAAGTCGTAAATGGGTGTCCCCAAGCCCCTCCTTGTCCCCATAACCATCAAAAATAATGCAGTTAAGCAGAAACACCTTGTTTGGCCCAGCTTGAAATGAACCAGGCTATGTTTTCATTGAGGAGGTTTAATGTGGGTTGGATGTTTGCAGTCTGGCTTGTGCCAGGGAATGGGTTGTGGATAAATAGGATTGAGGAGTAGAGTGAGCACTGCTCTCACTCTCCAGGGTGAAGGGAAGGGCATTGGGTGTGAGTGGTCAGCATTGTGGGACACCCACTGCTTTTATGTCTCTACCAAGAAGGGAAAGAAGGAGAAAGGAGATGAAAGTGGGGAAAGTGAGAAGCCCTGGGTGAAGCCTGGAAGCCCCATCCTGTGAAGATCGAAGAACGGCAGGAAGAGGGATGAATTTACAGCCCCAGCTGGCTCCTTGCATTTGTCCTCCTGCAGACAAACAGCTCCCCTTTGAATTATGGGGCTGTAATTCTGCTTGGGGACGGTGCACGGGAAGAGGGGGGGAGGCTGTGAGAGCTGTTTGGTGGTTTGTGACCTCCCCAGAAGCCCTTGATGGAATTCCAGCCCCATAACTCACAGCTGCCTCTTCTGGATCCAATTCACCGGAGGTCTCTGATGTGGAAGTTGAGCTGGAGTTCGGAGCTGTGCCTTGCCCCTGCTGGGGAGTTAATCAGATTGCCTTTGCTAATGCAAAGCAGGGCAGCTTTATGAGCCGGTTTCCCGGGATTCTGGCTGGGCTGGGGCGCTGGGAAAGCACAGAGCAAACTTGGGTGCCGTTAATGTAATTGGATCTGTGTCTGCACTTCTTCTTTCGGAGTCATTCATCACCAAGAAAGAGCACAGGGCCAGAGGCATGGCATGGCCCCTGGGGTGACCCTGATGAGCCCTGGAGATTTTCCATTTGGCTCCTCCCAAGGGCTGAAAGCTGCCTGCAGGTTTGTCCCAAACTGCAGATGAGCAAGACCCAGCTCAGGGCCACCAGTCCCAGTCCAGGACATGAGATCTGGCTCAATTCCACACCTGTGGTCCTGGTCCATAACATTCCAGAGAAAAACAGGTCTTGATGGTACCTCAGGGTCTCTATTTTGGCACCCCAGTGCTCCTCCAGCAAAAGTTCATCCAACTCAACAGGAAACCTTGTCCAGGACTAACTTGATGCCAGCCAGTGGTGTTTGAGACAAAGCTGGGATGTCCTGGGATATAGCACTTGTTCCACTGGTTCCACAGATTTCCCTCTGCCATCCTCTCTCTGCCCCCAAATTTTGTGTTTCAAAACTTAAATCCAACTTCAGACCATTTTTTAGGGCTCATTCTCTTCCCCACACCAGCCCCAAACAAGTAAACACCACATGCTCAGTCAGAGCAGACCAAATTTTTAAAGCACCTCCTTTTCCAACATTTTTTTACCAATACCTCCTGACCTAGCAGACCTTTTCCCAGTATTTTTTTGGTCTAGCTCTGTATGTTTGGCCCTGTGAAGCCAAATATCTTAGAGCTTATGGGGCAGAGAGAGCCAAACTGGATGAATTTTTACCCATGAAGGGAAAAAAATCCACGATAGGTGCTCATCCCAAGCTGTGCCTGTCCATTCTCTGGGGGAAAACAGTCCAAATTAACATCAAAACATCACAGAAAATTCAACAGAGCCTGGTACTCCACGTTGGCCTTCTTTTATTTACAAGCACAGATGCATCCAGGAAAAACATGATGCCTGCTGGTGTTCTCTGCTTGTCATGTTCCTGCCCACAACATGTTTGTGTGTTGTGAGCTGTGTGCTGACCTGCCTGCCTGTGTTGTAGGAACCAGGGCTGCATCCCATATGGCAAACTGAAGGAAAGCTGGCCTGTGCAGAAGTCTTGGCACCGTGTTTGGTTTGGGGAGTTAAAAGGCCAGTGAGTACATTCCCCATTAGAATTTATGAGAAGACAGGAAATTCAAAGGGGTAAATAATAACAATAATAATAATAATTAATATTAATAAAACAATTATTCCTCTCTGTTATTTTTTTTTCCTTGAATGTCTTAGCTGAAGGCAAAAGACCAAATTGATTCCTGCTTTCCTCCCAAATGCTTGCTGGGTTGTGGGAACACACAGCACACGGCAGAGAAGTTCAGGGCTCTGCTGTCTGTATAATAAGAGAGTTTTCCTAAAACAATTACAGCAAAAAAAGTCAAGGAAGAGCCACAGCTGGGATTCATCCCACCTGGCTTTGGAAAGGCACAGTGCAGTCCTCTGCAGCTGGGTGAGCTCCTCCCTGGAGCCAGCCAGAGGAAACTGCATTTCCCTGTGTCAGTCACTGTCCTGTTTGAGCCAGCAGGGCTGTAATGGGCTGCTGTGGATCCTGGAAGGGCTCGGTTTTCACTGGTGGCTGCACAGAGAGACAGGAAAAGCCCCACAGGAGAAAACACCCAAGGCTACTCAGAAAACTCAGCAGAAGAGGTGAATTTGTAGAAATCCTGCTCTGATTTACCTGATCCAGTGGGAGGTGTCCCTGCCCATGGCAGGGGGTTGGAACTGGATCATCTTTAAGGTTCCTTCCAACCCAAACCATTCTGTGATTTTATTAATAAAACCTCCTTGATCCCAGGGTCATTTTCTTGCCACTCAATAAGCTGGAACACCTTGGTGCTGAAGCTGGCAGGTCTTTGCAGGGCAAGGCACTCAGAATTCTGGTCCCTACCCCGTCACCCCCTTGGTGAGGTGCACCTGGGGCTGAGCACAGCAAAGGGATCCCTTGGACAGGAGATATCCAGTGGGCACGAGAGAGCTGATGCTGCAGTTATTCCCTGCTGAACCAGGACATCCCCAGGAGGGGAAACAGTGAGGGAACATCTTAATGCAATCCAGGCAGCTGAACATGGGAAACAGGAAATAGCAAAGGCAAATGGAATCCTCCCCAGGGTGCTGGAAATGCTCCTGCTCAGCTGACATCTGGGATTATTTTGGGAAGCTGAGCTGCAGAGGAGCTCCCAGCTTTTACCTGGGAGATAAAGACCATCTCTGAGCTTTGCAGGGCCTTTTCCCCTGCCAGGTTTCTGTGGGACACTGGAGGATATTATTTACACAGGGATGCCACAGAACTGAAGCAAATGCTCACCATTTCCTCAGTGGAGGAGCTGGAAGAAGGCAAGGACTGAGGCACAGGAAAGGGCTGTGATTTCTCATGGACCACAAAAGCTTTGAAAATGCCTCTTTCCTGTGGCTTGTGGGAGGGAGAATCCAGCATGGACAGAGAAACACAAAGTGACTTTAGGGAAAGGATGTGGCACTTGGGGACACGGGTTAGTGGTGGCTTGGCTGTGCTGGGCTAACAATTGAATTTGGTGATCTTGGAGTCTTTTTCCAACTTTAACGAGGGGAAGGTGGCTCCTGCCTGCTTTGTAAATCCCTGCTTGGCCTGGAATATCCAGTTTAGCTCATCTGGGAGCTGGACAGAGGCATTCCAGAGGCTGGAACTGAGGGAAGAGGCTGCTGCCTCCAGTCTCTGTCACACATGTGTGACCACAGCCAAGGTCCCAGGGAGGATCAGAGTGATGCCCTGTCCTGCTGCAGACACATCCATGTCAGAGATTTTCCTCCTCCCTCCTGCTCTTTCAGCTTGCATTAAATCCACTGGAAACTCTCTGCTGAGCAGAGCCCACACATGTAATCCCCCCAAAACAAACATTTTCCAGCTGACAACAGGGAGTTACCACAAGCCTGGGGTCTGCTTGCTTGGCTGTGCTCAGTAATTGCAGCTCCATTCAATACTTGGAAGGGTGTTTTTGTGGGAATAGTTGGTGTTTTCTTGTTTCCCAGTCTTGGCATGGAAGACAAGTGGAAACTGGTCCAGGATGTATCAACAGGGTCACTCACAATATTCATCCCAACCATGCCCTGCCCTATGGATTCTTCCAAATCTGTCACACAGCTGTGAGCAGTCCCAGAAACAGTGACTGGGTGGGTTGGGATTGGTGCTGGGCTGCAGAGAGCTTTCCTTCTGAGATTCCAGGCAATCCATTTCACCTCTTTGTGCCTCAGGTTCCTCCCCACCTTTTCCTTTTCCTGTCTGCTCTTGCTGACATGGAAGCTGTTATTCCTACAGAGGCATTCTCACTCTTGTTGTGCAGTTTCTGGCAGAGACACAGCCTAAAACTACTCTGGTGGAAGTGTAAATACAACCACTTTGTCTGAAAGGAAGGTTTTAGTGAGATATTTTAGTTTAGGTTTAAACAATGCCCTGAAAAACAAAACACTTCACAACTTTTTATTTAGAGGTGGTTTTGGGTTTTACCCTAAACACACTGATAATTCAGAAGAGCCAAAACCTAAAGCTCTTCCTTGCACACAAAAATTGCTAGCATCAATTCCCAAACTCACCCTGCTGGCCTGAGGGGTCTGCTGGGGGATGCTTGTGTGGGTGACACTGCTGGGACTGGCTGAGCTGCTGGTGGGATGTGATGGCAGAGTGATTTGAGCCCCAGCCTCTTCCTCTGTGTCCCAAGGAGCAGCTGGACAATGAGATGTCTCATTTCCACGGCTGGATGTGGTCAGTTACAGGTGAACATATGCTGCTCCTCTACAGGGACCCAGACATTGCTGAGCAGTACCAGGCTGAAGCTGCCAGAGCTGCATTCATTCCTTTCCCTCTGAAATCCATTCTCTCCCTTCCTTTTCATGATCTCCATGGAGCTGAGACTGTAGAAAGCTGTTTGCATTCCACGAGCCTCATACATGGCTCCTTTAGTAGCATCCCTGAATTCATAAGCTTGTCAACCTATTTTTTTTTTTTTTATTTTTAATAGAGCTGATGACACCCCAAAAGCAAATGGAAAGGAATAACCTGTCTGGATCCCACCTCTGCAAGAAAAAAAGCAAAACAAACCAAAAAATGTCTTTTTGTGTGACAGGGAAAGGAAAGGAGAGATGAAAACAAAGGGAAGGAGGAAGGGGAAGGGGAAGGGGAAGGGGAAGGGGAAGGGGAAAGGAAAGGAAAGGAAAGGAAAGGAAAGGAAAGGAAAGGAAAGGAAAGGAAAGGAAAGGAAAGGAAAGGAAAGGAAAGGAAAGGAAAGGAAAGGAAAGGAAAGGAAAGGAAAGGAAAGGAAAGGAAAGGAAAGGAAAGGAAGCTACAGAATGTGTGGATATGGGGACACGGTTTAGTGATGGACATGGCAGTGTTGGGTCAACAGCAGGACTTAATGATCTTTAGGGTTTTTTCCAGCTTTTCCTTGACTTCAGTTCCCTCCCTCTGGCTCCATTTGACACAGAAAGTAGCAATCACAGCCTGGGGCATTTTTATTTCTTTATTTTTTTTTTAATAAACTTTATTCTATATTACAAATAGTTGTTTGTTTTTTTTTTTTCTTTTTTGTTCTGGACTGCAAAATAGGAATGCCTTATATTTACATACACAGGTATACAATTAATTATAACAAAGGTACAGAAGCTTTGCCTTTACCAAGTAACAACGGGATTCCAATTTAAATAGTATAGATTTTATTTCTTTATTTTTTAACTAGGATCAGTTCAAAAGAAAATCAAACCAACAACAACAACAACCTAAGAAAAAAGGATCCCAACCTCCTTTCTAATGCTGTCTTGACATCTCTTTGAGGCTGTTAGTAACACTGTGGTGAAAGGAAATGTCTTTCCATTGATTTTAAGTTGGAAGCTTTAGCAAAACAGAGAATGAGACTTCTGGGCTCACATATATGTCCAAGACACAGGGGCAGACACAAGGAAGGGCCTCTCTTGTGACCTTAAATAATCCAGTTGCCTCTCAATTCCTTGGGGAAAACACTGGGAGCATTTAGCTAGCACCTAATCTCTCTGCTTCCTTACCCCAGCCTGGGCTGGAAAGTGGAATTTCTCCAGGGAATGGAGAAAGAGCAGCATAGAAAGTTTAAATAACACCAAGTTTCTCTTAAGATACTTCAGAAAGGACTTCAAGCTTGGACATGTGCCTTGGTTTCTCCAACTGGCTCTTGTGCCTCAGTCTATCTGAAAGAGAACAGCAATTTCTCCACTGGGGAATGCCAGACCACACCAGTAAGAGAAAGGAATGCTGAAAAGAGCCTGAATGTCCTGGTTTTCCCTCTGTTTTCCACACCCAAGTTTGCTTTACTGAGCTTCCCTGCACACTGCTCTCTGCTGCGAGCGTCTTTGAGGTGATCTGTTTCCAAGCAGAAAGAATTTCTTGAGGTAAACTCTCCATTTTTAGAACAGAAGATTAAAAAATAAAAACAAAAAAACAACCAAACAAAACCAACCAAACAATGAACAAACAACAATAACGACAGAAATCAAACACGAGACAGGTTGGTTAGACTAAGCAGCTTTATAACTTCAGTGGGGTTTTTGGTGGGTTTATTTTTCCAAGTGTAAATTCTGTTTGTTTTATTTGTTTTTTTACTTTTTTTGACATCTTTCTACATTTTTTTATTTTTTTTTGCTGTTAGCCTGTGTCCCTTTGGGTACTTCTCCAAGTGTAGAGAACTGAGCCATCCCAAATAAAGCACTGTTGACAAGCTCTGTTTTCAAAGCATTCTCCACAAAATAGTCACTCCCAGTAAGACAACACTATTTTTTTTTGGAGAAAGGGGCGCTGCACAGTCACAGAGGTGAGGGAAAACTGCAGGATTCCATGGACCAAACACTACCCTGAAATGGGAGCTACACCAGGTGCAAAGCAGGAAAATTCAGGCTGGGAATGGGCAGGAGGTTGAAGTTCACACCATGATGTTGAGGTTCACGTGTTTCAACAATTTCTTGCTCCACAGCACACCAGGTTTGGATGGGAAGAGTTAGGACATCCCAAAACCTCCACCTGCCCTGGAGGACAACTCTCACTACTTATCAAATG
This sequence comes from Poecile atricapillus, assembly GCF_030490865.1. Lineage (NCBI taxonomy): Eukaryota > Metazoa > Chordata > Aves > Passeriformes > Paridae > Poecile > Poecile atricapillus. Next base: position 2,831,318 of record NC_081289.1, on the reverse strand, counting down.
TACAGAGCAAATTGTCCTGGAATCACTGATGCTGTGTGGTCACCCAGGGAAGCTGTGGCTGTCCCTGGATCCCTGGAAGTGTCCAAGGCCAGGCTGGATGGGGCTTGGAGCACCCTGGGGTAGTGGGAGGTGTCCCTGCCCATGGCAGGGGGTTGGAAAGAGATGATCTTTAAGGTCCCTTCCAACCCAAATCGTTCTGTGATTCCATGATTCTGAGCATCCTTTGTGCAGACACAAACGATGGTCCCACTTAGCAGAGCTCTGGGACTAAGTCATTCCTGTTTCAAATCTTCCTTTGGAAGAGTCTCCCACATAGCAGTGTCTGTTCCCAAAGCACTTTGCTAAAGCCTTGGGGAAGGACAGATCTACATTTCATGTTTTGACTTAGTTCTGAACAATTGTCCTCATTTTGGCTATTGTGTGCTTGGATTTTTACCTCACAGGCATCCCAGACTCCAGGAAACTCAGAGGGGAAGGCTTCAACAGCAAAGCTGACCACTGACTGGGCTCTTCAAATTTGATCTATCAGTTTTCAACAGCATTATTAAAAATAATGACACTTATCTGGTTTGCTTGGTCTCATTCCCTTCGTGGCAAACATTTTCCTGTAAGTGAATGCACAAGATTGGGAAACTTTGGTAATCACTTTTCAATCAAAGCAATTACCAAACAAAATTCTGCTGGTAAATCTTCATGACCCAATCAATTTAATGGTCTTCAGTGTCAAAGATTCAAGATAAAACAACTGCAGTGGTAACACTACAGGGATGAAAAGTGGCACAGCTCTCCTATCTACTGGAGCAAGGTTGGTGTGTGCTGGGTTGGACCAAACCTTTGGATATGTTCAGGACAGGATGAAGAGTGGGAAGAGAAGGACTGAGGCATGTTTTAACATTCAGGCTGTGATTTTAGAGTTCTTTTCCAACCCAAGTGAATCTGTGGTTCTACACTAGGAGAGGAAGGTGACCTCGGGTGGCTGAATTTCTCCTTGATGGTTCTCCTGCGCTGTCTGTTGGAGAGCGAACAATCTCCACCACCTCATTCCGGACACACACAAACTTCCCCACACCGGTGTTCACTGGAAGGCTCAGCCTGCACCAGCACACGGTGTGATGGATCAGGTCCCAGATCCCTGTCACTGACAGCTGAGTCCCACTCATGAGGACATGAGGTGTTTGCAGAGGAGCTGTCCACCCTTTGCTCCTCTAACCCAGCAGCAAAGCCCCAGTCCAAACCCTGCAGTGAAGAAATAATCTTGAGTCTCTCCACAGAACCTCAGAGAGTCCTCAAGAGTTCCCTTTCCCCTGTTTCTGATGGTGCTGCAGGTGTCAGCATTAATTTTTTGATTGCAGTGCTTGAGAAACGCCCATAAAGATCAGCCTATCATCTGGAATATTCTGGATATTAGGAGCCTGTCCATGGGCTTCTAGGAACTTTGGCTCCAGCTCTCTCCATGGGGCTTGAAAAACAGTGTGGGACACTACCTATTCATCAGGAATTTTTGGTCAAGTGTGGAAAGGGAGGTGGGGGAAAAGAAATCAAGGGAAAAGAAAACATCCGTGTTGTAGTAGGGCTCATTCTTCTGCTTGTGTCTTTGTTTTTAGTTGTATTTTACATGCACTTAAAAAATAGCTCAACAGGTGAGGCTGGGAAGAAAGATGCCAAGACTTCTCATAGACTGGGGGATTCTGGGACACTGGTTGGAAATGGGAAGGGCACTGAAGGGGACAGGGGAGGAAGCCCACGCATTTACATCACAATTCTGGCACATTTTCCAAGCAAAAAAGCAAATCCAGCTCAAACACCAAAATAAAGAGAAACAGAAAGACAAAAAAAAATAAAGAGGAGATGAAAGAGAAGCAAAACGCAGATTTTCTTTCAAATCCTGGGCATGGGGGAAAGAAGAGGGTGGAGAGAAAGCAGAAATGCCTAAATGGGAAGTTGGAAAGGGTTAAGACACCAATCTCCTGGTGCTTCCCATTTCCCCTAAGTGTTTCATTCTCAGTGTCTCTGAGGTGTTCAAGTTTTTCTCGAAAAATATATATATATATAATATACAGATGAAAAACTCCGTACCAGCAAGAAGAAATAAAATACCAACCATGGAAAACAACCATAACAAACCAAAAACACAGCCCTGAAAACATCAAAAAGAAACAGGGTGAGTCTCAGATTTCCCCTGTGGTGTTCCTCTGACTTCAGTAACAGTGCAGGATCACACCCAGTTCATTTTGATACTTTTTTTTTTTATGTTAAACAGCTTCTTCTTCCTCTCATGTGCGCATGTCCAGGCAGGATCGCCCATCACTCATAACCACTTCCCTCCAAGCCAGCTCTTTGTCCTTAGACTCCTACCATCCAGCTGTGAGTACAAGGCATGACAATAGAGTCCATATTTATCTTTTTGTGGCACTTTGTTTGTCAAAACCTTTGGTTTCTTCCTTTTTTTTTTTTTTAATTTTTCCCTTTTTTTTAAATTTTTTTTTTTTTTTAAATTTACGTACTTATAAAAAATACTGTGTTTGTGTTGTTTGTTGTCATTTTCTTACCACTGGCTCTGGTGGGACTTCCCACTTTCACAGCCATAATCAATGGATCTGGAACATGCGCCGACGTTACTAAGATGGGTCAACAAAACCATGGCAGAACCAACCAAACCCAAACCATCCCCAATGCGCAGGCCTCTCAAAACTGCTGAGATGTCCATAAGGTGCATGATGAGTCCATCAGCTCAGCAATCCAACAGAAAGCAAGCAGAACCAAAGAAAAAAAGGAAGGAACGCACACGCGCACACAGATACACACGCACACGCACGAAATAATCGGAATTGTAATCAAGAGAGAAATGTCTGGGGGTTTAAAACCAAGACGTGTCCCTAAGTTTGCTGTTTCAACGTGAATCTGGTGATTTTCTCCCCACAGACACGTCCAGTTTTGGACTGCTGTTCTTTGAGTGGTTTTGGACTCGCCTACGTGTGTATCTGCTTGGCTGAAGGAAACCCTCCCGCTGACTGACTCCTGCTTGCACCAAATCCCCCCTCACACACGCTCAGGATCTGTCACTCCCAAGAGGTTCTGGTTTGATAGCAAGGGACAGGAATAAACCCAAACCAACTCGCTCTGTAATCAATTTACACACCCTGCCTGCACCCCTTCCTCCCTTCAGGTGCAAAGCAGATCCAGGCTGAGGCTCCGAGGATGGGGTGAGGTGGATGTGGGCTGATTCTTCAGCCACTCCTCCGTCTGCCAGGGAGCTCTGCTCGTGTCTGGGGAGATGAATGCTGACCCAGCTCTTGCCTCCCTGGTGTACAAAGAAGGTTCTCCACTCCCCAGGAGTCTCTAATCATGGTGTTATCTGGGCTGGCAGCCGTGCGAATGGAACAGCTGAAGGCAGAAGAGATGCAGGAGCTCACTCCCCTTTGGTTGGCCATGAAACAAGTTGAGATGTTCTGGAGAAGCTGAGCAGAGGATGGGACAGGGAGGGTGATCCCCCACAATTGTCCCACGGTAACAGTGATCCCTGAAGGGATAAGAAGTGCAAAGAGAGATAAAATCCTTCCCAGGCAGCAATTGTGCCTTCAGCAAGGCCTGTTGGTTCCAGAAGTGGAGAAGAGGAAAGGACAGGAGTTGGCACCAAAAGGCAGATGGGCTCACAGCAGTTCAGAGACCTCCAGAAGACAGGCAGTTCGGCTGGGGGGATCTAGGTAGAATTTTTTTGCAGTGTTTCATTTGGATTTCCTCCAAGATTTCCTTCCAAAATGTGTGGTGACATTTCCTCATAGGAGTGGCTTGGAAGGAAGGCTTTACCATCAGCCCCGTGCACCACCTCTCTTCACAGCAAGCATTTCACTAACCCTCTGATATTCCACTGTGGGAAAACAACAGCTGTGTTCCAGTCGAGGAAACAAAATGGAAAGAACAGCTTAAAAAAAATAAAATTAAAAAAACCCTTCTGGTTCTTCTTTCGAGGCTGAGCTCCTTGCCTGGAACAAACCGAGGCCTGTGGCTCCTGCTTTCCAAGCCGAGGTGGGAACGAGGGGGATGATGCTGTGTTGTCCACTGCCAGGAGGAGCAGAACCACCACCACGGATGGATGCCACCGAGCAGAGAGAGCGCTTTGCTGCAGGGCTACGACCAACAGGACACGACGGGAAAGATGGAGGGGGACACGCGGCTCTTGGAAAAATAAGAAGAACCATATGAAACACGTGGGCAGGGGAGCGCCGGTCTCCTCGTCCCCTCTTGACCCTTTCCCTGCCCCAGGAGAGCAGCTGATTGCCCGGGCAGGATGAGCCACAGCGGTCCTGCTCTGGACGGAGCTGTGGCATTTCTCAGGGAGCCTCGAGGCTCCTCTCCCAGTGGGTCACTATCAAGAGACAGAACTGCAGCGGCTCTGCAGGAGAGGAGCTGGGTTGGCTCTGCCCTCCAGGAGCCCTGCAGGCAGGCTGCCTTCCCCTCGGGGACACTTGAGTAATACTGAGTTCGTTTCCATGTCCGCTCCAGAGGCTACAGCCCTCGGAGGGCAGTTAAAGCAGCATGACAGAAGTTTCCTCCCAGTTTCACCTCTGCAGAGCGAGGACGTGATGCTGGGGGAGGGTTGGTGGGGTTTTTGAGTGTGTTCAATAGTTTCTCTCTAGGGCAAAAGGCAGAGGGGAAGCTGTGAAAAGGAGAGCTCCATCCGAATGTCTTCACGACCCCAGAGCCAAGATTCCTCTGCAGTCTTTTCTTTGAACCCCGGGGCTCTGTCGCTTTGTCCATAGATTTGGGAAGAGAAGGGAAAGAGAGAAAGAGAGAGAGGGGGAGAGAGGGAGAGAGAGAGAGGAGCGCTGTTCGGGTGACTCTGCTTACAGCCCATCAAAACTTGCACTTGGTAAAGATGATGATCTTGAGTGAGGCACGACTTGGTTTATCCCTCCCAGGGTGTCCCTGGCAGGACAGTTCTCAGCTGTCTATGCTCATGAGGGTTATGACTTGTTCAAGTTTGTAGGCTAGTTTCTGTTTCCCAGCCTGGTCGTCTTGATCGAGGGCTCCGAGAATCTGGAAAAGGAGAGAGGAAGAAGTGATAGGAATTTCTGTTTCTTTCCCCAAAATGACTGAGCCCAGCATCTTAGAGCAGCAGAGAAGGGTTAGCTTTCTCTAAAGCAGGTCCCAGCCTTAGCTTAGATCACTCAAGGTAGGTCAGTCAGCCAGGAGGGAATTAGGCAGGAAGTTTGGATTTGATCTGACTCAGTGCAGACCTCTGGATCGCAACCAATGAAATGGATTCTTATCTTGGAGATCAGTTATTTATTTATGAGCTTTATCCATCACCTGGCCATGCCACTTGAGATGCCCTAAGGTGTCTCACATGGCCTTCAATACATAGAACCATGTTGGACACCTTAAAGTCAGTGCTGGACCATTTTGGGGTGTTTTAGGGGGATCTGGAATGACATTGGGCACAGTCCTTAAGCAACTTTTGGCCACCTTGGGTGTAAAGCTCAGGTAGGGCTCCTCTGGAGTGAGTTAACATCTGACCATCACCTACTTCAAATCCAGCTGAGCCTGATTGAACAAGAGAGACAAAAATAACAGGGATCCAGAAAGGAGTTCTGAGGAGACCCAAAATCCCAGACCTCCCCTTTCCAAGCCCCAGGCCTTGTTTCTCATTCCTTAAATCCTTCACCCTCCCAGCCAGGATGCAGACAGGTATCAGTGACACACCCTGGGCATGGGTGGGCTGTCCCCTGTCCCCCCAGAGGTGCCCTCAGGCTCTTACCTCCTCGCTGTACTTGCCCACGTAGGAGTAGATCTCGGAGAGCGCGCTCATGGTGTTGAACTCGTTCATGTGCATGCGGGACTGCTCAGCCAGGTAAGCGTTCATGTCCTGGTCGCTGATTGCTGGCATCTTGCCGATGTCTGAGTAGTACCTGAGGGCCACAAACACAGGTCTTTCTTGAGGGGAGGAGCAGGAGCTCAAGAAGTGAAATCCATAAACAAAAAGGAGCCAAAAATCACACTTAGTGTTGGGCTTTTCTGGTTCCTCAGTGAAATACCTGCTCATGCTCTTCTTTTACAGCAAGAAAGGCGACCTAGCCCAAGTGGAAATGGCTGAGCACTAATCCTGAGCACCGTGTGTTGTATTCACCCCAATCTGAGAATGAAGCCCCGGGGAGTATCCTGTAAACTTTCCCTGTGCCATCAATAGGAGCTGGATTGAAGCTGGATCACCTTGTCGGACATTCAGAGGCTTACAGCCCTGCCTCTCTTCCCAGAGAGACCTCACTGCCCACTGAGAGCTCAGGACTTCACTCCCATGCACAGAAAAACCCCAAATATTTGTATTTTTCCCATGCACAGAAAAACCCCAAATATTTGTATTTTTCCTTGCACCATTCTCTCCACTACAGCTGCCCCCATTGCTAACATCACCCACCTTCCCCACACAATCCAGTCTATCCCAACAACTCTCCTGCTCAGCATCTCCTTTTTTGCCCCATATTTTAAGCTGGACTGATATTTGTGGCAACAGACTTCAAGTCCAGCCTGAGTGGGAAAAACCTGCTTTTCCTAGGAGTCAACAGCATTCCCCTGGAGCTCAGGAGGACTGGGGGGTGATCCATAGGATCTGGATCCCCCAGAACCATTGCCCAGCAGGCATCATCTGCAGAGTGATGTCTCTTTAAGGAAGTTGCTATTTTTGATGTCCTTCCTCCCCTGGGTAAGGCAGGTCTTGGAGGACAAGGTTTGCAGAAGGTAATCAGTCACTGTCACTCGCAGCTGTGCTCTGCTGTCAACTGGTTAATTAGACGCCATCATTTACATTTTTAATTTCTGCAATTTGACATTTTGTGCACAAGGAAAAAAAAAAAAAAAAGAAGAAGAGAAAAAAAAAAAAGCCCATAGCTGCAGCAATCCACAATTTTATAATTAGGAGGCAGAGGGGACAGGGAGCCAAAAGAGCTGACAGGTGTCCTGTAAACAGCGTGGAGACACCTGCTGAGATGGAGGCTGTTTGCCACTGCGGAGAAATTGGACACTGAAGTGCTGTGTGATGAGGATCCTTGAGGTGGATGAGTGGGAAAATACTCCGTGACAGAGCAGGACGGGCAGCTGCTGGAGTGTCCTGTGGAAGACAGAGCAGTGCAAGAGCATGGGGGGAAACCCTTCCACACCAGGAGGCTCCAGTCGTGCTCAGACTGGTTTTGTGTCCTTCAGTCCCACCCTGATTTACTGCAATGGGTCACTCTCTGTTGATATCCTGGTTTTGCTGGTGGCATGTTGATGTAATCCATGAGAGAGGGAGGCATAGGAGACAGAGATCCTTCTTGCCTGACATTTTCCAAAGCAAAACTCTGTTTCACCATAAAAACTCGTGCAAATCTCATTAATTTTACTGCAACTTCCAGCAGGCACAAAAACATCTCTCTCCCTGGAGTCCTGGCATTTTGTCTTCTGGGCTTAGGACCAGCCAGAAATCTTAGTCTAACTCAGTCCCATTGATTTGCAGAAAGACTCTAAAACTGTAGTGATTTTAGAGTAGGTATGCTTTATTGGCAGGCTCGGGCACACGGGGGATTGCTCTTTTGAAAACCTGCTCAAAAATTACTGCCCTCACATTTTTTATTTATCTTTTAAAGCATTATCTATGTATAGGATTGCACAAATTATTTTATGCATATTTATTTTTTGGTTTTTAATTTATTTTTTATTTTTGCCTCATATGTTAATCAGTTCTATGCTTTTCTGGGCAGGTGCAGTTTACTCTGGTGGTTGCAGGGTGGTTGTTAGAGGATGAAGGCTCAAACTTTTTTGCATTAAACTTTTCGCTTTTTTGTTTTGCATGTGTGCTGTCGTTCTTTGGTAACTGTCTAAACTATTGGATTACTTCTATCTATCCAGTTTAGGAGTCTGAGGGCCCCACTTATTTAGGTCTTCTGCATTTTTGGCCTTTTATATTTAGGTTATTTCTTCTTATACAAGAGGACAAGAAGCTCACGTTCTTGCGAGCGCTGTAGAGGTTTACATGGGGATGGTAAAAGGTTACAGACAGTATCTGATTTCTGTTGAGTTTAATACATTCTAAAAGGCAAAAATATATATTCAGGTTAACTATTTACTTAATTAATTAAATTTTAAACTCTCTAACTTCCTGTCTCACCATGGTCTAACTGTTTCTCCTTCTTAGTGCTCCAGTGAAAAGTGGTGTGGGTTTGTTTTTCTTTACGCTCTGCCTGGCCCTCCGTCCCCGAGTGGACCTGGACAGTTGTCTGTGAGTAAAGTGAGCATCTGGAAATCCCAGGAGGCCCTGTCCTGCAGAACTGCCCCCAGGAGAAGATGCTGAGCTTGAAGAATAAATATTTCTTAGACCTTTGTTACTCCCAGAAAAAAAAAAAAAAACAGGTCTTGGCATCACCTGCTGGAGAAGATCAGATCTGTGCTGCACAAGGGATCTGTGCTGCATCAGGAATTGGTGGCATCCATAACATGGCTGAGAAAACAAGGAATCTTATGGTCAAAAAGCAAGGAATCTTATGGCCAAAAAGCAAGGTGTGCCTTGGCACTGGAAAAAAAAGAGTCCATGTGCACATTTCACATAATTGTGAAAAATAGGCTGCAAAGAAAGGAAATGCATTGATTTATGGTGCCTGAAAAGAGAGCAGCTCCTCATGAATGTGGGATAGGCACCCTCCAGATGGGTGAAATGAGAAGAGAAGGGGGCTCATCACAGCAAAAAATAAATGGGGTCAGCGGAGGAAATCAGAGGTGCCAATCTGGCTCTGACAAGCAGTTAAAATTCTCCTTTTCCTCTCTGGCTGAGCTGTCACCAAGTGGTGGCAGGATAGTGGGTGTAGGGACAGGGTGCTCCCAAAAACTGGAGCACAGACACACTTATCAACTCCTTCTCCAAGTTTGTCCTGCTTCCTTTCCACCTGGTAGCAACAGACCCTTGAATTTGTGACTCACAGGGGTTTGAAAGCTCCCCATCCCTCTCCAGCCCTGCAGAGATCATTCCCCAGCAGCACAACACTCCCATGACTCATCCAAGCAAGGAAAAGCAGCAGGAAATGTTCCCTGGAGCCCAGGATGGGATGCACAGATCTGAGTTTGAAGAATCAGAGTTTCAGGGCTCTGGCCATGACAGACTCCCAGGATGTGATCTCAGTGTTCTGGGGCCAAGGGCCATCACCCACCAAAGTATCCTGGTCTCCTGCAGACTCAATTCCCTGGCATCACACACCTAAACAGTCATTTCCCACTAAACCAAGGTATTTTTGTGGCAATTCCCTGGCATCACACACCTAAATAGTCATTTCCCACTAAACCAAGGTATTTTTGTGGCAAAAATAAAAGAAAAATAAAAGAATAAAATAAAAAAGTAGGGGAAACAAATGTTCCAATACCCCAATCGAGATGAGTGAGAAGACATAATATCCTTCCATCCAAATTCTGCCATGGCCCAGTGACTTATTTATGCAGAAGAGTTTCTAATGAAGCCATCACTGCTCTCTAAAGAAATGATGAATGTGTGTATTAAAGCATCCTAGCAGGAAGATGACAACATCCCTGCTGAGTCTTTATTTGCCTTCGATTCCAGCCCAGATCCTCAGAGGTATTTAGAGCCTCTCTGCCATTTGCATACCCCTAATGCAAAAACCACTGAGAAGCTGTCACCAAACCCCAGAGACCCTTCCATTTCCTCTGCTGGAATTTGCAAGGCTGCCTGTGCTGTTCCCGGCACCCCTGCAGCTGACAGCTCCCACACCAGAGCTGGGCTGGGAGGCAGTGCCAGGGCTGCTCTGGCACCTGTGGAGGGCCACCAGGTCTCACCTGAGACAGGGACAGGTCTTTGATTCACACTTCCACAGCAGGAGGCTGAGAACACAAGACTGAGACAGATTCCCTCCAAATGAGACAAGGTAGCAAAGCAAAGCAGCAAATTTAGCTTAACCTGCCTCCAAAAGCTCAAGAGTGAGAATCCTGAGCAGATTTGCTGCTACTTCTGTACTCCAGCTTTGCTCATCTCCAGTGGATCCTTCCCCAGATGATTCCAGAAGATCCTTAGATGAATATCAAAAGATCCAGCCTAATGTGTCTGAGTTTCCCCATATTCACAGGAGCAGCCTCCATTCTCACCTCAAGGCTCTCCATCCTCTGAAGTGACGACAGGAAATTTGTTCATCAGACTTCATAAGCAGTTAAAATAATGAGGAACTGGGGTAAAGTCATCATTCCAGCACTCCAGCTCAGATGTGAGGATGACTAGGCCATGGGATGTGTCCTCACAGGTATCACGAGCACAGCAGTGCATCCCAGCCTGCCTTGAACTGGAGGCAGAGCCCAGGAGACCACCCATTGCCACTGCTGGATGGAGAAGGATTTGGGATGTGCCAGGACACAGTTGGCACTCTTATACTGAAAAAAATAATTATTCTTGTTCCTTCCAACCTTATCTTTCCCTGGCTTGGTTTAGTTTTGTTTTGTTTCATTTTGTTTTCCCGAGGAAAGCGACACAACAGTGACCTGGGCATACATCACAGTGACCTGGTAATACATTCTGTCCTCTGTTTATCCAGGGATAAATGTTCTTTCCCTCGGTAGATGGGGAAAGGCTCCTTAGCAGAGCTGTTTCACAAGAATGACTGTGCCTGCTGCCGCTCATTAACTCATCAAAAGAGAAGAGAAAAACCACGTTACCAGTGCTTCCTCCTCAGCCCGAAATTTCCCAGCACAGCCCATGGTTTAGGCAGCTTAGCATGGAGCTAATTGCCTTCCAAAAGATCTTTTTGTCATGGCTGTTGTTTGTCGCTGGGATGGGACTGCACTCATTAATAATCATTTTAGCATATGAAAAGCTTGTAACGAATCCATGTGCTGCAGACGGCAGACGCAATTACTGCAATAACATAATTAGGGTTATGCAATAGCCGGCTGTATCCAGACCACTGGAGGAGAGAGAGGTGTGTGAAAGGGATCTGGGGGACTGTTCCAGCAGGGAAGAGCTGGTGGAAAGCTTGGGAACAACCAGCTCTTTTATGGGATGCAGCGAAGCAGTGCAAGGACATGCTGTGAGTCCTTGCACTGACACAGAATGGCAGTTTGAGTTTCCTGGGAAGCGCTGGAATAGATTGCCCAGGGAAATCAGGGATACCCCTGGATCCCTGGAAGTGTCCAAGGCCAGGCTGGACAGGGCTTGGAGCAGCCTGGGATAGTGGAAGGTGTCCCTGCCATGGCAGAGGGCAGAATGAGATGAGTTTCAAGGTGTCTTCCAGCCCAAGCTGTCGAAGGGAACAATTCTGTGTGTGCAAGCCCTAGAAATGACAACGCTTTTATTTTGCCTGTTCATGGCTTTTCCTGTTGCTTCTCCCCTCAGAATAAACAGTGGAGGGTTAATGGGCAGCACTGGCTCAGTGGCTGAAGGGTGAACTGGTGCACAGGTAGTTCCTCTGAGAGAGGAGATCACCTCAGAGCAGAGGATGTGTGGGGCTGCGCCCTCAACACATGGACACATTTTCATCTTGCCAGCTGAAAGCTGCCCTGTGTAAGAACAGCTTTTTACCGTGATGAGAAAACATTGGGATTTTTTATTTTTTATTTTTTTTGAGATGAAAAGTGAAGAAAGACAAGTGAGCAGTCTTCAGATACGCCAAAAGCTGCCCCGGAGAGGGAGGGAATGAGCTGTACCCCCTGCATGGGGATGTCTGAGCTTTAATTACAGCCAGGGAGATTTTGGCTGCCCAGCAGGGAAAACACTGATGGGAAGGACAGGGAAGCACGGGAATGAATTGCCTGAGGACAGCAGAGGCTCTGTTGTTGGAGGCCTTTAAGAATGGGGTAGACAAGCATCTGTCAGGAAGGCTTTAGACAGAGCTGATCCTGCCCTGAGGCAGGAGATGGTCGGGTTGACCTCCCGAGGCCCCTTTCCAGCACTGTTTTTTATTATCTCCACTGACAGCACCCCCTGCCTTGACCTTTGGTATGCTACTTCTTGAGCCTTCTTTCCAGCAGAGAGAGAGGGGGCACAGAAAACTCGTTTTTTAGAGTAGAGCCAGGATTTACACCTGTCATGTGATGTTCTTTTTAAAAGCCCTGAGAGTTTCTCCTTAAAACCTCAATAACTCACAATGTTAGGGTACATGCAGCTTTTTATTGCATTAAACTGGTCCAGTTCGCCTTTCTTTCTAAAGTTAGCTGCAAAGTAGCCAAAAGGCATCACAGGTAGAGATTTCCTAGTGACTTGAGAGCCCTGAAACCCCTGACACACGGGGTAGGTGAAATCCCAAACGGGTACAGGCTGTTTTGTGTACTCCAAACACGCTCTCAAAGCTCTTCCTAACAAGATCTAGACCTCGACATCTGAAGGCTAATGGGATGCAAATCACAGTTGCTTCATGAATCATCAAATCAGAAATGTTTTGGGTTGGAAAGGGCCTTTAAGATCATCCAGTTCTGTCCCTGCCATGGGCAGGGACACCTTCCACCATCCCAGGTTGCTCCAAGCCCTGTCCAGCCTGGCCTGGGACACTTCCAGGGATCCAGGGACAGCCACAGCTTCTCTGGGCACCCTGTGCCGGGGTCTTCCTACCCTCTGAATAAAGAATGTCTTCCAAGCATCTCACCTAAATGTCTGTTTTTCAGTTCAAAATTGTTCCCCCTTATCCTAAAAGTGTCTGTACTTGTAAAGAAAAAGAGTAGATGAGACCCTGGCCTCAGGAGCTGGGTAGCACCAGCTATGTCGGGCAGTATTTGCACCCAGGTTAACACAATAAAACGCAAATGTTATAATTCTGAATCCCACATACCAGATCACTTTAAGCTTCTTTTGATCCTGAACCTGGCAAGCCTGTTTTGAATGGTCCTCATTGGATGACTCTCAAGTTAAGAACACTTGTGATGTCTCCATTGACTTTAAATTTTCTTTGAGGGTCTTTTTTTCAACGCACAATAAGCAGCCAAAAGGAGACCAAGTCCCTGCAGGGTTGAGGAAAAAAAAAAGAGCACCAGATCCTCTCCTTGCACCCCTGCAGGTGTTTTGGGCACCAGTGTGAAATGGAAAAACTCTTTGACTTCTGCTTTTTGTGCTCTGCCCCTTTTCAGTCTCCCACATCCCTGCTTCCGTGCCAGGCTTCAGTAGGGAAACATCATATTGATTGTGATGCAGGCAATTAAATGGTGTTAATGAAGTTCAAACAAGTGTTATCATAAGCTTGGCAGCATGGAGAGAAATGAAAGGTCAGCCACAGCCCTTTGTCATTTTTCAGTGTGGCGTTGAATGCTAATGAGACAGTCCCAATTAGAACAGCCTCCCCTTTGTATTGCTTGGGGATTGCATCAAATGCTCCCAAGTTCTCCAGATTTCCAGGCTCAAAGGGGACATTTGAAGTAAACTTGAAAAGATGCAGATCTGAAGCTGCTCTAATGTAAATTCAGCAGAGCCTATGGAGTTTTACTAACTGAAGTCAGATGAGATTCGGCACCACCGTTGCCATTCTTTCCCTCTTCTTTTTTTTTTTTTTCAGTAGACTCATATAATGATAATTGAAAAGCCTCCACTTTGTTTTAGAACTACAGCCTGGCTCTTCGTGGCTTCAACAAAAGCCAACTAGCCTGTCCCAATTTCCTGGGTTAATTGTGCTGCCTCATCAGGCTTCGTGCTCTGCAGCAGGAAATCCAAGATGTGGCTGCACCGTGACACTTTTTTACCACGCTTCCAACTCTGGGTGTCTCATTTTAACACTGAACCTGTTTTTCCCCAAAAGCCAGAATTTCTCAGCTGGATTGCTTCAGTGGGCAGAATCCACCTCTGCTTCCAATAATGTTATAAAAGGACTATCATAAAATCACAGAATAGTTTGGGTTGGAAGGGACATCTGGAGGTCATCTATTCCAACCCCCCTGCAATGAGCAGGGAACATCTTCAACTAAATTTAAGTGATGCACAATAATCTTTTTGTTGCTGTTGTCAGCAAATCCATTATCTTGAATAATTATAGAAATGGGCACTAAAACAACCAGCCTCTCAAAATGTCATGGAAGATGTCAGTTTCTTATATAGTTTTCCATTAAGTCTCCAGGAAATTGCAAAAATTGGTAAATTTTAAAATTTTTTAGTTAGTCATTGTCACGCATCCAAATTCTGAAGGCAACACTTGACCCATCACAAACAAGTAACTGAAAACATGAGGAAAAAAAGAGAAAATTCTATGCTAAACATGAGCCAAACAAACAGATAAACCAGTGAGGATTCTGAAAGTCTTGCTGTCAAAATCTTTTGGAATCAAATTTCCAGTTGACCACCTTGTGGAGGTAGACCACTGGTGATGCCAGAGGCTGTAACCATTCCCCTCCCAATGCACATTCCCAGGTGGAAAACAAATATTTGAAGGATTGGAGGGAAGTCCTTTCATCCCTGCTTCCTTCTCATGCTCTGAGTTTGTGAGTCCTAAAGGCTCCACACCAAGAAACCAGAGGTTTCAAAAGGATGGCTTGGAGTAACCCAGCTCAACTCCATTCCCAGACATCTAAATCCAGAGTGTTTTAATCCAGAGTGACTCAAGTTGGGTACAAACTACCACTGATTAATTACCCTCTTAGAGTTTCCTCTTCGTCAAATAAATTAATTTGATTTCAGGTTCTTCTGATTTACTCAACCATTTCTTAAACTCCCTTTTTATCTCCTGATTTACTCTTTGAAGAAGTCTAGTGGTCTTGAAGGATGCCATCTCCAGCTGATGCTGACTACAGAAATAGCTCCAACCAGCACCAGAAGCCTTTGGATCTGGATAAACTCCCTCAAAGCACAATCGCAGTACGGAGAGAAAAAATTCATTAGCTCGGGGTAGAACTCAAATTATATTTTATTCATCCCTGATAGGTTTTTTCTTTCATCTCCCACAGCATCCAGGTGCCACTGCCTTGAGTCAGTGGAACTGACACACAAAAATAAAAGCAGGGAAGAAGCTTTAACTGTATTCCAAAACCTGCAGTCTCCCCTTGGGCTTCAGTTCAAGTTGTCAGACATCAGTGCAGATAACAACCCAGCACATGCTGGGGACAGGAATCCAGGGCTGTTTACAAGCAGCAGGAGGTGTTATGTACCTCTTTTGCAAACCCAGTTGTTTGGGAAAACTTCCAAGGAAATGCAGCACCTATTGCTGAAGATCACTGGGCACCATGATTTAGCTCCAAAAAGTTGTAAAGTGAAATCAATACTGGAAAAAAACAGACTGGAAACTGCAGCCTTTTGTTTTTCCAGAGGGGGGAAAAAAAAAAAGGTGTTTGTTGCACAAGGAAATATCCCATTTTCCACTTAAATACCTCAGTTTGTCACTCAAATGTAGCATCTCCCTGGACAAAATCAGCCAGTTTGAGATGGAAAACATTATTTGTCCATGCAAACCACCCAACCACACCAAGTGTTGCTAAAGTCACTAGAGAATGACACCTTTGGGTCACTGTTGGTACAAACTTGATTTCTAAATGGAGCCTCCAACGCTTGCTTCCCGTTATCCAGGTCAATCCAGCAATCAGCCTCAATACATACTAAGAAACTTGGACACGGTACCAAAAGTAGGTCATAATTAAGCAAGGTAGCTCATAAGAGCCTTGCAGGTTGCCTAGAAACGACATTTGCTGAAGTGTTTAACCACATCTAAAAATAATTGTCCAGACAAATCACAGACCAATGGGAGAATGGTTGGAAAAATCGCTGCCTCGTGCCGAGCAGGGGACAGAGCTCTTTGATCAGCCACACTCCTGTCATGAAATGAGAGAAAATCGTCCCCAGCAATGGCAATACAGGGATTTATAGCACAGTGTGAGGTGTCTGCAGCAGCAGAGGCCTTGTACAACCTGCAGGACATGGTATCAGTTTTAGGCCATGCCTGGGAAGTTATCCAGAAAAATCATTGCTGAACGCTGGATGCAGTGCACAGGAATGATCTGTAGGATAAACCTGCCTTTGTATTTACAGAGCAGCAACCAGTCCCCATCTGTGCAGTTCCCAAACCTGTCAATAACGCCAGGCAAGTGCAGAATATTGGAAAGCAAAGCACAGCTCCTGCTGGATGAAGAACAGGATGTGCTGTTTGCTTGTCCTGGGGGAAACCCTTCAGAAACTGAAGCCCCAGCAGGCTGCAGGAATAGATGTTTTGGTTGTATTCTCTGTGGAGCAGCTTTGCCAGACACCGACCCTTGGTACAGCAGATTGAAGTGCAGACACAGGTCTTGGAAGTGAGGACAAAATGCTTGGAAAGACCTCTGACCTGACAGAAAATACCTGCAGAGCTTCAGTCAGCAGCCTGTCAGTCGTGTGGCATCTCACCCAAAGCACAGAAGAGCCTCCAAGGGAAGTTGCTGGGGGATAATTATGAATCCCTTGGGATGCAGGCAGTGTGGGGACTGTCACAATGATGCTGAGAGCAGCAAACCACCTCAGGCCTGTGTGGAAAGACTGAGAAGCCCGTATGCTTCCCAGGGCTCACACACATCACCTCCCCTTCCTCCCCCTGCTGTTTCCCAAGAGTTTCTCCTCAAAACAAACAAAGATGGCAAACACCTTCAGCTCCCACCATTAATCAAATTTCCATCTCTGCTGCAAGACATGAGGGAATAAAAGGTTAAGGTGGAGATTTCCACTTAGCAAAAGCCAAAGACAAAAAAAGCCCCAGGGGCATTTTCCAAAAGCAACAGGGATGCTGCTTCCTACCTCCACCCACAAATTAGGGCCTGGTTGTGTCACTTGGTGTCATTCCATAGCTAAAACTCACCTTTCCACCCAGTTCTTGTAGCTGGGGATGTCCTTGGCGTAGAGGAGCTTGTTGGAGGGGGAGTCTTTGCCCAGCCGGTGCTCTGAGGTGGAGCAGGAGTCCATGAAGGTCTGAGCCACCACGGACAGGCAGGCGTCTGTGATGCTGTTTTTGTGGATGTCGAAGACGAACTGTGGGTTCTTGATCATGTTAACCCAGAAGCGCAAGGGGAGGCTGTAGGAGGGGTGGGAGAGGGGACACAGTCAGTGCACAGCTCACAGGCTTTGCTGTGTAACATCACAGCAGCAAACGGCGGCTGGGAATCAGAGATCGCGGTGTGGACATGAAGATTCTGGGATAAACTTTGCTATGCAGTGAATTCCTCCCCTAAAAAGTCTAGGGATGGTAGGGATGTCACCTTTTATCCCTGTTATCCTCACAAGGCAGATTTTTGGGTCTTAAAGTCAATATAGGCTTGTTGAACGTGCCTGTAAATTAATGGGAGTGTAATTTAGGTGATGACAAACACTCTGAATCTGTGATAAAATGAAACGGAAAGTTCACCCTGTTGTGGTTGCTCCATCAGATGAAGACAGGCATTGAACCTGTCACAAAAAATATTATGGTGTGGGTTATAAAGCATTGGAACAGGCTGCCCAGAGAAGTTGTGGCTGCCCCTGGATCCCTGGAAGTGTCCAAGAACAGCTTGGACAGGGCTTGGAGCAGCCTGGGATGGTGGAAGGTGTCCCTGCCCATGGCAGGGAGTGGCACTGGATGAGTTTAAGGTCCCTTCCAACCCAGACCATTCTGTGATTCCACACATTTGCCATTGAAGGACGTGGCTTTTAGTCCTGACAGCAATCCCATGGGAAGAGAGGTAGGTAGAGCTGCCAGGTGGAGGCTGGGAATGCTCCCTGTGTGCTAGGACACCGTGTCCTGTCACTCTCCACTGCTCCAGCCCAAGCCTGCACATGATCCCAGTGCCCCAAGCAGGAAGCAGTTGCTACATGACAGGGAAAGCTCTGTTGCCTCAAGGAAAAAATAAAAAAAAAAAAAAAAAAAAAAGGAACTGGGAAACAAGTATCACAGCCTTTGATATGAAAATATATCTGCCCTAACCAAGGAAATGCTATTCCAGTTGCAATCCAAAGCCCTTTCCCCCCTTTTTCTCCAAAGCGCAGCTCATTTGTATGAGATGCCTCGAGGTACCTTGTATGAGATACCTCCAGCCTTTGCCTCAAGCCTTTCTGTCAGGGCAAATTCACTGCAGTGATCGTGGCCCAGGAGCTGGGATGTGCCACTGAGCACAGAGCCCAGCTCCTGGCTTGCTCTCACACAGATTGTTAAGTTTACCTTCACTCTCAGCATCTTTCAGCTTAGCAAATTCTCCTGATACTCAGGATAAACTCCCCAGTTCCTCCCATTTGCTCACTGCGTTCACAACACTGTAAAAAATTCATCTCCCAGCCTGATAGATTTTGGGTAATAACCTTCCTGACACAGGGTTGACACCGTGTTTTCCTAAACCTCTGTGTGTTCTCCTGAGCCAACAAAATCACAGAGCAAATGTAAGGAAAGCCCCACACAGGGAATCCTGACAGCCAAGTTCAGGAGAAGAAAGAAATGCTATAAAAAACAGAATTATAGAGTGCTTTGGGTGGGAAGAGACCTTAAAGATCATCCAGTTCTACACCCTTGGCGTTGGGACACCTCCAGCTAACCCAGGTTGCTCCAACCTGGACTTGAACAGTCCAGGGATGGGGCAGCCACAGCTTCTCTGGACAGTCTGTGCCAGGGCCTTGGGGAAGAATAAATAAAAAATGGCAATGAGACATGATGGAGTTGTGGGAATTTAGGCTGGGAATGGAGAATCATCACTGGAAGGGGATGAGGTGGAAGTGTGAACCTTGCAGAAGTCCTTGTGCAGGTGTTTGGATGACAGACAATGCCATGGTGAGGAGCAGAGTGTGTTTGTGTGCCTGGGTGTGAGGAGGGGATTCGGGACGATGTCCCTGGCTGGTAATAATGAAGCCATGTGATGTGACATTGAGTTAATTTGATCTGATTGAACAGATTTCTTCACACTGCCCCTTTTCCCACAAACTAACACACACACTCTGCCTTCCCCCCTCCCCCCTTAAATAAACCTCCAGCTCATTTAGGCTGAGTGGCTGCAATCAGCCTTAGATTAGTGCCACAGATAATGTTAATAATATGCTAATGTTTCATTAGTTGAAAGCCTCTTTGGTGCATGGGGTTTCTTTTTTTATGTCACCGGCGCTGTGACGATCTGCCAACAGCATGGCTGGGAAAAGGAAAAAATGCATGAGCTGGGAGCCCCATGGCTCTCCTCTGCTGCTCCTTTTATAGTCCCTGTGTTTGCACAGGAGAAGGGGAGGGAGCCATTCCCCAGGGAGCTCTTTCCAGCGGGGAGACTCGGCAGAGAGGAGGCTTTTCTCCACCCATCCTGGCTTTTCCCACTGTCCCACTGCAGGGATGAGGAGGAGCTGGCAGCTGGAGCTGATGTCGCACTTTGGCACTGATGTCACTCTTTGTCACTGATGTCACCCTTTGTTACTCACTCCAGAGAAGACTCACATCCAGCTCCAGACCCTTTAAATATTTTGTACCATTGGAGATGCTCTCCTGGCCTCCAGCTGCCACCCAGGAGGGTACAAGTCTCCTGTGGGTGCTTCACATCCTCTGAGGATGTCTTGGATACCTTGAAATTGTCAGCTGGCATGAGACACCTCTGTGTGGGCAAACAAATAGAGCTGGGAATTGAAACACCCAGAGCAGATGAAGCCAGTGGTGTTGAATACTCTCCCATGGCTCCCTAGATATTTCTGTGTGATCCTGGGCACTGCAGCAATTAAAAACTTCATTTTTCCTCATCAAATCCTTCACAAATCCTGCCATTTCCATGCAATACTGGGCAAACTGGCACCTGTTCAGAAAAAGCGCTCCATCCCTGACAAAATCCTTTGAATTTTGGGATTTTCTGACTTCTCCATTGACTTGGCAAGATGGAGCCTCTTCCTTTGAGCCCCACACCAGGCTCCTCAGCTCCCAGATCCCAAAGACACTTCCCTCTGCTCTCCTTCCAGCCCAGCAGCTGGTGCTGGGTTGTCTTCACTCACCAGTTGCTCTTCCAGGTGTGCCTCACGTGGGGGTCGTGGATGTTGTGCTTGTCTGCCTGCTCATCCAGGAAATCAAACATGTACTTGATGGCCAGGGGGAGGGCACTGCCACGGTGAGCGGTGCTGAAAATGGTCTCAAAGAGATCGTCCACGAATTTCTGGAGGGTGCCCTGGTGGGGGGAAAGGAAAGGGAAGGGAAGGGAAGGGAAGGGAAGGGAAGGGAAGGGAAGGGAAGGGAAGGGAAGGGAAGGGAAGGGAAGGGAAGGGAAGGGAAGGGAAGGGAAGGGAAGGGAAGGGAAGGGAAGGGAAGGGAAGGGAAGGGAAGGGAAGGGAAGGGAAGGGAAGGGAAGGGAAGGGAAGGGAAGGGAAGGGAAGGGAAGGGAAGGGAAGGGAAGGGAAGGGAAGGGAAGGGAAGGGAAGGGAAGGGAAGGGAAGGGAAGGGAAGGGAAGGGAAGGGAGGGGAGGGGAGGGGAGGGGAGGGGAGGGGAGGGGAGGGGAGGGGAGGGGAGGGGAGGGGAGGGGAGGGGAGGGGAGGGGAGGGGAGGGGAGGGGAGGGGAGGGGAGGGGAGGGGAGGGGAGGGGAGGGGAGGGGAGGGGAGGGGAGGGGAGGGGAGGGGAGGGGAGGGGAGGGGAGGGGAGGGAAGGGAAGGGAAGGGAAGGGAAGGGAAGGGAAGGAAAGGAAAGGAAAGGAAAGGAAAGGAAAGGAAAGGAAAGGAAAGGAAAGGAAAGGAAAGGAAAGGAAAGGAAAGGAAAGGAAAGGAAAGGAAAGGAAAGGAAAGGAAAGGAAAGGAAAGGAAGTTGGTTAAGCAGGAATATTTATTATCACAAGAACCATTACACCTCTTTTCCACACAGATTCCTCTCTCTGCCTCCCATCCTCAATGCTTTAGTGCATCCATGAGACAAAACCCAGCCATTTTCCAGGCTGGCTTCCACCCAGGGCCACCTTTTAAGCTGGGAAGAGAAGTCATCTGGATGTAGAGCAGAGCAGAAGGTGTCATGGAGACAAAAAGGACAAGAGAACCTAGAGAGTGGGTGGTTAATGTGTGACCAGTGTCCTAAATAACACAAACTTCATTCCCAAGAGGCCTTCTCATCTTTTATTCCCCACTGGCAGGAGAATCCCAGATCCAGGGCTTGGAGAGTCACCTTTGTGAAGACAGTTGACTTTTAGCAGGAAGGGGAGGAGCTGGGTGACCAGGCTTGGACACCTGAGGGGACAGCTGAGGGGTTCTAGGCTGGGTTTGGGGTGGGACCAGGCAGGGCACATTTTCTCTGTCACCAGA
Organism: Poecile atricapillus; assembly: GCF_030490865.1. Classification (NCBI taxonomy): domain Eukaryota; kingdom Metazoa; phylum Chordata; class Aves; order Passeriformes; family Paridae; genus Poecile; species Poecile atricapillus. The sequence continues at coordinate 2,810,165 of NC_081289.1, read as the reverse complement.
GCTTCACAGGCATTTATGTGTGGACAAGGCACACAGCTGCTAAAATAACCAAAAATCAATTGAATCTCCAACAAACATTCCCTGGTATGAAAAATTTCCTTTCCTGCAAGTTAAAACTCTGCCCTTTCTTCAGAGACCTAGGGGAGAAATGTCTCCTTTCTAGAAATAAAGCTCCAGGTTCCACCAGAGTGGCTCAAGTTTACCTAGAGCTAACAAACACTTAATTAGAAATCTGGTGTCTCTGGCTCATTCACCACTTGATTTATTCTTTGGGAAACAAACAGAGGCACCTTTTGCTTGTGTGAACTCCTGAGGGGTGAACAAAGCCCTGCAGCACATGTCTGACTCAGAAAAGGCTCTGGAGGGGAAATCCTCTTGGTCTGACATGGAAGAGCTGCCCTCAGGTTCAGTTCCTGGAGGGAATTAGTTCTCTACATGCTCACCCTCACAAACGCCACAAAAACCTCGGAGGCTTTTAGGGAAGAGGCTCTTAGGTATCAGAGGTCAGGGATTTACTAGAATAAAAATCATTGTCAGTTTAACAAAGTATTCCTGGGGATTGTATTACAGCAACTGTTCTCTCTCTTTCCCTCCCTCAAACAGTCACAATGAGAAAAGAAAATTGCTCGGCCCAAGAGGGGAAACAATAAAACCCCAACCTTCCTACTCTTTCTGTTGCTGTGCAGGTTTTGCAGCTGCTTTTCTGTCATCTCAATAAAAAAAAACAACACAAAAACCAAAAAAAACAACAAAAAAAACCAACCCAAGTGAGTTTGTGACCCAGAACAGTGGTGGCGTAGGGGCCGAATCCCCAGACATCATAAATCAGCACCAGCCCAAAGCTTGCTGGTCTACACCAGCTGGGGCCTGAGCCCTGGGGAGCAACACTTTCCTTTTTCAACATTTTTCACACGTTGTGTGATCCATAAAAGCCTTCTGATGCCAGGGAATGGGGCATGGACCAGGGGCTAAAGACAAAGGTGCCTTTCCTCCAAATCCCTCTCTGCAGCTCAGACAGCCTGAGTGAGGCTGCAGGGAGAGCCAGGCATCAGAGGCAGAATGAGCTGAGCAGTAAAAGAGCAGGTAAATCTGGAAATTAGGACTTAAACGAGTGATGGAAATGTGTCTGATGGGCAAACTCGAGCAGCATTTGCGTGAGCACGTGGAAATGTGTTTGTGCCTATTAATACCCTGACAAAAAGTGAAAAAAGTCTAAGTTATAGATGTGTTTGGAGACTCAGGTCAGGATGTCCCTGCTCTGCCCCTACTTGATTTAATCTGTATTTTCTCTCTGTGCATGCTGAGTTTTCATGTCTCACTGTAAGGTCAATGTAACCCTTTCCAAGTCATCAGTACAAGAGCCTTTATTGGCCCAGGGGAAATGTGGAGAAGGATTTGTACCACAAAGCTCAGGATTTGGTGGTATAGGAGCCATTTCAGACTGTGAGGCTTGACACATCTTTGGAACCTGCTCTGAGCACCTGCCCTGGCTCTTCACTTGCTCAATTTTGGTACAAATTACAAACCAGTATAATGGACAACTCCAGCACCTCCTGCTGTGCTTTTTCCACCAATCTCATGGCCCTGGATTGTTACTCCTTGTTGCTTTTCCAGTGTCTCTTTCATGACTCTGCTTTCAAAGCTCAGGCTCCTTCCCTATGTGCTTGGAACTCTCCTCTTGCTCTATTTTCCTTCTGTTCTTCTCTTTTTACCCAACCTTGGCATCCTTTGAGTGGCCTCTCATTTCTTGCTGGCAAGAAATTCCACACCGCACTCCCCAGTCCCCTGCCCCCACCACGTACCTTGGTGGCCAGTAACCTGGTCAGGTAGATCTCAGAAACCATCTTGCTGCCTCGGTCACCCTCTTTTTGGTCTCCATGCTCATGGTTCTTGACCAGGTGCCACATCTTGACGCCGCTCTCCAGGTCGGGGGTGATCATGGGGGTGCGCGAGCGGAGGCTGTCGGGGCTGCCCGTGTAGCGGATCATGTTTTCTGCAGAGACACAGATCCAGGGGTCTCCACGTGTCTCAGCAGCTCTTGGGATTGGGATTTTCAGGAATTATGCTGGTGACGTGCCACCAAATGCATTTTTCAAAGCATTGTCTGCGTGATTGGCTCAGCGAAGACAAGCGATGTCACCAAGCCAGGTGTGATGTCAGTGTCTACATGAGGTTCAAACACTGATTTCCAGTTTTAATCTTTAATCTTTACCCCTTATCATTTTCCCTGGCGAGTGGCACTGTCAGTGTCAGACATTTCCCAGGACTGGTTCAGGGGGTAGCACCAGTTCCTTATGTGACTGAATTTCACATATTTTTATCCATGCCATGCCATGTTGCTTGACATAAAAATATTGATGTCTCTAATATGATCTGTTGTTTAGCTCCTCATCCCCAGATTTAGAAGGAGCTGCCTTCCCTTAGCATCAAAAAACCCAAACAATTCCTGCCCAGCCATCCTCCTCACTCCCTGCTCCAAAAATCTTGTTTTGACAGAAATCACCCCAAACCCCAGGTGGACATCCACAAATTTCCCCTCCAAGAACACTTTTAGCCTCCAGATTTTACCTCTCTTTGTCTCTGAGTGATGGTACAAGGCATTCCCCTCTCCCTGACCTTCTAGCAGTGTTGCCTTTTCCAACCATAATTATCAGAAGTGTTGCACCTTTCTGCAGCAAGATCTGAATCAGCCTCATTTATGCATTACCAATCTCTACATATTAATTATCAGATGGAATATCCTTTTTCTCTCTGGATGCTGTTTTCTTAATTGCAATTAACAATCACTTTTTGACCCACCATATCATCTCCTCCCCCTGCCTCCTTCCCTATTCCCTCCCCCTGAAAAATCAAATGGCAAAAGAATTAAAGAAATTCAACAGAAATTAACCCCCCTCAAGTCTTCCTTTCCAAAGGTCACTGTGTCTTTCAGTAATTGCAACAACAAGGCAAAGAGGATGAATATTAATAAGGCCTCATGGATCGTTTATGTCCTTGGAGAAAGTGGAAGGGGGCACCTCTGGACATTGAGAAATTACATTTTCCCTTAGGATAAAGGGGGTAAGAAGGACTGGAGATGCTTTCATCAGTTACAAACATGAATAAAGTGATATAACAGCAGCATTCAGGTTGGAGGGGGGTTTGCAGCACCCTGGTTGTACACTAGGGATGTTTTGCTTTGCTGTCCAGCAGCACCTTAGTGAGACACGGGCTGGATGCAGCTCTAGTGCAGGGGAGCAAGGGGTGGGAGGGGCTGGGTGACACTCAGGAGGTCCCACCTGGTGTCCCTTTCACAGCTGTCTCATGGGGACAGCGGGAACAACAGCTCTGGGATCTGCTGATAAAGACCTCAAACCCTAAGAGTGACATTTGGTGACCTAAGAGTGGGGCAGTTAATTTTACAGACTCCTCCTTTCATTAATGAGGGAGGAGAACTTCCCCCGAGCACCCCAACCACTTGGATCAACAGTCTGAGCAAGATGCCAGAGTTTTTAGATGGCTAAATCCTCCCCTCCTGCCTCATTTCACCAACTAATCATCTGCCCGTCAGTCTCCGTACTGGTGCTCAGAGTCTGGTGACCACTGTGGCGTTTGGGATCTCTTCCCAGTGCTCTCCCAGTCCATCCCAGCACACAAACCCTTACCATACTTGCTGGCTGATGTCCGGGACACCGTGGAGTTGTTGACTGCGTTGTAGGCAGTGACTTGCTTGGATACCAAAGCTACCACAGATCCATCTGGGACCTGCAGGAAAAAAACAGGGCTCAGTCAATAAACTTCTGAAAAGTGGCTGAGGACCGTGCCCAGGGCAGCACAAATTGCAAATCATTGTCTCTGTAGGTAGGGCAGAGCTTCAAATTCAAAGCTTCAATTTCTTTCTTCGTTGAGTTGGTCTAGTAATAAAAAGGGACAAAATCTGCTGTTACACAGCCAGAATCCTGCACTTGGAGAAAGGGACAATTGGTGACAAACAGATTCTGCTCCATTTGGGCCCTGATTCAAAGCCCAGTGACGACAATGTGAGTCACTGAGCCATTTAGGTTGGAAAAGGCCTTTAAGATCATGGAGTTCAACCATTAACTCAGCACCACTGTGTTCACCACTGAGCCATGTCCCCAAGGGCCACATCCAGAGGCCTTTTGAACACTTCCAGGGGTGGTTTTTGCATTAACCTCAGTAAATCTGACAATAGGTTCATCCCAAGGAAGCTCTTAGGCAGAGCAGGAGCATGAGAATAATAAAATCATCTGAGCTGCTTCAAACAGGCTTGGCTGTCCCATTAGGATGATAAAACCGATGTGAAATGTTCCTTTCCTTCCTTCTGGATTGCAGGTGATATCCAGGTGTCTGGTTCAAAGATTCCTGTCTGTATTTTCCACTATGATCCTGTCAACCTCTCACCCTTCCATGTGACAAATGCACTGCTGGACTGGAGGGATTGCCACAACTTCTTTCTCTATGGGGTGTCAGAGGGTCTCAGATGTGGAAAAGCAGCAGGTTTGGAGTGGCTGATGTCCAGGATGTTGTGGGACAATGTTTTGAGGGATCACAGGATTATTTTAAAGGAGCCAGACTTTCCATTTCTACAACAAGGCCAATCATGTGGGTCCCATATCAGAAATGTTAACAAGCCCATGGCTCAAAAGAGCCATATCAGGAACATCTGTGATAAATAAGACATCATAAAGAGGAGATGGGTAAAAAAAATCCCTTCTAACGACATCTAACTCTTGTCTGTGTCATAATAATAATAATAATTAGCACTTGCATGGAGTTTTTCATCTTCAAAGCACTGCAGAGGCTAATTAAATAGCCCCTCAGCTATCACGGAAGGCAATTATTGGCTCTTTGTAGTTTTAGCCCCACACCACAGATGGGGAAACTGAGGCAAAGGCAATCTCAGTGTCTGTCCCAGCATGCTCCATGTCAGCCTTCAGGACAGCCAGGAAAATGATGTTTCCTGAGGACCTGGCCCAGCTCATCATACAGCTGGGAGCTCATTGCCTGAAGCAAAGAAAAATGGGAAAAGCACAGAGGGAGGAAAATTATGCCTGGTGATGAAATAAAGCAGGAAACTTGCTCTGTCTGGAAAAAAAACAAAAATTCAAAATCAGCCAGCAATGCTTCAGTCAATCTGAAAGTAAAAGTTTTGTTTCCTTTTCAAATTATTGCTTGCTGCCTCCTCAGCTCAGATCTTAAGTGACAAGAGAAAATAATCTTGTTATGAAACAGAGGCTGCTGAGGTGTGATGGAGGAAATGACAAGATCGTCAGCATCGGATTAAACTTAATGAGGTCTCTTTTTTTGGTGTTTTTTTTTTTTAAGGGAAAAGGCTTTCACCAAAACTCTGGGTTTTTTTTGTTAAATCTACTGCTTGTGTAAGACATTTTCAGACTTCTCTAACTCTCTCTTGTGGATTTCCAAGTCATGCAGGGATGAAGGGAGGTAGAGCAGGTCACCTGGACCGGGTTAAGGATCAAAAAGAAGAGTTTCTTGTAATAACAACACCACTGCTCTGTGCTCTCTAGCCATGCTGTTTTCCACTTCCCTTTTCCAGTCACTAAGCCTCCCTCTTTCCATTTTTCTCTCTTCCATCCTTCTGAACTCTACTTGCATTAAAAGACCATGGATACATTGGAAAAAGGGGCATGGAAGGCCTTGGATTTGTTTGTCTACGTGAGAAATGTTAGCTTGTGCTGTCCTCATCTCCTTTTCACCACCTCCACTCACCAGGGGTGTCCCTTGAGAGACAAAGATTTTTTTCCTACCCTTGGCTTTCTCTCTAGAGTTGTTCAGGATTACTGGGACAAGGACAGGAGGGATGTGCTCAACATGGAGGTTCTGCCCAGTTATTGCCCACTCAACCACTCTTTACCTCTGCATCTTAGGATAATAAAAATCACAGACTTATTAAGGTTGGAAAAAATCTTTAAGATCATCAAGCCCAACTGTTCACCCAACACTGCCAAAGTCACTAACCCATATCCCCAAGTGCCACATCTACAAGTTTTTGAACACTTCCAGGAGTGCTGGTTCCACCACACCCCCTGAGCAAGAGAATAACATTTTGCTGTTCATTTTGTCAGGAGGAAGATCTAACTCCTACCCACCCTCTCCCACAGATACCTGGTAGTGTGCCAGCGTGTTGAGTCTCTTCCAGTCATTCTCTATCTTGGTGGTGATGTCCTCATCCTGAAGGATCATCCTCGCCCCGCTCGCCTGCCGCCACTCTGCAAGGAGAACAGGACAAATGACACAGGTGTTGCCTTTTCCCCAGCCTGGAAATAAAAATAATTTTAGTAAGGAGGTGATAGAAGAGCGGATCTTTATTTGAAGGCCTTCAGGGGCAGTTTTGGAAAGATGTCCACTAAAGCCCACCCCTCGCAGGGGAGAGCAGGGTTTTATAGGTTTTAGGAATCGATAAAATTCCTAAGAAATTGACAAAAAGCACCAGTTAGGAGGACAAGTGGTGATGCAATTCCCCTCAGGCCAGACTTCTTCCCTGGAGTCCCCCTCAGCCCTAGCTGTGCTTTGTCCATGAGAATGTGTCTCAAAGAGTTGTTCTCAACCTTGGCTCCCAGCAATAACCAAAATGGGGCCCTGCACCTCCTGGGGCTCTGGAATTTGTTTTGTCTTTCTGCCTAGGGAAAGGCCATGGAAAACTACTGGAAAAACTAGCCACTAATACAATAGGCTACAGAGCTACCAATATTTCTGTGAAGAGTACAGGGCACATAGGAAATAAAAACAAAAACCAAACAACATGGCAGGGACAGAGCCCTGCATTCCCTGTGCCCAGAATACACGTGGACACACCTGTGTGGGCACATCACTCATCACCTCAACACCCTGGTTATTTACAGTGCTTAATTTAAATTTAGTCACAGCTCTGCTCCTGCTCCAACATGGCTGCTCCCAAAAACAGCCTGTCCTTGCCTGTGTTTGTCATCCCCATAGGACAGGAGCAAATGCCACTTGTTCCAGGGAGAGAAATCCTGGTCCCCTCTCCTCTGGCAGCACAGACAGAGCCTTCACAGTGCCTGAGATCCGTGTCCCTGTCAGGACCCAGCCCAGGGAGGGCTCCCCTGGGCACAGCAGTGTCTGCTTGGGCACAGAACCTGTGCTGCACTCAGCTCCTGCCCATCAATACTCCCAAAATGCTTCTTGCATCTCAAATCCACTGATGGGCAGCAGGAAGCCCTTAGGTACAGGCATAGCAATGTCCACAGATTTTTGCTTTTTATATATTTTTTGTATGTTTGTAGCTCTGCAGACTACTGTTCCACAGCTATGTAGCTCCTAGGAGTTTTCCTGCCTTTCCTCTTAGATTTTAAAATTATAATCTAAGCTTCTAACACATTCCTGAAATACTGTTTAGTCTTATTTTCAGGAAGAGGACATACAAGGAAAACATCTTGTTTTCCAGTCAGAATCTGAGAAGACACAACAAGAAATGGGTCAAAGAAGCCCTGAACCAACTCCAGTGGGGCAGTACCCAGGGGAAAATTACCTAACCAGCTGCTCTTCTAATTGGACAATGTTTGTTAGATATGTTAAACCTATAAAAACTTATATAAAGTTATAAAACTTGTAGAAAGGCAAGAGCCATGGGTGTACCCATGACCACTGGGACACCTGGAAGCTTCAAAAAAATGGTCTACTTTTAATTTAACTATTTCAACACCTGCAAGAGTTTTTCTCTTTTGATATTAGGCAACAATAGCAGAGGCAGGGGAAAAGCCAGGGACAGCTCCAACCTCTGATCTGTGGAAGATGTAAATTTTACAAGCCTTCAGCAGCTGCCTGTGGGCAGAAGGGCTCCTGCTTCTGCCACTTCTCCAGCCTCTACCCTGGAATGATGAATTCCTGCAGCACTGGAGCAGCCCCTCGCTTCCCAGGTGCCAGGTTTTGCTCAAACCTTGAGGAACACTCCATAAAATGACAGAATCATCAAGGTTTGAAAAGACTTCTAGGATTGTGGAGTCTTGGAGAGGGTTGCCACAGCTTTCCCCACAAAGGACTCAGACTTGCCTAAAGCAAGGAGAACATAAACATGGCCAAAAGGAGAGAAATTCCCACTCAGGGAAAGCTGTGCCTTCATCATGGGCAACCTGGACCATTCAAAGCTCTCCTCTTGGTTGTCACATTTCAGTCACAGTGACCCAACCAAATACAGCTTAGCCAGAGCAGCAGCAAAAACTCCATTCATTTGCAGGACTTAATTGAAATGAACTCTTGGATATGGAGGCATCACCTGCCACCCTTGCTTGTTTTTCCTAATATAAAAATGCAAGGACCATTGCAAATTTCTTTTGGTTTCAGCACTTTTCTTATCACATAATTAAAATGCAATGGGAAAGCTGCACTTGCCTTTATTATTCATTTAAATTAGCAGGAAGAGGTCAGCAACTGTGTTTATTGCTGGGTGTTACTTTGGCTGGAGATACTCAGGGTGAGCAAAGGTTGTGTTGGCTGAGCACTGATCCTGAACTGCCCTTCCTCTCCTCCAGCTCCTCAGATCCTCACCTACATCACCCTTGTGGCGTCTGAGGATGATGCTCTCTGCTCATTCCCACCTGGACCACATTCCTGCGATCTAACTGGTCCCAGACTCTGCTTAGAGAAGCAAAAAAATGAAGTTTTGGCTGGGATGGGAAAAGGGGCTGTTAGAAAGTGCCCCACTCAATGCCAAAGGCAATTCTGCTGTCACAGGGTGTTTCTTGTGTGCCTTCCTCACGTGGTCATGGGGACAGTGTCACTTTGACCTCTCTCTTTCATGGCTCTACACATTCCTGTGGTGCTTTTTTCCCCTGGTTCACCTTTGGAGAGACACATACTCGTGTTTTGGGAGGGATGCACAGGTTCTTGGTGTTGCACTGGGCTCTGATTTGGGGGTGAGCACAGCTTTCCTTATTCTGGGCTTTATTTGTATTCCAGGGCTGGACAAGGTGCTCAGAGCAGATTTCCCTCTGCTCCAGGGACACCCTGAGATGTTTCCTCAACCCTTTTGTGCAGAGACTCAGGGGATTCCTGAGCCTTTTCCTTGGCCTTCCTGCAGGGAGGGGCAGCATGAGGAGGAGTCAGGGCCAGTCTGAGTGCACAAGACAAGGAGGAAAACCTCCAGGGCAGGCTTAGAGTTTCCATTTTCAGCTTTGCAGCCTGATTTCCCTGCCCAAACGCAAATCACATCACCTCTGAGCACAAATACTTCATTGAGCACCAGAGCCATGACAGGGAAAGGACCCCCAGGTGTCCCCAACTCTTCCTGGCCTCACTGCTCCTCTTTTCTGTGTGCTCAGGGGGTCACAAACAAATCTGCAAGGAAATGCAAAGGGAATGGGAAGGGAAAAGGTGACCCTGCCATCCATCTTCAGAGCATTAAGTGAACCCTGTCAGCTCTGTCCTCGCTGGCAGCACCCTGTCCCCTCTCTGCTGGGATCTGAGCACTCCTCTGAGCCGGCACAAAGGACAGACACACTCCAATCCAATTTGTTACACTTCCACCTTCCACAGAGAGGGAGGAGAGGGGGAGGGAGGTAAAAATCCCATTAACTTTATCAAGCTTTCCAATCAGGAGCAGTGGTAAATGCAAACTCAGGAGACAGCTGCTGTGAAGCCTTTATATTTCATTCAGCAGATAGTGTATCTTTTTATTGCACACAGGAATTACTTCTTCTTTCCTTTTTTTTTTTTTTTTTTTAGTTTTTTTTTTTTTAAGAAACAACCTTTCTGTTCAACTTGACTGAGGAAAAGGAAATTCCAGGGGCCTTTGACAATGAGGTGTTTCTTTGAGCTGCAGCAATGCCTGGATAGGGAGTGACTCTGTGGGGACAGGGAAGGTGGGGACATGCCACCTTGCACCTCAAGATGTAACATTTTCATCCTATAGAAAATGTTACATCTCCCTCATGCCTTCCCTCTGATCCAGGTCTAGGAAGAGAGGAGAAACTCAGCTCTATTTCTGGGGTGGAGAAAGCACCACCGTAGCTGGGAATAAAAGTTTATCTCAGAACATGGAGCTGAAGAATGCCAGAGAAATATTTCATGCTGTGTGGAGTGAATCAGAGAATCACAGACTGGGTTGGGTTGGATCTTAAAGATCACCCAGCCCCACCCCTGCCATGGGCAGGGACACCTTCCACCATCCCAGGCTGCTCCAAGTCCCGTCCAGCCTGGCCTTGGACACTTCCAGGGATCCAGGGGCAGCCACAGCTTCTCTGGGCAACCTCCACCAGGGCCTCTCCACCCTCAAAGTAAACAATTTCTTTCTCAAAATCTAATCTAAAAACTCCCCTTCTTTTAGTTTAAAACCATTTTCCTTTCCCCTGACGTTCCATGCCCTTGCCCAAAGTCCCTCTCCAGCTCTCTTGGAGCCTCTTTAGGCACTGGAAGGTGCTCTAAAATCACTCAGGAGTCTCCTTTTCTCCAGGCTGGGCACCCCCAGCTCTCCCAGCCTGTCTTCAGGAGAGATAAATGCAAGCTGTCTGTCTTACTCTCTATATACTAAAGTTAGACCCAGTTTAAATGTTTCTGGTTTAAATGAACCCCACATCCCAGCTCTGCAGGGCTGGTGAGGCGGTGAAATCTCACCTGACAGGATCCACAATGAGCCTGAGACAGCATCACTGAGAGCAAGCCAAGCCAGCAGCTCCCACCACCTCACACTCCCTTCCAAAAAGCATCTGGAACCCAGGGAAAGGCAAATGCCTCAGCATGAAGCCACATTCCTGTTTTGCAGTCCTCACACCTTAATCTTTTCCCAAAGATGGGGTGTCTCACGTGTGGGAGAGATCTTTTAAAAATGATAATAACAAAAAGAGAAAGAAGCCTTTACTCAGAGGGCTGCAATTTGGGGGTTCGGACTAAAACGTAACCTCAGGGTGTCCAAAATAAAGGTTTTCAGCTGACAGCCTCCTCCAGGAGTTGCCTGGGCAACTGCCAAACATTGTGACATTTGCCACACTCACAAGTCCCTCTGCCTGCAGCTACCCTGCATTTAACAGCTCAAAACAACTCATTAGCTTGTTTGCTTTCTGCCATGCGAGCAATCTGGCCTGAGTGTGGACAGAGAGCCCAGAAAATGGAGATGGGAGCAGGAAAGGATGCTGCTGTTTGAAAGCCATGGGTTTCCAGGCCAGATTGCAGCCATCTGCTCTGCCCCGCTCTGCTCCAGCCCCTCTGCAACCCTGAGCATCCAGCTCAGGGCAGGCTGATCCTCAGAGCTCTGTGATGATTCCGGAGGGCCAGCAGCACTTTCTGCTCTCCCCTTGCTGCCTTCAGTGTCTCTGAAAGGTGCCAGGTGCCAAGGAGCATCGTTTCCTTGTGGAAAAGCTGGGATGGAGCTGTGGATGGGTGTGTGGATCCTCCTGCTCCTGTTTTACCCATGCCAGCCCTGCTCCTCCAGCCTTGTTATCTGCATTGTTTCACTCCTACTGGATGAGGGGTTTTTATTTGGGTTTTAATTGGTTTTTCCCTGCCTCATCAGTGCTCCTGGACAGAGCTGCCCACTAGCCAGTCTGTTGTCACTGTGGGCAAGCCTGTCCTCTGAGGGGTGCACATGCTCATAGCAACTTTCTGGAACTTTCTGCTCCTCAGCACCACTCAGGAGGTCATAGAATCACAGACTGGGTTGGGTGGGAAGGGATCTGAAAGTTCCAACCCCTTTCTATGGACAGCATCCACCAGACTGATGCCTTGGGAAGGCTGACCTAGAGCAGAGGCTGGACAGAGTTAATAAAGTAGGTATTTATTGAAAAGGCCTTAAAGGATTTTTACACCTTGGGCAATACAGGAGCCTGGCCAGGGCTACACCCAAGATGGACCTAAAAACGGTCACAAAATGGACAACTGGTCATGAGGTCTCACATTTTCATAAGTTTTGGTCCATCTGCATATCAGGTTTAATTGTCCAATCACAGCTTCAGGTCATGAAGTCCAATCCTTTGTGTTTTCTCTCTTCAGCCCACTGTTGTTTATGCTTTTGAGCCTGAAATTTGTAACTTATTGTCCTTGGAATCAAGATAGAAAAGGAACTGTTTTGTCTACCTGCTCTGTGAAGAGAGCTCACTAACACTTGATATGAAGCTCAAAACTACACACCTAGGGAAAAACATGAAAGCTAAAACTTAAAGCATCAAGACCAGGTTGCTTCAAGCCCTGTCCAGTCTGGTCTTGAACAGATCAGTATTTCTTAAAACAGCAGCAATTCTGGATGCAGAATTGTCAGGCTCCAGCTGGGACCCCCACACACTTCTGGCTCTCAGAACTACAGCAGAATCCAATTAATGCCTGTATTTACAATATGCAGGTGAAATTCCTGCATCTCATTATGGACACCTCCTTCATCCTCACAGCAGAACAAACACTTCCCACTCTGACATCTGAGGGAACCGGGCTCTGTGGCCACCGTGGAGCACCAGACAGGTTGGGAGATGTGGCTGTGAGCTCCATTCCTCTGCTCTGGCACCTTGCCCTGCCTTTCCTCACACTCACCCCACCTCTCACCCCTCCCCTGCTGACTCACAGCAGCTCCAGAGCCCTCGTGGGTCTTCTCTGGTTGATGTACGTGATCTGTTCTTTACTGCTGCTGGTTTTGGCAGCTTGTTTCGTTATTCTAACTGTCTTTGATGAGCAATTTCTGTCAGGAACTCCTCCCTCCCCTACACATACACACACTCAGACACTTAACTTTAGTCCCTGACCTCTCATTCCTGCCTTCATTATTGGTGTGAATTGTTTCTTGGCCTCAGTCCATTCCTTCTCCTTTTGGTTCCTCTACAGCTCAGCTGGTTTTATAGACTCCATCATTTTCCAGCCCAGTCTCTTTCACTGAAGGTCACTGAGAGCAAATTCTGGCAGATTCAGCCACAGAGGAGTCCCCAGCCCTCCACCAGACACCTCAGCAATGTCCTGAACAGATTTTTCTGCGTTTTTTCATAGTATCCTGCAGGTGTGGTCCCACACCCGCCTGTGGACCCCAAATCCAGACACCCACTCCTCCCAGCATCCTCACTCCAGGTGTTTTTTTTCCAGGGGTCTTTGGCAAGAGAACGAGAACAGTCCCTCTCATGCTTTTTCCAAACCCTTGTCCAGGATGAATTCTGAGGGCAGAAAAGCAGGGTACTGGTCTTTTATAATGCTCAGGGCCAAAGATTTCCTAAGCCAGGAGCATAAACATCGCCATGATGTCCCCTCTGCCCTGTCACTGTGATTTCTCAGCCTTGCAGGGGGTGTGGAGATGGGTCCCTGCCCCAGCAAAGTGTCTGGATGGAGTTTCCCATCTCCCACCTCCCCTTGCCACCCTGGCCAGGAGCAATCTCCTACCCAGGTCCATGTCAGCAGCTTTGGGCCGGTGGGAGCAGGGCACGTTCTTGAAGATGGCATCGAGGATCTTCTCCTTGACCTGAGTGATGGTGTCACAGTTGAGGATCTTCACCGGGATCTCGGGGCTGTTCACGTTGTCGGGGTTCACACAGCTCAGCACCTGAGAGAGAGGCACCACAACACACATTTCAGTGGCACTGAAAGCCTCTGGCTGCCCCCCCCGCAGTGCCTGCATCCTAAAGAGGGATCTGGGGTGCAGAAAATGGGTACCAAGGGTATTCCCTGCCTCACTTGGGCACAGAGATGTGGTTTCACATGGGGAATCTTCATTATATTTGATCATGGAGTCCCAGAAGGGTTTGGGTTGGAAGAGACCTCAATGATCACCTCATTGTCCTGCCATGGGCAGGGACACCTTCCACCATCCCAGGCTGCTCCAAGCCCCATCCAACCTGGCCTTGGACACTCCCAGGGATCCAGGGGCAGCCACAGCTGCTCTGGGCACTCTCTGTCAGGGTCTCATCCCCCTCACAGGGAACAATTTCTTTCTTAACAGCAGAAAACCCATGAACACCAGCAGAGGTTCTGGTGCTTAGAGTAAAAAATGTTCTTTGAGATGTCAAGGTGACCTAATTCAGGAGTGGCCTCCTTGCATTGCCACCTGGTTCTGATAGTCCCAGTGAAAAGATTTGAATTTGTCCATCTGCACAGCCATGAAGCTGAGCAGACCCTTCTCAAAGGAACGTTATTAATCAAATGCAGGACTTCTTACAAAAATGAAACACAAACCAACATCAACAACCTTTGCTTTCACATACAGAAGAAGAAAATCAGCTGGGGAGGCCTCTCTTTTCTCAGAAGGAAAATTTAATTTTCTCCCCTCTGTCCAAGAGTAAATGCAAAGCACGTGGTGAGGTAGGATACCTTAAACACAGAGTATTTAACAGCAATCTCCCTGCTAGCCCTTGGCTGTGTCTCTGTTGACCATTCTGCTCATTTCTGGTTGCACAAGTCTATAAAGTTTTATAAACTTAGCACACCTTTGCACTTGAAAGGGGTGTTCAGTGATGCTCCAGGCTGCACATGGTCATTAAATGCTCCCGTGGCATTTTTACAAGTGCAGATATGTTGGTTTTGGTGCCTTAGACAAATTTTAACTTGACTTAAACTCCCTTCTGTAGCATGCAAGAGGTGCTGGACTGTCCATCTCTTTCCATCTTCACCTCCTAAAATGCAGTGGGAACTCAGAAATGGGGTGAAATCCTGTCAGTCTAATTACACACTGCCTCACCAGGCTCCCTTTGGTGATGTTATGCTCAGCTGAGAGGGACTTGTGAAGATATTGCTTACAAAGAGCTCTGTGATCTTGCTGGATGAAAGGGGAGATGTAAATAGGAGATATTGATTAGATCATAATGCTATTATTTGTATGTCACTTCCAGAAGTATTGAAAAAGCATCAATTCAGATCCTAATAACGGCACTGATTTACAGTTCTGGGGCATCTTTCATCTCAAAGGATCACAGAATTGTACACAAAAGGTACTGTTGAAATGAATTCAGTGATGAAGGTCATCAGGTGGTGTTGCCCTCCACAGCTCTCCTGGGTTATGCCCTTTCCCAGCCCACAGAAACCTCTTCCTCTGCAAACTTCTTGGCTACATCCAGAAAATCCCACTTGATTGCTGAGAGCCTGCTCTGGTGCTTGGTTTATGTTTGGACTTAATGATCTTAAAGATGTTTTCTGGGCTTAATTATTCTATCACACCCCTGCAGGGGAATGGAGCAGTGATGGCAGCGTGGGACAGCTCTTTGGGGTCACACCTGCTTCTGGGGACCAAGTTACTCTTCAGGTTTCTCTCTCAGTGGTCTGAGCTCAGCGTCAGGGGAAGCTCTGTGGCGTGATAAATCTCTGATACAAATAGCTGGATTTTGGGTCAGTTCCCCACAGAAGGCACTGGGTGTTTTTAAAAATTATCTGAGCTGCCCTGCCAGGCCAGTATCTGGTGCAGAAGATCCCACATCTCCTGCAGGTGCTGACCAGTGTTCCCCACTGGAAGGTGACAATGGTGATTTGCTCTCGGTCATCCTTGAATTTCACAGGGTGAAAATTCAAAAACATTCCAATTCAAAAAAAGGCCAGCTTTAAAAGGTGCCAGGAAAACTCTTCCTGAGTGGACCACACTCATTCACACCCTGACTACAGTAACCCTTGCTTTCCTCTTTTCCAGCTCAGCTGGAAGAAGGAGCAGGGAAGGCAACTTTTCAAAAGGCTGTTCTTGTGTTTCAAGCACAGATGAGGCAGTTGGTCACCCCTGAAAACCCCTAAATTCCTCTTTGGTCATTACAATGACTGTCAAGGATCTCCCAACAACATTTTAGGGAATTCAAACACCACTTATGGAAGTCAACCCCCTGCCCAGAGCACAGTGGCTTTGGCACATATTCCCCAGGTTAATCATCTTTCCAGTGGAGTTTTCCAGATGTTGTCACGTGGAACATGAAACTTTTCTCCACACTCATAACAACCAAGCCAGAAACAAATCCCACTTTTCCAGCAGTGCTGCTCAGAGACTTCATCACGATCTCTGATGTCAGCTGGTGGGGAAGAGGCCCCATGGTGGCCTGGGTTGTGTTCCTTCAGGACTGGTCACTCTGAGGGAAGTTTTGTGATGTGGATCTCCTAAATGCAGTGTTGCTGCTCCATCACCAACCACCTTCATTTGGGCTTCAGGGTCACTCAAGGATGTGCCTGTTTGGGCACTGAGAGGACACCAGCACTTGCTGTCACTCACTGAGGTTTGTGTCCCATCAGGATGCGGGGTCAGCGTGGATGGGAATGGGAGCACGTGGAGAAGTTACCTCTGAGCCCTGCTCTCCCACTGACTCTGCATGACCTTGGGACATCTCATTTCTCTGGATTTGTGTTTATTGACCTTTTACTCCATCCTTGGGCGTTTATTTTCTCTGCCAGCTCTTCCAGCCATGAGCTGTCTCTGAGTGTCTGTATACAAGCAAAGCTTGGCTCAGCTAAGCTCTGATTTCCACCACGGATTAGTGACATTTAAATAATAAAGGCACAGTTTGTGATTACTCACATGGTGACCCTGGTTCTGAGTTTGAGTGGTTTTTCCTGAGACCAGGACATCTCTGCAGTTCCTGTCCCAGGGACAGAAATCATTCTCTTGCTGCTTTATTAGGCTGGGGTTTTCATACAGCGAGGTTTGGTGGAGAAAAAGGAGGAAGACCCGAAAAAAGCCAAACATATGAAAGGATTCTGAAAATTATAGAATTGTGGAATGGTTTGGGTTGGAAAGAACCTTAAAAATTATCTCATTCCAACCCTCTGCCATGGGCAGGGACACCTCCCACCATCCCAGGCTGCTCCAAGCCCTGTCCAACCTGGCCTTGGGCACTTCCAGGGATCCAGGGGCAGCCACAGCCTCTGTGGGCACCCTGTGCCAGGGCCTCCCCACCCTCCCAGGGTAGAATTTCTTTCTAATTTCTAATCTAAACATACTCTCTTTCAGTTTGAAGTCATTCCCTCTTGTCTTGTCACTCCAGGCCTCTGTAAATAATCTCTCTCCATGTTTCTGTTGGAATTCCCATATTACAACCACTGAATCAGTTCTGGCTTTATTCCATTGCTCTATATTTTTAATAAAAGATGTCAGGCAGCTCAAGGAAAGTAGAAGAAGGACAAAATAAAACAGAAATAAAGAGAAACAGAAACGAAGAAAAATCCAATTCATATTCTTCTCCTTCTTAATCTCCTTCACCAGGGCTGATCTCTGTAAATCTGCTGAGATTCCTATCGGGATATATTTGTCTGCTCTTGAGATGTAAGAGGGAGAGCTGATTATCATCAAACAGCACAAAGCCAGTGGAGGAGAGCTTTGTTCAGCCTGATGTATAATTACTACCCTTTGCTGGCTGCTTTAGATCAAGCCTAAAAGGATCGGGGGGATTTCCTTCAGTGAAAGTGATCACTCTGTGGCTGCATTTTTTTCTCCTTTCTGCTCATTTTCTCCATGTGTGATCAGTCCTCTGAAATTTTAGACAGCCAGGCGTAACAGCAGAGAGGCACCACTCTGCCAATTTAGTAGGAAAGTCATGTTTTTAATATGCAGAATAAAACTGTGGCCTTATTTAAGAATTAAATCCACCCCCTCATCAGACTTGGATTCAATCAAAGCTCAGCTCTAGACTGGAGTTAAAGAAAATGAAAGGACATTTTTAGCATCAGCCCACCTGAGCTAAGGCCTAAGACAGGTCAAGGTCTCAGACTTGGAACTAAATGATCTGTAGGGTCCCCTCCAGCCCAAACCATCCCATGATTCTGTGATTGGACAGAGCCTCAGAGGTATCTGGAGCTAAGTGAGATGAATGTCCCTCATTTGAAAGTGCAAATTAAATAATCTGATCAGTTTAGAGCATCTTCTGACTGTCCAAAAATGTGGGATTTGCTGAGAATAAAGATGGGAAGTAGAAAAATTACAATCATTGAAGGCTTAGAAAGTGTTCTCCATCCAGCAGAGACTTAGAAGCTCAGAGGATTTAATGCATCCAGGAAAGAATGAAGGCCCACAAACACACTAAGAAGAGATATATAATGCTCTTTAATTGATGCTCTTTAATCAAGTGGGAAGAGGGTGTAAGCTCAGAGCAGAAGCTAAAGCTGCACATATGCAGCGTGCACCTTGCACCATTCCATTTTGACAATTCCATTTTGAGGGAAATGGCTCAGTGACAGGGATTAGTTTTCTTTCCTTTGAAATCTTTAAATCAAGTTCCTTTTTCTTTGGCTTGTGCTTCTTCAAAGAGGGAGGGCTGCACCAGCTCTAGAGCTGAGCTGATAGGTCCCTGCACTGTGTAACTCTGACTATTCCTTGATGCTGAAACATTGGAGACATTTCTGAGTTTTAACAGTCAGCCTTAGGCAGCATTACCCTACTAAAATACAAGAATAAATCATCCCAGAGGGTGAATCACTGGTTTCTGCTCTCTAAATGCCCTTTAGCCAGAAGATTCTGGACAAGCCCAGGGTCTCACTCACTCACCAGGGTCTTGTAGTCGATCTGCTGTCGGATGAGCTTGTCCTCGCTCAGTGAGTACCGGGCCTCCCCAGTGATGGAGTCGATGGGACCCTTCTCCATCTGCTGCTTGATGGCACAGAAAAGGGAGAAGAGAGGCTCTCCAGCACACTCCTGCAGGGATGAAAGGCAACCATGAGGTGAAATGAGAGGCTGGAATTGAGAATTCAGCCTGGGCATCCCCGTGCCTTGGTTTGCCATCCCAGATTGCTCATGATGGATACATCAGTGGGAACCAGTCTATTCCAGCAGCACAGGATCAGGGGTGATCCTCCACTTCCACAGAGTGCAACCAGCCCTTGGGCACATGGTGGGACCCTCAGGGATGGTCCTGTGCACTGCCAGGGGTTGGACTTGATGATCTTTGTGAGTCCCTTCCAACTCAGCTCATTCTGTGGCCCGGTGAGTGTCCTGTCATGGGACAAAGGTGTCAGCGTTCCCTGGCAATGCCGGGGCTGTTCAAGAGATTGCCACCAGGCCAGAGCTTTGCAGTGCTGGAGCAGCCAGTGGGATGGGTCCCAGGTGACCTGGAAGCAGGCTCCAAAGGGAGATGGATGGCAGGTGCCCCATCCTGGGTGTCTGGGCAGAGTCCACAGAGCACTCCCATGCTGCAGATGTGCCCCTGGGCCTGTGTGGAGGTGACAGAAGCGTGGGGCCCAGCACAGGACAGCAACAAGGAGCCCCAGGCAGACACAGCAAAGCTCATTTATCCTGAGCTTCTCATTCCCACTCACTGCACTCCTCTTCCCACACTTTTCCTCCCTTGCTGCTCACCCTCAGTGCCGTGCAGCTGGAGCTTTCTGCTCCTGCCTCCCTTCCCCTTCATCCCTCCCTTCTTCCTCCCCTCCTCGCCCTCTCCTCTTGTGTCCCAACTCAATGAGCGAGGTCATTTTCCTCTGGTGTAAATCCCAGCGAAAACAAGTTAATAATCGGAAGCAAAGTGGCCCCTTTTTCAGTCCCTACACCTGTCTCCCACTTAATTAGCTTATCTGCCAGCAGCATATTGCTTCTGTGTGCCTGTCTCCTGCCCTTATCAGGCCCCTGTTCAGGCTAAGGCAAGAAGACAAGTAGCTGAGTGGGGTGAAAAAAGCCTATTATAAAAGCAGCTCTTTAGAGAGTCACCTCCTTATATCCTTCCCTTTCAGCTGAAAGCAGGGATCTGATACTGAAGTCACTGAAATTACCTTCCAGGGACCTTCAAAACTTTCCCATGTGCTCGTCCTTGAACTGGTCGTGCCTGGGGAAGGCTCAGGGGGATTGGGGTTTATTTGTAAAGCCTCAAATTGCCTGGCAGAGGTGGTTATTCTGTCCAAATGAGGATGTGAGGTGGGAGGATATTTAGCAGCTGCAGTGGGAGTGGGGGAGAGGAGCAGAACTCAGCTCCTTCCAAAAAGGCTGGCTCTGAGCTTGGAAACTGTGATTCTTGAGGCTCAGTGTGTGCTCCCCTGCGGAAATTGGATCTCCCCAGCAGTCAGTGGCAGAGCTCAATGACTGAAAGACTTTTTTAACTACACAAACCCCAAGGAGACCTTCTGGGAGGAATGAGAGAGCTCAGGGGGTGCCTCAAATTCTTCCACTCAAGTTCTTTCACACAGCTTTGCTGAGGGGTGTCCCTCCACTCCTCGTGGGGCTGTGTCTCAGTGCTGCCTCTGAGCTGGGGGGAAAGGAGATCTCCATCCACTGTGCACTGAAACTATGGGTCACCACATGATGGAGACCTCAGCCTGCTGTTAAAAGGACAGCGTTCTCCACACAGGTCTCAGTCAGGCTCTGAAATCCTCCCCACTTCAGCACTGACCCTCAGGTCCCACCTCTGTACAAGGGAGAGACTGACAAGCTGCCTCTCTAACAAAGTGTCCCTCTTTGTTCTCCCTGGGTCAGAAAATAGCCCATCTCCTATTAGGCAGTGACCTCCTTCCAGAGGCAAAAAAAGCCTTTAGCTTGATATCTGAGAAGTTTTCACCCCAACTGATCCTCACCAAGAAGAAATGCTTTAAAGATGTTTTTCCGGCTGCTTCTCCTCTTACCTTGAGGAACTTGTAGAGGAGGAAGGTGAACCAGTTGGTGAGCATTTTCTCAGCCACAGATTCTGTCCTAAAGTAGAGAAAAATGAGAATTGGAAATGAGTCAGTCATGCTGGTCCTATCAAAATTCTGTCCTTGTCCATCTTCCTGCCCGGTGGGAAGTCTGGCATGGCACCATCAGGATTTAGCACGTCCTAGGTTCCCTGGTTTAGTTTTGGATTTAGGAAACCTGCAGGAAAACCCTTGTTGCCCTGTTGATTCTCCTGTGACTACAAGTCCCTGTGTATCTGTTTTTCAGTTTCTCCAACAACGAAAAGGAGTTGACGACATTTGAGGGAATCTTCTCCAAAGAGCTCAGGGGGGATAAATCCATCAAATCTGAGGAGCTCAGAGTGAGGCCATATGTCAAGGAGGCTGTATAAATACTCAGGAGAGACAGATCTAAGTCTCTGGGGAACAGTTATCTGGCACTGCCTATCTCCCTGGCATTTGGGAGTGATTACACTCCTCAATGTGTCAATGTGGCACATACGCAGAGCTCATCCTTCTGCCCTTGAGCACTCTGTCCTCAATCAAACAAAAATCCATCTCAAGGTTTCAGGGTGAGCTTCTCCTGCAGAAACATGTGCTGGCTCCAGTGCATGCACCAGAGGAAAACCAAGAGAAACCAAGAGAAACTTGGAGAAACCAAGAAAAAACAGGAGTCTCTGCTTGGAAGGATTAAGTGGGTCCTCCTTTTCCCAGCTCTCACCAAAGCCATGTAGAAGTTCTTTCTTCTTGTTGCTGCAGC
Organism: Poecile atricapillus; assembly: GCF_030490865.1. NCBI lineage: Eukaryota > Metazoa > Chordata > Aves > Passeriformes > Paridae > Poecile > Poecile atricapillus. Next base: position 2,788,936 of record NC_081289.1, on the reverse strand, counting down.
TTTCTGCCCAGAAGATCTCTTTAGGGTCATAAATGTCACATGGGAAAAACACTGGACACAGGTGAGTTGGGAAAATCACTTCTACCAGCTCCTTTCTTCTGTCACACTCCTCCAAAACTGCAAAAGATTCCCTTTCACAGACTCATGGGGAGGAAAGGGAAGCATCAAGCTGAATCCAGCTGCTCCAAGGAGCAGTCTGAGGTCCTCACACCAACACCTGACCCAAGGCACTGTTCTGTTCTGGTGCTGCTCAGTGCAGAACTTCCTCCGCTGACTTCTGATGTTTCTAGGGTTTGAAGCACTGGATGTGCCCTCTTTGTTCACTGTTTGTCCTTCCAAAGGCCACAATTAATTTCCAGCAGAGAGGATTAGACTTAGAAAAGAGCTGGAAGAAGGAGAAAGAGGAAAGGTGGGATGCTCAGAGTGAGCAACAAGGGAAGACAAAGAGGTGGAGAAAGGGGAAGGAAAAGGAGGAGATGAAGGAGGAGGCAGTGCTACCCAGCATCAGAGAAGAAGATCAGACAGGAAGCCTGGGGACAGCTGGAGGGTGGTCACCAGCCAGGCTCTAGGGCTTGAGCACATCAGGCAGTCAAGAGACACCGAAGAAAAGTCCAGCCTCTGCCACTGGCATTGCTGCCCCGAATGCCAGGAAATGCCTTCTGCTCCTTTTTTGCTGGTTCTCCACAGTGGGCCATGTGCCAGATGAAAAACCTCCCAGCCCAGCAGGCACCAGAGATCCCTTCCCTGTCCAAGCTGTCCATCGTAATCAGCTGAGGGCTCCTCAGAGTCAGCTCTGGGCTGTGGCAAAGGCCACTCATCTCCAGAAGACTTCCCCTGATTTTATTTAGGGTCCTTGAAGCAGGAGGGTTGGTTCAGCCTGTGAAAATGAGATGAATCTGATCGTAAAGGGGAAAGAGGCAGCACTTCCCTAGGCAGGGAAAGTTAATTACAGAGCAGTAGACTCCTAATTCAAAGTTTCCCACAGAAATGTGGAGTTTAAGACCTTAGGCCAGGCCAAGAAGCACCAATCCAAACTTGTTCCCTGTATGAAACCAGTTCTGTTTTCCTGCTCCTCTGCTGATCTCCACAAACTCCCAGCCCTGGGAGAGAAATGAGTTCTCACAATGCAGCTGCAGTCTCTCCATTTCTCTGTAGTTAACTTAGGAACAAGAAACAAGGCTGGGAAATTCATATCCCAGGCAGGAGATGGAAGAAATTGACATCCTCTCACCAGAGGTTTAATGCACCACATATGTGATATTCCTATAGGTCCTACACAACATGATTGGGATTTTTAATTAAAATGAAACATTAACAGAAATTAACATCTTTGGCATGCAAAGACCCCAAAATAAGGATTGAGCTTCTTCTGTCCTTATGAAACTTCCTGGAGGATCCCCATGAAAACCCAGAGATGGATTAATCCTGTAACTTTTGATCATTTACTTCTTTTTGGTTAGGGAGGAGACCGAGCAAGATCTACATCTCCAAAGATGATTAAGATGTTTATGTGGGCACAGCCTTCCCAGCCTGGCTCCCTCCGTGCCCAGGCATCCTTACCTACGGAGCAGCAGCTTGGGGTGGTTCTTGCTCTCCAGGTTTTTGTCGATGAGGTCGGCCAGGAGCTGTTTGAGGACGTCGGTGGCGTACTCCAGCTTGCTCTGCAGCACCGTCATGATCAGCGAGGCCACGTTGCCGCGGTCCCGCATGGAGAAGCTGCGCTGCGACTCCAGCGTGCGGATGAAGGACAGCAGGAAAACCTTGTTGTTGATGAGCTGGGCAAAGAGCTTCAGGCCCTTCTCCACCCGTTCCTGCCGGTAGCCAGGGACCTGCACAAGAGGAAAGGGAGTTTTCTTCCTTTCCCTCGTTTTCCCATTGTCAAATGTCCTGTTGTCATGCTCTCTTTGCTACCTCCCTGCTCTCATCCCTCCAGCTCCTCGGCTAAGGAAAGGCAGGAAGGGAATCCTTACATCATCTAATGAAGTTTGAGAAGACTCCCAGCCATATCCAGATGATTTTTCCAATCCTGTGCTCCCTTCTCTGAACAGTACATCCAAAAGGGATTTCTGGTGCCTAAATGTGTCACCGTGCCACGTTATATTTTTATTTTAGTCAGACTGAAGTCTTACTCTGATTTCATCCAAAACTTCTTTCCCATTCCTGCAAGAAACCTGCTTGCAGAGGTTTGGGGTCAGCTTTAGGGAGCTGGGAGAGGCAGCAAGAGAGTGAATGGGAAAGAGAGCCTAGGGTGAGGTTTTGAGGAGAGGAAGAGATGCAGGGAGGCAGTGGCTGAGATGGTGGTGACCATGGAGCTGAGCCTTGGTTTGAAGAGCAAGACAGGTGAAGATTGAGATGACACCCTGAGCTCCAGTAGAAACCCTGGGTTTGGGAGCTGAGGTGTTTCAGAGACAGAGGGACTGATAAATCTTATATTTCTCAGCTGTGAGAGGCTGATGAACTCATTTTAATATGGAACAATTCAGTACCTCAATGCTGGAGCCTAGGCTCCACAGAGGTCTTTTTGATCCTTCCGGCTCTAGGCAAAAATGGAACCTAAATAGTGAACCCCAAACACATCCCTCCAGTTCTTGAAGCTGTTCCAGCCCTTGAAAAAGCTTTCTTGGAAGCTGGAGGGTCTCACCACAGAGCAACACTTGCCACCAAGGCATATATGAATTAATAACCACCCAAATCTGGTGCTATAATACAAAATAAGTTGGCTTGCTTAAACAGCCAAGCAATGCAAGGCCCCTTATAGAGCCGTTACTTTTTCATTCTGGAAATTAGAGTTCTCAACTCTTTTTGCATCCAGCAAATAAATTACTTCCTAAATAGACTGAGACAACCAACAAACCACCACCACCCATCTTGCCAATAATTATTTTTAACTCACTTGCTTGAACATTTAATATTGTCTATCCCTGGGTTATTATGGAGAATTAAAACAAAATAACAAGAAAAGTATTTTGTGCTGCATCTGGAAGCAGTTAATTAGCAAATGAACTGGAAATAACTAAGACCTTCTCACAGTGGGATCTGTGCTGGGGCCTTTTGCAATAAACAGCAATTCCTTCTGGGTGCTACAGACAGGGGAGCAGAATGCGAGCTGCCTTCACGTTGGTAGACAAAGAGGTTGACACTGAGAGAGCTGGTGAAGCTTTAAAAAGGATTAAGGAAAAAAAAAACCAACGAATGGAATGAAAGGAAGAAGAGATCAAAGGTGTTGGATTGAAACATTAGCTCAGTGTGTATCTACATAGGGGAGCATCCGTGCTAAGGCCTCTGCAGGGGTCAGATGCTGTTCTGTGATCAGCTGGATGGGGTTAATGAATGTAGGGATTGAAATTGGCTGTGGGGATAATGGAAGTGTTTGTGTGTGCACACATGTGAGAGGGAGGTTCAGCACCCCTCGTTCCTCCTCGTTTGTTGGAGCTGCTCATCCTGGGGGAAGGCAGCTGGACGCCCCTCGACCTGCACTCCCAATCTGTGTGCTAGTTATGTCTAACTCAGCCTCCTAGCCAGTCCCACAAGCCCTCCTTGCTGACAGATCAGGTTTTTAATGTCTCTCTCTCCACACAGTTGGATGAATTTTGGCTCTTTGGAACGGCAGGAGCAAAGCCGAGCAGGCATCTCTGATTACACAGCCAGCCAAGCATGGGCCTGCCTGTGCCAGCTCCTGCTCCTCCTTCCTGCCAACCCAGCCCAGGCCTGGCCTCCAGCAATCTCCCAGGCCCATGCCAGAGCCTCTCTGGAGCTCAGAACCTGCCAGAGGCTTTGCAGAGAGCTCAGCCAGCACCTTTGCCATGGTGTAGCTCCTGATTCTCCAGCCCAGGTATTCCTAGAGCATTCCTGTCCATCTGCCAGAGCCTGGAGCTGATTTTAGCCCAGCAGACCTCACCTGGGCTCCCATCAAGCTCCTGTCACCACTCAGGTAATAGAGGCTCTGTGCAGACCCCAAGATTTGTGAACAGTGTCTCACTGCACTCCCATCTCCCTCCAGAGGGTCAGGGTGGGTGAGGAGGGTGTGGGCAGGGAATGGACATACAGACACCCTGGTTTTCTGATCTCACTTCAAGCCAGAATGCAGCAAAGGTGAACCTCCCTCAGTGACAGGGGGTTATTTTTATAGGGGTTGCCACAAAGAAAACCTGGCCTCTTAGTAATGTGATCCATGCAAAGCTGGATGATACAGGCAAGCATGCTTCTCTGTCATACAACAGGTTTTCCTTGCTCTGCACAGCAGAAAGTATTAAATTCAGTCTAAAACTCAAGCCACAGAAGGGTTAAGACCAAAGGGAAGCTTAATTGAGTGGCCCTAATGCATATGGATTTATGAGTTGTCCAAATAAATGAGTGATCAGACAGAATTTAGGAGGTAACAAGTGACAAGATGAGAGGAAACGGCCTTAAAGTTGTGCCAGGGGAGATTTAGATTGGAAATTAGGAGAAATTTCTTCACTGAAAGGATGATCAGATGGTAGAACAAGCTGTCCAAGGGAGCTGTGGGATCACAATCCCTAGAAGTTTTCAAAAAGTGTGGATCTCAAACCAGGGGACATGGTTTAGTGATGGAATTGGCAGCAATGGGTTGATGATTGGAATTGATGATCTGAGAGGTCTACTGCAGCCTAAATGATTTTATGATCTAATATGATCTAACAGCAAACATTTCCCCTTTCATCCCATATTTTTAGTGAGGACCTGTTTGACCCCTTGTAGGACACAGCATAATGAAGCCATCACATGCCCACCACTGGCACAGCATCTCTGGAATTCAGGACTGAACAGGGAGGCATGAGAGGAGCTGGAAGCAGGAAACGTTGTTGTTTTACCTCCAAATCCCTCAGGACTGGATGATCCTCAATGCCAGGGAAAAGCACTCTCATCGTGTAGGTTCGGTAGTCAAGGAAAGGGATCCCAGCTCCATCCAGGTCACTCGTCAGCTCATGGATATCTGTCTGCAGCTCTGCAAAGGCTGGCACAAAACCAGAACAACTCAGGGAGCAGTGAAAATCCAGATCAGCCTCACCAGAATGGAAAAAGCCCCTGACCCTCCTGCATGAGAATAAGGAGAGGCAACATGTGGAGAGGAAGAAGGTGGAGAGAGGAGGGTCACCTTTCCCACAACACAGCCTTTCCCCAGGGACATGTGCCAAGGCTTTCTGTGGATTTTGAATTCTCAAATCCAGTTAGAAGGGGCTGGAGAAAGCCTGGACTAAAGGAAAACAGGGAAAGTCAGCTTAGATCCTGGCTGGAGCCACATCCACAGGGTTCAGGTGGTATTTTGGCTCAAAGCTTTGTGACTGGGTGTCTCCCTTCTACCAACACTGACACAGAGTCATGCTGCCTGCCTCACCCTACCTTCTTTGCACTCCAGGGCCACCCTGGACTCCAGGTTGTCCATCTGCATCTGCAGGCGCTTGAGGGTGAGGTCGCTCTCCCTGGACTTGCGCTTGTAGGCGATCAGCACGGCCACGATGAAGATGATGAGCAGCCCGCCGGCCACCGCAATGCTGACGATGGCTGGCAAGCTGAGAGGGCTGTCTGGGGAGATGTAGACCATCCCTGGAGAGAACTCCATCCCTCCTACACGAGCCTAGAGGGAAAGCAGCAAAGAGCTGCATTGAAACTGTCAAACAGGCAGGAAGGCAGAGGAACTCTGTCATCGTCCTGGCTGAGGGTGAGTGGTGACATCCCCTTTTCTCCCCAGACAAAAGGGGAAGTAGCTGGATATGGAACAGCCTCAAAACACTTGAAATGCCGGATAGAATCACCTCTGTTGGCAGTCACTGGGAGCCCAACCACAAAAGGACTTGTGGTGAGACAAGTCACCAGTCGCAATTTCTCTGTATCAGTTCGGATTTCATTCTGGATTTTTTGTTCCCCATCCTGATGTGTTGTATAATGTCACCTAGTCCCAAAATACACACGGAACACAGAGCTCAAGGGATGGTCTGACGGATCCTGACCCAGTGGGACTGCAGAAATCCATCACTATTTTCTTTTGACTCTCCCACCAGATAGAACTGTACTTGGAAGCCTCTGGGATAATGGCAAACCACCACAAACCCTACAAAGCCCAGCCCATTCTCTTTACAGCCCCTATCTTAGCCACACATTGTCAGGGTGACTGCAGATGTTCACCTGTAGGAGCTGAACACAGCTTTTTGTTCTCCATGTATTTCCAGAGGTTCCCAGAGCTGCTTCCAGCCTCTGGAAGAAGCTCCAGAGAAAGGGCTTTGGTTTTAATAACCAGAAAGAAATCCTGCAAGCACTCCTGCTGCAAGCCCAACAAAATGTTTTGCTGAAGCAAGTCCCTTAGAGCCTTTCTTTACAACCTGAACACCACTCCCAACAGGAATCCCACAGGATACCGCTGGCTTCGGGCTACTACAAGGCTGTTCAAAGCTATTTGTAAAATAGGCAAAGCTTGAGAGGTGGAAGAAAAGCTCTGCTGACCTGCCTGAAGTATAAAAAGGCTTCTAGGGCTGGTTTGGGAATGCTGTTTGTCGATCAGCAGAAAGCTGGGAAGATGCCATGCAAAGAGCTTGAAGGATGGTGAGCCCCATCACTTCATCCCAGCTGAGCTGTGGCACAGAGAGGCACAGCTGGCCCTGCACAAAGGGCAGACTCTTGCTGCCAGGCAGAAATGCACTCAAGACCCCAGGGCTGAGTGTTTCCTGCTCCCATTGCACCTGGGACCACCACAGTGTGGAATGAAACTGTTTTCTTCCTCCATTGTGAGGAGCTCTCCCTCACAGGTCCTCACGTTTCTCCCCCACACCCCAGCCTGGTGTTCAGCCTTGTCCTGCATCCCACTGGCTCTCAGATAATCTCCAGCCTGCCTGGACACTTGTTAATCCCAGGGCTTCCCACATCTCAGCTCAGGCACCTCCTCAGGTTTCCTCCCTAGGCTGCAGGAGGAAGAAACTGGCTCAGCTGCGGCCAGCAGAAGAGACTGTGGAGCAGAATCATGAATTAATGAATTTTCCCAGGTGATCTCCACCCCAACCCTTTTTGGGAAATGAATCTCAGTGACCTTATCATCTCCTAGAAGTTATTCCAGTCCCAACTGCAGGCTGGAATAACCTGGTGTTATAGGTGTAGGCTGCTCCTCAGTGGGTCCTGGCCAAAGAGACACAACTTACAACCCTTATGTCATGGACAGGACCAAAGTGAATGTCTGAAAACAGCTAATTTCCATCCACAAGGCCCTCTCATGCTGTTTTGGGATGGGGTTTAGAGAGATGAAATATTCATGATGAAAAACAAAACAAATCCTAAACTCATTCAGGTAATAGTTCCAGGATGGCCAATTGCTGCCATGATGACACTGATGGCTTGTAGAGCATTTTCAGTGGCCAAAGAACTTCAGACACACAGCTGGGGATGCAGCAGTAATGAGTTTTCCCATCTATTTCAAGATACAAGATCCAACTCACTTATAAATCCTGAGGTTTGTTGTTGGAATGTGGCCTGCTCAACTGAGCAGGAAAATTGCCAAAATCACGTCCTAATCCATGCACTGGAAGTTGTTCCCTTTTGCCTTAGACCACTGTCCCAAATCCTCCCAGCAAAATTTTCTCACAGCTCGCACACTTTCCTTCCTGTCAGTGGATCAATAAATAGATTAATCCTTTCTCATTTTCTCTTTCTCCAAGCCCTGCAGTCAGATAAGTCCATTCAAGGAATATCAGACTAGACTCAAACAACCCCAATCCCAAATCCCAGTGCAGATCCATCCTCAAAGCTGGAAGAACAGCCCATCTCCACGGGAAGGACTTCTCTCACCAAATATTCCACGTGCACATCCAAGTTAGACGCTGCAGCACGATTCCAGAGTCAACAAAGAGAAGAGCCACTTTCAGGATGTGATTTATGTGAGCTGCTTCTGACACCTTTGACTTTGGGATGAGACGTTTCATTCAGTGGAAGTTCCCATTTCTCTCCATTAATGATAAAGGGATCTAAGCTCCAAAAAGCAGCTGTTCAAAGTTAGGCCCAGTGTCTTCCCCTTTAAAGGTGGTTTCATCACTGGGAAGGTCTCACAACCCACAGGTGAAGCTGCCATGATCTGAGGGAATCTGGCTCTTGAAGAAGAAAGTCTACAAGGCTGCAGTGTTATTATGAGATTTTAAAAGAAACAGAAGAAAATAGCCCGACTTTATTTCTTAATCCACCAAGTGGATCTGGAGGAAGCTATTTTCACCTTCCAGGAGATTGACCATGAACCTACCAAACAACAACAATCTGGCCATTTTTAAAGACTATTAATCATGAATTTGCCGTAAATTACACTAAATGTTCTATATGGGCTCTATGTCAGAGCCTGGGTTTCTCCAACAAAGTCTTAGTGGCCACCTGTAGGAGTTTAGGAGTTCTGAAGGAGTGTCTTTCCTGGTGCAAATTTGTCCTGGCCAAATAAAATTATCCCTCTAAGGGTGAGGTGAATCATGCCCTGAACTTCAGCTGCTGCACTTGACCATCTCTCCATTCATTATACAGAACCTTTCATTATGCAGAAACCCTTCAGATGTATTCCACATCTTCCCTGCAGACCTTCTCTGGTGTAGCCACTCGTGGATCTTCCTCACATCTCTTTTCCTTGGAAAAAACTTGCCTCTGAGTTCCAGTCAATCTTCTTTTTAGCCATCGCCCAGGCCTTTTATTTCTTTGCTATTTTTCTTCAAATACTTAGCTCTGTCATTGTGTAAAAGACAGCTGAACCAGATCGAAAGCATGTTGACATCAGCGTGTGTCATTGCCACTGCTCCTTCACTTAGAAATAATCTCTGTGTTGCATCAGTTGATTCACTCCCATGGCTCCCTCTCAGCTCCTGGCCACCTCACTTTGCAAGAAAGGGTTTATTCAACAATTTCCTCAAGGTCAGGCAGTAAATCTTCGGCAGAATCAGGAGGAGGGATGACTATCAGTTATCCTGGCCATCAAAGAGATGTTTATGTAAAACATGGTCCCAGCCTGAGCAGCAGAGATGCTGTGCCAGGCTGGAGGAGGCATTTTCCAGCCCTGGTTCCAGATGCAAAGTCCATCCTTGAGCACCTCCATCACCTTCCCAGTTTCCTAGCAGTATCCCTTGTTTGACCAGCATCCTCAAAAAGGGATTGTTCTTTAATCTTTGGCTTCACTTAAACAGTCCCAGGCTGCAGGAGCAGGGGAGTCTTCTCAATTAGCACAGCCTGGCCAGATATCCATCATCCTGGATCCCCAGGGGTTGATTATTGCTCACTGGGATTGAGTTTTGTCTCCCCAGGAGAGGCTTTGTCCGTCTCTCACTGACCATATGTTTAATCATATCCATGAAAATGACAGGGAACATTTATTGCCATGCTCAAAAGCTTTGGTTTTCACACAGAGAAAATCTCTCACTTCATTACTGCTCCTCTTGGAGAGTCTTAATGTGCTTTGCAATGAATCGAGGGTCACGGTGCATTTGCATGGCTGGAAAGGATTATTACCTCTATTTTCCAGATGACAAACTTTGGCACAGAGAAATTAAGTAGCCATTGCGAGGGATCCCAGCAGCAGCCACAAGCAAGACCCAAAATGACCATCATGAACTCTGCTTCCTAAAAGTTCCCAGAAAAATCTTTTTAGAGATCAAATTCTCTGAGTCTCATCCCAGTGAAATAAATAAATTAATATGTGACAGCTACAGCTTTGGGAGGCGCAACAGAAAAACAGTTGTTCACAAGGAATGAGAAACACTGATGTCAGTTGTCAGCTTTTGTTGTTCCCACCCACAGCTTGGTACAGCTCCAGGGTGTTTGCTGATATGATGTTTATCAAGCACCAGCATCAAGGAATTCAAATTATTGAGAGGAAAATAAAAAAAAGGAGTAAATAAATAAACGGTGAGAGGAGAAGCTCCCTCTGATGTAATCACCAGGTTCATTCTTCACAGGTTCCAGGAAGGATTTGAAGGAGCACATGAAGTTTTATAGAAGTCGTAACTCCAAAGCCCAGTCACACTATTGTCCACATCCTGCTTTTTTTTTTTTATTCCTCTCCTACATAAAGGCAAATTTTAGTCACCATCCTGTCAACAAAATGATGTGGACTGTGATGAATTTAACAATTTCATGTAGGAACATGTTACACATGATCTCACATGAGCATCCAGGGTTCATGGAACAGCCCACAGAAAACCAGAAGAGAGGCAAACTCTCCTACTGGGGTTTGATCATGAAAGGTATCTCATTGTCCACAAAGATCTCCAGGTCACTTTTCCACTGTTCTACTTCTCCAAGCTACCCTTGATGAGAATATTATTCCTAAAAGGGGCCCTGGCGTTTCTGGGAAGGCAAAGAGTGATGGAGCCCCCTTGGAGCACTCTGCCAACTCTTCAGCTCTGCTGTGCCCTCCCAAGCCACCCAGGGAGCAGAGGCTGAAGGTCAGGCATCACTTACCATCACCTTGTGCCTCCCAATGAGGTTTGGGGACTCGCAGAGGAGCTGCACGTCTGACACGGTCACTGCACAGGGCTTCTCACCCACCAGAACGGTGTAGTTCAGCTTGGCATTGCCTCCTGCCACCGGTGGGATCAGATTCCTGCCCTGCACAGAAAGGAACATCACGCCCCAAAATAACCAAATAAACATTGGGAAGGAGTTTTCTTTCCCCCTCTGGGTCATTCCTGGGATACAAGAGTCGTTACTGCATTTGATAGGTGTGGATGGCTGATCCCTGACGCTGCTCCAGGCCAGGTTGGATGGATGAGGCTTGGAGCAACCTGGTCTAGTGGAAAGTGTTGCTGCCCATGGCAGGGGGTTGGAATGAGATGCTCTTTAAGGTCCCTTCCAACCTAAACATGATTCTATTATGACATTTGTAGCTCACCATTTGCTCACACAGAGAGGAAAAGCCAATTTAGGAACTCATGCGGAGAACAGCATGAGTGGTTACAGACTCAAAGCAGTCACAACAGCCTGTCCTGCTCCTCCCTCTCTGCAACTGAATGAGAAATGTTCCCCCTAAGTCCTGCACAAAAAAAGCCTTCACTAAACATAGACAAGTAAGTCAGACCCCTTTCCAAACATGAAAAAAGCATCTGCAAGTAAAATAACTTCTTTGCATATTCACCATGTAAAAATAGTGATACAGAAATGCTGCATCATAAAACTCCTTCTCTGTATTGCTGTGAAGTGGCAAAGGACTGGTTTGGGTTTAAAGAAGGGTGAGAGGGAGCTCTTGAATTTACAAGAAGGGAAACAGAGTTGGGTCAGGCACATTGCAAGGGTAGAAGATCTCTGGTGTTCTCTGGTGAGCAGCAGTGGGTATAAATTTAGGCTGCACTCAAGAGTTTATAATTTTTAGTTGTGGGTGTGGGCAGTGCTTGGTGTTTGCTGATGGTGACTCTGGTATGGTTCCAAAAGGGGCAAGGAATGGAGGAAATTTCTGGGGTGCAATCAGGACGATTTATGGGGGTGCTGGCAGGCACAGGGAGGCAAGAGGCAGAATTTGTCCTTCCTCATCCATTCCTTGGTCCCCATCTCACCTTCAGGATGATGGGACTTCCAGGCTTCAACTCCAGGATCCCTGAGGGATTGAAAACCTCAAAGATAGGGTTGGGGTAGTAGGTGAAGTTGGTTTTGTTGAGGATCAGCAGGGACTGCACATTGTCAAGGATGAAGCCAAACTCCTCCGGGCGCTCAGCGAGCTCAGACTGGTGATTGGGGTCCACAGCCAGTGCTGGGGCCTGGCAGGTCATCTCTGTGCTGTTCTGCACCTCACAGTTCTGGAGAAAGAAACCCAAAACAAGGAGTTTTTATGGGAAATAGGAACCCTGGCAGGTCATCTCTGTGCTGTTCTGCACCTCACAGTTCTGGAGAAAGAAACCCAAAACAAGGAGTTTTTATGGGAAATAGGAACCCTGGCAGGTCATCTCTGTGCTGTTCTGCACCTCACAGTTCTGGGGAAAAAAACCCAAAACAAGGAGTTTTTATGGGAAATAGGAACCCTGGCAGGTCATCTCTGTGCTGTTCTGCACCTCACAGTTCTGGGAAAAGAAACCCAAGACAAGGAGTTTTTAGGGGAAATAGGGACCCTGTCAGGTCATCTCTGTGCTGTTCTGCACCTCACAGTTCTGGAGAAAGAAACCCAAAACAAGGAGTTTTTATGGAAAATACAGAGCCTGGCAGGTCATCTCTGTGCTGTTCTGCACCTCACAGCTCTGGGGAAAAAAACCCAAAACAAGGGGTGTTTAGGGGAAATAGGGACCCTGTCAGGTCATCTCTGTGCTGTTCTGCACCTCACAGTTCTGGAGAAAGAAACCCAAAACAAGGGCTTTTTATGGGAAATGTCCTCATCCTTCCTGGTGGGCAGATGGTTCTCAGGGAGAGGAAGGAGCAGATCTCCATGGTTATCCTGGGACAGGCTGGTGCTCCACTGCTTCCAAACATTCCCCACCACACAATCAAGGCTGGGGAGGGATTAGGAAAGCCTGGCTGAGGCGGGTGTGTGGAGCAGTTTGCACTTCAACAGGACCTCCTGTGCCTCTTGAGAGAACTCAGGCTCTGTTGCCAGCATCAGCATCTTTCCCCGACTTTGTTTCCTTCTGGAAACAGAAGTTTCTTCCCTTATTTTTGGCAGAGCACAGATTAGTGAAAACTTCGCTACCACCTTGCAATTAGGTCTCACACTCTGATTGTTCCTCCAAAAGTGTTTGTGCAGCGCATGCTCAGCTGTGCTCAGGATTCCAGTTTGGATATCAGGTTATCTGAAATGAAACCCAGCAAGCTGGAGAAGCAAAGACAAAGGTGAAGGTCTCAGAAGACCCTGAAGTTTGGTTACAGCCCTGCCAAAAACCTTCTTTTTTGTGTGTGTCCTTCAGGGATGAGAATATTTCTGGAAACAAATCATTTTGTGCTCTCTTTTTTGGGCTGCAATAGGAGATTTGAAGCTCCAGAGCTGCCAGCCAGCCCCTGTCCCCACCATGGCAGGTCCCCTCCCCAGCTCTGCAGCTGAACTCACATTGACGTGCTCCTTTCCACCGTGCTTTGCCCGGATCTGAGGGTTTTGGATGAGGTCCAGGTGAGTTCCCCACACGGCAATGGGAGTGTTGCCACTGGAGAAGAAGAAATGGAATTAAAGAATGAACCCAGCTAATAGATGTCAGAACTCATCACACCAGGAATGGGTGATCTGTGCTCCTGAGTGCTGGTTGCAAAGTGTCTGACTGCACCTTGTGGTCCTGTAGAGAGGGAAGGAAGAACAAAACAAATAATTTTTCATTCATTCATAAATGGAGAAATAACTATAAAGACAAATGCTTGCTAAAACTGCCATGTCAGGGAGCCTCTGGGTGGTTCTCATTGTCAGGATTCAGCAATCACAAGCTTTGGGGATGAGAAGAACAGTGGAGATTTAACACAGAGTCTTTAAAATGGTCCACAGGCTATATCTCCTATGTCCCCTCAGTCAGTCACAGAATTATAAAATATCCTGAGCTGGAATTCACAAGGATCATCCAGTCCAACTCCAACTGCAGAGACACCCCAACAGTCCCACCCTGTTCATCCCTGAGGGTGTTGTCCAAACACTCCTGGAGCTCTGGCAGCCTTGGGGCTGTGACCATTCCCTGGGGAGTTGTTCCAGTGCCCAACCCAAAAAGCCCTCACGGACACAATCTCACGGAAACAGCTCTTGAGGAGTCTGGGATGAGGTCTGTAGCCCCATATCTAACCTGAATGTGACAATGTCCCTTCAGTGAACTCTTTGGTGCCACCAGGGAGCCCAGACCCACGGCAATTAGGGGAAATGGAGCCAAAGTCTTCAGCTTTGGTGTGCACCAGTCACTGGCCTGGTTTCCTTGTGGTAGCCCAGCTAGATCAGGACCCAGCACGAGCAGAGATTCCCAGTCTCTGTGTCCCCTTTCTCAAAGGCCAATTTCCTGAGAAAGCCAACTCCCACAAGCCACAGCCCACAGGCATCTGGTGGATTTTCTCACTTTTATAGGAGATGAAGCTGGAGCCCTCCCCACTCCCTGCAGTCACAGTCACCACAAGGAAACAGCTCTCAGAAACACCCTTCTCTCCTTTCCCCCTCCCCTTCCAGCTGCAGCCAGCAGCTCTGGGACTTCAGGGAATGTAGGGGAAGGAGGAAGGAAACTGCCAAGGACCATTCCCAGGCTTCTCAGGGTTGGCTCTGAACACCACATTAAGGAGAAGGGCTCACCACAGGCAGCTCTGGCCATCCCAAATTAAAGCAGCTCTGATCTATCAGAGTGAGCTCTGCTGTTACAGCGTGAGGTGGAGCCAGAGTGATCCAGGAAAGGAGAAGAGTTACCCAAGAAAGTAAAACCTTCACCTGTCAGGGCTCACACAGCCAGGACAGGATGAGGAAATGTCATCAGCAGACAGCCCCATCTCTGAGGGGCTGCCAGAGTGAGCAGTGCTCTCAGCAGTTTCAGCACCTGCCTCTATAACTCCCTTTGGAAACTGTCCAGGATGCAGTTTATTTCCTGCTGGGAAGGGGAGGCCACGTGGAAATCAATGGGATTGTGAAAAGAAAGCTCAGAATCCCTTTCCTGCCTCCAGGTAAAGCTGCACATACAGGAAAGGGGAAGCACGTGCATTATAAATGAGAATACACCAGAGAATAAACACCTTGTGAGGAAGAAGGCAACAAACCTCCCCCGTTTCTGACCTTTGTTTTCAGTGTTCCTCATTTATCTTCCATTATTAATCAGCTGGGGAGGCAGGAATGAATGCAAACATCCACAGAAAAGCTGTCAGGTTTGGGTGAGCTCTGACCCAGCCCCTCCAGTGGCATCCACGTTGATGAACCAAAGAGTTTGGGTCTATCCAAAGAGAACTGGCACAACCACATCTCTCAGCAGATACTCAGGAGATACTCCTGGGACACTTCTCTGGGAGGCTCCTCATGGTCTTTCACTCAAGGACTGGTCCATGGTTAGGGCAACATTTGACCTTGAGTTTTGCAGAGTATCTCAAGTTTTTTCTCTCTGAAATCAGCTATCAGCTATGATTGGAAATTGCTAATGGAGAAATTTACAGGGCAAACCCACATTTTGCTGTTTCCACAAGATCTGGATGAGTTTTTTTGAATGCACAAGGGATCCTGCTGAAGTCACACATCTGTTTACAAAAGACCTTCTCTGCCTTGCAGAGAAAAATACCCTCTCCCCAAAATTCAGTTTCCCTGCAAAGATTCCTGACACCATCCAGGGAGAGCTCATTCTTCAAAACCCAGAAGTGTATAAACCAAATTATTCTTTCTCCACTGCCCAGAGTCTTCTGAATTTTGGCTGTGAGCCTTAGTATAATAATAAAAACAATATTGTTATTGCTATTATTACATAATTCATTAATAATTAAATCATTATTTAATTACTAATTACTAATATAATTAATCTCTGCTGATTCAAACTAGAAGGGATTTTATATCTTTACTTGGCTCAAAGTTTTACCTCTTCCACAAAAATCCAATGTGTGAACACACCTACAGGTATGTGTGTCTATATAAACACAAATCCTTTTATTTAATCAAACCAAAGCCGTGCACACAGCTTTAAACCCACGTGTCAAAAATCCTCTGTTTGGGTTGGAATCTGAGCTTGCAGGCTCAGACCACAGGTAATAAACACAGCCACAGCACCTGACCAGAGAGAGGGAAAGAAAAAAGGTAAAGCAGGTTTTTGTTTGCTGAAGGCTTAAAATCACCCCCAAACCATCTCTGGCTTGAAAACAAAGTAAATAAAACTGTTTCTTGCCTTGAAAATCACCAGCCATTGGCATTTGTGGCTGCATCTGGATGGTCAGCCAGGTGGGAGCAAAGCCTAGAGACCTGCTGCTGCCTAGCAAAATGACAGAGGTGCCAAAAGCTCTCAGAATTTAACTGGTTATTGCCCCAACAGACCCCGAGTATCATTTTCTGCCTGCAGACTCAGGTAATTGCTGGATGTAACTCAAATCAAACCCAGATCAAAAGTATTAATGCAGCCTCATAACATTTTTACTTGCCAGCCCAGCGTGACTCTTTTTAATTTTTTTTGTGTGTTTTTGGCTATGGAAGTAAATTAGCAGTAATCTTTTCTTTATTGTCTTGAAAAACAGCCCTTGAAAAGGTTTTAAGCCAGGCTTGGTACATTCATCCACTGGTTTTGCAAAGCTGGTTTAGTGGCAATCATCTCTCGCTGGGAACAGCTCAGCCTCGCAGTTACAGCACCAAAAACTGTCCCTGACACCCCGAACCCTGGGAAATCCTGGATATTCCATCTTCTCCAGGGCTGTGCACCTTTGGAGTGGCTCAAAAGTGCTTAAGGAGGAGGATGAAATCGGGTAGGTTTGGTTAAAATGGGGCGTCTGTTAATGCTCAAGTTGATGCTCCCTGGTTTCAGATGAGGAAAGCAAAGGGAAGAGGTTGTATCCAAAAACGTTCCATCACTGGAAATGCTCAAATCAACCCCAGAAGTGTGCAAAAGCTGTGTGGATGTGTCACCTGGGGACACATTTTGGTGGTGAACATGTCAGTGCTGGGTTAAGAATTGGAGTCACTTATCTTAGAGGTCTTTTCCAGCCTTAATAATTCCATGAGTGGTGAGACAAGTGCAGTCCCAGCCATCCATCCTAGCAGCTACACACCCCACAAATAATCTAGTACTCTCTAAACAAGCACCTCACCCTTATTTCCATTATTCTGGGATTTGGGATGGGAGATCCCGTCCATCCAGCACCTCCAGGCTGGCCAAAGCTTTGCTTACACCTGAGACATCTCCTTGGCTGCTCCTTCACCTCTGTCTGGCAGCTTCAGCAGAGAAACCAAGGAGCAAGCAGCCTGTGGAGAGCTCCTCACCTCTCAGCCATACCAGGTGGAGGAAGGTCCCTGTGCTGCAGCTTTCCAGGGGATATTCAGGAATTCACTCTCCTAAGCTGTCAATCTTGCACCTTTTAAGCAGCACTGAACTCACTCTATGAGGGAGTAAAGGGATTTCTCATTTCACTGATAACCTGGAGTCTGACTGAAAATAAAAGCCCCAAATGGAAAATCCTGACACTAGAGCTTCGAGCCCAACGTGCAAAGACTCAATCTGGCTAAATCAGTAAATTCCCTCACGGTAATTAAAGGCACTAATTGATTTGTGAAAACATCTTTGGGATGGGAGCTGAACTGGGGGGATTTACAAGCCCTGCTCCTAATCCCCAGGGACTCCAATCAGTCCAGTTTGACAGGGGAGCAGAGAGCTGCCATGGATGAATGAGGGGAGACTAAGATTTCTTATTTTGTATCTTTTCAAGGAAATACCAGAGCATTTAATGACCAATTTCTCCCTTTCTGAGCCCATTTCTCCAGGCTTCTGAGAGTTTGGGTATCACTTTGATGCCTTCCCCAACCAGGGCAAACACTGCTCTCAGGCACCTTCATGTGAACCCTGTGAATTCACCAAAGCAGCATCAAGGGGGTGAAGAGAAAAAGGTATTCCTAACGAGGAGAAAGGCTCTTGAATAGGACAGGGAGCAGGGCTCCTGTTGTGTTTCATCTGGAGACAGAGCCCTGGGGCTTTCAGGCACCATGGCCAAACAGGGAGTGCTTAGTCCTGAGGCATCAAGTCCATGAAGGCTGTGGGAAATGTAGGAATTTCAAGTCCATGAAGGCTGTGGGAAATGTAGGAATTGCAGCTCACAAACTGTGACAGAATGAAATGGTTCATGGCTTAAATGTTGGTAAAATCATGGACAGGCTTTTGCCCACTGTAGCAAACTGCAAAGAAGCAGCTGCTCATCTGTGACCACCAAAGCCACCCCTCCCCAAATACACCTACAGACTGAATTTGGAGTGTGGAGGGAACTTGGGATAAGGTAAATGTGACACTATTGTCCAGTCCTCCCAGGTCTAGGGAGAAGAGTGTGAGACTGGAGGAGACACAGGATGCTGGTGGCTCAAACACTCAGGGCAAGCTGCTGATGGGAAAAGCACCCACCCAGGAGCCAGGGCTGAGCACAGCCCAGCTCAGGCTGCAGCTGGTGCTGGACCAGGTGAGGAAAGAGGGGAACCCAGGGAGGTGGGAACTTTGTCTCTGTCCTTATGGAGTGAACCCAGCTGTGATAACTCCCCACCCAGGGGACATTCACACGGAGCCTGAAGGTGTTCACGCTGCTGATGGGCCATGATGGGACATAACTGACAATTTAATAGGCAGCTGTGTCTTCTGAGAAACTGTCAAAGACTCCTGATCCTCGACTTTCCATCATCCAGCAGGAAACTGCCTGCTGGGTGTTCCCACCTGAACCTGAGGAGAAACCCAACAGAGGTTGTGTTCTGGGGATTGTCTCCATCGTTTCTTTGGGATGCCCCTCGCCATCTGATGGATCCAGTCTGTGACCATCACTTCAACCAACAGACATCAAAACTGCAATGACCAGGTTTTGTGGAGCCAACGAGTGGAGCAGTCTTTCTACTCTCATTCTTTCCATTTCTTTCTTATGCATTTTCTTATGGGATATTTTTGGGCTTTTATATTTTCATATTGCTAGAGATAATAGCAAAAAAAAAATGGGGTGTAGCTGCTTTCCAAATTGTTCTAAAATAAATAAATAAATAAATAAACAAACCAACAATTAAATATTTATATAATATGTGTATAAATATATAATATATAAATACATAAATCTATATATACATAATATATATTTATATATAATATATATATTTATATATTTACAAAGACTGATCATTCAGTGTCGTTTCACTCTAATCCACCCTCTAACAGAGGGATCTATTACCTCTGGGGAAGTATCTCTGCACAAATTCCTGGTGGACACAATGCTTGGAAATCAGTTTTCTACACCAAGGACTAAAGTTATCAGAGCAGTGCTCCTTTTAAAAACCATGGGAATTGTGAGAGGGTTCCCATGGGATACTCACCTGAAGATGCTCCACTCAGGCTCGATCCTCAGGATGGTGGGATCCTCTACATACTCATAGTGAAGCTCCTGGTGGATCTTGGCCTTGTCCACTCTCACGGACACCTTCACCTTCTCAAAGCCTTCATAGGAGGCCGTGGTGTTACAGACAATGTGCTTGGTGGATCTCCTGGGAAGAGGAGAAAATAAATGTGAACCAGGTGCTACCAGCAGCAAAAATGGTGAGAAAAGATCCCAACTATTTATTCTTATGTCCTGTGTCCCAAAGCTATGCACTGAAGAGGTGAACCTCAGTGTGAACCATTTATGTTCGTGTAGCAGTGTCTCGGGAAGTGGCATTACCTTTTCACTGGTTTAAATAAAACCACATGAGCCCTCATCTCTCAGGACCCTGAGTAAAATCTGAACCCCAAGGGCAGTCCAAACCAGGTCTCTCTCCAGAAATATTTCTCTGTGATTAAATATTTGATGGATGTTTCCTTCCTGCCTGCAGACATGTGCAGCAGCAGCTCATAAAAGGGGTGTTCGCACCTCAGCTTTGCAGTCTGGGATCATAAAGTTTACTTCACATTAGGACTGTAATTCTTGTTTAAGTGCAGTTTGCAGCCTGCCTGGTACCTTTGGAAGTGCTAATACAGTGGGAAGCATTTTATGGTTATATTTAAAGAGGATTCTGCATAAACCTTTTCTTTTTGGCGGGGTCTAAAAGCCAGCTCCAGGTCTGCATTACTTTCAAAATGCATCAAAAATCAAGGCACCAAATATTCTCAATCTTCCCAGTCCTGTGATTTGTGATGCAGCCTCATCTCATACCCCTAAAATGGGGCTGTGAGTCACCTTCAATGACTGCACCCTCCAGGTGGCCTCTAAATTACCCCAAAAGACAGTGCCCAATCCCTCCTAAAATTCCCCAGTCTTCAGCGAGCATCTCCAAGCAGCTGTGGCTCCCACTTGGCATTTCAAATCACAGACTGTGACTTCACCCTGCTGAATTTTGGATGCTGGATCGCTCCACAGTCATGACAGGCTGCTAAAGAGGATCCCCACAGCCAGGAGAGGGAAGGGCATTGCCCCAGGGCAGTGCTCCCAGGTCTCCTGTGAATGAGCGCTTCCTCTGCCAAGGACATATTTGGGAGAAATGTGCCAACTTCATCTTCAGCCCCCATCGCTACTGGCAGCAAAATGTGTTGCCCTGGGTAGTTTTGAGCTGTGGGAGCCTCTGGGAATGGGATTCAGCCTCATTCTCACAGGGATCAGGGAACATCCAGCAGGTAACACTGACATTAAGCCTCTCTGAAGCGCCATTGAACAGGAGCCAGCACAGAGCTAAAATGTTGCAAATCATCCATTTCTTAGCGCTACAGGACTATTCTGGGATAAAAGGGAGGTGGTTTAGTGCTTCGAACTGATGTTGTCAGATTTTCTTTGTCACCTCTACTAAAGCTGGGACATGAAAATGAATCTTTTAAACGACGTACTCCCAGAGCAAGTAGCAGAGCACAGGACCGTGGAGAATCGTACTGAAATTTGACAAGAGGCCACGGGAAAAAGCACATCAAATACCAGTCAAAACAATGAAATAAATCCTATTCTCTCTCCCCAAAACATGGCCAGCAAGGCTGTGCATGGTGCAGAATGCACAAGTCCTGTTGCAGCATAGACGTGGCCACGAGCAAAGGAGGCACTTGAGGGACAAGGTGTCAGGGCTGCAGGAGAAGTTTCCTGACTTTAATTAGAATTTCATCTTTCACACCTGGGCACGAGGAGCAGGAAGGGCTCATCTGTACCTGTAGAAGAGGCAGGGCTGTCGCCCAAAGGTCACAATGACGTTGCTGCCAGCGTTGAGGTTGTTGCCTGTGATTGTCACCTGGGTGCCACCCGACACTGGTCCTCGCTTTGGCTTCAGGTCAGAGAGGGTCAGAGTCTGTGGAGACAAAGGGAGGAGTTGGAAGCACAGCAGAGGAGCAGAGGGACCTTCCCTCTCCTGCTAGTGGTGGAGAGAGGGAGGCACCCCCAAGGATTAATCGGGACTTCTGAGGCTGGCCATGTCTTCTGGCTGATAAAGGAGCCTGGGGTGACACCAGTCCTGTCAGAGACCCTCTGCTCGAATGCCAGGTTTGGAGGGATGAGTTGAGACCCAACTCCAATTGAGTTGAGACCCAATTCTCACCCCTCCAAAATGTGATCTGCCCTTGTAGCCACTCAGAAATACTCCTGCAAAGACAGGTCCATGCCTGGAGCACCTTGGGTCCCAATCTCTCATCTCCGCTGCTTGTTTGGCACAGCTCAGGGGTCTTTTTTCTGTCACACAACACCAGCTCTGCAGGATAAATCAGGTAGTGAACTGCTTTGATTGGATCTTAATTGGGAATCTCCACCTCCAAGCTGTGCAACTCACAAATGACGAAAATTGTTTGGTTTTGAAAAGATCACTCAACTTCATTGATTCTCAGAATCTCAGAATGGTTTGGGTTGGAAGGGACCTTAAAGCCCATCCAGTGCCATCCCCAGCCATGGGCAGGGACACCTTCCACTACCCCAGGTTGCTCCTGGGAGCCTGTCCAGCCTGGCACTGGACACTTCCAGGAATGAGGCACAGCTTCTTTGGCCTCAAGACCCTCACAGGGAACAATTCCTTCCCAATATTCCATCTAACCCTGCCCTCTGGCAGTGGGAATCCATTGCCCCTTGGATGGAGGAGAGCTGTAGCTCAGCAGAACATCTGAGTTTGTTCTTACTTCTCCCACATAGGATCCCAGAATCACTGAGGAGGGGAAAGACCTCCAAGATCATCGAGTCCAACCTGTGACCGATCCCCACCTTGACAACCAGAACAGAGCACATCCAGTTGTTCTTTGAACACCTCTAGGGATGGGACTCCATCTCCTCCTGGCGCAATTCCAATGTTCAACAACCCTTTCCATGGAGAAATTCCTGCTGATGTCCAACCTGAACCTGCCCTGGTGCAAAATGACCACACATGACCCTAAAATCTTCCTCTTATCTGACTTGGATGTTGAGAAAGCCTCGAGCTGTCCTGCCCTGACACGTGGTGGTGGTGCTCCTGTCGAGGTGTCCTCTGAAATGCCACAGCCACAAAAGCAGCACTGCCCATTTGAACACCTTTTCCCTTTTCCTGCTGATTTTCTGAGCCTCTTTTCCCAGCCTAACAGAGCACTGTGTTAATATATCAAAAAAGGGCACAATTCTTTTAGAGGCCCCAAATCTCAAACCTCTTTTTCTTTCCCTGCTATCCTCCCTTCTTCCCCAAATCAAGATAAAATACTCACACTCTGAAGGTACAGATCACCCTGTTACCACAATGCAGAGAGGAGACATCAATATTCAGGGAGAAATTTGGAGTTACAGTTTATTCTTTCATTTGCATTTTAATAGAAAAACTTTCCATTCAGTCCCAAGTGAAAAGCTACTATATGCATTTAAATGAAGATTATTTCTTTCCCCCTCTCTTTAAGAATGATGACACAAGTGCTTGAAGCTCTCAGCTCCTCTGAGCGAGCAGGTACATCACGCAGTCACCTTATTGAGCTTTGGAGACCATTAATCCATGTTTATAAAACCACCTGACACACACCACAGCTCCCACTCTCACACACACAGAGCCACCTCTGTTCCCAGGCCCCTCTGGTTTAATCATTTTGAAAAACAGCGGCAAGATTTCCATTTTTCCATTTTGCTCCTATTCAAAATGCAGCTCTTGGAGGAAGGGCAGAACATGAAAATCAGACTTACAGCTCTGTAGAAGGATCTGTTGTCAGAGCTGGGCACTTCTTGTGTTTAAACCTGACTGGTTTTCACCTGATGGTTTGGAAGCTGGTTTTATACTTAGAATCATGGAATTTTTGAGGTTGGAAAAGACCCCTTAGATCAGCAAACCCAAGCATCAACCCAGCACTGCCAAAGCCACCACTGAAGCACCTCTCTAAGCACCTTGAACACTTCCAGGGGCAATGATTCCACTGCTTCCTTGGGCAGCTTGTGCTTGGCAACATTTTCATCAAGAAATTTTCCCAATCTCCACCCTGAGGCTCTCCTGGCCCAGCCTGAGGCCGTTCCCTCTCCTCCTGTCCCTGTTCCTGGGAGCAGAGCCCAACGCCCCTGGTTGTCCCCTCCTGTCAGGGAGTTGTGCAGAACCACAAGGTCCTCCCTGAGCCTCCTTTTCTCCAGCCTGAGCCCCTTTCCAGTTCTCTCAGCCACTCCTGAGGCTCCAGACCCTTCTCCAGCTGCGTTCCCTTCCCTGAGGAGTTCAAAACTGGATTCAGGATTTGAGATGGGGCCTCAGCAGTGCCCACCTCTGGGGTGGGCACTGCCCTGGTCCTGCTGGCCAGACTATTCCTGATACAATCCAGGTGCCATTGGCTTCTTGACTGTCAACCAGATCCTTTTCCACTGGGCAGCATTCCAGCCATTCTCCAAGCCTGGAGAGTGATTTTCTGGGAATATTCTCTACCATTCTTTTTCAATGGGTTAAAAACCACAGGAAGAGTATGAAAATCCAAAGCATGCACTTCAGTACTGCTCCTTTATATTTTGGGTACCACCTCAAGCTCTGATGGCAACTCCCTTATTAAGGGACACCCCCACCAGTAAAAATTCCTGCTGACCATGGTGGCTGCAGCTGGGAGGTGACCTCCCACCTGGGAGAAAATGGGTTTGGAATGGCCAGCCTGGGGCCCAAAGCCTACACAGCAGCACTGCAGCAGTATCTGATTCAAAAATCATAGAGGAACATTTGAGTTAAAGACCCAAAAGACCTTTGTCCCACCCCTGGGTGGGTTCCCTGCCCTCTCCCTGGGGTGGATAAAGCAGCCATGGCCTTGTGAGGATCCTCACAGGCCACAGCCACACCAGGAACACTCCTTGACAGAGCTCTGCTGTGTCTGGAGCTGATCTCACAAATGGGTTTGTGGCTCAGCTTTTGAAGTTGTGATCAACCCTTAATTATTCACAGTGGCCTCCGTGAACACGGCATAGCACACCCACAGCAGAACTCCAGACTATTCACCATGTCCTCGCTGCTGGAAGGCGCTGGAAAATTCCAAGAGAGTCTTGTGGATTGGTGAGAGGCTGGAAAGTGACAATGAGGGAAAGAGAACAGGAAATTTTCTGCATTTTATGGGATTTTACCTACTTTCCTCAGCTCCCCAACCCTTTCTTTCCTATCCAGCATCTCCTGCACACAGGTTTTCCATGGAGAAGCACCATCAGAGCTGGGCCTAAACTGCCCCCCATGGAGCTTGTCAAGACCTTGGTTCCCATTCCATTCCTCCTAGGAATGCAGGAAGAGCAAGATGTGACTCAAACACAGCTTGGGCACCTGGGTTTCCTTTCTAGAGGTTCCACAGTAACAGCAAGAGGGGAGAAGATGAAAGGGATGGATAGGAAATGGTCTCCAAAATAACAAGGATCTTAGCAGCAGACTTAGAAGAAATGTAGAGTAGTCCACAGCACCTGCACTGAGACATGATATTTTCATCTAAAGCCAGAATAAAGGTAAACTTTCCTCAGTACCTGAATTAAGAAGAACATGTAATATGTTTTCCATTGCAGGACTGGGGCAATAATCACAGCAAGAAAATGAATAACTGCAAAAAAATATATTTCATTTAGATCATCATAAATTTCATTTCAGCTTTGTTTCCCTCTTGGCTTATTGTACATTCTAATGCAATTTGCAGGTTTTGATCACAGATGAGTTTAAAACAAATGAGCAGCTATTTGAATTTAAAAGTTCTGGTTAGAAAGGTGGAGAAGAACCATTCTGGCATCTCTAAACTGAGACACTTCTTTCTTAAAACTAAAAAATTATTAATTTTTTATTATTATTATTTATTATTTCATTTTAAGAAATTAAATACTCTATTGAGTCCAAGCCATCATCTCTTTGAATTCTTGCAAGACAGGGAAAGGCTGAACCAATTGGCCAACTTTGACCAAGTTTTCCTTCAAACCTCTCAAAAATCAATTTTCCAGGAGATTTGCCATGAGTCAGGAAGTGACATTTATCTCCCAGGTGATGCTTTTCCTTGGTTTTCAAACATCTTCTTTCCCTTCAAGCTGCCATGCACCGCTGCAGGATGCCAAGGCACGTCGAGATTCCTGCAACAGCATCTCTGCCCTCCTGGCAGAAAAATCCGAGGAAGCCAAAAAAACACAGCTCCCACTGTGAAAGCACCGGACACGGGAGAGGGAATATGATGGGCAGGCTGGAGAGTTTCTGTATTTTTGGGGGGAGTTTTTTGTCTAGCACAAAGGTATCGAGGTATTCAGCAGAGAAAACCCTGGTGGCTTCGTGCTCGTGCCCTGGCAGCTGGGAAGGCGGCAAGCAGAGGGAAAAGCTGTCACAGATGGACACGGATGATCAAAACCAGACAGTAATTCCAAGAGTAGCAAAGGTGACACGTTGAAGTGTAATGTCCTGGAAAGAGCCCTTCTGGCTGCCTGGTAGGGGCTTTCTCTCAAGGTGTTTCTCTGCCCCCGCTGCCGCAACACCTGAGTGACATCGGAAAATGCAGAGAACAGAGAAACTTGTGTAGCTCGAGGGGGGAATCCAAGACATTTGCATTCATTACAAGTTCCCTTTACCATAAAGAAATGCTCAGGCATGTGAATAATTTCAGAAGAGACCCATTCTCTTGCAGGAGTTGAGAGCTTTTGATGGGAACAAAGGGACCCTCTCATCTCAAACCTGCACAGATCTGAACAGATCAAGGCCAGACAATGCTTGCATGTCCCCAGCAAGGGGTCTTAGAGGAATAATCAGGTCTCTTGGACCTGGAACATCATCAGAAGGGAGGAAAAAAGCACTGGCTCAGTGTACAACATGTGTTTGCACTTGAACTGAAGCTGAAGCACGCAGGTGTCTCTCGTTTCATCATGGAGCATCCAAAACAGCTGCCCACCAGCACTGAGCCCCAGACACATCCTACAGCTCACCAGCAGCCTGAGGTGGATCTGTGCTGACCCCAGTGCTCCTGGTGTGGATGGGATGAATAAACACCTGGGGCAATCCAAGAGGGAGAAGAAATAAACCCAATCGAGACCATCACACTCATGCTCTGAAGATCCAGGTGTTGTTAGGAGTAGTGGCAGCCCCCAAGTTTCTTCTGGTGGCTCCAGCCAGAGGGGTGTTGGTAGCAGGAGTATCACACTCAAAAAAAATAAAAAGATACTAGGAATTTTTTTTCCCTTTTCTAGATCTCTTTTTCTTTTCTTTCCTGTTCAGCACTTTTAACTATTAATGAGAATTTTCTGTATTAATTTGGACCACGGCTGCATGGAACTGTAACTGGACTAATAATCTGGACTATTATTAGGTTGTTAAAACTTTAATTAGACCAGCTATTTTTGCTGGGAACAAGATGTTAAAAGGAAATGGAATGAACAATTTGGTGCACCCAGAACAGCAGCGAAGAGCTCGGAGGCTCAACATGGTGACAGACAATGGACAGAGGGAGCAAAGAGGATCAAGGCCAAGGAGTTTAGGGCCACAGAGAACTTTTTTCAGGAACTTACCATGAAGTAGTAGAGCTGAGAAGACCTGGCCATGAACTCTGGCTTGCACTCGGCCACGCAGATTTCCACAAATCCGGCGTGCTGGCTGGGCTTGGCCTCCCCCATCTCACACACGATCCTGAGGGGAAAATATCAACCAGGAGCAGAGTTTGAGGGATGGTTTGGTGGTGCTGGTAAGGTGGAATTGGAGTAAAGAGCCCACAGTGCTGGGGGATGGACTCTAAATTAACCCACCCTCTTCTGTCCCATCCAGAATCCAAGTTGTGGATTAAGTTATTCTTTAGAAAGTGGTGGATTCTGGTGGGGGCAAGTGTAAATCTACCCAAATACACACAGAAATGTTGGGCTGAGGTCTGGCTCTATCCATCTCAGATCTAGCCTGGCATGGTGGAGACAGCTTTAAGGTTTAATGATCACTCCTGCATTTAGCAAGAGGTTTTTCAGGATTTCTGCCTTCCAAACTGGAATTGAACACCTTGGGGTGACTGCTTGGTGAAAACCGGGATAACTTCAGGACATTTGCCATGAGGATCACCTAAATAAACAGTAATAACGGGATTATTAAATAAATGGATTATCCTGAGCTGTACGTGAGGAATGGCCTTTTCCATCCCGCAATTCCCAGGTTGGAATGGAGTCCTTGGAAGGCCCTGCAGGTAGGAATGGCATTAGGTGTGCTGTGGCCTTTGCTCTGCCACACACCCACTTACTGCTCTGCTGGGATGTACCCTTCCACCAGCGGCTTGCACTCCACACCGGCCACTTTGACGTGGGATGCGATATCCCGGAATTCCAGCCCCAGGTTCTCCCCACGGATGGTCACTTTGGTCCCGCCCTCGCGGGGACCCGTCACGGGGTTGATCTGGGGAAACAAGCCGAGAGAGAGGGGAACAATCAAACCAGGCACCAAAATCCTCTCAGGTGAAAGAACAGACAACTTTTGGGGATCACCGGGACACTTGTAAATGCTGAACAGGTGAGGGAACAAACCTACTTCAGATATTCAGAATATGCAAAATTCTGCCCCAGGCCTCATTTACTCTCTTTTAACTACTTGCAAACCATCCAGAGGTGAGTAGGAGATTTTTTTTCTAGGCAGAAACAGGGATTTATGGAACTGCAGCTGAGCTCTGCACTTTGTAGATGTGAGCCATGGAAAGGCAGGAGAGGGACACAGTGGAGAGAAATGTGAGAAAGAAAAAGAGAAGGACAAAAGCGGTTGAGCCAGTCACTTGAAATCCTAAATTCTCAGCCCAAAGCTCGTGGAGGTTTTTCTCTCTTCTGGAGGTAGGTAATGGTCATGCACCAGAAATTCAGCTGAAAATGTCCATCTGGAATAAAACTGGCCAAGCCACAGCAGGAGCAGGGTGTTGGGTTAGGTGTGGAGGAGGTGGATGGTGATTGAGACAGCAGCAGCAGCTGCTCTGTGCCAGCACAGAGCTCCAGTTTCCATCCTGGGAGAGCTGTTGGAAGGGCGGGCAGGGAGCATGGACAGATCATTTGTGGAGCCTCTGAATCTCAGCATGAGACGAGCGACCATCCCAACCTGGAGGCTGCTGGAATGGTGTTTGCATCCTGGCCTGGCCCTGCACCAGACCCTCACAGAGTCTGGTCTCCACCATCCTTGTCCAGAACCAGGTGGGAATCAGCACTGGAACTGTCTCCTGAGCATTGGAACAACACTGGAATCACCTTTAATTGTCTCCATTCTCTGCCAGGTTGGGAATCTGGGGCTGGCAGCGATGCCCTGCAGTAGCAGTTGGGCTGGCAGGGAAAGGGGAGGCACTGGTGTGAGCAGAGCTGCTCCCAAGCACTTCCCAGCCCCGAGCCTGGCACCAGGGTGGGTGTAATTCCCACCCAAAGGGTGATTTTTAGAAGGCACATCTTTAGTAAAAGGAGGGAGAGCCAGGCACCTCTAGGGGATATTTAATTTTAGGATATTAACTTTAGGATATTAATTGTAGGTGTTGCGAACCAAGTCCTCAGTGAGTGTGACTCATCTCTGACTCTACAGGGAACCAGGAGGTATTTGTGGTGGTTTTCCAGGGAAGTTAAAAAGAAAGGGGAAAGGGAAAGAGGAAAGGGAAAGCTCTCTGAAGCACAAGATTTCAAAAATTTTTTGCTGTGACTCAAAAAGCATCAACAGGAAATTTCCTAGACCAAAGCCAACACAGCACCACTGAATCCCTCCCTGGGCAATATTTAATTTGCAAAGACCAGCTTCAAAACCCACTTATTTCCTTAAAACCCACTTCCTTAAATCAGGAGGGCCTGGGATTCTCCCAGGTTCACATGGAAGGTTTTTTAAACCCCATTTCATAGCTCTGCCATAGATCCAACCAAGAGGAAGGTGTTACCAGGTTGTTTTCACAACAGGAGAGGAGGAGCCTGTTCTATCACAGGTGAAAAATGCGGCACAAGACCTGTCAGTTTTGGAGAGGAAAATCCAGGCAGGGAAACAAAAGCTGCCAGGAAGCCTCAGCTTCCTCTGGAACACCCAGAGCTGCATCCCAATTTCCAGTCTCTGCTCATATCAACTGCTGCTTGTTGCTCCTAAAGGAGTTTTTTGTGGCTCAGCGAGTCTCTAAGTCCTTTAATTTCCCTGAGTGGCTCTGTAAATGCCAGAGCTGGTATAGAAATGGGGAGATGGGTGCTGGAGGGGGTGTAAGTGACCCTACAAGTGTGACTACACGTGTTGTTCCTCCTCTTCCCTGCAGAGACCCAGCCCTGGCTCCTCTCCAGGCTCTGGATGCTCCTGCCCCACAGCTCCAGACCTGCCATTAGCTGCAATATATATCCAGTCACTTGAGATTACTTCCATGCTAATGGCTCAGAAAAAGGCCTTCCAAGAGCTACTTAGGATTGCAGCAGGCAGCTGGAATATTTCATGAGCGAGTGTTGCAATGATCTGTTGGAGCTCAGAGAGTTGTTGGAGGAAATGCCAGCAGAATCTGAAGCACTGCCCCTCTGGAGCTGTAGGGTGGAGAATGGGTTTGTTTTTCAAAAAGAGCCTGGAGATGAAGGATTAGGGTTAAAATATGGCAGGGAAATGTGAGTGGACCTTCAGAACCTCTGCACGCCCACGTCCTTGTGCTTTAGATTTCTGCTTTAGCTGATCATCCATCAGCTGCCCCATACCGAATTCTATCATTGTTTTACAATGTCTGAGAATCTGAAAATATTTTTTAAATGTTTCCCCCAGCTCCAAGCGATTTTTAAGGCATCAAAGCTGAATTTTCAGGTGTAACTGTCCTTTCTGGCTGTCTGGGTTTGGTTTCACAGCTTCAGGTGGTTCAGGTGGGGTCAGAATTACCAGTCTCAGATAAATCCAAGTAGAGACCTCCAGCCTGGAAACACCAGAATAAGCCATGAACATCAGAATAAACTGAACTCCAACAGTTCAACTGAGAGAGAGCTTTGAAAGCTGGTGAATGACAGGGAGATGGATCAAAACACAGGGAAAGGGTTTATTTTCAGTAACATCTGGGAAAAGCAGATTCAACCTAGCCTTTGCTCCCCCAAAATGTTCAAGCAGAGATAGCAGTTTAGGGCTCTTCCATTACACCCACAATTTTTGAATCTGAATCAAAAACAACTTAAAAAAGCCTTTCTTGCTTTCTAGGAAAATAACCCACCTAATTATTCCTATTAAACCACCACTGTGGAGGCTGGATTTTCCTCTGTTGCAGTTCCCCATATTTTCCCTGTTTCATTTCTCTCTTGACTTTTCCTATTGGTAAATCAGGCCCTGGCCACTCTGAAAGGTGTTCATGTTGAGTAAGACCTGTGCTCAAGGCAGGAGGCAGCTGGAAGGGTTGGAGCCCTCATTTTGGAGGCTCAGGTCTGTCCTGCTGCCTGTCCTGTGACCCTGAAAATGTGCCTGGCATTATGGCAAAGGCATCCTAAGAAAGCAGACAAAAATCCCTTTAGATTTCAGGCCTGACTTGCCTCCCCTGCCTTCTCTCCCTTCTTCTGCTCCTTGTCTTTATGGTTTTCCCATTCTCTGGTTTCCTTTTTGAACCTTTCCTCCAGCTTTTCCTTTGGCCCAGCCACCACAATCAATAGGGAACTTCCTGAAGAACAGTGTTATTCCTCAGGCCCTTCTCCCAGCCCTGTCCTCATTCTCTTTATCTCAACAGGGCAGTTCTCAACTTTTCCTACTCCAGGCTTGCTCCTGCCTCCTCCCTGAGCCTTCCAAGGGGACACCTGACAACTCTACAGGGCTTTATTTGCTCTGTGAAGACTTTTCTGACCTCGCAACATCAGCCAGGGGCAGGACAAACAAAAGGGTTTAATCTGCTGGAGTCAGTGGAGGTTGGTTTTTTTTTTTCTGGACATGGCTTTGTCTGTGTCATGTTGCCAAAAAACATAAATTACACCTCCCCTCTAGCTTGACCTCCTGTCAGCAAAGCTCCAACCTCTCTGGGATCACTCAACACCTCCTTCTCAGCCAGGCTGACCAGAGAGGCTGCTCCAAGAGGCATTTGGGGTCCTTTGATTTACCCTCACACCGGCCACTGGAGATCTTGTCTCACCTTCAGATGTCTCTAGAAGGCCAAGGTCTCCTGAGTGATTGATGCCACATCTGACAGCCCTTTTTGGGCAGGTCAGGTGCTCTGGGGCTCCTCAGGTTGCACCAGCACCCTGTGTTTGGGGGTTATGGTGGGAATTCTGGTGCCCTCGGGTGTTAACCCAAGGTCACCCCTGAGCTGTGGACACGTGTTCCTGCCTTTGAAGCCACCATGGTCTCACATCCCCTGACTGCCTGAGGCTTTTCCTGAACCAGCAGAGCTCAACCCTGACCTTCCCATCACCAGCCCAACCCCAAATCAGGAAAACAACCCAAGGAAAGGGAATCCCCCTGCTTCCTGCGGATCCACCACTTACATCTGTGATCTTGGGGTTGGTGCACTTGCCCTTGGTGCTGGACAGCTCCAGCCACTGGCTGTCCTGGGCTGGGCAGTGCTGCTTCAGCGTGCACTGGTTCTGTCCCTGGCACCAGCCACACTCAAAGTCGGGGTCGGCTTTCAGGCAGAGTCCGCAGCTGTCCCGCATGGCCCCGCACTTGTAGAGGTGAACTGCAGGGACAGCAAAAACACAGGAGCTGAGAGAGGCAGAGACAGCACAGGAGAGTGGGGTGGCAGTGGGAGCAAGAGGGAAAAGTGTTCTGGGCTGCTCATGCCAGAGGCAGGATGGAAACCCTACAGGGAGGTGAGTAATGGTGGGGGAGGAAACGTGGACGTCCTTCTTGAACTAAAGTTCATTCCTTAGTTCGTTCTTCATCAAAGGTGTTTTTGGAAGCTGAGAGCAGAAAGGAGGATGCTGCTCTCAGTATGTTGAGAGGAGGTTGGAGAAAATGGTGCTTGGGCAGTGATTTGGCCTCAGTCCCTTCCTTTTTCACAGACTGAATGTGTCACCAACAACCAACCTCAGACTCAGCACTTCATCCTAAAAGAATTTTCTAGACCTGGCCAACCCACAGCTCAAACTTGGGTGTGAAACTCCCCAGAATTTTGTGTTAAGGTGATGCCACTCAGGTTTCCCACTTGACAGAAATCCCAAAAGATAACAGTAAATGGTTCATTATGAGGCTGATTCCAGGGATTCACAAACAGCCTTTACCCCTTCTTCTGCTCCAGAAATTCAGTCTGCTTCCCACTTTGAGGCAGAGTTGATTCCACTCTAATACAGACAGCAGTGATTAATGCTTAGCTCCATTTTGGGCTGTTAAGTGATTAGAAGCACTCAGAGCTTTTTCTAATAAAGCCTAAAAATATTGAAGTCCTCCCACGAAATGAGATCATGTTATTTATCCTTGTTTTACGATGTAGACACTGAGGCCTGGCTTGCACAGGGGACTGATGGCAGAATTCTCCTCCTGGAAGATGAAGGTGGCAGAATCAAGGCTGTCAGACTTTTTGGTTTTCCTTCATTTGTGGGCATGTTGGGAGATTTGTGCTTCTGTTTTTCTGTGTCCATAGGTGACTAAAGTGATTTTTATCTTTATACACAATCCCAGAGCTCACAGGCTTTGGAAATATTTGTGCTGAAAGCTCTGTCTCTCCATACCTTCCCCCGAGAAGTCAGCAAGTATTGGCCAAATGCAAGAAAAACTCAGAAACCCTTTATTTCTCCAGGGTGGGTGCAAGAAAAGTACCCAAAAGCACCCCAGAAAACCTGCAAAACATCTGTCAAGCACAGTTTTTTTTTTTCCAGACCTTGTGGGATACACCTATTTCCTTAGTTTTCTGTTGGATATCCATAAATTTGCTGAGTTGTTCTGCTTAAGATGCTACCAGTGGGTACCTCTGTAGATAATTCAGCAGGTTTGGGTCAGTTTAGCATTTCAGCCTCCCAGTCCAGCCCATGGTGATGCTGGATGTGAAAGCAGTGGCATCTTGGTCACCTCATGAGAGTGTGGTATTGCTTCCATGTGGTATCTCTATGGGAACATGCCCAAGCTCTCCTCCTGACCAAAAACATGATGATAATATCCAAATTACTCATCTGGGACAGCCACCAGCCAGTGCTGCAGATTTTTTTCCATTATTTTTCCATTATTTCCATTTTTTTCCATTATTTTTGTTCATTATTTGCAACATTTTGGCTTGGAATAACCCAAGATTATTGGGTGCTACAGATGATTCTTGAGTTCATCCCCTGGTCTGTTTTATGTTACTGGCACAAACAGTCCAAAAATATGATCATATTTTATCACTTTTATTTAATCAAATATTAATGTAATTTTATTAATTTTACTCCCACATCACCTAAGATAGCTCGATGTGGCCCAAGAAAAGGATTTACACTTTTAGTGTGGACCACGTTGTGCCAGGGGTGCTCATTTTACGGTAGCACAAAACTAAGCAGGACAGGGGCAAGTGTCCAAATTCTGACCTCCAACCCACACTGTTAAAGGTTCTCACAGCCCCTGGCACTGTTTGGGCCCACGGAAATCAGCAGTGTCCTGGAAACACCGTGGCACAGCTTGGAGAAAAGGAGACAGCTTCAGAGTAGAGGCAGGGTGGCAGTTTCAGCACAGGCCGTGCCTGAGTGCCAGGGCTGGGCAGGAACCTCCAGCCTGTTGTGTTTGCTGAGTGGATTTAACCCTCAAAAGACAGAGTTTTGGGATTTTGGTGCCGGAACTCAGCCGTTCAGAGGGGGAGAAGGGCAGATGGGGTTTGTGCCATGGGGAGAGGAGTTGCCCTGTGCTGCTCTCCAGGTTCAAGGTGGTGTTGGTGGGAACCTCAGCAGGAGTGTGGGTGTGGAACGGGGTGACAGCACTGTGGGAATACCTGATGGGGACAGATGGAGTGGGAGAAGCTGCTGGAAGTGTCCACAACGAGTCAAAGAGAGAGAGGGAGACATTTCTGAGAGGTGATGATGTGAGAAGAAGAGAATCTGCAGGTGTGAGCTGCAAATTCGGGGCAGCCAAGCAGAGGGGTTGCCTGGGGGGAAGGTTCCAGGGTGGAAAGACAAGAAGGAAGAAGAAGATGTGAACTGACCATCCATCTCCAGGAACACCCAGCCTGCCTCAGGGTCGTGGCTGGATGTGCAGCCCCCTCTGCGAGGGACACATCAAACCTGTGCCATCGGTGGTGGTTAAACACAGATGGTTTTCAGATCCCTTTTATCATTATCATTTTATTTTGCTCAGAATTCTCCCACTGGAGAGCCGCAGCCTTTCTGCTCCCCCTCTGCCTTCCCCTGCTCATTACTAAATTGCCTCTGAGCAGAGAGCCCGCTCTCCTGGCATGTTAACTTGAAGAGCATCACTGCAGGAGAAATAAAGAGGGGGAGACAAAGCTGAAGAAGGAAGGGCGTGAAAACCAGACACGAGGATGTGGGGAGAAGCGGGAGGGAGAGCAACACAAGTGGGAGGGAGAGTCGCATTTCTCAGGTGGAATTAGAGAATTGGAGGGCTGGGGGGAGGCATACAAAGCACTCAAAAATTGGTAATTTGCAGAGTGCAGAGAACAAGTGTGCAGCAGCCAGCACGGGAGACGGTGGCAGCTTTGTTAAGTGTAGGGAGCGAGGGCCCGTTGCTAAGGTTACCGCTTCCAAGGACAAGTTGAAATAACTCTTTACCTTTGTTCTGTGCCGGGTTGTCAATGTTGAAATTCCCGTTCCACACGACTGTCAGCTCCACTGGCAGGCTGTTAATCTCCATCCCTTCGTACGAGTACTAGAAGTGGGAGAGGAAAAACAAAATAAACAAAAAAAAGCCCCAAACCCAGAGTTAGAAAGTGCTTGGAGGTGGGGAGGGGATGGGATGAGACAAGAGGGGGTGCAGAACATGGAGAACAAGAGAAATGGAGCTGTCACCTCCCCAGTCAGCAGCACCTGCCAGAATGCCACAGGATGCTCCCAAAGCTGTGGATCTCCAACCATGCCCCTCACAAAAGCCCATATATCCATTAGGTAAATATTTGTAGAATCCCAAAAAGAGGATGGAAGGGAGCTTAAAGATCATCCAATGCCACCTCCTGCCACGTAGGGACACCTTCCACTACCCCAGGCTGCTCCAAGACCCATCCAGCCTGGCCTTGGACACTTCCAGGGATACAGGGGCAGCCCCAGCTGCTCTGGGCAACCAGAGTTTCACAGCCAAAATATCTGATCTGAACCTTTCTTCAACTTAAAGCCACTCCCTCTTCTCCTATCACTTGGAAAAATCCATGATGGAAGAACGTTTGCATGTGATGGGCCTTAACTTTGAAATCCATTTTTTGGGTGTTGAGCACAGCTTTGAAAAGTATTTTTCCAAGTTGGGTGCAGCTTTAAGGTGTAAATTGCACATTCTGGGTCTTCCACCCAGCTGTGCCTCTGCTGTGTATTCCAAAGGTGCTGAGTGTCTAGGTGAGGTTGTTCACTCTAGGAATGTCTTGAAGAACTCTTGGAAGCTGAGTGAGGTCTCAAAATCAGGGAAACCCCTTGAAAAAGGGGAAAATGGAGCCAGTGTGTAATTATAGACCTGTCAGACTAACTTGGCTTCCCAGAAAGAAAGTACATCAAATTATTAAACAATCAATTTATAAGCACCTGCGAGATGATAAGGTGATAAAAATCAGCCAGCACAGATTTGTCAAGAACAAATTGTGTCAACCCAATCTAATTTCCTTTTTGACAGGCTTAATGACTTTGTGGATAAAGGGGAGGCAGCAGATGTGATTTATCCTGATTTCAGGAAAGTATTTGCTACTATCCTACAGCAGATCACCATAAACAAACCAGGGAAATATGACCTAAGAAAGGCCACCATAAGGTTTATGCAAAATCCATTAAACAAAAAAAACCAAACAGATAATTCCATGTCAAGCTGGGAGGGTGTTTCAAAAGGAATATTGTCCTGAGTCTGGCATTACTCAGTATTTTCACTACTGACTTGGATGATTTCATGACACTGTCCTGGAAGGGGTGTAAGAACCTCCAACAGCAGGGTTAAGAATTTAAAACAAACTTGACAAATTGTAGAACTGGGCCAAAATCAACCAAATGAAATTCAATGCTGGCAGATGGGGACTATTTTTCAGTAGGAGGAATTGATGCAAACAACTCTGAAACTGGAGTGGCTGGGCAGTGCTGCAGGAGAGGGCCTGGGGACTGCTGGAGATCATGAACAGACTGTAAATCAACAATGCCATATTGCTGCCAAAACCCAAACAATTCTCATTTGGGGATGGAGCAGATAGAGTTTGTTACATGTGTAAACCCCAGGAGGAAATCACTTTTCTCTACTCAGAACCAGAAAGGCCTCAGCTGGAGCAAGGAGTATTCAGTTTCCAGCAAATATGTCTTAAAAAGCTGCAAGAAACTTCTGAGAGAGCTGGAGAGATTTAAACAAACGCTTGTCAGGGGCAGTCAAGGCACACAGAGGTGACCCCAAGGAAGGAAATGGAAGCTGCTCTCTGGAGGCCCTCTCCACGAGGTGCTGAGAGCTTTTTTTCCACCTAGATTTTGATTTATCTCAAGCCAGTTCACCCAGGGCTAACCCTGCTGCCCACCTCCATCAGCAGCTTCCACCCAACACCTCACCAAAAGGCAAAGAGCCTCAGGGTGGGAGAGGAGATGGTTGATTAAAGGACAGAAGGGAGCAAGAAAGGAGGGGAGAAGCATCTTGTGTCTGCTTCTATTGCTGGGCACAGTGCACATCAGGATTTACCCTGCTAAGGGCAGGGATCTCCCACTGCACTGGGGTCTACAGCGGGACAAAGTCCCACTTTGAAAGGAAAAGATTTTCCCCAGTACAAACCAGCAAGCTGGTTTGGCTGGGCCAAAAAATGTCACTGCAGAGTCCCCCATCCCTTAAAGCCCCTTTGTGGTTACCCACAGAGAGGCCAGAGCTCTGAGCTTTACAGGTGGGGTTTCCTCTATCCATTAATTGCTGTATAATTGCAGAGTAAATGGCAACTGGTGATTTCTGTCCATTACAGCAGAGTGGGAGCTGCTTGCACAGTGATTCCTCTTTGCACAGACTAAACACAATTAGCCATTAATCTGCAAACCCTGTGATTATGATCCAGTTGTAGGGAATTTATGGGTATTTGTGGTTTCCATGGAGGTAAAGAGCAGCCCAGGTGAGCCAGGTCCTTTGCAGCAGACCCGCCAGTCTCATTCAGGATTTGCATTTTTGTGACACTTTTGGGTGTCACTGCCAGCCAGATTCAAGATGAGCTGTCTGGACTCACACCACTGGCTGTTCCCAGCTCTGAAGAGCTGGGAGCGAGGATGGGGAGTCAGGAGTGGGAAGGAGAGTGCCTGAAGAGTGGTGAAAAATGAAACTTCTGCCACTCAGGAGCACCTGCTTTGCACAGGACTTTGAAAATGCTAATTGAGAATGGAAAATGGGATATATATGGAATAACTGGCCATCCTAAAGTCACAAGATGAGTCTTAGAAAGGGCCTCACCGGAGCCTTGTGTGTGTTTTGGGATTTAGCTGGAAGCAGAGCCTAGGCAGGGCTGCAGGGACAGGCATCTGGAATCTCCTGGAGCCTTTCTTCCCATGGGAGATCCTGCAGCAGATGCAGGAGCTCAGCTGGGATTTTAGATCTTATCTGTCTGCAGCACCAGGGGCAAAGACATATTAGACTTTTTAACCCAGCAGGCTTGATCCAGACCTGGAAAGGGATATGAGGGGATAAATCCCAGGGAAGGGCTCTGAGGATGAAGCCAGCTGGGATGAGGATGCTCACACTGCCCGTGCCTGACCCATCCGGTGCTGCGTGGACTGCACGGCAGCGAAACAGAGCAACCTGCAAAGGAGCGGTGAGGAAATGCTCCGTCCTCCTCAGACCACAGGAGCTGCTCACTCATTGTGACCCCTCTTCAAAGCCCACTGAACTCAACAGGGGCCTTTGAAAAGGACTCGCTCAGCCGTGACAATAAGATGGAAATGTGTTTCAGGGGAGAAAAAAGGCCTGGAGCATCGATCTCCGGGAGAGCAGAGCTTCCCGGACACTCCTGAGAGGTGTTCATACCATCAGGGCTTGTCTCTCCCCCTTCCCTTCCACAACTGCTCCAACATGGGCAAAACATCCCAGAAGGTTGTCCTGGGGTAACTCTGACCCCTAAGTCTGACCAATCTGGATTTTAATCACAATCATCTCATCAAAGCAGAAAATTATGGGCAATTTGGGGACCCAGCTGAGAAGGAAAGGCTGTGCTCCATGGAACACAGACTGGCTCTCCTCAGGAAATGCCAAAAAAATGCTGCTAGAAGGAGCTGTTGTAATTCACAGGAGCAATGTTTGGAACTCACAAATATCCTTTTTTTTTTGCCTTTCAAAGTCTCCTCTAGTATCAGATACTCCCACAGTCTGTGCAAATCCATATCCATGCCTGACCACTTGCAGCATCCTGCCCTTTGGTAATTTGGCTCGAGCACATTTAGGATGATAAATCCAGAGGGGTTTCATGGTATTTCCATTAGTACCTCAAATACTGGGGAGACTTCTGCAGAATTTTAGTGTTGGTCTGATTTCTCTGACACCACTTTTGTGGTTAGAGCTCAAATCCAGGGATTGATTCCCGTACTTGGCTCTGCCATCAACACCTTGCACCATCCTGTGGAAATCATTTAATCTTTCTTTGCATCAAATTTCCAGCCATAAAAAGGCAGAAAACATCTTGCACACTGTCATTCTTCTTCCTTGGATCCTTTGCTTTCCAGAGCTGGGACTGAGTTTTTATAACTGGGTATCACCCAGGCCAACAGAGTCCATGTGATTATTGGGGTTTCTCTTTCATTTAAATGTAGATAAATACTAATTAGAGAAGGGGATGCACAAGTGTGACATTCCCAGTGGGAGGTTTGGAGCTGGATGATCTTTAAGATCCCTTCCAACCCAAACCATTCCCTGATTCTACCACTCTCAGCCCTGTGCTTGTCTTTTGGCCACCCACAAGTGTGCTTTCCCATGATTTCTGTGAATAGCTCTTCATTTTTTTCTCAGCTCTGCTTTTTATTGGATTTCTTTTTATTTCTTTTTTTTTTTTTTTCATCACTCCCTTCACTGTGAGCCACATCACGGAGTCAAATGCCACTGAGATCTCTTGCTAAAGTGCAATGATGTGACAAATAGAACAGACTTGCTCTCCTGTCCCTAAGCCACACAGCGCTTTCAGCTGCACCACCTCAGGTCTCAGCACACAGAGCTGTGAAGGATTCCAAACAAAATCATCAGCAGGGATTTTGCTGATGGGAACCAGGGTGTGCAGGAACCAAGCAAGGATGTGGGATCAGCCGCTGAAGCAGGTAATGGCACTGATCATGGCATGCTCAGGTGGGTCAGCCCTCCCCATCTCCCTCTTCCTCATGCCAAAGGCTGATAATTTTGGGCTGATTGCAAGTGCTGGGGCTCCCACTGTTTCCCACTGGGAAGATTGCACCCTGCCCTGATACATCCAGCAATTTCAGCCCTTCCTGCTGACATTTTTACTTACTTATTTATGTGTCTGCTTAGCTCCCCTGCTTCTCATCCCCTCCCATCGCTCCATGTCCAGGCTGTTGGCAGAGCTATCACAAGTGCAATAAGGAATGGCAGGAAGGGTCCCTCTGAGTGATAATTGCATGCCTTGGGTGGTGTGACAGAGGACAAAGCCCAGAGCTCAGAGTCTCAAACCACTTGACAAGAACAAGAATTGTCCCGAATGGTGCTGCCTGCGGTCACTTATTGCTGTTATCAAATAAAATATCTCTGGGAAAGGCAGGGAGAGAGGCAGATCTGGCTCCTGACTGGGCTGAGCACCCAGGGACCGTCAGTGCTGGATGTGACATTACTGAACGACAGACTGGTCACACCCAGGTGTCCTTAGAGCATCTTTAACTGCAGTTGGAGCCACTTAGAAAAGGTGCTTAAGCTGGCTCTGATCCCTGGTGTAAATCTTGAGGGATCAGGAAATGCAGAGCAAAAAGTTAAGGCTCTTTTCCTGATCCTATCCTGTGAGAAAGTAGGAAAAATCCTGTTTTGCCAAAGTTTTTCTGCAAAATGCCTCGTGTGAGATGGGAGGGGGCAGATCTTGAGGCTCCTGCTGGAAAACAAGGCAGGACTGGTTGCTTAGTCTAGCGTGCAGCACCAACAGAAGGATCTGCTGGCAGGACAGCATCCCTCCAGGGACACACCATCACAGCACATCCTCCCACCCTCCCCTGGACCTTCTCCAAGCCTGCAATGCAGGTGCTACATTCAGTGCCTCCTCCAGCAACTCTGCTGAGTAAAAAAGCTCTGTCAGAGGGGGTTGGTTCGATTTGCAAACAGGCTCAGACAGCTCTTTCCAGAGCCAGGTGACCCCTGGAGCAGAGGCTCATTGTACTGCAGTGGCTCCTGCCTGAATGCTAATTCTGGCAGGGAAGGGAATAATCATGATGGAGACAGATCTCCAGCACCCCTTCCCATTGTCTGTGT
This sequence comes from Poecile atricapillus, assembly GCF_030490865.1. Lineage (NCBI taxonomy): Eukaryota > Metazoa > Chordata > Aves > Passeriformes > Paridae > Poecile > Poecile atricapillus. The sequence goes on along the minus strand of NC_081289.1, from coordinate 2,748,591 downwards.
CCTCTGCCACCTGCTCAAACAGCCAGGGCTTCTCTGCTGCCTTTTTCTATCTCTCTGAATGTTGCTTTCTTTTGTCTGGCTCTCCCTTCCACATCTCTTTCTCTCAGTGCCTGGCAAATTCCTAGTAACAATGAAATAACATTTCTCAGGGGAAAAAAAAAAAGAAAATAAGAAGAAGGAGCTTAAATCAGAGAGTCAAAGCTCCTTCAAAAGGAAGGGGAAGAAAAGGGGAGGAAAGGAAAGACAAGAGAAGGAAAGGGGAGGACAGGAAAGACAAGGGAAGAAAAGAGAAGGAAAAAGGAGGAAAGCGAGGGAGAGGGAAAGGGGAGGGCAGAGGGAGAGAAGAGGCAGAAAAAGGACAGAAAAGAGTTGATTTTATTTCCAAATGAGCCTCTCTCCCTGCAGAAGAAAGAGATCCACCTGAGCCACCACCAAACACAGGACAAGCATCCTGCAGACAACACTCAGCAGTAAGGTCATGGAGCGCCTTGGCACGAGCCTGAGACTCAGCCCTGCCACCCTCTGCTGCTCTGGCAGAGCCTGGAGTGTTCTGGCTTAGGAAAACAGACATTAAAGTCAAAATGGTGCTGTCACAGCACTCAGGCATCCTACCAGCAAATCCATCTGGGGACTCATCAAACCCCACCTCTCTGGTCCCAGGCATTGGCAACTTCCTGGAGCATGCAGGTAGTGTGGGAATAATCACCATTACCTGTCAAAACCAGTCTTTTATTGGGTTCTGCAAAGTGGCATGCTGAGGCTGGCTGAAGTTACTTTCCTGCTCAGCCCAACTATGCTTAAAACCACCCTGAGATAATTCATTGGAATGCCTGTGTCTGCCAGAGAATTCGTGACTCTAAAGGGTCATTAAAGGTCTGTCTTGCCTGCGGAGACTCTTTGGGCAGATATAATCTCTGCCCACGACCATACAATTCCCCCTTAGCTTCCACCATTTTAAAATAATACTTTAAAGAAAATGTGCATACCTCCTTAGCTTCCCAGTCCTTCCATTTTTAACCTGAAACCTGAATGCTCACAGGTCATTAACCAGTAATGAAAATCAGGGAGAGGTAGGAGGGAGGGAGACAAAAAAAAAAAAAACAAAACCCAAATAAAAGAGCATCGGTTGGGAAGTTGCTTGTTTGCAACAGATGTAAAATGTGTGAACTGCCTGCAATCTTCAGCCCTGCTTAATGCAGCAGAATATGTTGTGACAAGCACTGCCCAGCGTGGAGTGGCAGAGCTGCAGTGAAGTGGCTGAAGCCTGTAATTAGCTCTTTGACTAATAAATCATCTCACAGTAGCAGCAATGAAAATGACTCAATGCATGTCCTGGAGACACGAATCTCGTGGAGAAGCCTCCCGAGAAGCAGAGGCCTCCACTGCACCTGGGCACAGCTCCTGGCTGCTGGCAGAGCAGGTTTGTCCCCAAAAGTGACTCACACAGGTTCCCTGCAAGGAGAGTCAAAGGTCCTGCACTTCAGGTGGGGAAGTGGAGGTGGGCAGAGGCAGAGGCTCCTCAAAGGGCATGTGAGGGCTGGAGGAAGGTTTGGCTCAGCCTAAGGCCAGGTTGGATGGGATTTGGAGCAGCCTGGTCCAGTGCAAGGTGTTGGAACTGGATGACTTTCAAGATCCCTTTCAACCAAACCCATTCTGGGATTCTGTGTTCTCACCCTTTTTCTGCCCCATTACATGCTGGCACGTGTCAGACTGTTTATGTGGGGTTTTGTCATCAAAGTCCCCCAAAATAACCTCCACTCTCACGCTGACATGAACACCTGTCCCCCTGGAACCCCTTTTAGTGGTGCTGTGGGGAAATGAGCAGGTGGAGCTGATATTGCTGCCTGTGGGTCACGGCTGAGGTGCTCCTGAGGATGGGATCCACCAGGAGTGGTGGCACCAGCCAGTCCAAGGAGAAAAAAGGGCAGTTTCAAGCTACCAGCCAATCTTTTCCTGCCTGTGTTTGGAACCACAGAATCGTGAAAGCTGGAAAAGACCTCCAAGATCATCAAGTCCAGCCTTTGACTGAACACCCCCGTGCCCACTAAACCATATTGTGAAGTGCCCTGTCTACACCTCCTTTGAACACTTCCAGGGATGGTTACTCCACCACTGCCTCCACCCTATTTCAATGTTTAACCACTCTTCCAGTGGAAAAGTACTAATTTTTCCTAATTCCCAGCCTAAACCTCCCCCTGGCATAACTTGAGGCCATTTCCCCTTGTCTTATCACCAGTTGCCTGGGAGAAAAGTCAGACCACAACCTCACCACAACTTCCAGTTGGTTCTAGAGAGGAATAAAATCTCCACTGAGCCTTCTTTCCTCCAGACAAAACAACTCCAGCACCCTTGATTAGGTAAGAAGGGCTGTGGCACGATCCCAGCTCCCCTGGGGACGGTGCTGGGTGTCCCTCCGTGGCCCCGTGCTCACCGAGGTGTTCTGGCACTGCACGCTGGAGCTGTTGAACCTCAAGGCCGGCACCCTCTGCTCGCTGCCCTGGATGTTCAGGATGCACTCGTAGCCCCGCTGGCCCGACTGTGGCTGGGGCAGGTTCTTGGCCTTCAGCGTGATGGGTTTGATCACCTCCACGGGCACCAGGATCTTCTCAGCCTGCAGCAGCTGGGGACAGTCCTGGGGAGAGAGCAGACAACTCACCAGGTCAGCACGTGGGTTTTCCAGCCTCAGGAAGCGTCCTGTGATGCTTCCTGACCTTCTCAGTCCTCCTGATTACAAAGTATTTACAACTCCCTGGGCCTTGGTTTGTTACAGAGCTATTCAAGGAGTATTCCTGGGAAGGCTCAGATAAACAGGAGAGGAAGAATTGTTTTCATAGACCATCCTTTCCTATCTCCCTGGCTTATTTCAGCCTCCAGGACCCAGGGAAGCCACCTCTGGTGCTTTTTAATACCTGCTCTGTTTATTCAGGTAATGGAAAAGCAATCATGTTCTTTCCACAGACTTAACCCAGTCACAATGTCATGATAAAAGTGAATAAAGCAAAAATCTGAGCACAATTCCTCACTTCCCAACAGCCAACACAGCACTGCACAAAAGGCACAGCTCCAGCAAGACCTGTTAGAACCTATGGAGTCAGGGTTGTTAAAAAGAGAGTTTATTTTGCCTCAGAAAAGGACAAATTATTCATTACAGTGATCTAGACCCAGCTGCCAAGAAACAACTGTCACAAAAATTGTGGAGACCCCTTGGAAAAGCTTGGCTCACAAAAGGAGAAATGCCAAGTGGTTGTTGCTAATGTGGTGCCTCTTCATGGGTCCCTCACATAGGTGAGCCCTGGACACCCAAAGGTGCCTCACAGGTGGCTGCATTTAAAGTGTCATTAATTAGCACAGCTTAATTAGTTAGAATGGCCACGCTCTGCTTCTCCATAGCACAGTCAGACAACTGCAAAATGTCCCTTTCATGGGTTCTAGGACAATATCAGCTCTTTAGGAAATTACTGCAGCCTTTGCCTGTCCTGGCCAAAGTTAAAGCCAGGTCCAGTTGGTGCCAGCAGAGACAGGGAACTGTAGGTGTGGGCAAGAGGAAAATGACTGATTCGGGGCAGAAAAGTAGGGAAAGGGACTGAAGGGCTCAAAAGTGGAAATTATGGCTTATTGAGAGCCTGGGATCTTGTTAGAGCAGATGGTGGGAGTATCTTACTGAAGCAAATAGCTTAGGGAGATAAAGAAATGGATTAGACGTGTAACATCTGTAGTTACACCAACTGGGGACAGCGTTACGAGAGCCAACAGCCACCACATGGAGGATGTGAGCTCATCCCTGGCCAGGGGCAGGGAGAAAATCCACCCAATGCATCCCTGCAGTGAAGTCCAGAACCTTCCCCAGTCCCAAAGAGGATCTGAGGGTCTGTCCTAAGCGGGTGCTGAGGAGTCTGAGAGATGATTTTTCACCTGCACTTGCAGGGTGATGCTCATGGTGGAATTAACGGAGAGCTACTGATGGGCTTCAGCTGGCCTTGCCCAGGCTGGCACCAGAACCAGGACAGCCAAGCACAGCCACTGGAGCTGGGTGGAGCTGAACCACCTTGGATCCAGTGGTTCTTTGCCTGAGATAATCTGGCACAAGGCCTGGCTTGATGCGTGCTGCCATCCCATTAACCTGGCTGGAAGGTGGAAGGGTTGGAGGTGGAAAACCCATGGAGTGCTGCAATGCAGGGATGAACTTCACCACTGTCATGCTCTGCACTCTGGGGGTGGAGGATTGAGGAGCTGTACCCTGCTCCAGCACTCCCTGTCCTGCTATTCTGTGATGAAACCTCTCCAGGGAACTCCTAACGCTGAAACACAAGGGGTGAAGTGTCACAGAAGCATTTTTCTTGATAAAAGAGCAAGGCTTAACCATCTGGAAAGCCTTCCCAAGCTTGGGTTCAATGGTCCTACCATACCATGGCACACCAGCATTAAGGTTCCCTGCAGCTAATCACCACAAGAAAGTGAGGCATGATCTATAATTCTGATTTAAGAGCAATAAAAATCCCAAAGGACAGAAGAAGGAGGTGATTTAGGCTATATTAAAGAGTTTTCAGTACTGGTCACACCAACAGATGCCCCATGCAAACAGCATTTGGGACCTTATGGCTTCAATACCCCTGACCCTTCCCCATCACCTGCCCAACATGTCCTGGGGGCCTCTGCCTCAGCTTCCTCTCTTTCTCCTGGCACAAGAAAAGACATTGGCAGCAGCCTCTCCACGTGTTTTTTTTTGTCCCCAGCTCCAGGAGTTGAGAGAGAGATGCACTGGCAGAGGGGATCAGTGGGGCAGGAGGGTGGGAAAGCCCTATCTGCCGCCGAGCAGCCGTTTCCCAGGAGTGGGCATTTCACTTGATGTCTGTCACAGAGAAAAGCCTCTGATGAGGGCTGCGGGATGCAGGTTGGAGATAGTCCACTCTGTTACCTGCAGGCCAATCCCAGCTCTTCAGCCTGGTCTTTCTTGTGTGGCTTTATCCTGTCCCCCTCCACCACTGGTGCTGTAACCTTTCTGATAACACTTGTTTCAAGTTCATTAACAAGCCGTGATTGAGGCAGCCCCAAAACAGGGTTCGTTTGCATATAAAAAGCTTTGCAGTGCTGTGAGGAAGTTCATTATAGATAATTGAAGAGGCAAGCGCCATAAAGAGGAAATCCTCCCAATGTGGCTTTATCTGATTGACCTAATGTTCTTTCTAATTGAAACGGGGAGGGGAAAAGGCAATTTCATTGGGTGATGTACTGCATAAAACCTCAGAGCTTGGACCAGGCTCTGGGTTCAGATTCAAACACAGAACTCATTTTGCAGCCTGTGTCAAGCTTTGGGTGCTTGGCCAGGTTTGTACTTTTGAGGGGAAAACATCAAGCTGACCAGAGCAGACCCAAGCAGAAGGCTCTGCAAAAAAAGAGTTATTTTGGTCATTTTGCAGTGGAAGCACTTTCTCTTCACCCTTCTTTGCTATGGACATCACCTAGGTTGGAAAAACACAGTTTTCACAGGATGTAGGGGAAATAAAATCATAGGCTGCCAACAACTGCACCAAGGACAGGCACAATCCCATCCCTTTTTGCCTTCAATATATAATAAATTAAATCTTTTGCCTGACTCCAAGGGGAGCTGATTCCCAATCCAGAGAATCATTGTTGATTCATTTTGTCTGTGTAGCTTCATTCTACTTCTTGAATGCTTTCAAATGAGTCAGTCCATTTAAAACAATACCCTCCACCCTTGCCAATTACTGGTATCAGCAGCGATGCACACCTCACATCACCAAAATTTTGCCAATTACCAAGTCAGAGAGCTTTTGTAGTGAAAACACTGCATGAAATGGGCTGTACTCGTTGGGTCGATGGTAGTTTAATTTTCTTTATTTATAACTCCTCATAGAGCGCCTGCAAATGTGTTTTGTTGTAGCTTGCAGGAATAATAAAGTCTCAGAAATATGAAGACCTTTTCTCTCACATGTGCGTTATGGCCCTCATCAGAACTGAGCCCGAGCCGGTCTCCAGTGAGAGCCATCATGAGGATGCTGCTAAAGAGATCGAGGAGGCCTCTCTGAGGCTGTGTGGTCTTAGCCCTGAGCTAATTAGTTTGGTTTCTTTATGGTGATTCATACCTCCAGAGTTACGATTTCATGGAGGTTTCACTGTGCTGTTTCCCAGTATAAGCTGGAGACCAAATACCACGAGTTCCTCTCCTAGGAAAAGGCACGTCGGGATGTTTCACAGCCTCGTGATACTGCACAGGTTTTCTTCCAACCTCATTTTGAACAGTTTCACTCTCTGTTATTGTTTTTGGCCAGGATTATGATCCAAAGGGTCATCAAATTGTTTTCCAGTTTCCGGTAGAAAAGGGGTTTTATCTAGCTTGGATGACAGACATTCCATGTGGGAACAGAGAACACATCCACGAAGGTTTAATGCAATGAACCCCCCACCTATCAACAGCCCCCACCTCACACTCATCTCCACTTGTGCATCTCTTGTCAGCCAGAGCATTCAGGGGAGGGAACCTTCCCAACTTTCCCTTCATGCTGCTCCCACAAGATCCCAGCATTGGCTGGATCTCCACTTTCCATGGAAGGAAACTACAGTTCACCCAATGCTCAGGGCATTGGGGGCACCACTGGCCAGACAAACTCAACCCTTGGCAATGGATTTTCACCCTTCCTTTTCCAGAAGAGTGGGAGTCACCTCCATTCAGGAACAGACCACTAATTCCTTCATTGCTCCTTCATTTTTTCATTCCAGCACTAATTTTTTCTCAAAGCAACCAGTTCCTCTTTTCTTCTGCCATTAAAATCCGTTTCTTTATCCTCAACTTTACAGGGCTTTTTTAAGACTTTCCTTTCAATATCCCTCATCCAGCAACAATCTTTTCACCTTATCCAAGGCATCTTGCCTGAAAAAAAAAATGACCATGCAGTGAATCTAAGTGGTGACCAAGATTGACTCACTCAGGCCCTTTTGGACCCCATAAGAAATGAAACTCAGAATGTTATTTACTCAGATATTACGTAAATAAATACATCTTTTGTTCATCTGCTCTGCCGAGCTGCAATGTTCTGTTTTCTCTGTGTTCCCTCTGGCCTTGTCACCCGCCCACTCTGCTGTAATCAAGTCAAGAGGGTAAGAGTTGAGAGGCAGGGATTGGGTTTTTATTAAGATATCTAGACCACAGCATCTGGATGCTCTGTAAATTAAACTAGATTAAAAAAACCATCAAAACAAAAACAGACTGAGGAAAGAGAAAGAAAAGGAAGGCAGGGAATGAGAAAAAGGAGAGGGAAAACATGCAATAAAGAGGCAAAACCCCCCTAACCTTTCATTGATTTTGGAGAAATCAGATTTTGCCTGGATAAAACACAGGAAAAATGCAAGTTTACAAATGAGAGGCAGCAGGGACTGCCTGGAATTTGTTTCCTGAAGTTGTCTCTCACACCTCTGCATGATCACACAGGGTCACCACCCTGTACTGCTGCAAACCCAGGGCTCCAGGGCTGCCAAGCTGGTTCCTTTTAAACTCCTGCACAGCTTCCCAGATCCTTCCCAGATCCAGGATAATCAGAAGAAGGAAGCAGCAAGGAGCTCTCCATCCCCAGTGCAGGAGGAGAAGGGGTGAGTTACAGTCCACGCTGCGTTTACATTATTATACCACTAATTCTTCACGTCGTAAAAATTATATTTAAAATTTACACAAACAGTGCTGGGGAACGTTATTATGTTATAAAGTGGAATCAGGTCAATGCCTTGTAGGCAGGAATCCAAGCTCCATAAATTTCTGGATATACTTCCCCCAAATTTACATCGGCACCAGCAGCAATCAAACCAGCTCCGAAAAAAGCTCACCCGGTCAAAGAATTTTTGAATGCACCATATATTTTATCTGCACTTCCTAAGTTTACAGTGTTGTTAGTTTGATTGATGGTGTGCTTATTTATTGGCACAGCAAAAGTAATAATACATGAGGAAAACGCTCCGAACTTTAAAGGCAGCTGATGAGGAGAAAGCAACAGGATTTATGGGAAGTGTAAACATCTGCAGAGACAACAAAGGAATAATTGAGTCCTTGCATCTCTGTCACTTCTGGTGGCTCCTTTCCAGTTAAGAGTCTTACACACACTCAGGAGCAAATTCCAGCTCTCTTTTGTCAGGCATTGCAAGGGGTTCTGGTGTCTGGTAAAAGGTGGTTGGCCTGGAGGCTGGTGGCCAGGCTAGGGAAGAGATTTGGCCCTGGTTTAGCTCTGTGCACATTTCGTGGTGGATTGCACAGATTAGGGCACAGACACCACAGCTGGAGGGAGACCAGCAGATCATAAAATGGGCTGGGTTGGCAGGGACATTAAAAATTATCATGTTCCACCCCCTGCCATGGACAGGAACACCTTCCACTAGACCTCAGCCTGGCCTTGAACACTCCCAGGGATGGGACATCCAAAGTTTCTCTGGGATACCTCTTCCAGAGGCTCCTCACTGATGGACAGGAGATCATCAGCTCAGCTGCCCTGGATCCTCAGCGTTGTGAAGGCTGGGGAGTGGTGAGTGATGCTGATCACCAGAGAGTGGCTGCTCAAGTGCAGGATCTAAATGAAGATAACCAACCTCCCCTCCTGTGGCTCACTGCCCACTCCTGCTGCCTGGGAGCAAAGTGATTCCCCCAAGGCCACGCAGGCAGAGCTGGGAAATGACCCAGGGCTGTTGAGAGCTTGATCCTAACCCAGGACTGTTCTGCCTCTGAAGTCAGTCCACACATCACTGCTGATGAACATTAATGATTTTACCCTCCTTTAATTCTTTATTAATAGAGTCTTTCTTAGCTGGTCCATTATTTCATGAGGATCAAGGTCAGGCTGCCATAATTATCCAAGCGCCACATTTATCCCTTTTAAATAGAGACACAACATTAGCTTTCCTTCGGCCCTTTGCTGCTTTGACACTCTCTCAGAAGGAGAAGTAATGATCCAGAGAGCAGGAGCCTTCTGGTCACCGGATTAGGGGAGTGGACTAGTGACAAAAATAGTCAATGGTTTTGTCAAGAGGTCCATCTGCTCACTGGAAAGTGGCTACTGGAGACATGTGAGCAGCCTCAGTCCTGATGCTTCCTGAGCCTGGAAATCATAAATAATACGAATGTGTGCATTGAGGAAGGTGGTGTGCATGCAAGAGACAAGAAAATCGTGTATTTACTTGGGTAATCTGACTTTTGTTAAAGGAAAACCTTGGTTAAATAAGAGAGTTCTTCTGAACAACTCACACAGGAAAACTGGGTTGTGTAAAGCTGTGGAAGGCTTTGAGCAGAGCACAGGCAGCTCATCAAACAGTAATTAATTCCTTCTCTAATTATGCCTATACAAATCTGCACCCTTCCCAGCAAGCCTTCTGTCCTTCTGTAAGGAGTTCTATCAGAAGTTCACAAGAACTTCCGTGTATCTTCCTCCCCATGGCAGAGGGGTTGGAATTAGATGATTTTTAAGGTCCCTTCTAACCCAAATCACTCTGATTTGATGATAATGACATTGACCTGTCACTCCCCAACTAAGTTCATTATTAACCAGTGCAAAGAAAAGGGTTTGGCACACATAAGGGACATTATCCAACCCAGAATTCCTCAGAAGTGGGAGGCATTTCCATGACAACACTCTCCCATGAAGATTTCTGGGGTCTAATGAAGGTTGAGCCCAAGCTGTAGCGCTTTCTTCCTAAGAGGACTGAAGGTCTATTTCTCCTCTAAAGCTGTGCATTTTTACAGTCAGTGGGAACCTGAGAACTCCAGACTCTCTGGAACTTTAGGAGCTCCAGACTTTGGCCCAACGAGGCCAAGAATGGCCAGTGAGTTTGGAAGTGAACGGAGGAGACAGAGGAACAGATGGGCTGGAGGTCACACAGAGGTCAGGTTGATACAGACCCACTTCCTTTAGAAACCAGGACAGAAGCCCAGGGAGTCATCATAGTTTGGCTTCCACGGTGGGAAGGTCAGGACCACGATATCACAGCTCTTATCATCCTCTCCCTCCCCGAGATCCACGGCAGCATGAGAAAACAGCCAAGCCAAAGCAAATGGACTCATGCTCAAGGACCAGGCAGGGAAGGAGGGTGTGGGCTCCTGGAGATGCCCCAAGCGAGGCAGGACACACATTCCAGCCTCACCTCTTATCTGCAGCCTCAACATCCTGAGAATGTTTCTCCTTGGCCAGGCCCCAAAGCAGTGAATGCAGCTGATGCTACAGTGGAGAAAAGCAAATTCTTTTGGCTTCCAAGCCAAGACATCACTCTGGGCTGTGTGAATGGGGAATGGTCCTTCCTCCCTCAGACTGTGGGGTGCCACAGGGATCCCAGCAGCCCTGACAGATATCCAGAGAGCCAAAAAACCCTGTAGCCACTTGAGGCATTACAATAGCACTGCAATGAGGCTTTCAAAACAACATAAGCCCTTCCCAGTGTTTTTTCAAGGCTGCTGTGTTGGCGGGGACAGATGAACATTACCCTGCTGCATTCTGAGATCGCTCTGTCCTGTGGGATAGATAATCCTGCATGACAAAGATGAGCAGCCCAACTGTTATGAAAAGCAGCAGGGACACTGTACTGAGTGTCAGATGTTTCTGGTATCTCTCATCCCAACCAAGCTCCCTGAGTTACTCCTCGAAATCACACGAGCAGGTCCTTGATTAGTCACTCACAAGGTGAGGCTGAGCTCTAAGAAAACAAGATGTGCATTAAGGTAGGATGTACTGCTCTCAAAAAAGCGTTTTTCCATCATTTCTCAGTTTCTGTGGTGGTCTGGCTGGAGGTCTTGATGAAGGGAGAAAGGATGGAGCTGTTGTGCACCAGGACAGATTTCCTGGAGATCCACCACCGTAATTATCAGAAACAGATTAGATATTAGATATATAGATATATATTAAGAAGAAATTATTTATTCTATCGGTGGTGAGGCCCTGGCACAGGGTGCCCAGAGAAGCTGTGGCTGCCACACACCTGGAAGTGTCCAAGATCAGGCTGGACAGGGCTTGGATCAGACCTGGGATAGTGGGAGGTGTCCCTACCCATGGCAGGGGGTTGGAACTGGATTATCTTGAAGGTCTTTTCCAACCAGTCTATGATTCTATGAATTAATAAATCTCTGAAACCCTGCTGAAAGTTACTGCAGAAATGGAATGTTACCAGCCTTTTCCCTTGCCAGCTGGATGACTGCAGGGCAGAAAGGCTCAGAGATGGCAAAAGATACCCAAAAATAACAGAAGCCACTTCACACTTTTCTTCTTCTTCTTCTTCACTTCAGTGCAAGTCACTGTGACTGGCAAACAGCAGCAAATTCTCTAATTTGTTTGTACATGCTCAAAGGCTTCTCATGAGCAGCCCCCACTGTGAGATCATAGCTCCAGGAACTGAGGATGGTACAAGCACCTATTAACTGGAAGTGCTTACCTAAATCAGAAGGTGTGAGGGAATCAGGGGCACGGAAAGGTGAACGTGTCCAAGCCAACTCAGAGTCAGAAATACAACCATCATTTGCTGAAATCAAACCTGTGGCTCTGACACTGGCTCTGAGCAGCATTTTCATGCTCTAACAAGACTCCTTGAACAAGGGGGAGCTTTTTGTCCAGCCTCCAATTTCTGTGTTTAATTTCCTCCCATCATTATCTGAAGCACCCCCTCTGAAGAGGATGTACCCACTACAGGACACATCTCCTTTTCTGGGAAAGTGCTGTAATGATGGATGGGGGCTGAAATGCCACAGCCTGAAATGCCAAACCACCAGGAGTCCCAAGGCACAGCTGGATCCAAACCATCAGCTGCAGCCTCTCCCTGGATCACCCCTTCCTTCCCTGGACATGATGCAGAGCACACTGAACTCCATCAAACGTGCTTGGAAACCCTTCCAAGAGTGAAATAGATGCTAAACACAAACCCCCTGTGCTGCAGGTGCCACAGAATGTGTGTAGATCCTACCTGCACGGGGTGGCTGCCAGTGCCCCTGCCTTGCCCAGCAAGCTGCCATAGAAACTCCACCTCACACCCTCCCCTCAATGATAGACAGGTGCCAGGATAAACAAAGGGATAATTGACAAGGCAGGAAAGGGTTTGGAGCTCTGGGACTGGCCTCGCTGGAGCTGTCATTGCAGCCCCTGAGGAAGGAGCGGTGCATTCATTTGAGCAGGGATGGGTTTTCTCCTCCCTGTGCTGAGGCTTCCAGCAGTCGCCTCTCTAGATGGGTTAAGTGAAGCTGGAAAGAGGAGAGGGATGAAAACTGAGCAGTTGCCACAGCAACAGCTGAAGATGCATCACCAGAAGGGTTTTTGATGCAAGGAGTTGGCCACGCTTACCCCATGGCCCAGCAGGTCCTCTGTCCCCTCCCCAGCGCAGCCACCCAGTTCACTGGGGCGCATTTTGGGAGCAGGTGGGTGCCAGGACTTCCTTTTGCACCTTGAAAAGAGGACAAAACAGGGCATTTGGAGGGCCCTGAAACCTGACTGGGTTTGGAGACGTTGGGGCAAAGTCCTCTCCAAGTGTGAGAGGGAGAAGCCGGATGGGGAAGGCACTGCTGAGTTTAGTACAAAGTCCCTGATGAGGAGACATGGATATTAAACAAAGAAATTAGGGTGGGATGGGGATGGAATAGAATGGGATGGGATGGGATGGGATGGGATGGGATGGGATGGGATGGGATGGGATGGGATGGGATGGGATGGGATGGGATGGGATGGGATGGGATGGAATGGAATGGAATGGAATGGAATGGAATGGAATGGAATGGAATGGAATGGAATGGAATAGAATAGAATAGAATAGAATAGAATAGAATAGAATAGAATAGAATAGAATAGAATAGAATAGAATAGAATAGAATAGAATAGAATAGAATAGAATAGAATAGAATAGAATAGAATAGAATAGAATAGAATAGAATAGAATAGAATAGAATAGAATAGAATAGAATAGAATAGAATAGAATAGAATAGAATAGAATAGAATAGAATAGAATAGAATAGAATAGAATAGAATAGAATAGAATAGAATAGAATAGAATAGAATAGAATAGAATAGAATAGAATAGAATAGAATAGAATAGAATAGAATAGAATAGAATAGAATAGGTTTCCAGTTCAAAGGGACCTAATAGAGCAGAATAGAATAAAACATTGTATTTTCAGTTCAAAGGGACCTACAACCACCATCCTGCCCAACTTCCCGACCACTTCAGGACTATCAAAAATTTAAAGCCTGTTATTAAGGACATTATCCAAATGCCTCTTAGATGCCTGTCAGTTCAGGCACCATCACCCTCCACCTTCTTCTTCCCCTCATTCCTTCTACCCCATTTCCCAACAAACACCTTCCCAAGAAGGACCAGCAACCAGGCAGAGCTAAATCAGTGCACTGGTGATGGAGGCCACCAGGGCAGCTCTTGGTTTGGCACAAGGCAGGAGCTAAGCCGTGCTCTGCTCCTCGGCAGCTGCTCTCCAGCACGCGGCTCACAGGGCTCCCCATCACTCCTGACAAATGAATATTTGAAGCAGTTGTTCCTTTTATGTGGGCTTTGCTGTCATTAGCACGTACAACTCAACATAAAACACCTCGGTGCGAGATCTTTTCTTCTCTTCCCTTTTTAGGCAGCAGATGAAAATCCTTTTAATGAAAGGCTTGTTTGGGGGAGGAAGAAAAACACACGCACGCACATGTCGGCTGAGCAGGGAAAGATGAAAACCTCCTTCAAGGTAATTAAATGATTATGTATCTGTTAAACCTGGTGAATAACAGATTTGTTATCTAGGCTTGCTTTTGGCTTGTGCCATTTTCCCCCTTCTTTTTCCCCTACACAAAGCTAAAATCCTTGCAAGGCCTGGAACAAGATAATGTTCATGTTAGAGAAAAAGGCACAAATAAAAGATTTATTCCTTTATCCCATCAACTCAAGCAGGCTATCCCATCATCCCAGCCTTGTAGAGAAACACTGAGATGAAAACTACTCTGTGGATCAGAGCAGATCTGAATGGAGACAAGGCAGATGAGACAGTCAGCATTGGGTAATTGATATCAGGAGACAGGTGTTGTTTCTACAGCCCCTGTCACACTGAAGACCCACAAATTCATTGTTTAACACCTCTTGCCTCAGTTTCCCCCAGTTCTTGTTGGCTGTCTTGCCCTTATACAGAAGGAAGTGGCTGAGCTGTCTTGCTTGGGGATTGTGTCAGGTAATGGTTGATTTCAGAGTGGGAATCTGCAAGGCAATGGTTTGTGCTCAGACTCTGAGCTTGCACTCTAACTCTGGTCAGCAGCAGATGCCAAAAGCAGAGACAAGATGACAAAGAAAAACCCCAAAAAGTCCTTCTATTTCTGAGACTAATTCTCTCCACTTTTGCCATCAGCTATTTGGGAAAAACAGCAGCAGCAGCAGCAACAATCCACTCCAGTATTAAAATGTCCTTTTTTCCCTCGTGCTTTCCCTTCCTGCCTCAGTAACGATGATATCAGCTCCCCTTTTAAAGCAAGAAGTCACTCAGTATATTTCAAGCGAGTGGGTCTGGCTTTCAAAAACCTGCTGTAAAGGGAAATTACACGCCAAGGTGAAGTATTTCTTCTGCAAATCATCTGGGGACATCATGAACCCTCTGTGATTAAGATCAGTGCCATAATCATAAATACTCTTGCTTTATGACTAAGCTGGAGCTCTTTGCTGGAGCAAACAGGGGCTTTCCCAAGGCTCCCAGCGTGGCTGATCCAGATCTGTCACAGACAGAACTGATTCACCTGACAAGTGGCAGGTAAGAAAGTCATATCTCAGTGCTGATGGTGAGGGAACAGGCATTTTCTGTCCTTTCCCCATTTCTGGTTGTTTTGCCATTCCCAGCCTGGGGTTGGCTGATCTCAGCTATCCACGAGGCAATTCAAAGCTGCCCTTGGGTGGCAGGTAACAGCATTTTCTGGGCATTGAGGGCCACAGCCAAAGCCTTTCTGCTGTCCCTGTGGATCAGTCTCACATCCATCCAGCATCCTGCACAAATCAGCAGGTCATACTACAAGGAAATACAGGCAAAAAACCCCAAAATCCTCTCAAAGAACATTAATAAGTCCTAAATGAAAGGCTGAGCCCGTGGGAGTCCAGAAACTTGTGAGGCATCCTAAGGAAATGATGGAGTCAGGAGGACACGAGGGCACAACCTCCCTTTCAGAGCACTCCAGACTGGCCCAGGCATGAGGGCTGCCAGCCCAATGAGCCCATTTCCAGCCCAGGCCAGCTGGAGAGTGGGAATCCTCTTCCCACAGGATGGCAAGATGTTGTACAGGCAAACAGAGGGAAAAAATCACCTGGAGGTGGGCATAGCAAGGGAAGGTGAAGGCCACAGTGAGGGGGAAGGTGAAGGCTTGGCATGCCAGCACTGATGACTCCAGAGGGAAGGAGTTCCTGGCATGGGTCCATGTGACAGAATAACACCAATATTTGTTTGGGAAGATGCCTGAGTTAATCTGCTCAGCAAACTCATGGAGAGACAGCAAATGGGATCCTCCAACCACCCCATGCTTCCCATCAGCACCTCAAGATTCACCAGGTACTCATGCCTGGGTGGAAGCAAAGCCTCCCCTCTCCTCATCCTCCTGGACTCCAAATGCTGGCAGAGGAAAGGATTGAAAGGAGAATGGATATGAGAGGAAAACAGAACCACTCAAGGTGAGGGTGCACTTTGAGCTCTGCTGAAGATGGGAACAGAGCTGGCTCTTGTCAACCATGTGAGTCACGTTGCAGCACCAGGAGGCAGGTGAAGGTCTGGGCTGGCAATGAGGAGCCAGGCTTGGCTTCTTCATGGTTCTGAATAGCTCCTATTGTTCAGAGAACCCACTCAACAAGTAGAGAAGTGCACAGGCCAGAAAATGATAGAATTACAGGTGACAGTACAAAACAGACAGTGGAAGTTTCGGTGAGAGCAGTGAGTCAGTGAGAAGATGGCTTTTCAAGAGAAGCGTGGGAGATAGACGCTTGTTCAAAGTGACATTTGATTAAAAAAAAAAAACCACCTTTCTGGCCACAGAGTGATTGTAAATCTGCTTGTCAGAGTGCACTTGTGATGCCATCCTTCCCCAGCCCTCCAGAGCCACAAACACACAGAGGGGATGAGAAGGACCCTGAAGCTGCAGGGCATTTCTCACACTGCCAGGCACAAAGCAAGCTCTGAAAGTTTTGGGGGTTGCAAGGCCTTTATCCTTGCAGATTTTGTCATTTCAGTGCTTCCTCTGTGGAGCAGACAGCAAAACCAGCTCCTGGCATCAGGAGATTATTCCAAATGTTGTATCCCAGGGCAAGGAGATCACATTTGTGCCCACAGAAGACAAAAAAATGCTGCAGCCCCCATTAGAGATGACCAGTGTAACATTGTGTGATGCTGTCATTGCCTTGTAGATCAATTGTGCCTCTTCCTGCTGCCATGAAAATCTCACTTTTACAGGTTCAGAAAGGGAGTACACAAAGCTTAGCAGCAAATTCTCTGTTAAAGGGGGTAGAAGAGAGGAAAAGCAAACTCTACTGTCAAACAAAGCCCCCCAGAGTGGAGCTGTCTCCTGAAGAGGACATCTTTCAGAAACAGAACCAGAAGAGAGGTCAAAAAGCTAAAAACAGGCAGAGTTTGATGAAGAGGAGAGGGAGGGGGAGGGGGAGGGGAAGGGGGAGGGGAAGGGGGAGAGGGAGAGGGAGAGGGAGAGGGAGAGGGAGAGGGAGAGGGAGAGGGAGAGGGAGAGGGAGAGGGAGAGGGAGAGGGAGAGGGAGAGGGAGAGGGAGAGGGAGAGGGAGAGGGAGAGGAGTCGAGTCCTGTGCTTGGTACGCGAGGCACACCAGAGGAGAGAAGGGGTGGAGTGGAAAACTGACACTAAGTGTCCCAGGGGATCCCACTCAGCAAGAAAGGGAGGTTCCTACAGTGCCTGGAGTGGAAGGGACAGAAACCTGTGGCCAGCAGGACTGGCCAAAGTGTGACAAGGCTTTGGAATAACCCTGGGCTGCCTTTCCTGACCAAGCCCAGGGCATCAAACCCTCCAGCTCCTCAGCACACTTTCCAATAGGGTTACAGAAAATGCCTAATCCTGGTAGGTGGAGAACTCATGAGTATTTATGGCTTTTCCCAGTGCCAGAGCAGGTCAGGACATCTGATGCAGGACATCTTATCCAGCACAAATGTGAGAGCTCAACCAGCATTTACAGAAAGGGTGGGAGGGAATGGGGATGTCACAGGAGCTTGAAGACACTAAAGGTGGGACCAGGAAGGAATTAAGTGGCTTCCTATTTGTATTCTCCTTTCCTGCAAGGGCTCCTTGGTTACACCACCAGCCAGGCAGCATCTGCAGCTCTGTATTAAGACCCAAGCTCCAGTTCAGCTCAGTCAGTGGCAATCTGGGGGCAGCTGGATGCATTTGCCATTAGGCACCAAACCCACAAAGCCCCAGAGATGTTCCAAACACAACTGGAACCTACTGACCCCGTGGCTAAAACCCTAAATCCTCCCCAGGTCTCAGTAACCTCCTCCTCTCCTGGAGGAGATGACCCACCAGTGTTTCCCATCCCTCCCCAGCCTTTGGTGCCAGGAGTTTGTGATGAGTTCCCGACGTCACACACCGCCTGTGGTGTGCAGGAGGGAGGGAACAGCTCCCTGGGGTCTGGAGAGAAGATCCCTGCAGAGGGAGAGGGGAGGGCGAGCAGAGGAGGGAAAGGGTGGGACTGGAGGTGGAGAAGGCTTCCTGGGCTGAGAAGGTGACATCAGCCCTGAGCATCCCAGGCGTGTGGCACATTCCCTTCCTACCTCGGGCATCTTGACTCGTCCCTCCTGGAAGGAGCAGGAGCTGGGGTCGTGGGTGCAGACGTGGCGGTACTTGCACCAGTGGCAGCGGTAAGGGCTCTCCACGCACGACAGGCACCTGGAACAGAGACACAGCAGTCACTCGGCCAGCTGGGCCCTCATGTGCCCTACGATTTATCTTTTCTGTGTTTCAGAGCCTGTAGTGCATTAGTGCATAACTCTGAACTCTTACAGAGTGTTTGCAAGCTCTCTTCACAGCTTGGGCAGACAAAACAATCCTGCCGGGCCTGAGAACCAAGGACACCCCACAGCCTCAGGCCTGAAAAGCATCAACAAAAGTGAATTGGGGAGGAGCAAACTGGAGGAACGTGACTTCATTACCTGAAGCTGTAACTGGACAATTAACCCCTGATATGCAATTGGACCAAACTTAGATCTGCAGAAAAACTCGTGACCGTCATCCCTCTTGGGTGTAGCCTCTGCCAGGCTCCTGCACTGCCCAGGATGGATCTGGATTTATTAAAGGTCTTTAATAAATACCTGCTTTAACTCTGCCCAGCTCTGCTCCAGGCAGCCTGTCCAAGGCATCACTGACAGCCTTTCCAGAGGGAAGTATGGTGTGGAAAACATTGCCTTTGCAGGAGGACACAGGCTTTGCACTGACCCAACACCAGCAGGGTGGTGCTGGATTTGCTCTGGCCTGAGCTGGCTGTCACTGGCATCTCAAATGTCTCATATGATTAAATAATTTAGATTGCATTCATATCATTGCAACTAGAGGAATAATAAATATTGATTGTATTTCAGCTGCCTTGGGCACCAACTCTCCTGTCTGGTTAATTCTCCCACACATGACACAGAGGCCAGAGACAAACTGGGATGTACCAAAGGCAGAAAACCAAAGATGAAGCAGGGAATTCTCTCCTGCTGTGTCCCACAGGTTTATTGGTGTGAGTTCTGATCAGGGGGATGAGGTTCCTGCAAATCTATTAACTCATTTTTTTCATCTCAGAAGAGAAGTAAAGACTACTGGAGCAGGTACCTGGGAAGCAGAGGGCATATTTAGGGCATCACCTACTCTGGGTGCAGGAAAGAGCCATTCCCTCCATCTTACAAGGTTTTGCTCTCCTGTGCCCCAGGGTTTGTGCAGAGCCAGAGCTGCAAACACCTCCCCTGGCTGTGTTACAGCACTGACTTGGACCTACATCACACTTCCCTTTGAATTTAATATGATTTAATATGATGTCTGCTCAGCAGCAACCAAACCCAGCTCTCTGCACAATGCCAGTCATTCACACTCTGGAGACTTTCACAACAAAGACCTGGAGGGGCTGGGGAATGTCCAGGGAATGGAGCTGGGAAAGGGTCTGGAGCCCCAGGAGAGGCTGAGGGAGCTGGGAAAGGGGCTCAGCCTGGAGAAAAGGGGGATCAGGGGGAATTTCTGGCTCTGCACAACTCCCTGCCAGGAGGGGAAAGTGGTGGGGACAGGCTCTTGTCTCAGGTAAAAAGTGACAAAATGAGAGGAAACTGCCCCAAGGTGTGCCAGGGGTGGTTTAGACTGGATATCAGGATTTTTTTTTCATGGAAAGGGCTGTAAAGGTGGAACAGGTTGCTCAGGGCAGGGGTGGAGTCACCACCCCTGGAAGCGTTAAAAAGCACTTGGGAACAAGATTTAGTGGTGACCATGGAGGTGGTGCTGGTTGACCTGGACTCGGGTGATCTTAGAGGGCTTTTCCAACCTTAACAATTCCATGATTCTATGCAGCTGCAGCACCTGGAGGGTACCTTGAGGAGACTTCAGGGGAGTAAATTTTCCTGGTCCTTACATGCCACTGGGTTTTTAATGGGCAGGACAGAAAAACCCCAGAGCTCCTGTGTGAGCCTAACAGGCAGACACACCCCCTCTCCCCTGTCTCTGTGAAATCTTGCTCAACCCCAATCCACTCTCAGCTCTGGTACAGCAACTTATTCTTCAAATTGGTAACAAGTGCTTGCTCTGATACACCGAATTAAAAATGGATAGCGTATTATAGTTTGTCAAGTAAGAAACCAAAACATGCCATAAATATTTAACAGCACCATCTCTGCTGCTCTCCCCCCACCCCCAGCACTTGCTTTCTGACACTGTTTGTCAAAGCAGCAGGAACATGGAAATAGGATTTGCCTTTCCTTGTGAGTTGCTGAGCCGCAGTAATTATCTGCTTTTGGCACTTCTGATGGCTCAGTGGTGGGGACAGAGGCACTCAGCCTTGCTCAGGGATGGATCAACCTGCTGCAAGGGCACCTTTCTGAAGGGATTTGTGGGTCTGCTCCACTGGGGCAGCTCCTGAGCAGCCCTGGGTGGCAGCTGAACCCCAAGGAAATGGGGTTCACACCATGGGCAACGTGGTCTTGAGGGAATCGGCCGGGTTCAGTGCTTATCCTGCAGGATCCATAAACTTTATTTTTCCAGACTGGAGGGTCCAAGCCTATGTTAACCACCTGGGGCAGGCCATTGGTGGGACTGGCAGCACGGATGAGGGTTGGAGGTGCATATGAGGAGCCAAAAATCCACAGAAGAATGAGCAATAGGAAGATAAGGGAGCCACGTGCTAAGGGTACAATTCAGTTTTGACTCAATTCTGTGGCAAGTTGCTCCTAATGTGATGCTCTGCCTGCAGAAAAAGCGGTCCCCACACTCTGAGTCATCTCAGGAGGGACCCACCACACAAGTGACCCCAGCCCTGGTCACCTCCACACTTTAACACCTCCCTGAGGGACACGTGCCCACGAGAAGCTGGTACCAAAGGAAATGAACATACGAGTTGTGGACGCTGCAGTTGTAGAAGACGAAGCTGGTGCTGGCAAAGGTCATCCCCGTTTCCTTGGACTTGAGCTGAAGCTGGACAATGTGATGGTCACCTGGGGGGAAAATAGGCACATCAGGGTGTGACTGCTTTGTTAGCCCTGCTGGCCAGGCCAGCAGCCTGAACCTGGAGCTGTCCCACAGCACCTTGGCTGGGCTGTGCTCAGTAGATATAAAAAGTGTTCTAAAACCCTTCCAGAGCCCAGTTCTCCCACAGGTACAGCTCCAACTCTTATGGGGTGATGGAGTACATCTTTACCACTGAGAATCATTGTGCCTGGAAGCAGAGTCTGGACTGGAGGATGACACCAGGTCTAATTCAAAACTGTGGTGACTGAATCCATCAAGTAGGAAAGCCAAGCTCAAAGAATGAGTGCAGATGTCTGGAATTTGGAGGCCATTGAAACAGAATTTTGTCCTTGAAGTTGTTCCATACTGGATCACCCAACGTTCCCAGAAAGAAAGGGCATGTGGACATTCCTTCCACGTTCACTCACCCCAAGCTCCATTCTCCTCAGCCTGTGGCTGCAAGGAGCCCATCTCAGTGTGAGAGATGTGAAATCCATTGCACTTCCAGAGGGATCCATCCATTTCTGTGGCAGACCCCTTTTCACCCCAGCTCCTGGACACCATTTCCTCATCCCTTTTCCCTCTGCTCCCAAGCTGGGCAGTCACCAGCTGCTTCTTCCCACAGTTCAGAAAGGGCAATTGCAATTCCAGAGAGTGCAGCAGCTGCAATGATTTGGTGGGGAAGTGACCCAGGTTTAATTCAAGATTTGCCTGGGTGGCCCTTTCCCTGCTATTTATAAAAGAGTGATAAGACAAGGAAGACTGAAAGAGGACAGATTTTTAGATGGGATTTTAGGAGTAAATTCTTCCCTGTGAGGGTGATGAGGCCCTGGCCACATCACATCAGCACAGCTGTGGCTGCCCCTGGATCCCAAGGCCAGGCTGGATGGGGCTTGGAGCAGCCTGGGATGGTGGAAGGTGTCCCTGCCATGGCAGGGGTTTGGAATGAGATGATCTTTTAGGCTGTTCCAAACTAAACCACCCTATAATTCTGTGATTTCCCTCCTCACCTGAAAGATTCATTAATCAATGAGGCCAAAGCAAACTTGCTTGACAAAGGGTCACAACGAGCACCTCGTGCTCACTCACCCACCTTGGGGCACACACAAACCCCAGTGAACACAAACTGCTCCGCTCTGCTGCCCATCTGCTCTGCCGAATTTAACAACCCTGCCAGCGTCTTGCACCTATTTTAAAACAGGATGTGAGGATGGATAGCCCCAGGTGTGGTGGTCACACATTCTTTAGTTCAAATCCAGCCTCTGGCACTGCAGGGAGGACTTTGCAGAGGTGCAGAGCAGCAGCTCTGAAGCTGATACAAGCTGCAGGTGCCCTGAAAGCAGATAAATCTCTCCCTCTTGTCCTGTCTCCACCTTTCACTGCTATTTTTGTTTGCTGGTTGATGACAGCCTGGCCTGGGACAGATGTCCATACGAAGGAAAGAAATTCTGGTAGCTGTCTTGGTAAGCAAACATGACTGATAATTCTGTGGGACTTGAAAGTGGTGACAACCTCCTGGGAGCTTGTTTTGGGACTGCAGTGGGGAGCACAGCAGCTGTGTGCAGCTCAGGGAGAGCACAGACGATGGTGACAGTTCATGTCACCTCATTTTCTGCAGTCTGAGGATCCCCAGAGGCAAATTTTACAGCGAATTTTCACAGGAAGCCAAGGACAAGAATTGGCAGCATCCTCTCTGTGTCTCACAGAGATGATAGCAGGGTCAAGGCTTCTATAGAAAGTCCCTGTTAATAGCCACAGGAGCACTTGAAATTACCCAGAAAGTTTGTTAGAAAAGGGAAAGAAAAAAGTGCAGGAAGTTGTGGCTAGGGGAAGCACCCTTGGAGACAAGGTGTTTTTCTGTGCTGGACCACTTTAGGAAAAGGAGCCAGAAGCAAACCTGGAACAGCTGAAGGCAGTAAAGGCTGGGAATTGAGACAGGGAGCTGAGCACACAGACTTAAATCTGGGAGAAGCAGGGTTTAATTACAGACAGGATTGTCCAGCTCTGCAGGGATTTCTGTCTGTTACATGGGATGGGGTGCACTGAGAGCCTGCACCCTTGGTGTGGAACATCAGCCTGGCCAAAAGGAGAAGGAATATCCCACGTCCATGTGCTGTCTTTGCTGGGTACGTGCAGCTGCCACTCGGTGGCAGCCTGCAAACACCTGGTGTCACACAGAGGAGCACCTCAGTGCCGCTGCTGGGGTTGCAGCTCTGGGCTTGCACTCCTGAAACACTCTCACATTCACACAGCTCGTGTTGTGACGTGCTGCTGAGCAGCTCCAGCATCCCTCCTGCTCCCAGGGCTTTCCATGCCCTCTCCTCAGGCTCTCAGGAGCCAAATCCCGCTTTGTGAGTACGCAGGGTGGGGGTGAGGATGGGAGGGAGAGGTGCAGCTGGAGGAGCTGTGGGGTACTCACCATTCTCTGTGATGATCTGAGGCACCTCCTTGGCAGCTGGAGAGATGCACTGGATCTGGCTGCCCACCACCAACCCATCCATCTCCGAGAGGTCCTCGAAGGTGCAGTTGACTCCTGCTGACAGCTCGGGGACGTTGTAGGTCTCCAAGACCAGCTGCAGGCAAAGGCGGAGGGAGAGGAGGAGAGGCAGAAAAAGAGAGAAGAGAGAACACTCAGCCAAACCACAGAGCTGGACCAGCAGGAGAGAATTACACTGGAGAGGTCGGACAAAGAGCCTCTTGCTAGAGAGAGCATCCTCCTTCAGCAGAAAGCAGCGGCTCGGGAGGGGGGCGAGTGAGGAGGGGAGGGCACGAGACGCTGATGCTGACGCAGGTGGCTGTGCAGGGACACCTGCACGGAGCCCCAGTGCTGGCTGGGTCAGTGCAGGGGAGGGAGTGCTCGCCGTCTCTCATGCAGGTGTCAGGTTAGGCAGGGAGTCTTTGGAGCCAGCCGTGGGTTCCGGGGCCGTGGTGGCCCCCAGGGCCCGCGGTTTCTGAGGAAGGTGACTGCTACTCACAAGAGGCACTCTGCAGACTCCAGAGAAACTGGAGCGCTCCAGTCTAACTCTCTACGGCCTGCTCTGCCAGCACCAGCAGGGGGGAGCACTCTGTCCCCAAGTTCCTGTGTGAGGAGAGTCTAGTTACAGCCTTCAGTCCACCACAAAAAACAACCCTGTCTCTACAGGCACAGAAACATCTCCTGCCCATCCCACCGAAGAACCAGTTGGCTCCTTGTGCTATGCTGGGGCTCCATATGGGGAAAAAAAAGCCATGAAGGAGGATTTCCCATTGTTTTTAATGTCCACGACACCCTCTGGCATTGCTCATGGTCATGGGGAAAGGAATCTCAGGGCTGGTTTCCACCATGTCCATGATTTGGGGGAGCACAGTCGTACTTCCCAAACAAAGCTCCTGCCCCACGGCTCTCCATCACTGAGGGTCCTGCTCAAAGGTCATGCCTGAACACAGAGGGGCACCCCAGGGGACCCCCTAGCACCTGGCAATTGGTGTAAATTTCGTGTTTTTGTGAGTGAACACTGGAGCCAACCACTCCTCACAGGCTCAAATGCAGATGCTCTCCACACTTGCCTCCTCCCCGAGCTGGCTGAGGCCCCCTGTGAGGTGACAGCCACTGCAAGGACACACAGCTGCATGCTGAGGGGTTGTTTCTACCAGCACAAAGAGCAGGGGTCAGGCCAGGTGACAAAGCAGGACAGGATGAGAAGGTGACATAGCGTTCAGTGCTCCCACACTGCATTTTCCTCACTTAGGGAAAGGCTGGAGCTGTTTCTCCACACCGAGGACCACCAGGGAGAAAAGCTGAGCAGACAGGCCTTAGCCCTGGATGCCACCAAGTCTTTGTGAGAGTAGGATCCTCTTTGGGCCATGACAAAGGCAATGGGAAAGGTGATTTTTTTTTTTTTTTTTTTTGTCTCAGATGGGGAACAGGAAAAAGCTTTGGTTATTTGGATGAATTTAGCACTCAGGCTGAACGCATTCTCCCTGCTAGCAATGGAGAAGGGGAACCCATACTCCTTAACAAATCTCCCTCTGGGCATGGATGATGCAGGAGGAAGCTGTGCCATGCAGAAGATGACACTGGTGGGCAGAGCAGTGCTTGGCCACAAACTCCATGGGGCAGATCACACCCCAAGCAGACAAGGAGTCCTACATCCCACACTCCTGGGACAGCATGGAAAGCATGGAGCCTGTCCCCAGCCAGCAGCTCTTCTCAGAGAGCCCAGAGCAGCAGTCCTGGGCTGAAACAGACTCAGGTAGAGATTTTTCCAAGACCCTGTTAGTGCCCAAAATTTAAAAGTGTGGCTGACCACATGTGGATCTCACAGAGGTGGATCCAACTTCTAAGTGGTTCAATCAGTTGAATCTGAATGGTTCAATCAGTTGTCTATCTCAGAACTAGACAGCTATGGGTTATTTCCAGGCACAGAGGAAGCTTTCAGCAGCTTCTCTCAGAAAAATAATTTCCATGGGTGGTTTCTTCCTTCTTACTTAATATCAATCAGTGGAAACCCAGCACACAAACACCTGCTCTGCCTCTGTGGGCAAGAACTCACTGTCACTGACACTTTGCTAGGACTCAGGATTCTAGCATTCTAGAGCTTTGCTGATGACACCACCAAGCCTCTGTCTGTTCCCCTCCTGGTTTGCCTCTGGTGACAGGATGAGCTGGATCACCAGTTTAACTGGGACTGGGCTGAGGTTTCCATCAAAATGCCCATGCAGATTGCTGGGTAACAGATGATGTCAACTTCTGATCCCAGCAGCTCTGGGCTGACTCACCCTGGGAGTAACCCAGAGGTAAAGGTCTCTTATTCCGTTATCATTTTCCATCGCCCCGAGCCAGCCAGTCCCCCAGGATTTATTCCAACATGAAAGAATTCAACAGCTACTGAGAGAATACAGAAAAGAAACCTTGAACTACCAGAAGAACAAAGAACTTAAAATGTCTCAGATCAGTTTTGTTTGAAGCCTGGGGAAAGTAAAGTCACAGCAAAGTTAAGAGGCTGAAACAAAGCAGCAATGACTGGACATGAAGGCTTTGAAAGGCTGATTTCATTATCCCTGGAGAAATCCAAACCTGTCACCTGGAAGGTGTCTGGCAGCTGCACCCTGAGCAATTCCATTTAGGCCTTTCAGGGTGTGGGGATAATGATCATCTTTTCTCGAGATGGAGCTTTTAGGGCCTGGGTTATCAACTTAATTGCAGCCCAAATTAGCATGGTCAAAAAGACAGAGCACCGGTAGCCTGAGAGAAATGGGGTTTTGTCTCCTTCTTGGAGCATGTTGGGATCTCACCACATCTGGTCCTGCTGCCATGAGCCAGGAGAGAAATCACAGCCTGGTCAGATCTTCAGCAGTGATTTCCTGCCTCAAGCCCAGGGATGGCCAGGATCACCTGCTGCTCTGCCAGCATTCACTGTGTGGTTTCCTTGGCTGCTGACTGAGTAGCTTGAAGCCAGAAAGGTTAAACCTCATGCTGCAGAAGGTCACAGGAGACAGCAGGAGCCCTGGAAGCCGTGGGTTCCTCTGCAAAGCATCCTGCCTCTGCTCTGCATGCCTAGTGCTGGAGCAGGATGGAGTTCCTGGGCGCTTAGAAGGAGATATTTCCATCCAAAATGATGGGAACTTGGAGCTCACTGAAATAATTCGTCTCATCCTTCACCTGGCTTTCCTCTAGAATGCAATTTCTAACCATGTAAATGTCCCTTGCCTAAAGTTTTTAATTAATTCCTCTCTCAGGGCAGCACACAACACTTGCAGAACACAGAGTCCCTTCAGACAACAAGGAAAACTCTTCCTAGTCCATTTCTAGACTTCTAAACAGAGAATAACCAATGCCAAAATATCCTCCTGTGGGAAATCTCTCCCTGCTCTGGAAGAGTTGCTGGGGCAGTTAACGGAGTCTGGAGAGCCTCTTGCTGCCAGTCCTTCCCACTGGCGCTGAATCCCTGGGTCTGTCACGCTGCAGGGGCAGCTTAAACCCGAGGAGAGGGGCAGGGATTGTCATTCCTCACCAGAACGTTGTACTGGGAGACGGAGATGTTGTTGGGGTGCACGGTGAGGCGGACGCACTGCTTCATCTCCGAGGCGAATCTTCGCGGCTCGCTGGAGCGCTCGCACCGCTCCTTCCTCGTGCAGCTGGAAAACAGGGACAGACAGCGGCAGGGTGAGCACAGAGCCAGGCTGGCAGCGTGGGGACAGCTCTGGGCTGTGGGAGCAGCAATCAGTGTGCATGGAAAGTCGGCCCCGTGCTCTTTGGGACAGCACCAGACAGAAAATTGCGCTCGTGCCCTGGGGCGCTCTGGCTCATGGAATTGTAGAGGATCTCCTGAGCTGGAAGGGACCCACGCAGAGCATGGAGTCCAGCTCCTGGCCCTGCACAGGACATTCCCAAGAGTCCCAGCACGTGTCTGAGAGCATTAACTCCGGTGCTGGCAGCTGTGGGATTGCTCAAGCAGGCTGGGGAGTTGCAAGGAACCGGCAAGAGAAGGGAGGGGGCTGTGTGAAATTCTCTGTCTCTCCACCCACACAGCAGGTCCAGCACAACCCTCCCTGGGGCAGACCCACAGCCCTTCAAACTCCCCTGTCCAAGGGCTGTGGGACACCTCAGGCAGGGCTCTCCTTGTAGAGAAGCCATGCACAGCCCATGTTTTTTGTCCCTCCTGAGAACTCTGCACACTTGTGGTGCCTCTGGGCTGTTGGTACCTCACCTCTGGCATGGGGACACCCCCAAGCAGCTGTCCCTGCAGATTAAAGTTTTCTGCACGTGGCTTGAAAATCCTGCCTAGAAGTGCTGAGAGCTGAATCTTAAAGATTCAGGTGTTCCAAATAAGTGACAGCTCAGTGAAATTTGTGGGTTCACACACCTGGGCTGCACAAATGTGTGGAGTTCACGCCACTGTTGATGTTTTCAGTGCTGTCACCACCCCTCATCTCACTTGTGTGGTGCAAACACAACCCAGAAAAGTGAACTGGTGGCTGTTTGCCCCATTTCCACCCAGGTTTGCACTTGTTTAACCTAAACCACATCTGCATTTCACTCCACACACGCTGCCAAGGCCATTGCTTCAAGGAAGGCGTCTGCCTGGAAATCCACAGGGTTAATCCAAGAGGACAGCTCCAGCTGCATGCCAATTACCTTCTGCCATTAAGTTAATGTTATGGACTTGCACAGGGTGTCTTCAATGGATTTTGTTATTAGCAGTGCTATTACCCCCCATTAAAACCAGCTATAAAGACTTAAGTGTGGATGTTAAATTATTCACCCGCTCCCAGACTTCAGTCTCATTTGGGAGAGAGCCTGGGGGCTGCTGGAGCTCCAGGATCATCCCCCAGCACCCCTACTCCTTGGAGCAGAGACTGCACCCTTGTGCATGGGGATTTGCAGATGAGGATCCATGGAAACACATGCCAAAAACTCAGTATATGGATAATCCAAATGTTACAAGGCTTGGTGCTGCCTAAAACTTTAGGGCTTGGCTTCTCTCTAGCGACTGTCTCTAGATAAAGTGAACACTCCAACCCCAAACTCCGATTTCCCCATCTTTCTGGCAGAGGAAAGTTTTGTGTTTCCAGAGGCAGGATCCATAAAGGGACATTTTGGCCATTCTCAACACACCTTGCAGGCTTGAGAGAGCAAAAGCAGCACTGCAGCTCCTGCTCTCTGTTCCCCAGGAGCCCTCATCCCATTAAATCTCCCCTGGCACTGCCACATGCTGGATCAGGAATTTTAAACGGGCACTCTCCAGAGGGTTGGACTGATAGCCCATTAAATACCCCCAAAACTGTAAGTCCCCCATGGTGGCACAAAAGCCAAAAGGCAAAATGCTGACCTGAGATTTTTCCAAGCACTTCCATAAAACAAACAGCCACAGCAATCCCACTAAAGCTCCACAGGGTGTGGGAACTCCTCTCCTGGGAGTAGTTTGGAAGGGAAACCTTTTTGGGCTCAGAATCAAAACACAAGTGCCCAAATTCTTCCAGATGTTCTGTTACCTCCCATTTATTTCCTTCAGCTGCAGCACAACAGAAATATCTGGATTTTCTAAAATTGAACAGGCAGATATCCAGGCTCAGTTCAAATCTATGGATATGGATTAAGCATCCAGGAATGTGGTTTGTATTCCCAATCCCACAACTGAGCAGGAATATAATAATCCACATTTTACCTTGCTGTTTACAGGTCATACACATTTAAAACATGCAATTTTTCAAACCAAACTCTTGGTCCATGTTAGGCTGATGTGCTCTGCAGCCTTGATATCTGCCATAAGGTGAAAATAATGTCATCCAAAATATGAATTTATGAAAAACCAAACCAAACTAAGCCTGGCTTTAATATAATGTTAAGGCTGCTGTGTCAGGGTCTCAGGAATTAGGGACTGCCAGACTGAAAGTAGCTTCTGTACTTCCAAATCTGCTCCCTGCACTCACACACTGCAAGCCAGACTTTAATTACAGGATCACAGGTTATTATTCCTTTTTTCCACGGTGACCTCAATTCTGCCACTTCCAAACTTTCGACTTTCACCGTCCGACTTTTTCCATGCAATTCCTCAGTTGGAAAAGCCAAAACACTTCTAACACTGAACACCTGTGCCTGGTGCTCCACTCTGATGGTGGGGGAGTTCTGCTGAGCTGGACCACACAGAGCTGGGCTCTGGGTCAGGGCTCAGCCTCTGGGGTCAGCACCACGGGTGAGGGACCACAGCTGCTTCAGGAATCGAATCTAAAGGGATGGAGCCACCTGCCAGTGGTTTGTGGATGCAGAAAGGGGTGATGGTGGCTTTTCTCCAGACCACTTTGTCCGTGGTTTCCCCATCTCCTCTCCCATGACCACCTCATCTACCCTAAGCTGGAGCATCCTGTGGCTTCACACATCACCCAAGGTGATGCTGGTCTGCCCAGCATCTGCAGCTGAGATTCTCCAGAGGCACAACGTGGTGGGTTCTCCCATGATGGATTACCCTAAAGGAAGGGAGATTTGGGTTGGATATTATGAAAGAATTCTTTACTCAGAGGGTGGTGAGGCCGTGGCACAGGTTGCTCAGAAAAGCTGTGGCTGCCCCATCCCTTGAAGCATCCAAGGTTGCATGAGGCTTACAGCAACCTGGGATGAGAACCCCATGGCAGGGGGTGGAACTGCATGATCTGTAATGTCCCTTCAACCCAAATCCTTCTGTGACCCTACAGTTCAGCTGAGCAGAAAAAGATACCTGACATAAAGTAACCATCTCCCTCCAACCTTCCTCTGCACCACCAAAAATGTTCTGCCCTCCCCAAAGAGAGGAAGAAATGGCAGAGAAAATTGTTCCAACATGTGCAGAGGAAAGTCTTTCCCTGCAGCACCAGTCTCAAATCCCTGGATGGTGAAGGCTGAGACGCAGAAACAAAAGTGACAAAGGATTTGGTCACAGAAGCATCTGCCCAGAGGGCACATGGCAGCCCCAGAAGTAAGTTCAGCAAACTGTAAATAAAGGCAAATGGGACTTTTAATAAATAAGTACTTCCAGACTGCCCTGCTGCCTATAGGAGTGGTCACCTGGAAGGCAGCTGCCTGCACTCAGCAGCTGGGCTGAGGGAGTGATAATGAAATATCTCAACCTCAACACATCATTTCTGCTGTCTCTGGTGACAGTCATTGTCTTCCTTGGGCCCTGGGAGCCCCTGTGACTCTCATCTGGTGTGTTTATTATTGTTTGTACAGAATAAAACCCCTTTCACTGCCAAATTTGCTTTAATAAAATATCTGTGCCCCCAGCATTCCGGGGGTGTCTGCACACCAAGATTGCTTCCCGCTGCCACATTCCCTAAGTCCCTGCAAGTCCCACCATCACTGGGTGATGTGTAGCTCCCAGTGGCACCTCATTCCACTTCAGGCCCCTAAAAGAGCATCTCCCACCCCTGAGCTTGTTTTGATTGTGATGCAGACACGACACTTCTCTGGACGTGCTGCTCCTTCATTATCAGCTGCATCTTTAACAATTCCAAGTGTCCTGCTTTGTCCAAAACCATTAACACAAACACTCAGGAGCTGCTCCTACCACTGAGCCATGAGGAATGTTATTTCCTCCTCATCTCCCATTAAGAAGAAGCACCACTGGTGCTCACCCTCTGCTTGCCAGCCACCAACCAATTATTTTAATGATGTTAAATTAATACTTTCCGCTTCTCTCGTGTCTCTCCTCCAAGAATCTCTGAGGGCTTTGCCCGCAGCTAATTAAACTTCAGGATACCTCCATGAGGTTAGAATTAACAGGCAGAGACAGGAAAGTGAAGCACAGACTGAGGTGGAGGTCCTGGTTTGGGACACAAGAAATCATCATTAAATCCCTAAAGATCAGGGTCCAAAAGCTGGGGCCACACCCTGCAGACCCAGGCTGCAGAGGGCCAGGCTATTCCACCTCTGCAGGGATGGGAAGGGTTCTTCTGCCTTGCTGGGGCTTGGTCAAACCAAGCCCAGACTCTCAGCAAAGATACTCCTGTTGCAGACAAAAAATCCTAAACCACCACCCTACGCACAAAAACCCATCCCAGCTCCCCCAAAAATGACCTTTATTTTTCACCTGACCATGTCTTGCTTGCTCATGACCATAACTGTTGAAAAAGGAGAAGATTTGGACTCTGTTGTATTTTTTTTTCCCCATAATTTCCCAAGAAGCAGGCTAAAATATCCAACTTTTTGAATGTGAGGCCCAAAAAAGTCAGTTTTCTGGCAATGGAAAAGGTCTTATCTGCAATTCTGTTAATTAATAACAAATTTCAAGACAAAAGAGTGGTGATTGGATCTGATCAGAAATTGCTACTCAGAACAGAGTATTTGGGGGATTTTTACAAGTGGCAATTAGCACACGAGTCAGTATTTTTTTTTTCACTCAGGGAAAAAAAAATGCCATCAAAAATTTTTAATTCCCAGAAGAAAATTCTAAAGAAATGAATATTTTTTGGAGAAGCCTCACCATTTGATGCACAGCATCATTCTTTTGACTCTGGGTGTTCAGGTGGGTTCTCAGGGAGGGAGAGGGATGTGAAAAATCCATGTTTGATGGCGAAGCTCAGAGACCAAATGGTTTGGGTCATCCCAGCAACCCCAAATGACACCTTTCCACCACCTCCACACAGGTAATTTGCTGGAATCACCCTTTTGCAAAAGGTTTTGACATTTCAGCTTTCCTTTCTGGCTCTAAACAGTGACATTTCCCTCAGGGGATAAATTCTCTCACCCTCTGATGGGATCATCTCAGCCCTCCCTTTCCTCACACCTTCCCTCCAGTGCTGGGGGTGGCAATGGGGGCACCCCCAGTCACACCAGTGGGGAGGGGTCAGCAGGCCAGGGGGGGATATTTTGGTAGGATACAAGTTTGATGTTGGAATTCCCATTTTCATCCCCAAACTGTTCACTCCTAAACTTTTTGTGGTGTAGGGTCTCTCTGACTGGGGTCCTCCACTTGTGCAAGAGGGAGATGTTGCCCCATCCCAATCCTCACCTCTTCCCAGCGGTGTGTTTTCAGCTTGGGCAAAGTTCCCATTCTCTTTTTTTTCACCTCTCATTGGTTTTTCCCCTTAAAATTCAACCTGTTCCCTTCTTTTTTCCTCAGATTATCCATCTGCCTCCCTCATTCACATCACCATCTCCAGCGGACTCCTTCTGAGGTTTATTGGATAGAGACATCCAAGGAAAAAAAGAAAAAAAATTAGAAGGCTCGAGAAGATGTAGGGAAACTTTCAGGGAAATCTGATTTAGGTCTCAGTTGCAAGACCATGAGTAGCCCAAATGATCTCCCCTGTCCTGCATCAAGACAGGGTAAGAGACAATGATTTTCCATTTCTCCCATCTCATCATCTCCAAGGGAAAATCAGAATTCCCAGCCCAGCCAGGCTGTACCTGCACACAGGAGTCAAACTGAAAGAACTGAAGAGATCAACAAATTTGGAATCTGAAATATAAGAGGGGCTGCAGGCATGGCCTGGTAGCCCCTGGTAGCAGCTCTCCTTGTCCCTGAGGGGAAAGGTGATTTGTGGATGTCCCTGGATCCCTGGAATTGTTCCTGGCCAGGCTGGACAGGGTTTGGAGCAGCCTGGGACAGTGGGAGGTGTCCCTGCCCATGGTGGGGGTGGCACTGGATGGGCTTTAAGGTCCCTTGCAATCCAACCCCTTCTGTGATTCTCTGATTCCTACAAAATTAAATAACAGAAATAGTGAGATTTTGTTAAATCTTTGGTCTTGCAACGCACCAGAACTTTTGTCCTAGGCAAAGCTGGAGCAGCACAGAACCTAGGAGGTGACAGGGGTATTTCTGGCACCGCTGCAGCTCTTGGGTTCCCCTCTCTGCCCCCAAAGCCCCAGACCCTGGCAGAGAGCCGCGTTCCCCAGCCAGACACGGGCTGATATCGCACAGGATCCCCGGCCAACATCACCCAGGGGTCCCGGTCCTTGCCCCGAGGAGGGAGGGGATGTGTTCCCTTGAGGAACAGCTCGGAGGTGCCTTTTGGAAGGCGATCAGCAGAGGGAGCTCGGCGGAAGCCAAGTGCAAACCCTCGGAATGGCATTTTCAGCCAGGACTGGGGACAGCGATCTGGGGAAGGAGCGCAGGACAGAGATGCTTGGCTGGGGGAGGCTCTGGAGATCCGAGTTTTCCGGCTCGGGCTCATCAGTCTGGTCCCTCTTTCAGGATGAGATGCAAGGTGACAGCTTCGCTCCTTTCCGGGAAAAAGTTTTTTGATTTCCCAGTTGGAAAGATGGGTGAGACGAGAACAGAGCAATTAAAGGAATCGGGGGATGGATTAAGAGGTGTGTTTTAGCCCAAGCCTGACCAACGTTTAGAGCCAGCTTTGGGTCTCCTGAGGTGGCTTTATCACCAGGGGAGAGTAAGGCTGGGGAAGGAGGGAGCAGCTGAAATTTGCCTTTCCCTCTGCTGGAGCCAAAGCAATTTTCTGGCTGGAGCCAGGAAAAGGGAGAAGATTCAGTCCCACTCGCATGTAAAGTTTAAGGTCAGTTTTAGCAATGTTTTGACATTTCCAGGTTCCCTCGGGGTCCTGAGAACAGGAATGCCATAAATGTCGAGACACAGACATAATTGACCTTAAACTTTACATGGCCATGTGGAGAATACCCCATTCCCTCCCTGCTCTCTCCTTTTGGCCTCCAGGCTGCCCAGGGCATGGCTGAAATTTAGCTCTCACTGGCACCAAGAAGTTAAATTTGACCAACTGCCCAGGATACTCCATTCTGGACAAAAAAGGCAGGAGATGCTCCAGGAAAAGTGACAAATTTGAGCTGGGATAATGCACAGGATTATTGCTGGGAAACCTGTCCTGGTGGCGAGGGGTTTTCTCAGCAAGTTCACGTGTGTCTGAGGAAGTTGTTGAATCCTTTCATCTTTGGCTCTAACCACAAACAGGCTCAACTCCCCAAAAGCTGCTTTTTGGGCACCAAAGATGAACTGGGCAAAGCAGGGGAAAGTCACTGGGGGAAGCAGAAGCAGTGGGGTTTTTAAGGGGTGCTATTTAGGCACCAAGTGGTCTGTGCATTCTTCCAAAGAGACATGGAAGAAATTACTCAAAAAAAAAAAGCTGAAATTCACTCTTCGGAGCTTTTCATTTCCCCAGGGCAATTTTTAAGGGACCTGCGAGCCACAAAAAGTTTCAGACCACCATTCAAAGCTCACCCTGCTGCTCTTCTCAATGTCCCAGCAGGGCAGTCCTGGGGTGAAAGACCAGATCTCCATCCCTGCCCTTGGGCTGCAGTTTGGGGATGGGAACGCTGCCCTGCCAAAGCTGCCTCTCCCCACTCGCCTCCTGCCCGGCACCAGCGCCGCTGTCACCTCGCCAAACGGAGTGAGGCTGCTAATTGCTCTGCCTGCTAATCTATTCTAATGCATGGTAATAGAAGCCGAGTTTCTGCCCTGATAACTCGGCCGGCTTATGCTGCAGAACCGCAATCCCCCCGCCCGCCCCTTATCGCCGTCCCCAGGTGGGCTCCTCCCTCCATCCCAGCGATTGTGCGAGCGCACCCCCCGAGCCCCACGGGGCGTGGGTGCAAGGGATTTACTCCTCCGTCTCCCGCCCTACAAAGCCAAGCGCTCCACAAACAGCATCCCTCCCCCCTGCTTTGGGGGATTTCATGCCCCTTCTCCTTTCCCCGAGCCCCCCTTCCCCAAGTTTCCAGAGCTTACGGATTGTCTCGGCCCTGCTAATCTTGCCTGGGAGAGGCGGGGTTGGAGCATCAAATGTAACCTGCTCCCGAGCCCTGGGGCTGGCCAGAGGTTCAGAGGTGGCCCCGAGGACCATCCCAGCTCAGGCATGGCTGGGGGGCAGCCAGGGATGGTGGACACGCGTGTGTGCCTCTGCAGGGCGGCTCACTGGAGCCTGAGATGGACGGGAGCATTTCACATGCAAATCCCTGGAAACTTGGACCCTATGTCCAATGAAGGATTGGGAATGGTTTGCTGGCACGGAGGGGAAGGAGGGTGTCGGAATGAGGGAGGGGGATCTGTGGAAGGGGATGTTGAAATCCGCTCCTCAGCTGGATGTTATGGGAAGAAGGAGTCCATCCGTGAATCGCAGGATCATGGACACATGGGATGGTTTGGGTTGGAAGGGACAATACAGATCATCCAATCCAACCCCCTGCCATGGGCAGGAACCCTTCCACCACACCAGACTGCTCCAAACCTCACCCAGCCTTCCAGGGATCCAGGGGCAGCCACAGCTTCTCGGGGCACCCTGTGCCAGGGCCTGCCCGCCCTCACAGCCAAGAATTCCTTCCTAAAATCCATTCCTACATCACTTCCTGCTGGAGAAACAGCCTGAAAACAGCCAGCACCTGTCTGTGACATCTGCGAGGATGGGGATCTCCTGCCTCCATCCTCTGACCCTTTCCAAACTCCTGAAAGGGTCAAAGCCACAAGGCAAGGACACCTCTGAAGCTGCAGGGTCTCTGCTTTGCTGCCCCTTCAATCACAGCCCTCCAGGTCCTTTTGCTGCTGAACTTCGCAGGCACAACACGAGCCCGGTAGCTTAAAGCAGGAGGAGAATCTCAGAGCACAAAAATCACAAGCAGGAGGCAGAACTCGAGCCAAAGGCATGAGAACCGCGGTCAGTCCACGGCACTGAGGTGGTCCACAAGAAAGGAATCACAGGAATCTGCCTGGAATCTGCATTTTGCCATCTGCCCATGAAAGGCTGAGCTTTAAATGAAGTTGGAAAAACCCCTGAAGGCTCAGCTGAAGGCTACCTGAGTAATACAAGCTCCTGTCTCTGAGGAGGCAGCAAAATAACTTTCCCTGCACTGAATTCACTTAGAGTTGTTTTAAAGAAAATTAGAAGAAGAAGAAAGCGAGAGAAAGGGAACGAGGTTGCTAGATAAGGCAAGCAATTAATGAACAAAATTACTTTTCCCAGAGAGCATCCTATCATGGTGCTTCCTATTCATGCTAATAATATTTGTGAGTGTCTTCCCCAGAACCTGGGAAGATAACACCTACACTCTCCCGTTCTCCTACATGCTCTCCTCTGCAAGGGCTGATGCAAATAATCTGTTCAAAGGGGCTGAAGTTCTTTGTTCCTGGCCTGATTCAGATCATCATCCTCAAATTCTCCGTGGGAGCTTCTCTTGAGTAACTCCATGGAAATTAATTTGGTGATTTCCCTGTCTCTATAGCCCAAATGCCAAACATCTGCTGGTGAAGATGATGGGAGGTGCCCTTGCCTTCAGAAAGGTCAAATTTGGGGTGTCCTGCTCAGTGATTGGAGCTGATCAGTGGTGCTGAGGCTCCCTCAATGCTGTAGAAACACCTGGAAGTCCTCCAGGTGCAAGGTTTGGTGCCACTCCAGCCTTGTCTCCTAAAAGGCAAGTGAGGATCTGTGTTCAGGAGGTTTTCCAGAAGGCCAGGGAGCTGTGGGAAGTGCACTGCAAGGAGTCCCCACTCGCACAGACATCGAATCCCTGCCAGGCTCAGCTAGCACCTCACTCACTTGCTCTTCTGCTGTCAGCCTCTTCTGTCCTGCCTTGGGGGAGCACAGAAAGGGGAAAACATTCCCACAGGATTGACTGATCAGGCCTGAACACTCCTCATCCAAATCCCCCACCCCTGGAAACCTTTTGAGCAGTTTTACCCAGAAAGGTTCAAAGCAGAGGGGATCCCACAGAGTTTCTCAAACCAGATTCTCACAATCCACCACTGCTCATTTTGATCTTCATCAGTATCTCTATTTTCACACTGCTGATAAGCTCCTTTCCTCCTCCTCATCCATCCATCCATCCATCACCCATCCATCCATCCATCCATCATCCATCCATCCTCCATCCATCATCCATCATCCATCCATCATCCATCCATCATCCATCCATCATCCATCCATCCATCCATCCATCCATCCATCCATCCATCCATCCATCATCCATCCATCATCCATCCATCCATCCATCCATCCATCCATCCATCCATCCATCATCCATCCATCATCCATCCATCATCCATCCATCCATCCATCATCCATCCATCCATCATCCATCCATCCATCATCCATCCATCATCCATCCATCCATCCATCCATCCATCCATCATCCATCCATCCATCCATCCATCCATCCATCCATCCATCATCCATCCATCCATCCATCATCCATCCATCCATCATCCATCCATCATCCATCCATCCATCATCCATCCATCCATCATCCATCCATCCATCATCCATCATCCATCCATCCATCATCCATCCATCCATCCATCCATCCATCCATCCATCCATCCATTCATCATCCATCATCCATCCATCCATCATCCATCATCCATCATCCATCCATCCATCATCCATCCATCCATCATCCATCCATCCATCATCCATCCATCCATCCATCCATCCATCATCCATCCATCCATCCATCCATCCATCCATCATCCATCCATCCATCCATCCATCCATCCATCATCCATCCATCCATCCATCCATCCATCCATCCATCCATCCATCCATCCCTCCCTCTGCCTGTGTCCCCCAGCAGCAGAGCCTACAGTGATGGGTGCTGTAACTCCAATATTTGCTCCTGGCAGAGACAATTTCTCCCTCTGGGCCCAGACTTTTCTGCAGGAAAAGCAAAATTTCTGCAATTTGCAGCCAGAAAAACCTCAGGATAGCACAGAGGGAATTGCACTGAGTCCCCATTGCCACACAGACCTGGCATGGGCATCTCCAGCAGTTCCATGGCTCTGGTAGGAGAGGAGATTGTGCAGGCAACTGGAAAAATAAACCAAGGAGCCTCTTAGCCCAGGCTTGGCTTTCCCTGTGGGGTGTGAAATCAGTGGGATGGGATCTGCAACCTGAAAAAGGCACCCATGAAGCTCCACCAACCCCACTCAGACCATGCCTGAAGCTCTGGATCCATCCCTAAGCTATTTGTTTCCTTCAAGGAAGGAAAAAGCCCAGGCTGAGCTGGATGCACAGCTTTCAACAGGTGAACAGAGATCAGAAATAAAGGAGAAGCTCTGTTTCCATGGCAGTTTTCAGATCCTCATGTGATCAGTGCACAGGATCAGAGCTGGAGCTTCCCAGCTACTTAAATCAGCATTTCACCCCAACTCTGACAAAAACAACAACAAAACATTCTGCCTTTCACAGCCCAGCTCCTTCTAGGAAAGAGAATTTGGGGGACAGAATAATAAGAGGAAAAATTGAGCAAGAAGGATTTTAATATTAATCTCATTGCCTTTCTCTGCCCAAACCTGCTCCAGCCAAAAAGTCAAGGTAAAAGCTGAGTTTCTCTCTTCTTAAGCCTCCTGTCGAGCTGCAGAGAGGTTTGGAGTGAAGGGAGGATCCATCCAGAGCCAAGCCATAAGAAACAGAAGGACCTGGGCTCCAAAACACCCTAAAAACAATCCTGGTTTCATCCCTCTGGTAGTTTAAACATACAGCCAAAAGGAATTATTATTATTGTTATTATTATTTTTAAAAATTATTATTATTATTATTATTATTACTACTATTACTATTACTATTAATATTACTATTACTATTACTATTACTATTACTATTACTATTACTATTATTATTTCAGGAGTAATTCTCCTAAAGGATCAGGTCTGGCACACCCCACCTCACACCGTGAGGCTCTGGGAAGCGCTCCTTGACCCGAGGCTGCACCAGGAATCCCAGCTCACGCTCCAGCTGCAAGGAAAACGCTGTCAGCAGGTGATGTATGGATTTCCCTGCTCTGTGCATGGCTGGAAGGGGTGGGTTAAGCACTGAGAAATCGCCGTGGTGCTGTGGGTGACCTCCAGCAGGCTGGGCTGTCGGATGCACGGTGATGGAGCCATCCATTACACACTCCAGGTGTCCATCTCCCGGGCTCATTTCCTAGTTCCCTGCCCTTTAAAAACTCGTGGTTCCTGGACACAACTCGTGCTTGGTGCTGCTCTCTGGGCACGTCTGGGAATGCTGGGTGGGTCAGACAGGCTGTGCTGGGGGATATGATGGGACTGAATATGGGAAAAGATTATTCCTTCTGTCCCAGGCAGTGAGAGGGATCCAGCGTGGGTTGGTGGTTGGAAAAGGCTGGGAATGCTGAAGAAGGTAGGAATTCAAATGGAGCTTCATGATGTTGTCCCTCATCCACCTATACGAGACCTCTTCTCCCAGAATGATAATTTGTGATGGACAGGAGTCCAACCATGCACTTGAAGGGGAAAAATGTCCTGCTGGAAGTCCTTCAGGATCAACTTCCAATCCAGAACCCTGGATTCAAATCATCCATCTTATGGGTTGGTGGCAGAACTCAGGTTTTTAGGTGCACCTCCCAGTTTTTGGTCTCTCCTTACGGGTAATTAGCATAGAACAAAAGGAAATGGCCTCAAGTTGTGCCAGGGGAGATTCAGGTTGGATTTTAGGAAAAGTTTCTTCATTGAAAGAGTGGTTAAGCATTGCAACAGGCATCCCAAGAAAGTGGTGGAGTCACCATCCTTGGAAATGTTCAAAAAATTAGTGGATGTGGCACTTGGCTCTATGGTTTAGTGGGCAGGGGGGGTTTAAGCCAAAATCTGAGTCTGAGAATCTTTGAGGTCTTTCCAACACGATGACTCTGTGATGCCCCAGCAGTGGAGAAGGCTTTTATCTCAAGCTGCAGAGGTGTCCTTGGTAGACTGGCAGATCCAGGGGACAAAGGGTGCTCAGTGCAGGCTCTGCCTTCCCCTGCCCCTTCCCCTTCTCCTGTGTACCCATCCCTCCAGCCCGGGGTGTTAAGTGCCATTGGAATCAGGTGCTGTGCAGGAGGTGAAGGTGTTATTATTCAAGCCACTGGTTCCAATGAGATTATCCAGCCTAATGGAGCAGCTTGCGTGGACCTCCTCTAAGCCTGAATTTTCACTGTCAGAGGATCCCCAGTCAAGTGGAAAATTAGAAGGAGAAGGGAAGAGGGGGTTGTGGAGGGGAAAAGGGAGGGGATGATTAAGTCCTCTAGAAATTAATTCATAACTAGAGAAATGGAAATAATAACTCCCCAAGCCAATGGACAATCCCCAGCAAACACATTTCAATTTGGAAGCCGGCTCTGCTGCCGGTTCATCGTTTGCCTTCTGGCTCCTGCTGCTTCATTGATTTAATTTTCCACCCTAGGTGTTGACTTTGTCCTGGGATTGTGGCTCCTGCCAAGGCTCGAGCAGCTCAGAGCCCTCTCACTACCCGTGGCTGCCCAACCTGCAATGCTCACAGTGGGGAGCACTGGCTCAACGGGAGAGGCCTCACTTTTTAATTCTCTTTGGGTTTGGCTGATTTTTTGTTTGTTTTTTTTTTTTCCTTCCCCACAGGAACGGATCCCAGCATCCAACAGGTTTAGAAGCTCCTGTGCAAAGCACACTGAGGCTTGGTGGAGTTCACAGCCAGCACCAGCCTGTTCCACCCTGATAGCAAAATATCCATGTGCCTTTGGTGAACTGGGGTCCCACACACTGTCCAAGGGCAGGACTTGGTCAAAGCCTCTGGACTGTCAAAGCTGTTGGGTGAAGCAGCTTCCAAGCAGAGCTGGATATTTAATTCAAAGCCAGAAAGGCTTTATTTAATAGCAGTGATACAAACAGCAGATTTGTCCCCTGTTGCAGAGATACCACAGCACAGGTTCATAAATGGTTTCTTATGACCTGACTCCCAAAAAAACCACATCCTCAGCCATGAAAACCCAGACCTCTTTCCCAAAACCTGTGTGGACCTCAGAAATGGCAAAATAACAATGTTGAGTTTTTGGTCACAACCTGGTCTGTGGGAGATGTCCCTGCCTGTGGCACAGGGTGGGAACTGGGTGATTTTTGAGGTATCTCCCAACCCAAGCCATTCTGGGATTTTATGATTCTGTGCCAGGACTGTGGGTTCAACTGAACCACCACACAAAATTGGGACATCAGGCTGAGTCAGGGACAGAGGATCTCCAGCTGACCCTTCCATCTCAGGGTTTCCTGAGCTCAGAGACCTTCTCAACCTGGCTGTGTTTGCACACGCATCTGAGACAGCCTCGAAATGGGGCTGGAGAGAGTTAACAATTGTTTACCTGATTCCCCAGTGCAGTTCTGTGAAATGTTACTGCTTCCCAGAGGTACAAAATACAATTTTGCCTTAAAGGTCAATAGTATTCGACTCACTGAGGGAAGAGGGGAGTGCTCAGGAAGTTCTTTCATTCGGATCCCAGCCTGCTGCCCTTCAGGTGGTACCCAGGGCTCTGGTCATTGAGGGGAGTTGGCCTCTCCTGGCCAAATCCTGCTTTCCTTCTCCTCCTGTTCTTTGGCAAGAAACATCTCTTTCCATGGTTTCAGAAGTTTCTAGCACTGAATTTAAATTAAAGGTACTACTCCTGGCCTCAGGTGAGAGTCAGCCCCTTACTCATGAAATGCAAGTGATATCTCTGTGCTTTGTGGGGATTTATCAACCCTAATAATGATAAATTTTCCAAAACAGAGGGGGGGGAAAAAAGCCCAATCCTTGTGTCAGGGAAAAAGCTGAGGCCTCCCACCCAGAGGCCAGCTGAGCCCTCTCTGGGTCACTGTCCCTCTCCAACACCCTCAGTAGAATTTGGGGGTACAGATGCAGGTCAGAGGATCCTGCACCCACAGCTCCCAGGCAGCTGGGGACTGGGAAGATGCTACCATGAGGAAGCCAAATCTGCTTTAAGCCCCTGCCAGAAGAAAAGGATGCTGGAAAACAAAGCTGCTCCCAGTTTACGTGTAACCATGCCAGGTGCTGTGGTCCACTTGCTTCCTGCAGCCACAGAAGGTTCAGCTGAGCTCCAGAGTGTCTGATCAGGGAGTGTCTCATCAGGCTGGGCTGTGGGTGACATCTCGCAGTGTGTGTTGCCTCTGAAGCCTGTTCCAGGGTGGTTGTGGTGGTCCCTGGCTGCATCAGAGCTCTCAGGCTGCCTCTGCACCCTGATCCTGAGGCTCCTGGTATTTCCTCCCCAGCACAGCTATGGGAACACCAGGCTGGCCTGAGTGGATTCAGGGTTGTGTTTAATGGCCACTGCTTAATGGAGCCTCCTGCTCCACTCTTGCCCTGCTCTGGGCTCGGATCACTCATGGAACAAGCTGACAGTTGCCCTTTGCCCAGTTGGTAGCCACGGACAGAAAAGCAGAATAATCACTGGGACAAATATAAGCTGCAGCTCCATGAGCCTCCCAACAGATCCATCACCTCCCCCAGCAGCTCAGGAGAGGATGTGAGCCATGAAAGGCAGCAGAAGTTAATCCTAGCGCTGTATAAACCAGCCAATAATATGCAGGACGTTTCCTATTAACCACCACACATCCAGACAATTACTCTGATTGATTCCAATCAGGTTTTACACCAAGCTTTATCCATCAGCACAAAGCTTCGCTGCCTGTTAATATCATGGGGAAAAACCATTCCTAATGGAGGCTGCCAAACTCCACAGCATCAGCATTAAGCAGTCACAAGAATTGATGAAGGAAACGCAGCCTTGGGATGGCTGGGGGTTTGCAAACTGCATGGAAAGTGCAATAAAAAATCTATTGGAGCATCCACACAACACCAATAACTCTCCATGTTCTGAATGGATTTTTGTTCTGAAGGGAAGGAGTGGAGAGATGCCTGGAGATAGATGTCTCCTGCCATCAGGATTATTATATGTGTGATGGTAGAGGGATGGATGGATGGATGGATGGATGGATGGATGGATGGATGGATGGACAGAAGATCTGGTTTATTCCCTGCTGCCTTTTAGCTGGGTCTGGGAACCTTCCCCTCTGTCCATTCCAGCAGAAATTCTGTTATCTTCGTGTTTTCTCTTTTTAACACATTTACAGCAGGCACTGTGACCAAAAGGAAGGTGCTGAATGTGAAAAACAGAGATATCCATGAACTTTAGAGACATCAATCAACTGTTACTTTCTCAAGTTAGGATAAGAATTATTTTTGTCCTCTACCCCCTGTCCTGATGCCAAAAATCTCTGTGCAGCAGAGGATAAGGTGCATGAGGAGGATGCTCTGCCTCCAACTGTTCAACCTGGAACTGCTGCTGCCAGAAGCAGCATAAAAACATAAAATCATAGAAAATCCTGGGCTGGAAGGAACCCTCAAGGATCATTGAGTCCAAAAGGAAGGTCCCCATGGGAGACCCTGCAGGGTGAGAGTGATAGGGCCTTCCTCCATAGGGAGGAGGCAGCCAAGCCATTCCAAAAACCACACTGAGCACACCAGAGCCTTCCCACCCCAAACACAGCCATAAAACCTCTCCACAAAATCAGCAAATCAGTGACACAGTAGGTCCAGCCCAATAGCTCTGCCTGTAGCAGCTCCTCGGGCCCCTTTTAGTTATTCACCCCAAAAATCTGAACCTGGGACCGACATCCCAAGTCATGTTTTCCAGGCATCTCCTCCAGGATGTTTTCCACCCCTGTCCTGGATGCCTCATTGATGTGTTACTGCCTCTTCTATTAGGAAAAGTACTCCACAAGCAAATGAATGCCCATGTCAGGGATTTCCCTGGTGGCAGTCTCAGGTGACAGCTTCACTTCCAACCAGCCACTCTGCAGAATCCCTGTCCCACACTGATATTCCCTCTCCCAATCCATTCATTGTTTATCTCCAGCATGTGGGTTTAGCTGTTTTGGCCATAATGATGAGAAGTTCCTCAGCCTGCTATTAAAGAAGACTTTAATTCAGAATCACTGGTAGTAGGTGGGGAGTTGTCCTTGCTCATCCCATGGCTGAATGTGTTGGATTAAAATCTTTCCAGCACTTTATCTCCTTGTATTTCCAGTTCACCAGCCCTAAATTGCCAGCACTGCACCTCCTGTAGGTGTTTCTGATCCCCTTTACACACTGTCCTCCTCCAACATCGGCTTTCTGGTTACTTTTTTCCCTGACTTGATCAGTTTCTCCCCACTTTTTTTCCTTCTCCATCAGGAAAAATATCCAACACTTCCAAAGTGCTCCCAATATCACAAAATACTTTTGACCAAAGCCCTGGGTTATTTTGTCAGATGTTGAGGAGAAAAAGGAATGGCAAACAGCCCAGAGCACTGATCAGAAAACCTGGTTCAGCTTATTAATTTAACACCTGGCATTGGCTGCCTTGTGCAGCAAGTTCCATAATATGGATTCCAAATAATTAGAGGAAGGTCAGGGGCAGGTACAGACCTTCTGCCTGCACTGAAGCAGCCAGCTCAGGCACAGCAGGTGGGAGATGCTGACCTCAGATTTATGTGGGGTCTCATTTCTAGTCAGTGATTCAATATCTAATTAAAACATGTGCAGCACCCATGGAGTGATTTGTTGGAGCTGCTCTGCTGAAGCATCAA
Source organism: Poecile atricapillus (assembly GCF_030490865.1). Taxonomy (NCBI): domain Eukaryota; kingdom Metazoa; phylum Chordata; class Aves; order Passeriformes; family Paridae; genus Poecile; species Poecile atricapillus. The sequence continues at coordinate 2,704,135 of NC_081289.1, read as the reverse complement.
TTGGACCAGAACTTTGTGAGAAGCAAATCCCTATTCCCACCCAGGAATATCCCACTCTCTGGTCTCAAATAGCCCCTGAGGAACAAATTTTATTTTTTGTGTTTCTGTAACAACCCTGAATAGTTCCCTCTGATTTCATGGGTGTTTAAAGGAAAGAATTAGAGATTTTTGCCCATGGCCTTGCCAAGGAGGACAGGGATGAACTGGAATGCTCAGCCAGGCTCAGGCTAATAATTCCAGCCTTAATTCTTTCCCTAGACTCAAAACCAAAATTCAGAGGAGAAATCCTTACACCTGAGGAGTGACAGTGCCAGTTTGCAGTGACACATACACAGACCTGGGTGGAGGCAGGAGAGAGACTCAAGGAGCTCTAAAGATATTTAATAACTTCATTCCTCTGGAACAAGAATCGTGATGCATCCTGAGAAACTCTTCTAAGGAGCTTTTCTTGTGACACAGGAGGAAATTCAGTGCTGCCACTGGGAGGGTCTGTGGGATGCTGGGTGATTCAGGTGGTTGATGACTATTTCCATCCTGCTGCAAGGCTGGCATTTTTTTGCCTCCATCCCTTCAAACACAGCTCAATCCCAGTTTGTGTTTGCTTCATAGATTCCTTTCTTTACTCTCCCCTCAGATGTTTGGCAATTACCACAGGCAAGGAAAGGGGATCCTCAGCACTCAGGAGGTGGCTGGGGAAGAGGAGCCAGCAGCAGCAGCAGCAGCAAGTCAGATCCCTCTCTGGCACAAGGAACTGATCCTGTTGAAATAACTTCCTTTATTCCCAGTCTGACCAGAATAGGTTCCCACCAGCTCATCCCAGAGCTCACAGGGGGCACAGATCTCACAAGACATCCGCGTGCAGGGTTTTCTCAAATCTGTGATTGAGTCTGAGCCCCAGCAAGATCCACACAGTAATTCCCTGAAGACTTCTTGCAGCTCAGCTCAGGGATTTCTCCACCCTCCTATCTCTCACGACCTTGTCACAGTGACTGGCAGGTTGAATTTTAGACCAGCTGGTGGCTGTGACATTGACACACCTCACGCTGGAACCGTTTAGATGAGCGGATAAAGTTGTCTTTCAAAATCCGTCCTTAAAGCATCCCCCATCACACATCCAAAGGAAATCCATAAATCCAGCACATGCCCTCCCTGAATGCTGTGGGGAGAGCAAAACTTTTGAGTCACCTTTTTTTTTTTTCAGGATGTAGAACCTGAGCTCCACAGGAGAAACATCCCTTGCCCATCGAACCTTGAGTTTTAGGTGGAAACCAGGAATCCTGATGCCTGGTCTGCAGGGAAAAGACCACTTCATAAAAAGCCCAGCACGACAGCACTGATCCAAACTTCATCAACTGCAATTAAAGGCAGGAAAACAAAGGAGGGGATGGAGGGAGACAGCAAAAATGAGAGATTCGAGATGAGCCGAGCACACATTTTAATGGGGATTTGGGCTCCCCGCTGCTGCTGCTGAAAGGCTTCTGCAACAATCTTGGCTTCCCCTTCCTGGATTTACTGAGCTAATCAAACACAATTCAGTGTGGACTGTGAGCCAACAAAATCCACAGCTGAGAGGGAGCTTGGGAGCAGGACCATGGGGTGGCTGAGTGGGAGAGAAGCCCCTGCTCCAGGCAGCAGGGAAATGGCCAAACAGCACCCCAAAGAGCCAGAGCAGCCAGTCCTGACAACAGCAGAGCCAGGGCCACCTCCAAGGGGTGTTGGGCAGGGGGAAGAGCAGTTTGGTGTTTCCGTGTCTGCAAAGGGGGTCCAGACTCATCCTGGCATAGCCAAGGGGCTCATCAGGCTCTACCTCAGCAGCTCTGGGTCAGTGCTGGGGGCTGGACTAGCAAGGACACAGATCAGGGGATTTTCATGTGCAAAATTATGTTTGAGAGGCTCTTGAAAATGCAGAAACATAGAAATGGCTGTGAGGGCTCAGCCCAACATCCATAGAGCCATTCATTCATTCTCCGACTCCAATGGCAGGAAAAAAATGACAAAACAAAGTTAATAAAGTGAAAATTCTCCTGGTTTAAGCTCCCAGCTTCCAGCCAGTGCTGGCAAGGGACTGCCTGCCCTGGAGCCTGCACTGATGTCATTGTATTGAACAGCTCTCAACAGATCTTTCTTTCATTAATTTGTCTAATTGCTTTCCAGCCAGTTGTGTTGCTGGCCTCCATAATGTGCCTCTCATTGCTGCACAGATGAATGATACACTGTATGAAAATGTCCTTTCTTCTGTTTGTTTTAATATTCCGCTTAATAATCTCATATAAAGTTCCCCAGATCTTGTGTTATGAGAAATGGGCAGTAATCATCCCCTCTTGGCTTTCTTCACTGCACTCCTGATTGTCTGGATCTATTGTGGCCCTCTCAGTCATCTCTCTTTTAAGATGAAAATTGCCAAGTCACACAATCTCTCCCTGTGTACCTCTGACAATCCCAAAAAACTCTCTCTAGCACCAATTACCTTTTCTACTTCATTCTTCACCCATTTTTAGCTCATTTATAAATACACCAAACACCCTCAGCAGACATTCCCATGGGACCCTCCCAGATACTCCCTCCCTCCATCACAACCCTTTATTCATGGTCTTTATTTCCCACCTTTGAACTGGCTGCTGATCTATCAGAGGACTCATCTTCCTGTCCCATGACAGCATTGTTGAGGTTCCTAGCTATGGGAAAAGTATAAATTCCTTTGTATTAACCACATCATCCCTATCACATGGACTTTGATTTATTTAAAGAGCAATAATTGACTTGTGACACCCACCGTCCTCCCCCAGCGTGTCATGTGCTTTTTTTATTCATCTATTCTTAATCACGGCTCAACCAAATTAATGGGGGAAAAAAATATTCCATGGAATCATAGAATCCCAGAATGGTGGCTTGGAAAGGATATTAAAGATGATCTAATTCCAATCCCTCTGCCATGAGTGCCTTCCACTACCCCAGGTAGCTCCAAACTCCATCCAACTTAACCTGGAACATTTCCAGCGATGGGGCAGCCACAACATGGATTCAAATTCCATAGTTTCAAATTCCAGCTCTTGGACCTTTCAGGAGTTTGATTTAAATGTATATATATATATATATATATGTTTTGCACCTTTCATTCTTCCATCAAGTCCAGAATAGGCAATGAGGTATAGAGCAGATGTAACAACGTGGCAATTTCACACCAGAGTTTCCCAAGATCTTGCAGGGAACATCACTTCTATGCTGTAAAAACAAATTTTTGCTGAGCCCTCAGCAGCAGCCACTTCAGACAGCCTGTGCCCTTTGGAAAGTAAACTTCCAGGGGAACCTCGTTAAGTTTCAATCAGTTATTTTTATGAGGTTAGCAATGTGTTTCCTATGTGGGCTGCCTGATGATTGTTTTGCAATTCACACCCCAGAATTAGTGATCTTTTTATTCTTCTTTTTTTACTTCCATTGAGTGCAACTTCTAATTTTAAATAATGTCTCTTGACTTTGCCATTTAAGTAGGTATTTTAATTCTTTATTTCATTCACTTTTACTATCTTTAGGTCTCTTTTCATAGGTCATATAACTTCACAAGCCTCTTACATGATGTTTTCATGCGGGACACTGTGAGTCACTGCACCTTTTTTTTACCCCTATCTGCTCCTTTTAACAAGCTACTCAATTTTATGTTGTTTCCACTTTGAACCCCATAGTAATTTTTATTTATTTATTGTATTCTGCCTCTACAGAACACTGAACTTGAGCAGCACGTGGTCAGTCTTTGAGAGCAAGGCACTGAATATCTGTGTCCTGCAGCACATCCTGGGAGTAAATCAAGAATAAATCCAGATTTGTGTCTCCTTTCCTGGGTTTACAGGTAGGAGCTCCGAGTGTTGTGACATTTGCTCGGTGCGTACGAGGCCACTTGAAGTCTCTCATTACCACATCCCTTGCCCTCCCAACCTTTTGCATTTCTCTCAGCGTGTCACTGTCACTGTCACTGCCTTCAAGTGGTCAATAAACCAGCCCTAACACCGTGCCCTTCCCTGGGGACACCTTGTCACTTGTGCACACATTGACCTTATTTTCCTTCTTTGATTTTACGTTTTCTTTAACATGAAAGCCCTTCCTTTATCATTTCGGCCTCCTCTATTGTTCTTGGGTGATTTATGCCATAAATGAGCTTCCCTTTATCGAGGTTTCAGGCTGTGTATCCCATTAGCATCTTCATTTAAAGCAGACTCTGCACAGGAGCAAGTATATATTTAATTCTGTCTGATTGCCTGTTCTCGTGTGCCTCGATTAAGAGGGACATTCATTGGCATTGATTTTTGATGCTTTAACCTGAATTTTATCAAGTCCTAATCCAATCACCTTCCAAGGATAAAGGCATGTTATGACTTCACCTTTAGACAATGAGTTTCAACCTTTAAAACCTTTTCCTTGCCTAATTTTTATTTAACTGGCAACAAATATCTTCCTTCCTCTGTCAGCTCCCACTCTTTGAAAAGGTTTCCTTATTCTTTCCAAACTTCTTCCACTCTGTTTTCTTAACTAATGCACTGAAACATTTTCTCTGTTCCTGGCTTTGCATTTGGGAAAATGCCTCCATAAAAATGTTGATTTTTAGCCCGTTATCTCAACAGCGTCTGTCTTTCCTCCAGGATTTTCCTCCTTCTGTCCCCCTGCGATTGGGAGCAACATCCCATTAGTGCATTGAACAATACCAGGAAATATCCTCTAATCCCAGGGCCAAATGACATGGTCTGGTCACAGACACGTTATTGAACTCTATTAACTTCCAAAACACTTTGTGGAAACCCTCCCTGGCCCATTTAATTCCCAAACATGTCCAGGAATTGTTTGAAGGAGCGATAGCTGGCCCAAGCCAAACTCCATCCTAATAAATTTGCAGCATTAGGAACTGTCTTCCAGTGCCTAATAATATTCCATGGAGTTGTTTTAATTCCTGCTATAAATACATGTTATATGGCCCAGCACCACAGGATTCCTCCCACTGGAGTCTCTCTGACTGCCCTCAGAAACACGCAGAGATGTTCTCCTGCCACCAGCTAATGGCTTCAAACTGACAGAGGGCAGACTTAGATTGGATCTTAGGAAAAAACTCTTCATTGTGAGGGTGGGCAGGCCCCAGCACAGGGTGCCCAGAGCAGCTGTGGCTGCCCCTGGATCCCTGGAAGTGTCCAAGCTCTGTCCAGCCTGGCCTTGGAGCAGCCTGGGATAGTGGAAGGTGTCCCTGCCCATGAGAGGGGGTTTGGAATGAGATGGTCTTTAAGGTTCCTTCCAATCCAAACCCTTTTATGGTTCTGGCAGACCCACGTCAGTCTCTCCTTGCCCAAACATCTCTTCCAGCCCACCTGAAGGCCTCTCCTGTCTCTGTTTGTGTTGTTTTGTTTTTTTTCCCAATGCCAACAGAAGAGTTGGAGTGTCCTAACTTGGTAAGCCAGGGAGAAGAACCTCTTAGACATTTACTCTGTAAAACACAAACCAAGTCAGCAGGAGAAGACACAGTCCATGTTCCCACCCTACAGAGATCTGTCAGTCTGTCCATCTGTGCAGTGACCCTGGGCCTGCTCTGGACCCCTCCAGGGTTACACCAATGTAACCCTGATCAGATTTTCCGCTCCAGGGTTCTGCCAATGTAACTCTGATCAGTTTTCCTGCTCCGTTTGTGCTGTAAAATGTGAGATAACTTCGTGTCGAGTATCCCAAAGGGGCAGCTGTAGGAGTGACAGGCAGGCCAACAAATTCCCCTCCACTTTGGGAGAGATGTTTCATCTGCAAATGGGTTGTACATGACAGAGACAAGTTGCTATTTCAGATATTTAAAGATATGCTATAACACTGCTTGGCCTTAATTTTGGGCTCCAGCAGGCTATTGATTTTTTGATTCTTTATATTATGTTAATGATGTCATGATCATATCAGAGCAGCAATGTACTCCTGCAAAGCTCCAGAGTGCAATATTTAATAGATACTGTTAGTATTAATTGATTTTGCTATAATTCATTCTACTCATGTTTTCACGCTTAAGGGCTGGGTTTTTTGGTTTTTTTTTCCTATTAGCAGTAAATTCCCTAAATATCCAGGCAGAATGAATAAGTCAAAGCATTTACTTCTCCTCTTATTTTTTAATTTGGGAATGGGGGAAGTGGGGAAGGCTGTGCTCTGCAGCTCACCCCAATCAATAGCAGATTAAGTATAACACTCAATAATGGGACTGATGTGCTCCTCAACAGCTCAAGAGGCCATCAAATGATATTTTGTCAATTGGACAGATGAGTTTATGCTGTGGGTTCACTCTCCTTCCTTTCTCATCAGCCCTTTCTGATCCTAATCCAGATGCCTCTGGATCCCTGGCAGTGTCCAAGGCCAGGTTGGATGGGCTTGGAGCACCCTGGGATAGTGGGAGGTGTCCCTGCCCATGGCAAAGGATGGGAACTGGATAATCTTTTAGGTCCCTTTCCACCCAGACTATCCTAGGATTCTGTATTTCCATTATCTTCTATCAGATAAAGCCAGGAGGGAATTCTTCAGGTCAGGATTTTTTAATTTTGTCCTTAAAAGCAGAGAGGGGAACAGAGAACAAAGATTTACAATTCTGGTAAAAAATAACTCCCCACACAGAAGATCACTGTCATGTTCAGGTACACTGAGACCCTGCCCAGAGATACTGCAAAATTCAGAGCCATTCCTGGAAATAAATTTTATGAGGCAATAGCCTCAAGATGGAAAATTTATTTCTGCTTTCTTGGCTAATCATACACTGAAAGTCATTTGTGAGCTTGTTTGCAGGGCTGGGGCTGGGTGAGGATGAGGAAAGGATCAGGCTGATTTGCTTGTATCCATGTTTGTATTCTCTCTTCTGCCTGAGAAGAGCTAGAGCTCTTGGCAAGAATCCCAACATCATCATCCTCCTCCTGTTATTAACTGGCTGCCTCCTCAGAGGTGCTGGGTGGGAAAGGGCCAGGGCCACCTGCAGAAAAGCCACCTCTGGCCCTGCCACATCTGTTATCTGCTTTGAAAACACCTTATCAGGCCAGGCAAGCTCTGAGAGACTGGGAGCAGACAAAGCAGGCAAGTGTTATCTGAACTGAAATCCTGCCCTCTTGTCCTGCATAAAATAACCCAGTGCTCCCTGGCAGGGCTGGCATCCCTTCCAAGCTGCTGCTGGGGGCAGGACGTGTCTGGCTGCCTGTTCCCAGCTCCTGGGGAGCCACAGGGGCTCCTGTCCCTCAGCTACAGCTGAGAAAATCTGCAGACAAAACCTCTTTGTGGGGGGGAGTTGGGTCTGAAAGACAAAAGGAGTTTGGTTTTGTTGTGGTCATCTCCTCACCTCAGCTCTGAGCCATGAGAGTGGGGATTCTTAATAAAGGTGACCCATTAATACAGGGGTCCCATTAATGCAGGGCCCTCATTAATGCTGGTTTTAAACTGAAGGAGGGTCAGTTTAGATGAGATATAAGATTTTTTATTTTTTTACAATGAGGGTGGTAAAATACCAGCAGAGGCTGCTCAGAGAAGCTGTAGCTTCTCCTGGATCCCTGGGAACACCCAAGGTCAGGTTGGATGGGGCTTTAACCCACCCTCACCTCAAAATATGCACCAAGCTACCAAGAGAGAAGCCTTCCAGGCATGGGAAGTTAGATTGAGTTAGATTGAGATTATTTTCTTCATGTCTCAATTAAAATGTAGATCTCCTCCACTGCCTGGGGCAGAGGGGCAGGAGGCATTGGGAATGAGATATGGGAGGGAGAAGCAAGGTATGGGGAGGGTTTGCTTCACCCCTGTCTGCCTTAACCCTTCTGGTGCCACCCCTGATCTAACAGAAGGGTGTGCACTGGGATAACCAAGGAATTGCACGTGTGCTTGCATCTTTTCACGTCTGCCAAGGCTCCTTCTGCTCTAATTAAACAAACTCAAAGCCTGCTCAGCCACTTGTGAGATGAAATTATTATTTTTGTGCTCTATATATGCTTTATACATACTTTATATATATATATGTTTTACTGTAGTCATCACATCCAGCTACTTCTGCAATCCACCCATTGTCCAAAATACTTTAAGCCTTAGGATCTCACACCCACTCATGAGGTGAGGAACTGTTACTCCTATCCTACAAACAAGGGCCTAAAACACAGGGAATTTAAGGACTGGAGTCACTTTAAGTCAGGCATTGTTTGATATGGTCGTTTAAGGTTCCTCAGTAGCTGCTAAAAGAAACTGGCACTTCCAGGGGGCAATTCATTCCACTGCCTTCAACACCCCGGGGTTAGGAGGAATGTGTTCAGAAAAAGTCCTTGTCTTCACTGTCTGCAGAGACAGGAAACCGAGGAGCAGATGAGACAAATCCCATCCTAAGTAATTTGTCCAAAATCATGCCAGGTACTATGGCAGAGCAAGGAAATTAATTCTGTTCTCTCTCGCCTAAGGAAAATCCTGTAACCAGTGGATCATGCTGACGTTCCTTCCTAAATGTACCAAGGGGTCCAGGAGCTGTTTTCTCCAGCCAGAACCTGTCCCAGATCTTGTCCTACAACAGTGACTCAGTCCTTCAGCCCACAGCAATTCCCACTTCCCTGACCTCTCAAATCCCTTTATCCAGGTTAGGGAGAGTCATCCTCCAGCTCCTCCACTCTCTCCCAGCAGACATTTCTTGCTTTCATGCTTTCAGCATTTCATCCCCTCTTCATTATTTTATCTCAACTTTTCCTCAGCTTTCTCTTTATTTTTGGCCACAGGACAACCAGCAAAAAGACATGCTAATTGCTGGTGTAACTTCCCAGGCAGGAAAGATGTTGGAGGGAAATGAAAAGAAAACTGCTGTTCCTTCCATTACCAGGGAGTGGTGGATGCTTCCTTGCAAAGCTGTTTTCTGTGGGGCTGCCCCATGTCCCTATAGCACACAAGAAAGCCCACTGCCAGTGGCAGGAGAAATTCACAGCCACTGCCCCTGTCCTGCACTGGGAATTTGGTTTTTCCTGCAGAGGATGGCAAGAAAACATGTTTTTTTTTTTTAATATCCTGGTTTCCTGCATCCATATCTGAAGTGGAAAACAAGGGAAGAGAAGATGTTCAAGAGGATGGGACAATGAAGAAATGCAGATGCTGCTGGGGTTAGGAAGACTGTAAGGAGGATCCCCCACAAGATAAAGCCCCGCAGCAGGATGAGAGAATCAAGCTCAGAAGCTCCTGTGAACTCAGAACCTCCCTCCAGGACCACAGTTCTGCTTGGATGACAATCCTGAGCTGGCAGGGACCCACAGGGATCATTCAGTCCAACACCTGGCCCTACACAGAACACCCCAAAAATCCCATCCTGTGCCTCAGAGTGTTGCCCAAACTCTTCCTAACTCTGGCAGGCTTCATGCTGTGACCATTGCTCTGTGGAGACTGTTCCAAAAATACCCAATTCTTGTATACAAAAGTACCCAAAAAATTTTAAAAAAATGAAAAGAAATTTTAAAAATTAAAAAAAAATCTCCATGCTACAGAAGTCAAAGGGGAAAGCATCTGCACCTCTGCTTGGGGGATGGAGTGCAGGGGGATGTGGGAGTAATGGGGAGAGCTAGGGGCTGTGCTGATGGCACAGACAGGTTGGGTGGCAGGTCACTGAATGTGGGAATGTGCAACAGAGGATACTGGGAAGGAATTCCTGGCTGTGAGGGTGGGGAGACCCTGGCAGAGGGTTCCCAGAGAAGCTGTGGCTTTCTCTGGATCCCTGGAAGTGCCCGAGGCCAGGTTGGACAGGGCTTGGAACAGCCTGGGATGGTGGGAGGTGTCCCATGGCAGGGGGTGGAACAGGATGAATTTTAGAGGGTTCTTCCCACACAAATTATTCTCTGATGGTATTAATTTATGGGCAGGAGTGTGTGCAGATCCATGGAGAGACTGAGGCTGGATAAAGACACACCTTAAAGGTTTGCTGTTCTTTTCTTCAGGAGGAATTTCTCCCCGGTCCCTCCTGCTCCTTTCCCTTCAGAGACTTGTCACAGGTGGAGGCTGATGAAATGTCACAGAACCAGCAGTGGCAGCGATGTTCCCCCACCCTGGGGAGGGCTTGTTTCATGTGCCATTTTCCCTCATTGGCAGCTCATTGGCTGCAGAGGCACCGGGGAGCTCCTGACAGCAAGACAGATTCCCTAAAAGAGAGAGATTCCCTACAAACAGCCCAGCGACTGAGACAGCTCCCTGAACCATCCATATTCCCTGACACTCGCTGAGTGCCCCAGCCCTGCAGCAAAGCCTAGCCCTGCTCCATTGCAAATTAGGGCATTGCAAGACTTTAAAATTCACGGGAGGAGTGAGAGCGGTCACGCTGCAAAACCCACGGAATTTTGTCCGCTCTGAGAATTTGAGAGGGGAGAAGATCCCAAACTGGGGTTAGGCTCTGTTGTGTTGCCAACATACAGAGCTCAAAAGTCACCTGAGACGTCCTCAGGACCCCATCTTATCCTCCAGAAGAAAAGAAGACTCTGCCATACTTGTCCCAGGTGAACATCTCACACCTGAGGTTCCCCAGTTGCAGCACAGCAGGGATGGGTCACTGAATCGAATTCCTGGCTCACATAAAAACACAATTAAAAGTCTCCTTATATTCTCAATATATCTGTTATTCCTTATTCCTTATTTTGCTGCTTCTTGAGGTCTGAATCTCCCTGCTGGCTCTGCCAACATCCGTGTTGCAATTCAAGTCTGGCAATACTCGTTCTGTGTGACAGTCCCTGTAACTTTGCATCTCAGCTCCAGTGCACACCTGATTTTTAAGATTTTTAAATCTTAAAATTTTAAAAAATGCTCGGGTGGCCAAGCAGCTTTCCCCTATCCCTGTTCCCTCCCTAAATGTCTCCTGTGGGATGTGTAGATATTTCACCCAGAGACCTTCCCCTGAAGGGGCTGGAACTTTCTGCAACGTTAAACCTGAGCTGCCAACGTTCCTGTGACGGAGACGAATCCCAAGTAGGACACCAAACTCACAGGGCTGCAGGAGGAGAAAGCTTCTGCTGGAACCCACTGCACAAACTAATTATCTTCCCACCCTTCCCCACTGCCCTCTAGCAAAATAAGCTAATCAAAGAAAAGGTTGTTATCAAAACACATTTACCACACGCCTGCGTCTTATGGCCCACAGTGCCCAGTGCTGTCCCTGAGTTGCCTCAGGCAGGTACAGCCACCGAGATAATCAACCTGTGAAGGGCACAGCTCTGCCCTGCACTGCTCGGCTCACCAGAGCAGCAAAAGTGCCCCCAAAGGGGACACGACGGCGTTTAGGGAACGGATGCAGCCATGGGTCGGTTCTCCAGGACTGGGGATCTGCTCAGAGGGCTGGTTCAGAGGGGTTTATTCAATGTTTTCTGTAGAGAAACAGGATTCCCAGGAGCCTCTGATTCACTGGGGCTTTATCACCATCAATAGCCACGCTCCCAGTCCCGAGAATTTCCTCCTCCTCTCTGGGCTAAGAGCCCCGATCTCATTTCAAAAGGCCATTGGAGCTGTCACATTTGGGGCTATTTCCTCGGCTCCAAAGGTGTGAAAGGATGGGTACTTTAGCTGTACCTCAGCAGGCAGATTAGAGACTCCCTGGGCTCAGGACAGGGTGCTTTGATGTTCCCCTGCTGCGCTTCCCTCTGAAACACCGGCTCCAGTTTCCATAAGTGCCTGGGAAGAAGTGGGAATTGCTCCGTGCCAAGGCCAGTTTTGGGAAGATGACTCCACTGTCCCTTGCTGTCAGGTGGGAAGGGTTCTCAGGCCAGCTGTGACATGGGAGGAAACAAATCAAGACATTCCAAGAGCTCATTCACTCCTTTGCCACCACTGACTGCCAAACAAAGGATGGGAGACTTTCAAACCAAATGAAAGGCTGCAGATTTCCTGGAATTACTTTCTTTCCCAGCATTTATGTTTTTCTTGCCATCATGCAGCAGCACAGAACTGGAAATCTCCTTTGCAGTGAGAAATATCCACAAACACCTCAGACACACCGGGGTATTGAACTTAACAACTGGCTCTGAGTCTCCTTTCCGATGGGGAGGCACAGCCCAGATGGGCACAGATTTCCAAGGGAAAACAGGATTTGAGCTGGAAACTGTTCTCCCTGTGGCTGCTCCATCCTCAGGACGATTAGGACAATTATCAGGTACCTTTGACAGGACTCAGAGATGTCTGAAGGCTTCAAGAGCTGCCCCATGGCAGGACAATGTTGGGGCAGGGAAGGATAGAGGAAGATTTTCCTATAAAAATGTCCCTAACCATGACAGTGAGACCCAGAGGGTGGCCTGGCACTGCAACAGGCTCCCCAGGAATGTGATGATGGCACCAACCCTGCCAGAGCTCAAGAAAAGTTTGGACAATGCTCTCAGGCACCTGGTGTGGTTTTTGGGGCTGTTTTGTGCAGGGCGAGGAGCTGGACCTTGATGATTCACATGGGTCCCTTCCAGCTCAGAATATTCCCTGGTTCTGTTACTTTTCATCATTCCAGGCAAGTGCAAAACACCTCCAAATTGCTGCCTTATTGGAGGGACTCCAGGTGGCACCTTGGGACAAAACAGCATGGGGAGTACGAGGCAGGGGCAGCTGAGGGTTTATAGGATCACAAACCCCTGCAAGAGTCAGGAAATCCCTCTTTTCCCACTGTTAAAGCTCAGAGCAGCCCAGGAGTGGGTGTGATATTCCAGCCTCCTGCCCTGCTGGGTCCCTGAAGCCTGACCCACACAGCCCCTTCCAGAAGCAGCGCTGGAGGAAAAGGCTGGGAAGCAAAAACAAGGGAAGAAGGGAAGAAGAAAGAACAAAACCCTGAAAAGAGTCACAGGCTTTCAGACAGCAGAAAGTCAAACAAGAAAAAGACCCTTCAAGAAAGGTCTTATTGCAGCCTGTGTAGGCAGCTGGGGTTACCCGAGACTCTCTGGTGGTTCAGAAGACTTTGACCAAGAAAGTTAAAGCCAGGGAAATCAATGAGCTCTGCCAGAGGCGGCGCATCAGGTTACCTGCTGAGCCCAGACACCGCGAGCTGCACTTTGGAACTTTTCCCTTTTATTTCTCCTGGTCTGGCAGTGAGGCTGAGAGTGGATAACAAACCTCCCTCCACAGTGATCACTAGAAAACAGCTTGTTTAAATGCCTGTTTTTCCCTTCGTATCATGTTGGGAAGGAGAGCTGCAGTTTTGGAGTGTGTGAGTTGTCCACACAAGTGGGAGGAGGTGGAGAGCAGGAGGATGTGGAGGGTCACTCCTCAGACACTGGGGTGGGTGTCTGCTGCCACAGAATGGCATCAATCCCCTCTGAACTGGGCTGTTTTTTTTGTTGGGAAACCAAAAAATTCTCTTATGGCTTGTGAGGTGTCTCATAACAGCAGAGATCCAGTTAATCCAGACCAGCTCCACCTGAGGAATTCCGTGTGGGAGATTTTGGGCACCCCTGACCTACCCAGAGCCAAAGGGATCCAGGAAAGGTGACTGCTGTGGCCCAGAAATGAGAGTCTTTTGTCACTGCTTCTTCCATAGGGTGAGGATGCCTTCAGGAGGCCACTGGATCCTATTCCCAAGGTTCAGCAGCAGCGGGATCTGCTGGCTTGTGCTCTGCAAAGCCAACAGAGCCAGCTTGGGTGCCTTGGGGAGGCTCTGGGTGCCAGAAGGACACACAGAGGACATGAGCAGCTCCTCAGAGCTGAGCAGAGGAGTGAAGGGAGCAGAGCCAGCTCCTGGCTCCGATATCTCCAAGCAGGACAGACTGGAGATGCTTAAACAATCCCTCTTCCCTCTGCAGCAAATGTCAGTTCCTCTAAACCAACAGCGCTTGTTGACTGCTTTGCTCAGTCTCTAGGGCTGGTAAAGACTTCTGGGGGAGAAAGAAATCACAGATGCTCAAATGTTTCATTCTAATGGAAAAATAAAAATAAAAAAAAATTAATGCTTCCTTTCAGAATGACTTTTTATTTTGAAATCTCAAGCAATTTGCTAAAAACTGAAATCAAACCCCAAAACGAGGACTTCCAAAGTCTAAATGAATCATTCTCCAATTACTAAATGGAATCAGTCCCTTCCAGAACAGCTTTCAAGAACATTTCTTATTAAAAAAATAATTGGCCACTGCGAGCTGGAGGAAAAAAAAAAAGTTTTGAAATATCACAAGTTCTCCCAGAAAATGGGACTGTTTCCCTCTCTGATTGCAATTAATGACCTGCCAGCCAAGGAGTCCCCAGGCCTGCAAGGGCAGATTCCAGAGCAGAAGGAGGCTGGTGCCTGGGGGTGCATCCTCCTTAGGGACAGCTTGTGTGTGTTCAGCTATTCCTCTTGGAGTTAGATGGATGTTGCATGGGATGAAACGAGGCAGCAAAGCCAAAATCTAGGAGAGTCACTAGCGCAGCAGAGCCTGGGACAGGTCTCTTTGCACCCAGCAGGGGATTTCCCTGCGATAAAATGTTGCTCTTCTCTATAGGGACGCTGCTTTTCTGTGCCAAATTTCCATTCTTATGGCAGCTGGGGTGTTAAAGACAACCCAGGGATGCTGTGCAGGGCTGAAAACCTGCATGGTGACCACATGTAGATGGACTAGTGAATGTACACAGAATAACAGAATCCCTTTGGATGGAAGGAACCCTCAAAATCATCTATTCCACCCCCAGAGGGACACCTCCCTCTGTCCCAGGCTGCTCCAAGCCCCATCAAACCTGGCCTTGGACACTTCCAGGGATCCAAGGTCAGCCCCAGCTTCTCTGGGCACCCTGTGCCAGGGTCTCTCCACCCTCACATGGAAGAATTTCTTCCAAATATCCAATCTAGATTTAATGAGGGGTTTTTCAGTAGCTGAAGCTGGGAAAGAAGGAAGAGGGGGAGGTTACAGTTTGGATATGGCTGAGACAGGAGTAACTTGCCAGGGGATTAGAAGAGTGGTCAGATTTGGGTGTTTTCCTTGGACAGTGCTGCATCTGACACAGGAGGAAGCTGCTGAATTCATTTCAGGGTTGCAGAAAACTTCTCTGTGCTCTCAGCCCTCTCTGCAGCCCCTGTCCGGGCTGGTGACATTGCTGTGACCTTGCAGCACCTCTGCAGGCTGGTCCATCCCCACTGCTCCATCCCTGCCCCTCTCCCTCCCCCAGAGACCCCCGCAGCCACCAGAGCCACATTTCCAATTTACACCGAGTAAATGATTCATCGCCGCCTAAAGAGGCCTGAGCAGAGCCCGGGAGGGAGCAGAGCTGGGAAAGGGAGGGAGGACAAGATCGGGGTAAAGATACGGAGATGAAAAGCTCCAGTGACCTGCTCTGTATCAGCTCCTCTCCTCGGGACAGAAGCCAATCCATCCTCCCCCCTCTCTCCCGCAGCCGTCTGTGGGTCTGTCTGTCTCTCCCAGAGGACTCGAGTTTCTCGGTGTAAGGTTAGGACAGCAGAGCTGTGGAAATCGATTCCCGAGCCCTGGCACGCCGCCCTCGGCACAGACAGCCCAGCTCAGCCGGGAAGAGACGGATGGGAGCTGTCCCTGGAGCTCTCCGGTGGTGGGAGCTGAGGATGGCTGGAAATGGGGGTCTGGGGAAGAGGAGTTGCATCAGCCCTTGTAGGAAAAATCCCAAAATAAGAGAGACACAAATACAGTGCCATAACCCTTTGGGCAGTTTTCTCCTGCCTCCCAGCCTACTACTGCTCCTCTTGATGGTTTGTACTGGAGGAGGAGAAGGGAACAGCGTGGCTTTGCCCACAAATCTGTCTCCCAGCCCCACTCTACCCCAGCTCTTGCACAGCCCAGCTGCTTCCTCCACACCTTCCACATCACTGGATTCAGCCCTGCACTGGGAATCCCCCGGGATTCCTGACTGGGAGGGAAGAAGGAAGGGTTAGGAGCCAGGAGGGGAAATGTTTATGGCATTTTTCCCCAGGGACCCTCGCGCAGGAGCTGTTGAAGGCGTATTCCAGTTGAGGAAAAGTCTGTTAATGAGTCTTGAGGGGTTCTGATGTGCACAAATTTCTAATTAGAGACTCAGTATTCCAGTGTCCTTACCCTGAACATCCTGTGCAGCCAAAACTTTTTGAGTGGGATGTAATTGGCTCCTTTGCTCTCAGGGCTGCCCAAAAGGATGAGGAAACTGAGACTCAGAAAGGAACACCTGAGGCTGCACGGAAAACCCCCCCCAAACTAGGACTGAAAATCAGATTTCTTCACCGTGAGAAAAACTAGAGGGAAGCAACAGACTTGAAGTGGGATTTGATAACATTTGCCTTCAAAGTGCTTCAAAAAAACCCAGCAGGGAATCAATCTCAGTGACCCTGCTGAAAGGCACATAAATAAGAGGTGTTTCTCTTCTCCAGACAAGGAACCAGAGGTTAAGTGGCCAGAGGGAGGAGGGCACGGGGACGCTGCCATCAGCCAGGTCCAGACTCCAGCCACACTTCTCCCTCAAGAATCGAGCCTGAACAGGGATTTTTTTTAACCAAGTTGAATCTGACAGCCCCACCCATCACCCTCTATTTCATTCCCAGTACTGCTCAGGATGAGCTGCTGCACACTCTGCAGGTGCCTGTGCCCCTTCTCTCTCCTTTTGGGGATTTATTGCTGCATGTTTTGATTTGTTTGTTGCCACTGACCCTGGATGCAAGGAGATGAAATATCCAGCACTGCTGTGGTACAATCAATGAACAAATTCGTGCCTTTCTATGCTGCTTGCACATATCTGTGCTGTCCCTTTGCTGGCAGCAAACACACGGTGTCCTGGAGGATGGATGCAGGATGAGATCAGATGGGAACACACTATAAAGCTCTGTGTCAAAAGGAAATACCCTCAGGTCAGCAGGATGAAAGTTTTCTGGGCTCTTACCCACCACACCACAATTCAGGACTGGTTTGCCAAGGTTCTCTTGAACAATTCCAGAGCACGAGCCACATTTTTGGACATGTTTTGGGATGGATCCCCCGGATCTGATTTGAAATTAAGCAGACTGCTGTGGTTTTGGATGAGGGTCACACAAGCTGACAGAAGCAGAGCATTCAGAGCATCGACAGAAGGCTGGAATATGGTCCAGGTTTGTTCCCTTCTGTTCCACAAGGAGAGGTAGCAAAGTCTATCACTTCAACTGGATCCCTGTCTCCACCTGGAGAGTTTGCAACTCAACAGGAAGAATTCAGATGAACTCAGAGGGAAAAGACCAACACACGGCAAGAGCAGGGCCCATCAGAAAAACCCTCCAAGGCTGCCAAGGACACCGTGAGGCTTGGAGTGACAACACCCTGCAGAGCCACTCTCAGCTGGAACCCTGGGTTAGACAGGTCCACTGCACTTCCCAGCCCCTGTCTCTGCTGAGAGGGGCTGGGCAAACCAGACCTCCCTGTCACTCAGAGCCAGGAGCCCAGCCAAGCCAACACCTCCCTCCTCCATGGCTTTGGCAGAGGGTTCTCTGCAGGAGGAGATCACTCAGGGAAAGGCTGCAGAGAGGCAGCTTCAAGACCAACAGCATCATCAAAAAGCCTGAGGAAAAACACGCCAATGAACTGATATCCCAATACTGAGGACACCTGGATCCAGTTCTCCTTGTGAGGTAGTGGATAAACCAGTACAACAAAATAATGGAAGAGTGGAATGAGGCCTTGCTTGGCCTGTTAAACCATAAAGTCCCAATGAAAACTGCCTTGGAGTGGATCCCATGTTGTTTACTGGGATCTGATTCCTCCTCTTTAAGGGTGATGGAGATCACAACGAGTCTGAAAGAGGAGAGGTTCAGGTCAGCAGTGGAAAGCTGGAGGTGCTGAGACAAGGGTGAATGGTCAGAGGCAAATTCCCTTGAACGGACTGGAAACCACCAGGAAAATGTGACCCAGAGAAGAGCTGCTGGAGTGTTGAATTCAAAAAACACCAGACTGCTTTGCCAGTGCAGTCAGCAAGACCAAGTCCACAGACCAAGCTGTGGAGAAGTTCTGTCCAACCTCTACCACCCTTCTTTCCCCTCATCTTCCAAAAAAAGCCTTCATAATGAAGCAAAGTCTCTCCCCAGCAAGTCCCAGAGAACTTTTTGGAGGCACAGGCTCAGCCAGGGGCTGAGACAGCATTTCCCCCCTCTAACTGTGCTATCAGGAGGCAGGTGAGGGGGGCAGGCAGGGCTGGGGTGGTGGCAGAGCCCTGCAGGTACTCACGTGTTGTGAAGCACACACCATCCGCAGTGGGGGTCCCCCGAGCCCAGGCACTCGCTGCAGGTCTCGTACTGGCTGCACGACTCCACGGGCACCCTGGTGAGCTGCAGGAGGAAAGGGGACAACCTGTCAGGCTTCTCACACGGCTCAGAACGGCTTGGTGGAGGTGCCACCCACCCTGTCCCCTTGCCCTGGTGCCTGTGCTCCCACAGGAAGATCCGTGCAGCGCTGGGCAGGCCTGGGGCAGGCAGAGGGATGGGGATGCTGCAGTCCCTGCCCACACCCTGGTCCACGTCTCCTGTGGCCTTTCCCTCACCCTGTAGCCCTTCATCTGTTGCCAAATTACTTTGCTTGCAGGATTTCCCATCAATCAACAAATCAGGCAGGCTGTGGGGATGTGATACCTTGAAATTAAATCAATTTCAACTGGACAACAGGAGATCTGCAGCAGGTTAAACTCCCTGGATCTCATTGATCTCTCTGGTTTTGGACTCCGTTGCTTTCTGGCTTCCTGTGAGAGCTGAGGTCTTGTGATGTCTTTGTCTCCCTCCCGTGACCTCCTGCCACCACCAGTCCCCACTGCCACCACCAGTCCCCACTGCCACCACCACTGCTGGTCCCAGGAAAGCGTTAACTCCACTCCCCATTGCCCGTGCATCTTTCCAACCACCGCTTGTCCCATCCCTGGAGAGGTTGCTCCCAGCAGGAAAAAGGACAAAGGCTACCAGGCTGGATATTTTCTGCTTTAGCAGCTCAGAAGGCATTAGAGTGGGACCTGAAACACCCATGTACTGCCAAAATACCGCATTTTATCATCTATTTTTCTTTTATTTTTCCTTTTTAATTAAAGCATTTCAGCGAGAGGTTTCAAGGGTTGAAGGGACTGCCCAGCCTGACCTCCTGTCTCACAGACCAGTGCTTTTGATTCCTCTTAGGTTTTGTAAGCCCCTCGCAGCTTTTGAAGCCAAACACACAATTTGGGCCCAATGACCTGATAGTCCCTTTTCCACTGAATAAGCTTCAGAGAGCCTCTGTAATATCCAGTCAATTGCTGGTGTCTTCACCCCAGTTCCTGTCAGCAGGGAGAGTTTATTCCCTCAGATGACAGAGTGTGGAATTATCCTGATGAAACACCGCTGAGAACTGCCAGCTCTAAACTGCAGAACAGTTACTCCTGACAAATGACGAGGGAATACACCTGGATCCCAGGGACGATTTTTTACTTGGCACAACATTCAGGAGAGCTTGAGCTGTGAAGTGACAGACTAAGATCCATCTTGGTTGTGTCTGTAAATGAACCAAGAACTGGCTTTTTTTTTTTTTTGGTTTGTTTTTTGTTTTTAAATTTTAATATAAATATATATCAGGCAAAATTCCAGCTCTGTATGAAGACCTTTTCTGGTTGTATCAGAAATTGTTTTTCTCACCCTACCCACAAATCCCAGTTGATAGTCTATAAGCAAAAGCTGGAGATGCGCAGTTTTGCCTCTGGCAAGTGGCAGAAGCTTTAGAAAACTTCAGGTAGGAACAGGATGGGTTTTATTTACCATTGCACCACTGCCTGTGCCAAGTCACCCAGAGGAACCAACTGCAGCTACTGAAAGCCTTTAAGGAAAAAGTGAGAAAAGGGGGGAAAAAAACCTCAAACAAAAACCAGCACAAACTCACTTTTCTCAGCTGAATCTATTGACTTGAGCATAAAAACATAATCAGAAGAGACCACAGAGCAATAAAAGTTATAAGAACAAGACAAAAAAGGAGTCATTCAGACCTCTCTAATTAAGGCAGCCTTGGCAGCTGTGAATTAATGGTTGGATTTGATGATCTTAAAGGTCTTTTCCAAGATTCTGTGATTCTTTCAAGAAGTTTAAAAATTAAGATTGCTTGGCCATGAATGAGGTTGTTCCACCTTCCTTAAGCTTCTCATCAAGTAGGCACCACCTATTCATGAAGAATAAATTTTATGCCTCAGAATTTCACTCAATTAAACTTGTTGAAGCCAATAGTCTGTGTTGAATCCAAATTCCAAAAACACATAAATTTTTTTACAAGAAGATATCAAAAGGTGGAGACATTATATTTTATTATGTCAGCCATTCCCACCTCTTATTTCCACCAGAATAAAATATGCTGTGAGTTTTTTTATCTCAATCACATCAAGCTTGGCCATGGCTACACTGTGGCCACCAGAGGACCTGAAGAAGGAGCAGAAAATTTAGCGTCCAAAGACTCTAAATCTGCCATTCCTCAATCCAGATGCAATTCCCACCTGGTAATTAGAATTTTGTGAGCACAGTTGGGTTTGGCTCCGCAGTTCCCACCCAAACCACCCTCAGTTTGACATATGGTGCTGCTTGATTTATCCTCATTAGCTCTAGATAGTTCCATCCAGCCTCACTTCTGAGCCAGTTTGTACCTGCCTGATAGAAGTGAGCTTTGGTTGAGAAGTTTAGATCAGAAAATGAACTTTTCCAACACCTGGTGATCCTGGCTTGAATGTTCAGAGTCAAAATCCACTCGTGGCTGTGATATAGGTACAAGAAAGATATCCTAGAGGACTGAAATTTGCCATTTCTTGGCAAATGGCTATAAAAAGAGTAGATAAAAGGTGCTCTGTGTGTTTTATTCTTATTAGTTAATTAGCCATCAAAGGATATCCAAGCCTGTCCCAGTGGCAGGAGGAACCTACTGGGAACCCAGATCTTCATCTTTGCAGAAATGTTTTCTTTTCAGTCTGTTTGGGTACATTTTGTGGGATTTATGTTGTTTCCAGGAGCACACCTGCCTTGTGCTGCAGAGCCCACAGGGATGTGCCACGAGCTTCCCGCATCCCAAATCCCGTCAATCCCACCAGAGTGTGTCCCGTGTCACCGTGTGCGTTATTCCTGCCCTAAAAGTCCTTTCACGAGTTCACCTCTAGCAGCTTTATTGTGAGATTAATTAAAACTGTACCATGCTGATAAATGTCTTGGGCTGGAAGTGTCAGACCTTCCAATTAATGCAGAAAGAAACCACAAAAAAAAAACAAAACAAAGGAGCTGCAACTGAAAGAAATGCCACCTGAGGGTCATCTGCTGAGAAGAGGAAGAACATCAAGCAAATAAGGCACATCAGAGGTCTTATTTTCCTTTTTGGAGCATAAACTGTAATTAATTCAGCTCAGCTTTCCACGTTGAAGGGTTTGAGAGCTGACTGTGTCCCTCCAGGGAACAGCCAGCTTTTTGTGCTGCCACTAAAATATCAGCAAAAGGGAAGTCCATGCAGCCTCCCAGCTACAGAGCCTTGCCATCCTTCACTTGGATGAAGGGATCAGGCAGTGCTGGAGGTGGAAATCTCCATGGCAAACCCGGCTGTGGTTACTCCTTCCACCCCTTCTCCATCCTTGGAAAGCCTGACAAACTCTTCAAGGCTATTTTCCAACCTTGGTGAGGGTCCCTACCCCTGGTTCTTCGTGGGAGTGAAACCTGGATTCAACATTTTGTGGCAAATATCACAGAATCCTGGAATGTCCTGAGCTGGAGGGGACCCACAAGGATCATTGAAGTTCAATCCTTAGCCCTGCACAGGGCGACTCCAGGAATCCACCACGTGTCTGAGAGTGCTGTCCAGATAAAACCAGGGATTCAGCAGGACTAGAAAAGGAAAGTGTCCTTCATTTTGGGGCATTAGGAGCCAGTTTGAAGGAATTTGTATTTAATTTATATTCCTGCAGTGGTCACAGCTTCATTGATATTTTTAGCCTCACTGTTCCAGAGCAATATATGGATGTAAGAACAGACTGCTGTGGTTCTCAGGGCTTATATCCCATATATCAGGAAAATATATGATATCAGGAAAAGGTTCCTTCCCAGAGGGTGGTGGGCACTGAACAGGCTGCCCAGGGAATGGGCACATTCCCAAGGCTCCCAGAGCTTCAGAAACATTTGGACAATGCTCTCAGGCATGCACAGGGTGGGATTGTTGGGGCATCTGTGCAGGGCCAGGAGCTGGACTGGATGATCCTCACAGTTCCCTTCTAACTCAGGATATTCTCTGATTCTGTCCCCACATCTCCCCATTTTATCAAGGAGAGCTGAAGCAGAAAGGGAGGTCTCAGCAGCAGAAGGAGGAGCTGTCTCAATGTCTCTGAAGGTGTGGGTTTATGGCATCTGAGCAAGTCTGGGGAGGAAGTTCAGGTAACACCTGCTCAGTGAGCACCAGGTCATTAAATACAACATATTTAGGCCATGGGTTTATTGGAATATTGAAGATATGAAGGTAAGGTCCTTTAAAAGTGCACACACCTGGTGGACATCCAGGAGCTGCTGTGCTTCCAAAGATCTGTCCATAGCTGAGCAGAGGGACAGATGATCTCTGACCCAGAGTGAGATGCAATCCCAGAGCCAGGGATGGACAAGGGGAAGGTGAATCTCACGTCCTTCTCAAGGGCAGAAAGGGAACAACGAGCAGGCCCAGCTGCCATGGCTGCAGCAGGATTTGAAGAGCTGTTTCACCTCATCAACACATTCATTTACTGGTCCCCAAAAGAAATCACCCACGAGTTCCTGGCTCACAAGGAAATCTTAAAAATCTGGCAAAATCTGCAAAGTGCTGAATGGTTCAGAGCTCAACTGCTCCTTCAGGGTGTTTCACCCTCACCTCTGATCCTGCCTAAATTCCAAACTGCAGATTCTCCAGCTCCCAGCCTCCCTTCCCCTCCCTATTTCTAGTATGAATGAGTTACAAAAAGTCATTTAAAACAAAATGATTGAGTTTTTTTGGATCTGGTAGACAGTAACAGATAATCCTGTTAGAAATTTGGCTCCTGCTTCTGCCATTATACATTCACAAAAGCTCCTGCTATGTGCTCAGTCATAATTTTCTGGCTCCCATTTTTGACTTTTTTATTTCAATATACATTGCTTCTTTTTCCCCTTAAACTGCCAACATTCTGGTCAAAACCTGAATCATTGCTCAATCTCTGTTGTTATAATTGGATGTTAATACAGTGGCAGGATTTATTCAGTCTGATGGACTAAGTTAATTTAAATGTACAAAAAGGCATCTTAAGTAGCCAATTTCCTTCCCAGCAGTCAAAAGATACATTTCCAAAACACTGAACAGTGGCTCTGTCAAGCCATGTGGGTTCTGTGAATGCTGCTATCTTTCGAGGCTCAGCCAGCCCTGAAAAACTGCAGAAAGATTTAGGAGTGGAGCTTATTTGATTTCAAAGCCCTGAATAGAGTGTTCATGATAATACAGTTTATTAAATAGAGGAAGGCAAAAAGCCACCTGAAAGAAGCACAGGTTGAAGCACTTCTGCACCTTGAACAGTCAGGGAAGGTGCTCAGTCACCTGCACAGCATCCCAAGATGTTGATTTTATTCTGGCCTGAATTACAGACAAAGGGACTTGGATTTCCTCTGTCATGTTTGATATCCTGTGCCTTATTACCTGACCTAGAGGCCCAGTAAAAAGGCAGGAGAAGGGAAAAGCAAAACACATTATTTACCCTGGTGAGAAGCAGGGCTCACACACGGGGAGATGTCAGACTGCTGGGAGAGGAGCTGCTCCTGCAGGGATAGAAATGAGGATCTGGGTTTCATTCCAGCCTGCCACCTCTGCAGGATAAGAACACAACTTGCCAGTCCCACTGGGATGGGGAATGCCATTTCTCATCAGACACCCCCAAGCTCTGCCTCTTCCCAGTAAATCCATGCTTACATCCTTGGAAAACTGGGCTCTTTAATTCAGAGCGTTAATTGGAAGCAGCAGTAGCTGTCAAGGACAAATGACACAATAATTAAAGTGGGGGTCAGCGTCCTGCTACATGGCAGGATAAATTACCTGATCAAATATTCTTGTTCACCAAGAGCCCTCTACCTCCAGTTGTGTGTTTGCTGTTCCTCCTCCTCTCCTGTCTCTGTTCTGGGCACCTTTGGTGAGAGATTTCTCCACTCTGGTGCTGCCAGAGCAAATCCCCAGCCACAACCACATGACACTCACACCAACAGAGGTACAGCAAGAGGAGGAATACAAAGATTTGATGCCCACAGCCTCTGTGGCAACAGCTCCAGGAAACTTTGAGGCGAGGCTGAGTGTTGGCAGCTCCCATCAGAAGCTCTCAGGATGAGACTGCTGCTCCTGCAGCAATGAAATTGGCTTTGCACACCTTGCAGTGCAGTTCTGCTCTTCATACATCCCTTGGCAGGACTCTGCCCTGCAGCTGGCTCAGAAAACCCCTCAAATAAGGGGTTTTCTGTGTAAACCATGCTGGGCTTCATTTCTGATCTATCAAGCCTGTCAGGCTTGCAGGGAACAGCTCTGTCGGGGCAGGTGTGAAAAGTGAGGGCTTTGCCTTCTCACTAAACTCTGTCTGCAACATCAGAGTCTAATTCTAAGCTAGAAACTCATGCTCTGTTGAAGGAGAGACCTTTTGCAGGGCAGGATTTGTCTGCTCTCTGTTTTAGATGTCAAGCAGGGATGAGATAAATCACACCCTGGATGTGCCTGTGTCTGTTCACTGAATATAAAGGAGTCTGGACAGCCAGGTCAGGTGGAGACATTGACAATGTACACCACAGTCACCAGCTGAGGTGACTCCCACACCAATGCCACACTTCATTTTCTGTTCTTTCTCAAATTTTGTCACTGAGAACAATCCTCAGATGTGTTCAGGCCTCCCTTCTTCCTAATCCCAGCACCAGAATAACCAGTCACATACAAAATACATTTTGTTTAATTTTTTGGAGAGTGCTATAGGCAATCCCCCGTGTTCCATAGCTTGTAAACCATGGCAGAGCTCCGAAGCCCCTGGGTGGTGACAGGGACTGTGCTTGAACAAGAGCCTTTCCCCATCTGCTCTGTCACACAGCCCTCGCACCAACCTCATCCCTGCTCTGTTCTGGCTGCATTTACAAGGGAACAGACAGATAACAAAGATTATCTCAGTCCTTTTCTTAAAGGTTTGGCAGGTTCCCAGTTTTCCCTTTACAACTGCGCAGCCCTGTGCTGTCCATTCTTCAAAGAATTCCTCCTCTCTGTAGTGACTCCCCTCCCAAAAACATCACTCCAGGAGGAGCAGGGGACACAGCATCCTGCTGGGAGCTTGGTTGGCATCCTGAAGGTTGAAAAGTGTTCCACACACTCAGAGGTTTCGGTTCAGGTTTCCACCGAATTCACTCATTTTTCCCTTACCAAGATTGCCAAACCCTTCCTCAGCTGGGATTGCATCCCATTGGCACAAGGCAGGGAAATATCTGAATTTCCTTGTAAAAATCAGAGTTCACCAGCTCAGAGGCATGGAAGGAGAGAGAGGTGATTTTACCCAAAGCTGATGAAACCAACCAACCTTCTTCCCCACCCTACAGAGCATCAGCTCTGGCCGGCTTCCTCCGCCTGCAGCATCCCATCCGTGTTTCTCCCTGCTGCATCCAGGTAGCTTCACATCCCCCCTACCTTGTCTACACTAAATCTTGATCCCCTGGTCAAGTGTTGCACTCTGTGAACTGTGAAACAAATGAGGTTTGGCTAAACATTTGTGTTCAAAAGCCTTCAGAAAAACCAGCCTCATGTCACAATTAATGCAGGGCCAGCCCAGGCTTAATGAGAGCTGGTGTCTGTGTGGCCACTGGAGCGTGGCTGCAGAGCAAGGGAGAGATTGTTACCCAGGCTCCAAAAAGGCTATAAATAGATTTAATTGGGACCTGGGAAGGAATTTATGCCCCTGCAATGGGTTTGTCAAAGCCCAGCATCCCTTGAAGGTTCCTGGTGGAGGCTTGAACAGTTAAAACACGCAGGGAGAAGTTAAGAGCTGTTTCTGCTGGTGGTGGTGCTTTCCAGGTCGTGTTGTTCCACTGCCTTTCCAGATGTTCCCACCACAGAATCAGAGAAAGAATTGGGTTGGAAGGGACCTTTAAAGATCATCTGATTCCAACACCCCATGAAAGGAAGGGATCCTTTTCCTCAGTTAGCAGTGAGCATCTTCCCACAGATTAATTCTCCTCAGCAGCCACTCCCAGGTGTCTTATTGTGTCCATTCCCATCAGTTCAATCCTGTCATCACTACAAACTCCATCTTTACACATTTTATATCTCCCTGGGCTATGAAGTTCTATCCTAATCCTCATCCTCATCCAATTGCCTGGAGGAACTTTGCCTCGTCCCTCTCCCCTGGCACTCTGACCCTCTCCCAGGTTTCTGGTTCCACCACTCCTGACCCAGGCTGCTCCTGAAGCTGATCAAACTCTCTTGTGCAGGATTCAATTCTGCCAGCACTCTCAGGCCACAGGAATTGTGGCAGTTTGATAAATGCCCCTTTTTCAGTTATAAACAGATTTTCAATCCCCCGTAATTCCACACAGGAACAGCTGTGCTGGCTGGGACCAACACCCCACATATCCCAGCTCCTTCAGCCATGGCCTAAAAGGAAAGCATAAGACCAGGGTGAACACATTTATGTCTCCAGCAGCTGCCAGGCCTTTGGCAATTTTCATTCAGGGGAACTTCTGCATCTTGTCTTCTCTCCATCATAACCCAAAGAGCTATTTATTTATTTATTTATTTATTTCCTTTGGTTTATCCTTGAAGCTGCATTGTTGCATCCACATCATGCTTTGCCAGGGAATTTCACAGATCCAGAGCCCACTTGCTTGAAGGAATCACCTGCTTTCATTTGTTCAGGACTTGATTTTTCAACAGTTTAATTTCATGCCCTGTAATTCCTGTATTTGCAGAGGTGTTGAGCAGTCAGTTCCTATCCATCCCCTCCTGCCACTCCTAAGTTTGCCAATCTCTCCATGTACCCCAGCTCACCTCCTTCAAGGCTGAGGGGTTCCTGCTTCTTCAGTCACCTCCCACATGGAAACCACCCTGTGCCTCTGACCACGGAATCATTAAGGTTGGAAAAGCCCTCCAAGGTCATCGAGTCCAACCCAGCCCTGCCAAGGCCACCACTGCCCCCGTCCCAGGTCCCACATCCAGATGGCTTTAGACACTTCCCGGCATGGTGGTTCCACCACTGCCCTGGGCAGTCTGTTCCAATGCCTGCCCACCCTTTTCATGAACAAATTTTCCCTAATATCCAACCTAAACCTCCCTTGGTACAACTTGAGGCTGTTCCCTCCTGTCCCTGGGAGCAGATCCCGATCCCTCCGGCTGTCCCATCCCGTCAGGGAGTTGTGCAGAGCCACAAAGTCCCCCCTGATCCCCCTTTTCTCCAGGCTGAGCCCCTTCCCCAGCTCCCTCAGCTGCTCCTCATCAGACTTGTGCTCACCCATCTCTTTTAACTGTTTATTTACCCTTTTTTAGCCACATATGGGGCAAAAGGAGAGGCTACATGGTGGCTGAGGTCATCTCTTTGTGGCCTTCACCATCTTGTCCCCTCCCTGGGCTCTCAGGCCCCAGTCTCACCAAAAACTGTTACACCACTGCCTTCAGCACGGTCTGAGGCACAGGGCTGTCCACATCCCCCAGCCTCATCCCAGGTGACAAACACAACAAACACAATCAGAATGACCTGTGATGGTTTTGTCAGAGGCAGGCAACTCATAAAACTTGATTGCCTTTTGCTGAGTGAGGGTGCAGTGGCACTGATCTTCACACAGCTCCCCAGAGCCCGCATTTCTTGCCACAAAAAGGGGTATTTTGGATTGCTCACAGACACCCTCACACACACCACACTCCAAATTTTCTCCTCCTATCACTGCCTCCTCTCCTTTTACACCTCATTCTCCATGCAGTGCCTTCAAATCTCTCTGGCAGGAGCTCCACAGGCAGCATCAATCAGAGTGATAACATCAGCTGAAGAGTTCTGAGGTCACACCGGTTAATCTGCAGCCCAAAATCTTCAGATGTGAGGCAGGGAGAGCCATGATAACGTTTGCTTCAGCTGTTCCTGAGCAAACACACGCCAACCCAACCCACAGCCCCAAAACTGGGGCTTTCAGGGCTGTCACAGCACCTCTGCCTCTCCAGAGCTCCCACCACCGCCATCCTTCCCGAGGGTTTCACTCAAGGGTTAAGCAAGATCCAGGGAGAAAATGTGAAGCAGGTTCTTCCCAACCTTTAAATCTATGTCTCAGTTTATTAAAGGGGAGGAAAGCAGACAGCACTCCCTGCTCAGCTGGTGCCTCTGGGAGCCCTCAAGGTTTGGGGGGTAATTGGTGCTGCCAAAAGAGGCAGTGGCCAGGCAGAGATGCAGGGCACTGTTCTGTCCATTTGTCTCTAAATATCCCTGCTGCTTGTTTTGGCATGGAATTAGAGGGAAGAAGATCCCAGCAAAGCCCAGCTGCCTCTCTGTGTGGTTTTAACTCACAAAGGAGGCTCGAAATGCAGAATTCCTGCTGAGTGTAGTGAGGGTTGCTCCATCCCAGTGCCCGTATTTCAGGTGGATGAAGCACTACACGTGTTTTCCCAGCTTTTCCAGGCATTCATCTTGCCATAAAATGAAAGCCCAAGGATATTTAATTCAGGGATCATATAAATGCATAACTTTTAAGATCAGAAGGGACCACTGCATCATCTGTCCTCACCTGCTGTACATCACAGGCCACTCCCCACCTGCTCTTAGGCTGAACCAGAGAATCTGGGTTTAGCTGAAGCATCTTGCCTTAGACAAATCTCTCATTATTATGTGAAGATACCAGGAAAGGGAGAATCCTCCAAATGGCAGCTTGTCCCAGCAGATAATCACTCACACCGTAAAAAGTTTGCACACACTTTTCCTGTGATTTGATCAGGCTTTGGCTTCCAACCACTGATCTTTATTTTGGTTTTCTTTTTCAGGTTGTAAAGCCCTTTAACCTGATGTTTTCACTCCATGAGGAGGCTCAGAGTTCCTGATCAGGTTATTCCTCAACCTTCCTACCGATAAATTAACACTGAGATGCTTTCAAACCCTTTCAGACCTTCCCACTTCCCACAAACAATTTTTGTGGGTCTTTAGTCCTTTTTTCCCTCCCTGGCCACAGAGCATGACCACAGCTCTCCCACTCTCCTGCACTCCTCCAAGGGTGCAGGATGATGTCAACCTGCTTCTACAACAGGCCAGACAAGGAAAAATCTCTTTGGAAGGATGTGAAGAAACGAGCCCCTCATCCATTTCAGTCATTGCTTTCTAGGACACGTCTCCCACTTCCCAGCTTGACCTAAATTCCTTCCTGTGAGACAGCAAAGTTTGTGTTTGGTTTGTCTGAGGGAGCCAAAGTCGCCCAACCGCTGTGCCCTGGTCGTGGTTAATGCTGAGCTGATCGTTGTTCCACTGAATATTTTATCTGTGGGATTTAATATCAACCTCCTGCTCATTCATGAACGTTTTCAATAGATTTGGGGCCAATATTGACCCCTGGAGAATACTGCTAGGAAAACCCTCAGGCTCTCTGAGAGCTGCCAAGTGTTAAAGCCATTTCAGAGATCTCTTCATGCTATTTTTAGGGTTTGGGACTTTTATTTTTAATAATAAAACAGGCTGTGGAATTGTCTCAAGCACTGTGTGGAAAGGTAAAGACAGGGCATCCACAAAGAGAACTTCTTTATTTCCTTCCAGAATGGATCACCTATTGGAATCACAGATTGAAAAACATCCTGATTTTCATAAAATCATACTGCCCAAATGCCATTTAGCCCAAATCAGGAGCTTCAGACTTATTCAACATTCCTTAATATCCCCCTTTCTAGCCCTCAGGAATCATTAGAGCAGGAGGCTGGATGCTCCTAAACCAGGAATGTATTCCCCAGCACTTTAGATGTAGGATAACTCAGGTCTCAGGTGTGCAAGGTCATCCTCAGAAGGGCCATGCATTAACCAGTGCCTGTTTATTGCAGCTTTACCCCTAAATTCCTTGGTGAAGAGTTAGACAGGATCGACCTGGGCACTGGGGAACCTGTGGAGTTGTAAAGATCTCCCGACTCCTGGTAATAACTCTAAATTTTGGCCTCTGCACCATCCCTAAGCTTGTGCAGCAGCACACAAGGTTCTTATTCCTCCAATTAGTTTCATTTGTGCTCTGGTGAATTTTTCACATTTCTCTCCAGCCAAAGCAGAAAGACGAGACTCCCACTGCACCTTTCTTTTTATGGAACAACAGACCCGGCGCCCAGATTTCTTGGGGAAAAACAGCTGGCATGAGGCTCTGCAGAGAAACAGAACTTTTATCCCTGCAGAGAACTATTCAAGTTTGATTTGAGGTGCAGCTTTGGTGCCGTATGAAGCAGGGAGATCCCGTTTCAGCTCCTCACTGCCAAGCCCTGAATTCACAAAAGCTGGGAACGCTGTCCAGGGGGGCAGGGACAGGGGCTGGGGATGGTGTTTTTGGATGACTACAAGATCAACTGGCCTGTGCACAAAGCACAGAGACCCAAGAGACCCCACAAGGCCCTTGCCAGCTCCACCCAGGTGGTTCCCAAACTGGCACCCTGAAAGAGAGCGGGATTAGCCCGCTAAGGCACCTTAAAGGAGCTCTCCACCTCAAAGATCAAAGGCACGCTGGCTCCAGGGCTCTGGTTACACCTGCCTCCCTTGTGGGCATCCCTTACAAAAGGGTTCGGGCTGGAGGATTTGCTCAGGTGCATTTCACAGTGCTTGCCAAAAAAACCCAAATAATACAACCCCCAAATACCCTTTTGTCCCTGGCCACAAAGGAGGGAGCCGTGCTTGGTGTAATGCAAAGGGACAGAAAGGAGAGCAAGGAGCAGTGCCAGCTGCTCAGAGAGCACCTCTGAAACACAAGACACCCTGTGCAGCTCAAAGGATTCTTTCCTCCAGCTCTAGCAGGTGGGAGGGCAAAGCTTCCTCGCTGCTGGGGCAGCCCCAGCACTTCCCTGCAGGGCTGGCTCACAAGCAGGTGACACTTGTGCCTCTTGGCAGGACACTGCTCACCCTCCTGAACCCCTTTATCCACCTCTCACCCTCATCCCAAAAAGCAGCCAGTGGCTTCAAAGAGTTTGGATTCTCCTTGAATCAGGGCACTTGACTTGTCCATCTCAGTAGCAGAGGTGACCTTCTCACTGTGGCTCTTTACTCCTCCTTTTCTCCAGCCACTGAAGACACACAACAGGGCCAGTGCTTCTCCCCTCTGGTTCTCAGGCCATTCCAGGAAGGGAACAGGGAATAAAAAGCATCAGGGATGAGAAGAAAGCCGGGCCCAGCACTGATGTGGCTGCCTGAAGGTCAAACACACTCATCCTTCTATTGGCATGAGGATTGACACTGGTTTTATTAAAGCAATGTGGCCACTGTCTGAATACTGCAGTGGCCACACATGGCCTGGCTAGGAAACCCTCTGATGCACAGACTGGCTGAGGGAAGCTGAGTGAGCTGAAATCCCTTCTCCTGAGGTCTGGACACTGGGTCTGGCCTCCTTCCAGCCACAACAGGCGTGTGACATCCCTAGGATCAGCAGAGGTGCTGATGATCCCGAATCCCACTCCTCCTCAGCCGTTCCCCAGCCTGGCAGCCAGCTCACGGCACTTGTGAGCCCTGTCAGGTTTGTACAGCACAGCAAAGGGGCTGTGGGGAACATTTATTTATCAGATTCCATTTCACACCGGTGAACCATAAAATTATAACCACAGCTTTTCCCGGCCTGTTATGGATCTATGACATCTGTCTGTCTGTCTCTCTCCTACCCACACGGGTGCAGCCTGGTGGCAATAATGGATGTCCTGAAGGAGCAATTTCACCTCTGCTTCCCGAGGATTACAGCCTGCCTCTTCCCGAAGCAGCAATCCCTGCCCCTGGTTTATTAACCCAACAGCAGTGTGGAGAAAAGCCCTCACAGTCAGGAGAGTGGTTTCCTCAGCATTTATGGCGAGCAGGAAATTAGGAATGTGTTATCAAGCCAGATGAGGATCAGGTTCAAATCTCACCAAAATAATAGGTAAGGAGGAGGAATTCCGTCCAGCTGCCTGGGATTTTACTCAAGGAGAGCTGAGGATGTCCTGCTTTAATGCCAGGAGTAACAATATCACCTTTTTGGCTCGTGTTTCAGGAAAACACAAGAGTTCATGCCCCTGTTCCTTTATCTTCTCCAGAGGACACACAGATTTTATAGGTGTTTGTCCCAAAAGGAGGTGAAGGGAAAGTGAGGTTTAACACTTATTTTATTTCTTGTTTCAGCCATCACTCCCTGAATCAGCAGCTCCAAACATCCTTTCCTGTCTGAAGATCTTATTTATACCTTTGGAAACAGAAATAGTCCGGGAAGAAGGGAACACAAGCCAGGTAGGAGCCCAGCTCTAATCTCTCCCTGGCCAGAGACCCACATCTGCAGAATTTATTTCATCTCCAATTCCCTCCATGCAGCCAAAGCATCTCTGAAACGGACACAAACCCCACCCAGGACTATTTCTACCCATAGAGGGAGGTGGGATAAATCTGGAGCAGGCTTTTTTTCCCCCCCTCCTTTGCACAGCAAGAGCTAGATCCTATTTGCAGCTCCCAAGGATGCTGTGAAGCTCCGGGACTGGTGGGATTGCCTGGCGCTAATGGGGGATGTTTAAAAAAGCATGTTCTGAATCCCTGGAAACATTTAGCTCAGCCAGTTTGTTTTCCTAAAAGATATGAAATATTGCTGAGCTGAGGGCTCAGAGCAGACATCTCCCCGAGGAGCTCTGTGACCTGTGTTATGCAGATCGCATTAGACAATCACACCCGTCTCTTTTAGCTTTCAATTCCATGAATTTATAAGTAGTCACCAAATAGTTCCAACCATAATTGTCAGCCTGGGCTGAAAAGAGCTTAGCTAGGCACACAGGCTTTATGTGAAAGTGAAAAGTTTTTATTATTATTATTATTTTTATTGCAGACGGGTTTTGTCTCACTCAGCTTTAAACTCCATTTTCTCCATCAAGATGCAGATTTCACAAGACAAGTTGCCTGACCTGGTGACCAGGCCCATAATGGGACTGGGACAGTAATTGCCATATTTGCCAGACAAGGATGAATTGCCTCTTCCAGATGAGCCACACCGACAGCAGAGATGAAGTTTATCATCGCCCTAAATGTGTTTTGTTTTCTGCTGATGCATAAACATCCCAGCAATTAGTTTGTTATGTTAGGGCTCCCTTTTCCACCTCATTTTCCTGAGACTTTATATCACAATTTCTGTGGGCTACTGACAGCACAGGCTTTTAAGACAATCACAGGGAAATAATGACCTAAAGAGTGGTCAGCCATTGGAACAGCCTGCCCTGAGGGGTGGAATCACATCCTTGGAAGTGTTCAAAAAAAACCCTGGATGTGGCACTTGGGGACATGGCTCGGTGTTGGCCTTGGCGGTGCTGGGCTGGTCTCGATGATCTTGGAGGGTTTTTTCCAGCCTGAATGATTCTGTGGTTCTGTGGCAATTCCAGCACCCTCAAATATTAGTGCACAAATCTGAACTCTTTGCAAACAAAAGTCTTTGCAAATTCAAAACTCTTTGGTTTTGAATTTTTTACAGATTTAGAGCATTTGTGGTGCTGGAAACTCTGGGAAAGAGGAGGATGTCAACTGGTGGTGTAAAAGATATTTACCAAGTTGAGAGTCATTAATTCAATTCCCACCTAATTAGATCAGGTAGCAGGGCTTTAAAAAAGCCCCCAGTCCTCTCCTATTGAGTTTAGAGAGTCCCAGGATGGTTTGGCTTGGAAGGGACCTTCAAGCTCATCCCATCCCACACCCTGCCACGGGCAGGGACAGCTCCCACTGTCCCAGGGTGCTCCAAGCCCTGTCCAGCCTGGCCTTGGACACTTGCAGGGGTCCAGGAGCAAACAGAGTTTCTCATTTCCTCCGAGACATTGGGCTGTAGCATCAGTGAGACCACTGGTAGTTCCTATAACTTGACCTCATCTGAATGCCTCACTTCAAATTCAGAGTAGCCCATGAAAAATCATCAAAACTGGTTTTTTTTTGAATATGGACTGAACATTTCCCCCCAGATCATGTCTGCAGAAATCATAATCTTTTCATAAAAGGATGTAATTAATTCATTTTCCTATGACTCGAGACAGGTCAGATCTCAGTAAAATTCCATTTCACCAGAACATTTAGTTATAGTTTAGTATTAACTTCTCCCTTTCCTTGGCTTTGTTTGTGGTTTTTAATTCATTTTCTCATACAATTTGTCAAGCAGAAGCTGATGCATGGCCCTCCTTGCAAAGGATAGCTCAGAGACCAATTAGTCAAGCCAGGGACAGGCAAACTCCTCCTAACAGAACTGCACAAAATGGCAGCCAAACAAAGATCTATCAAGCTTTTAAAAATATTAACCTTTTTATTGACACAGCCATCTATCAGAAGGTTTATTCTCTGAGTGACAAGGTGGGAGCAGCCAAAAGCAGAGTGAAAGGCCACCAGCTCCCCCATCATCCCACAGATGGGGAGCAAATGCCCAGGGGTGCTTTTAGGCATAAAGACTCACTAAGAAACCATTTTTGCAAAATAATGGAGATTAAAGCGTGATTTAGAAGTACAGTTTATATCAAATGCTTCCTTAATTACTTAGAAATTGACAGATGTAACAAAAACTAATGTCCAGCCCTCTCTATCTCCTATTTCTGCTGTCAGCTCCAGCGAGATGCTTCATAAAAGGTGAAAGTGTCCTACAAAAGCCAGGGCCTTGTATTAGGTATCTGCATTTTCTAACACCTAGAGAAAGGTTTATAATTGGAATAATTTAAGTCTTCTAAATGTCTAGGCAGTTATTATTTTTTAAATTAAAAATCACATTAAATCTTTAAGCTGAAAAATGTTTCATTTTTGGAGGTTTTTTTTTCCTGCCTTTGCTTGCAAATCCGTCTCCAGGAATGTTGTTTGGAATGAAAGAATGAGGATTAAAACATAAATAATCACCTTAGTCCTTGTCCTGGGGAAATTCTCTCCAACAATGACGAGAATCATTGCCAGGACCCACTAAAGGGCTGAAATTAAACTTCCATGGGGAGATGCTGGTTCACAGAATTCAGTCCACCGAGCCCTGACAGATTGCAAGGAGCTGTTTTTAGGCTCAGCACATCAGAGAGGAGGTAAAAAACTTGTAATTTGCAAGTTGTGCACCTGAACTTAGAAATGCTGAGCTGGTTTTAGAGCAATAAGAATAATCTTTCTCCAAATAAACCTTTCCCCTAGAAAGGAATTAGAGGATCAGGAGTTATGCTGGAAATACCTGTGGTAGCAGTTTATCTGGGACAGCTGGAGGGGTGGGAGCTGAGCAGAACATGGACCCAAAGCACAGGAGATGAAGGGTCTGAGGCAGAATAATCCTCCAGAGATCATAATTTAGATAAATACATGTGAACCAGCATTAATAAGTCATTAATGAGCAGAAGTCTGGGAGATCCCTCTGCAGAACCTGCCCCTGCTTGAGAAATCATTGTTCCTGTTACAAGAGATCACTGAAATCCTGGATTTCTCATTCTGAGAGGCAGAAATGGTGAGTGAGGACAAGTAATTTTCACCTTTCACGAGATCAAGAGATGCTCCTCAAACTGTCCACCAAAAGGAAGGAAATCAAAACCTCTCCTGGTTGTTAGACAAGAATTCCCAGGCTTGGTAAACAAAGCTGAATTCCCAGAGCATCCTTGAGCTCCTCTCGCTGCTGGATGTTGATAAGCTCAGGACAAACCCCACGGATTATTGGGAAAGGAGGGGGGTCAGAGTGCAGCTCCACCTTTAACAAACTTTCAGTTTTTTCCTTTTCTGCAGCCACTATTCCTTCATCCAGCAGGAAACTGGAATCTGCTCAGATGTGTTTGCATGGCAGGATCTCACCTGTCTGTGGGAGCTCAGGCTTGGGGAGTTGTTTCCTCCTTTTTGGAGGTTGAAAACATCAGCCTCAAAAGAGGGATTTGCTAGAGAAGCTGTTCTGCTTTTTTTCTCCTCAATTTTTTTTTCCAGTTAAACTTTAAGGAAAGGCTGAGGATTGCAAATGTGATATTTGGCTAGGAAGGATTCTAGCATGAGGAACCACCACTCTTCCTCTTGGTTTGAAAAGACCAGTCTATTTAAGGTTCAAACCCATCTGTTGCTCCCCCACTGCAGCTCCATCCCTTTTTTATTTGCCTGGCTGCCAGCGAGAGGATGCCACTTCCCTTCCTCTGGCTCAAACCCGCGGTGTTGCTGATGGTACATCACGGATTATTCCCTAAATCTTGCTTGTGTGACGATGTGACATCTCAACAGAGCTCCCTGCCAATGCTGTGTAAAAAACACTCCCAGCTGATGCCACCACCAGAGACAGAGACATTTGCCTGGGAAATCGCTGCTGCCTTTGAAAACAGGAAAAGGGCAGGCAAATAAACCTCCTCCTACACAGCCCCCTCCTCTGATCCTGCCTGTTACCTGCTGGTGTCCTCACAATTTAAAGCCAGCTTCCTACATCAGGGCTATCGTGTCCTCCTGAATCCGAAAGAATCCCAGATTTGAGTGGCAAAACCTTCAGATTCTGGGGTGTGGGAGACCCACTTCATTGTCCCTTAGCATGGAATCATTAGGGTGGGAAAAGACCTCCAAGACCATCAAATCCAACCTTCAATCAAAACACCCCTGTACCTGCTAAACCATAGGGTGAAGTGCCAGATCTGCTCAGTTTTTGAAAGTTTCCAGAGATGGTGATTCCACCACTGCATTTAACAGCCTGTTCCAATGCTTAACCACTCTCTCAGTGAAGTAATTTTTGTCTAATATTCATTGTGAACCTCCCCTGCCACAACTTGAGGCTGCTTCCTCTTGTGCTGTCGCTTGTCTGGGAGAAGAGCCTGACCCACTGATCCCCACCTCACCATAACCTCCTTCTAGGTTGCAATAAAGTCTCCCCTGAGCATCCTTTTCTCCAGAAGAGAATAGGAATTCTTTCTTCCAGCAAGATCCTCAGCCCAAAGCCCCCACATCTTTTGCTGAAAGTTCCTCGTGCCCAAAGGTGGAGACTGAATTAAGTCCCACCTCTCATACTCGGAGTAGAAGCAGAACCACTACTGGGAGTGGGACTTGTGCTTCTTCATCTTCATTTCTAATCAAAAAGAGGGTTCAGCTGACAAATGGACATAAATGACCAGTGCAACCATGGTTCAGACACATGAACTCCACCAGATTTGGAGGAGACGAGCGCACGCACACGTGAGTGAAGTCTTGAGTAATAACATTTTAGCAGTTCTCAGATGACACAGGAGAACTGCAGAAATGTCAAACCTAACCCCATTATTCAAAAATAGGAGCACGCGATTAGACAAGCAATTATACACCGAGGAGCTTAACATAAATTGTGGGTAAAAATATCAGAAACAATTTTTCAGGATTTAGTGAGGGAAGCACCTTGTAAAGCATAATTGGATTAGAGGAGACAGCCAGCATGGATTTACAAGCAGGAGGTCTTTTGCTTAACTAACTTGTGGGGAGTTCTTTGAAGCTGCAGCATTACTGCCAAGGTAGGCAAGGGAAATGTAATAGATGTTATGCACTGAGATTTCCCAAAAGCAATTGGAGAAGTTGTACAGTGAGATTATCAGCTAATGGAAGCAGCCGTGCTACAAAAGTGGGCTGGCTTAGAAAAGTGGCTCAGAAGCAGAAAACAGCCAGTGTGTGGGCTGGCTTGCCATGTTCCCTCTCAACCTCAAAAGGGAGTGATTTAAATGCTTGGCCTGGGGAAGAAGGAGGTGGAAAGCTTCAGGCTTGGAGATCTCTTCTGCCCAGATTTCAGAGAGCTCCCAGCCCTTTGTGATGTGCAAATCTCCCAGCAGAGCTCAGTTTATCAGTGCCCAGGATGGGGACAGCCCAGGGACATCATTCCTCCTCCAGACAGAGGTACAGTTCTAAGGCAGCACAGGCTGCTCACAGGAGGAAAACTGACTTTCCTTGCCCTGAATGAGTGTAGAAACTGTGGCACAAGAAGGAAAAGGGGCTTGAGCTCACCCAGATCAGTGCCAAAAGGAGCACAGATCCCTCTGGCTCGTGTTGGCCCACAGCATGTCCAGAGCAGAGGATTTTTGTGCACGTGCAGGGTGAGCACAGCCTGTCCTTGCCACAGGAGAGGCCACTCCCCCAGGGAAAGAGGAGAGGTTTTGGGAAAGATGGATGCTTCAAGGAATGAGTGGGCAGAGGGGGGCGGTGGCAGCAGGCACAGAGCCCTGCACCAGGAGATGCTCTGCTCTCAACCCTCAGCTGCAGCCACAGACGAATTTCATGGAGTCACAGAATGGTTTGGGTTGGAAAGGACC
This sequence comes from Poecile atricapillus, assembly GCF_030490865.1. Taxonomy (NCBI): domain Eukaryota; kingdom Metazoa; phylum Chordata; class Aves; order Passeriformes; family Paridae; genus Poecile; species Poecile atricapillus. Next base: position 2,665,868 of record NC_081289.1, on the reverse strand, counting down.
TCAATGATCATCCAGATCCACCCCCTGCCATGAGCAGGGACACCTTCCACTATCCCAGGTTGCTCCAAGCCCCATCCAACCTGGCCTTGGACACTGCCAGGGATCCAGGGGCAGCCACAGCAGCTCTGGGCACCCTGGGCCTCCCCAACTTCCCAGCCAGGAATTCCCTCCTAACATAAAACTCTTCTCTTTTAGTTTTAAACCACTTCCTATCACAATGTGTCCAGTAAAAAGCCACTCTCCCTCTTTCTTACAAACTCCCTTTAAGTACTGAAAAGCCACAATAAATTCTTCCCAGAGCCTTCTCGTGTCCAGGCTGGACACCCCCAGCTCTCCAGAGCAGAGGGAACATCTTTGTGGCCTCTGGGCCTGCTCTGAGAGCTGTGGATTTCCACCAAGAGGAGGTTAAAGGAGAGGATATGAGTGATGGGATTTATATCACAGTCTCCAAAGCTCATCCCAGGAGCCAGCTGTTCCCTGTGTTCCTTTTCCACACCGTGACTCAGTAGCAAGCAATATTTTGCTCCCAGCTCCAGCTGCTTTTCTTGGCTGCCCTTGGAGCCTCCAGAGCTGGTAACGTTGGAATCCAGGTTCAGGAGAGCCCTGCTGCCATCCAACAAGCGGGATCAGCACATTCCCAGGGACTCTGCAAGGCTTCTATGGGATGGAGCAGCTCACAGACTTCACTCTGCCTCTCTCCTCCTCCAGCACTGTCATCCACACCACTCCTCCTGGCATCCTCACTCCCTCTTCCCACTTTCCCCAAGAACAAGACCCATGTTGTTATGGATCATTGTATTTACAAAGTTAAAGCTGAAAATCAATTTTAATTACCGAAATCAGATTGCCATATCAATAAATCCCAGGGAGCCTCTTGGAGACATGGACAGAGGGTTGCACCTGGACATGGAGGGATGGGGAGATAATGGCTCATTTCCCCATTGGGCCCCTCCCTGCATTCACTGGACAATATTCATCAGTGTCATTATCTTCTCTATTAAAATGCAAAGGGTTATAAAAGAGACATGAATAAAACTGGAGACAGTTTTAAGCACATAGTGTTGGCTGAAACTTGATTTACCAATGACCTCCTGACCAGAGATTTTTAAAAATGTATATTAAGGACAGTTGTGATTGCCCATCACCATTTCTGCCAGAGCCACCCTTACTGGGAAATGTGCTGCTTCAAGAGATTTTCTTCTTTCTATTCCAACATTTTTCAAGACAAAGCTGGAAGAGGAAAGAGGCTCCAGCCCACAAGGTGGTTGGGATATGGGGTATCCCAAAAGGTACTTGGCTCTGTACCACGATGGATAAACCTTTCCTCAAGGCCCACCTACAGCCAAACTTCAGGCACCCCTGGAGAGGCCACCACATCCAAATCAAGCCTAATCTGGCAATTATTTAGGCACCATTGTCCAGATCCACAAAGGGATGTAGAGAGTTGCCATCACTGGCATCAGAGAGAAGAAGAAGATTAAACAATCCAAGATCAGCCCACAGCAAAAAGCCATGATCACACCAACCCTCCAAGATAAACATGAGCATTTCACTGCTCTTGTCAACCCCAGACCCTTTCCCTGCACACTTCTCAGCACTTGGGGCTGAGCCCTTTGGGAATCCACATTATCAGAGCCAAACCCTGGGGATTTATATAAATTTGCATCTCCTGAGAAAAGTCTAATTAAAATAAAAGCTTGAGTTTTGTCTTTTTTTTTTTTTTCTGACGCATAACTGACAAGGACTTTCTGCATCTTCCCTTTCAAAATTAGACCAAGTCTTGTAAGGCCAAGTGTGAGGGACACTTGGTGAAAAATTTGGTTAAAAAATTGTCTTCAGAGAGCTGTCCAGAAGCACCTGGGAAGGGACACATTGTCTCATCCATCAAAGTTGTTCTCCCTTGGCTCTCAATTCCCCTGTAATGAATACATCAGGGCACCAGGGAGCAAATAAATTAACTGGAATTTAATGGAATAAATGGTAACCCCCTCCTTGGACTCCCATCAGGGGAAAAACAGGAGGAACATATAAAGCAGTTCCAGAAAGAGAGAGGTGAGAGATGGTGAATTTGAGAAAAGCCCAGAGACTTCCTTCACCCTCCTCCTGCATCCTGGATGTGGGAGCTGCATCCAAACCAGAGAGAGTCAGACAAAATCAGACTCAGATGGAGAAAACAAAGCTCCTGTGAGGAAAAAGATCTTCCTTGGCAGTCAACAGAGACATTTCTTTCAAAGATACCTCTTTTATCTCCCTGATACTTTTATGAGCACCCAGATGATGCTGGCACAGAAACAGGGTCAGTGAGGGCCAAGCCAGACCTTCCCCCTGGAGGTGATAACTGCTCCTGGCTGGATCTGTGGCAGTTTCCTCAGGAGCTAAACCCTCAGGAGCTGTTGGAGGTGATAGGTTCCTCCTCACAGCCCATCTCTTTGTGTTGCCCTGTTCACTCTGCATGGATGACACAGAGCTGAGCCCTTGCTGGATGCATCTTCCAGGGCCTGCACCTCTTGTTTCTGTAACCTCACAAGGCCATCTGAGTCCTCTGTCATATAAAGCACGAGAATTTGGACCAACTGAGCCTCCTTTTGTGGCAGGAACACTCCCTGAGTGAACCAGGGTGCAGGAGCACAGGGAAAACCCACTCCTGTGTCAGCAGGACCCCGCTGCAGATGAGCTGGACCGCGGGAACAAGGCGGGCTTTTGGCAGTCTCTGCCGGGCCTGGTGTTTTTCCAAACACAGCTCTCCTGCCCTTTTTCCGCCGTGGGTGGCAGCAGGAGTGCCAGCTGTTGGAAGTCTGTGTGCTTTTCACCCACCCACGGCCCCACGTGTCCTCTCCCAAAGCTCGAGCCTGATGCACAAGGAGGAATTTTCCGGGAATTTGCAGCGCTGAGTGATTGCAAGGGAGGATGACTCTGCTCTTCCGCAGATGGTCCCTATTGCCGTGGTCTCCTTTCCAGAGTGGATTTCTGTGCTCAGGGCCCTCCCCAGATGCTAATATTAGCCAGACACTCCATTCCCATGCTGACCATGGAAGTTTTACTGGAGGCACCTGCAGGAAAGAGGCCAAGGGTTTGCTGGATGGTGGAAAAGAGCTTTGGGCCTCAAATATGAGTTCTCAAACCCTCCTCCCACACACTCAAACTCAGGAGGGAGAGGAATTTTCTCTTTTATCTTCCTAACAACTCTAAAGTCCTAAACAAGGGACCAGCAGATGGAATAGTGGCTCTTCTGTTCCATGTCAGACATGGCACTTGGGGATGTTTTGTAGTAGTGGCCTTGGCAATGCTTTTTTAATGGTTGGACTTGATGATATTGGATGTCTTCTCCAACCTAAATAGTTCTTTGATTTTATAGAAAAAGAAATCTAAGGATTTTCTAGGTTTGGTTGTTTTGGTTTGTTGGGTTTTTTTTCTGGTTCGGGCTTTTTTTCACTTTAATAAATCTACACAGAGACACAGAATTTTTTCTTCCTGGAAAAACAGAGAACAAGAACTGACACAAATTTGTTCTCATTGTCTTCCCCGAACAATGACAGTCGAATTTTGTCTATAAATAAAAGACTGATATTAAGAGGGAAATGAATGCATTCATGAAAAATTTTGAATGAGGTAAAAAATAAAAGGCACAATTGTCTCTGTGACCAAAAATATATGTCTTTGTTGGTGCCTCCAGAGCCTCCTTTTGCTTTTGGATGCTGATTTCTTGCATATGTAACTCATCACCCAGCAACTGCCTCCACAGCTCATACATGTGTTTTATTTCACATATTTTTTCAAGTGGCTGAACATTTGACCCAAAGATTCCTTATGAATTCAGGGCAGTATTTTGTTGGTTGGGCTTCTTTTAATGATAAAGATGCAAAAGAATTAAAAAAAAAAAAAAATAAAGAGAAAAATGGGGAAAACAGAAGTTGGACTCTTCCATCTTTCTGCATGAGGTTATCGTGACATGGGACAAGTCAGAATAATCATCCTTGCAGGAATGGCATCCAAATAACAAGATTCCAATGAATTGCTTCTCTCCTCTTTGCTTTTGCCAAAGTTACAACAGTTCAGTTCCCATTTTGGTGTCCTGCTTCAGCTGAAGGGTATGTCCTTGCTACTTGGCAGGGAAATTTTACTTGTGGATGGTGTTTTTTTATCATATTTAGACATTTTTATGGTTATCATCATGAGGATTGTTTTATTATCCAAACACATAAAGCGGTGTCAGTGAAGCCCCCTCTGCAAAAGCCTTAAAACTTCTTTAAGGTGCCTTGATGCAAGATGTCAAAATCTCTTAAATGCTGACCCCCCTCTTCAGGATCCCTTTGGATTTGGACTTTAAACCTCATTTGAGCTGGCTTTTGAGACAAGACTTTTGCTGGCCTTCAAGTAGGGTTTCTAGCCCAGAGTGGACACCTTGATGTGTCCTCTTGGTGAAGACATTAAAAAAACTCGAGTCCCTCTTATCCTTTGCTCTGTTTCAAAGAGGAGCTCATTCAGGGAAGTCCCTGGTTTGATTTGGGTTTTGTTTTGGGGTTTTTGGTTTTTTTTTGGTTAGGAGATTGCCACAGTGCACTCCCACCTTTCAGCATTGAAGTCTGATCAGATCCTGTGGGTATTCTTGGGAAATAGGGATCACGAGGCTGAACTGTCTCGGCTCACACCCAAAAAGAAGATCCTTTCAAACATCTTGCTCTGGTGCCTTGAACACCCAAATCTAGGTGGGATGCAGCAGGAAGTTAATTCTGCAGAAGGGGATAAATGCAATGCCCACTCACTTCTGCTGTTGCTGACAAGCAGAGGGGGAAGCACTGAGCTGGAATCTCTCATGCAGGGACAGAGGGGAGATCACTGAGATGTGACACTGTGGTCCCAGCCAGAAAATCACATCCACTGTCACACTGCACACAACTCCCTCTCATTCCAGCCATCCTCTGCTTGTCCTGGCTCCATTTCAGTGAGGGGTCAGTTAGTTTTTCCTCCTGGCCATGATCAAAAACAAAGCCCAGGCATGGCTACAGATCTGATTTGGCAAAGTTTTCTTAAAATAAACAATTCCCGGAGCAGTCTGAGCTCCTGGAGAACACTCGGGCTGTCTGACAGCTGATGCTGTTTTATGCACTCAGCTATCCTTTCATTCACCAGAAATGTATTGCATTAAGATTTATTAAATTACATTTATTAAATTAAGAAATAAACTTGAAGCGAGCTGCCTTCATTTGCATAATGGGAGGCTGTGCAGCAGATGGGGAATGGGGACCGTGGGCAGGCAGGAGCCTGCAAGTTTGGGAGATGAATATCCTCCAGAACATTCTCCCAGTTGTCTCTGAATGGAAAACAACCACAATTTCCATGGACTGGTTGGTGATAGCAGGGTCAGTGGCAGGGGACAATGAGAAAACTCCTGGACCCCAGCTGGCTGGGACAACCTTATCTCTTCAGCTTGTTCATCTGGAGCTGGCTCGTATTCCCAAACAAACCTTTGGAGGACTTCTGGAAAAGCATAGCAAATACAAACAAATGTAATTTTCCCAAGAGGGCAAGTGCTGCCCAGGTTATCACACAACTCTGCACAAATAAAGCTGGCAGTGATTTCTGTTCCAATTCAACAAAGTGGAGGAAAACCGCTGGCCAGAAGAAGTCTTAGGTCACCTTTTAATTGACTTGTTAATTTTGATACCTAGAAATTATCTCATCATCACCTGATCAGTGTCTGGTTAAATAACAAAGTCTAGAAGTCAAACAAGGAAAGGCTCCTGGGGCAGCAGAGAAAGATGATGGAATTAAGAGCAATTTATGCTTCATAATCCTGATCCTGCTTTAATAAACAGTTTCATGTCAAGTAAGGATCCTGTTGGTGGCATGAATTGCTCTGTACCCACACAGAGGAAATCCCAGCAAGACTTCCCAGAATCCTGGCCATTAGTCAATTATTTACCTGATTAACAGATTCCCCGTTAAGCTGCGTATCAGGTATTTATCACTGAAATTAACTTAAAGAAATGAGCGCACAATTGAAAGGAATTGCTCAAAGCCAGCTGGAGAGACACGGAATGAGAGGCTGCTTGGATAAAACATCTGGAACTCAGCTTGTCCTGGATCCACTTCCTTATGGCTGATCCCATCCCAGAACCCCAGAGCACCGAGCTTAGAGAATTGCTTGTGCTGCCCCAGACGTGGGTTATCACAGAATCACAGAATGGCTTGGAAGGAATCTTAGACATCATCCAACTCCACCCCCCTGCCACGGAGAGGGACACAGAGAACCTTTGGATACCAGATCCAGGGGAATGGGAAGAATGGACAGAGCAGGCAGAGGGGGAAAAAAGAGAAATGAGCTTCAGGTGAGGGTAAACAGCTCAAGCCAGCAATAGCAAGGCCTGAAGACCAGGAGGTCCAAGGATGAAAATTAACCACTGTCCTGATTTTCTGCATTTCTACCAAGGTCGTTCAGCACAGTGGGAAATTGTGCCACGTCTGTTCCACTGACAGAAGGGGGTTTGCACTTCTGATTTTGTGGTGTCTTTTTTCTGCTCTGGGTAAAACTGAAGATTTCCTTGTCCCATAGGAGACTTTTGAACTGTCTCCTACCCATTGCTGAATTCCAGAGCCCACTGATCATCAAACAACCCTTCCCCCACAAAAAGCTGTCCATTAATGATGTCCAGGAGAAACAAACCTGATCTTGCTCATTGATTTGAGCCTAAACGGGCCACAAAGCAAGAATTAGGATCAGCTGTGGAGAAGTGGTCAGACCTACATCAGCAAATTGTTAATCAGGGGTGGTTGAGTCCTGGAGTAGTTAAACCACAGATCCACGGTGGTGAGAGGCTGCTGAGAGCTTCTCCTGACACCTCTGTGCCACACAGAGCTGGCACTGGGTGGACTTTGGAGTTAAAACTCCCCAGCCCTAGATTAGGGAGCATCTGGTGTGCAGATCTCCCTGGTGCTAATTCCTCACAGATCAACCTTCATTAGAGCAAATACCTGACAAGTTACAGCTCCTGCATTCCTTCCTCGGAGTTATATTTAGTTTTATATTTATATTCCTGGTTTAGCAGTATCCTGGTGTTTATTCCCCCAGGCACGTGTTACAGCCATCTCCAAAATGCTGATATGCTCTAGGTGTTGGTGACAAGATGTAAAACCTGCAGGGCTGCTTTTGCAAATGTTGTTTGCACAAGTTTTGCAGTCCCCACCCTGGGAAAAGTTTTGCTTGCATTGCTTTCCTTTAATTTCCATTTGTTCAGTTTAGTAAAAATGTCATAAACCAGTAAAAGAAAAGGAAAACTGTGTTCTTCTATGCACTAAGTCTCAAACCTCAATTTTCATTGGTTTCTGCTCTTACAATATGGTAAAAATGTGACTTTCATCACCACAACTCACACACTGTGGGGCAAAACTTTAGCGCTATAAATTGTATATTTGAGTTCAGGGCTCATCCAAAACCACCAATTTATGTGTCCACAGAAGTTAAGTAAGACTTTGGACTTGTTTACACACAAGCTTTACATGAATTTAATTTAAACTAGCATATTTCAACCAGAATTTAATTTCAACTAGCATATTTCAACCTAAGCATGTTGTTCATTTACTTCTATTTCATTTTAAATCTTTATTTGTTGGGATTTTTTTATTTTTTTTTTTTAGCTGAGCTACTACTCTGCATCATCCAACAGCAGCTAAACAGACATAGAAACTATGAATAAATAAATAGAACAGCACCATAAAAAATGCTGAGCAGATCTAAACACACCGGTTTAAAAATGGAATAAATCTCGAGTGTCCAGGAGTGTCTGGATTTTAGTGTGGCACCTAGGAGTGCTTTGAAAATCTCTTACTCTGCTTTTTCTTGAGAAAAAATGATGGAAAATTCCATTCAACTCTTAGCCAGAGCTGCTTGACGCTGATTCCCTGGAGAGAAGGAGCTGGGAGCCCGAGTTTGGCGTGGCACTGTGTGATTATTTTCAAATGGATACTGGGCATCAGCAGAGGAAGCCAGTCCTCTCCTGCTTAAAGGGTCAGAAGAGAATCAGAAGAGACAACAGAACAAGATTCTTTGGGCAAATCAGGCATTTCTGGCCATCCTGGAAGCACTGGCATGTGCATGTTGTCCCATGGCATTAAAGTGAAATTCCCGACTCTCAGCATGTTTTAATGCATGATTCACCATTCCCCCTGTGGGTTTCTTCTTTATGTGCTCCCCTTCAGGCTCAAAATCTCCTCTTCTGCGTGAAAACACCTCCAGGACAAACAATTTTTCAGGGGCAGAAATGTAAGAAACAAGGAGGAACATGCCCCACAACATGAGCTGACATCTGTAATGCACGGAAAACTCATCCTTCCCAGAAAACTCATCCAAGAGAGCCGAGCTGATGTCGGGAAGGCGGGAAAGGGGAAAGGAGCCAGCGCTCCCCTTCTGCCCAGCCCGTGGTGCCCGTTCTGTGCGCTGTGTTTGGGATATGGATCCACATGCAGCGGGAATCTGTTCCGAGGAAAACGCGTTACGGGGAGGGCGGTGGGAAGGCTGGGATGCGGGAGCACGAGACGCGCCGCGGTGCCGTGAGACGGTGACAGTGCCACAGCAGGGTGGCACAGGGATGGGTTGGGAGGGTGTTGGAGCAGGGTGTGGGTGTGCAGCCGTGGGTGTAGGGGGTCAGTGAGATGAGGTCCTTGTGATGTCTGGGGAGACACAGCCCCATCAGCGTTTTGCTGTATTTCACCTGTTTTGCAGCTTTTTTGTGCTCTGTGTTTTGTGGAGCCTCTGGTGGGTGTGTTTTATGAGTGTGAGCCCCAGCACATGCAGTGATGGGATGATGGAATGGTTTGGGTTGGAAGGGACCTCAAAGATCATCTCATTCCTCTTCCCTGCCTTCCACTATCCCAGGTCGCTCCAAGCCCCATCCAATTTGGCCTGGAACACTTCCAGGGATCCAGGAGCAGCCACAGCTTCTCTGAGCAACCTGTGCCAGGGCCTCACCACCCTCCCAGAGAAGAATTTCTTCCCATTATCCAAATTAATCCTTCCCTCTGTCAATATAAAGCCATTTCCCCTTATCCTATCACTCCATGCCCTTGTCTCAAGTCCCTCTCCAGCTCTCCTGGAGGCCCTTTAGGTACTGGAAGATCTCCCCAGACCCTTCTCAAGCTTGAATATCCCAACTCCCTCTTCCTGCCTTCATAGGAGAGTCTGTTTGTATCATAGATTGAGGTGTGTGCTTCAATCACATGAATCCTGTAATAATAATAATAATAATAATAATAATAATGATGTTCCAATACCCATTAGAGACTGTGCTGTATCACCCCTGTGCCAGGCATGTGTGCGTGCAGTGTGCTCCAGATCCCGAGCAGTGTCCAACACCGGGGAATACTTGACAGGACAAAGTCCCCTAAAGTGCTATCTGGCAAGAAAAACCCTATTTAAATACACCCATGTCACCAACAGAGACACAGTGTGACATTTCCACTGCCTGGAGGGAAAATATTTTATGCAGCTGCACATTAGGTTTGTCAAACAAGTCAAGGGAAAAGAAGATCCATCTTGCATCTCATCTCCAGGATGGGGATGGCAAAAGCAGCAGTCTGGAAAGCTCTGCATGCATGAGACACTCTGAACCTTCACTCTCTGTCTCACTCCTTCCAAAAAAATGTTGTGAGCCATGGAGGGAGGCAGGAGGACAGAAAAAAACCCAAAAAAAAACAGGTAAAAGAGGAAGCTATGAATGTGAATGTAAGTAATGGAAATGAAATAACAGCAAGACAAAGTTGTGAATGTGATCAGAGCAGCTGGGTTGTCACACTACCCCTGACAATGTTGGTTGTCTCACCTCCATCTCATCCCTCACCTCCTGAGTGTCTTCTCTTCCTGCAGTGACTGAAGGATTAGAAATTACCTTTTCTAGCACACACTGCAGGGATGTCCAGAGGAACTCAGACTGTGTAGGTCCAAGTCCCATCTCAAGATCACCAGCCATTTCCAACCCATCTCTTGCTCCTCTCTATCTTGTGTCTTTGTGCATAAAATGTTAATGGAAGGGAATAGAATGGATTAAATTGTCACCTTTTATTGGATCAACTCAAAATTGAATAAATCAGGTGAAGTTTTGGGTTAGACTTGAATATCCACAATGTTTTTTCCATTTCTTTTGCAGACATTTAAGCTGATTATTAGATCTGCTACAGGGTAATACTTCCATTTAACTCGTTTTCTCTAAACACATTATCTGACCTAGATGTAGAAAAATCCCCCCACATTTTCCTGGGGCATATACAAGCTCTTTATTCCAGGTTTTCTTAATTATTATTCACAGTAAGCATTTGCTGCATGACATTTTGGCATCCCCTAGGATGAACTTGTCCATGCAGAGCAGAATTAAAGCCCTTCCATAGATGCAGCACCAATAGATTTAAGCTCCCTTCTTGGCTGAGGCATCCCAAAGGAAAATGATAAAGTTTAGTAGCAGATGATGTCTGGAGTATTGGGCAACAGCAGGGGTCTCTTCTATAGGATCCATCACTGCACATCCCAGTGTTTCTGCAGGTTTCCCAGCAGAGGGGAAAAATAGTGGAAGGTTGAAAATGGTGACTGAGGCTTGTTTAATTTACCTTGTTTGGTGGAGCAAGGGAGGTTAAGTCCTGGATAAAGGCAGGCATGGCATGGATGGGAATTCAAAATTCACAAAAACCAGACCATTTTATGGTCTATGGAGTATCTTAGAGGGGGGCAGGATATCAGCCCCCAAAATGTGTTGCCAGGGCCACAATCAGACACCCAACCTCCGGTCCAGTGCCCCTGATGACCCTTTCAGATGGACAATTAGCCAGCAGTGCCAGGCTTTGGCTCCTGGTGGGGTGAATAGAGAGAAACAGTCCTGAAATACGCGTCTGTTTTGGAGAGAATTCTGACATTTCTCTGCTGCTTGCAGGGCCTGGCAGCACTGAGGAGCAGCAGGCTGGGTTGCTGACTGTCCCTTAACGTTATCACAGTTGGTGTGTCAAATATGCTGCGGGACCACAGAGGGATTTGAGAAATTCCTGCAGGGTTTGATCAAGAAAGCCGTCTGCCAGGCTGGCCAGGTCTGTGTGTCCATCCAGGACACAGCAGGATGCTCTCTCTGGGACAGCTGTCCTGCAAAGGCTTCTGGAGTTTGTTGGAAAGTGAACCAGGACTGCTCAGCTCGGTGTGAAATCCCTGGCATTAAATGACATGGGCAGCGCAATCCCTGCTTCTGCAACAGATGGAGTGAATTCCAGGCCAGCCTCTGCTTTGCAAACACTCCCTGCAACAACCTCCTCATCATCAGCGCTGCTGCTGCCGCCACTGACTCACCACAGCATCCCAAACTCCAGGGCATGGCCAAGCACAGGCCACAGGGAATGTCCTTGTCCCCATCCCAACCGGCTCAGGCTGCGGCCCGAAGGTCAAAGAGCCAAGTCCTTCGGTGTGAGAGATAAAAGCAGCCCTGCTCCTGCCAAAATATGGTCTGGGCCATCCCTCCTGGGAAGGTGGTGGGGAAATGGTGGATTTGAAAGCTCCTGGTTGTTTACAGCTCTTGGCTGTGCCTGTGCTGGATGAATCCCTCAGAATTCTGGGGTCAGAGTGTCCTCCCTCCAGAGAAGCTGCAGGATTCCCCTGTAGATCCATCACCAGGAGCATACAAAGGCTTCCAGCCCTCTCATTCCACCTCTACCTTCCCCACAGTGTGAGGAATCCCTGAGCCATGACACGGCCAACCCTGGGGACCCCCATCACTGAAAGTTGTCATTGTCACCTGAAGGCTCCTTCCTCCACCTCTTTGTCCCAGGATCTGAGCTCCTCCTCCTTTCTGAAGAGTTTTCTACAGGTGTAAGACACAACCCCTGACAACTTCATCACTGGACCTTTATGATGATGACAAAAAGCAGTCAGGGACACAAACAGTTTGGCTACAGGAGCAAGGTTTCACCCTGAAACAGTGCCAGAGTGAGGACAGTGCTCACCCCACATCCCACAGGGCAGCCAAAGAGCTGAGATTGAAGGAGGCTCTGGGTTGGGCACCAGAGCTCCCCAAAACAAAATGTTGGGTTTTAATCTTCATTCTGTGGTATAATCTGACATCTGCTGCTGAAAACATCTTCCCATGCATACCACCATTTGTGCTAATGGGTTAGCACTGGTGAATTTATGGATACAGGTAAGTGGAAAGAGTGTTTTGCACCACTGTAACATTTTTTAACCTATTCTCATCTTTTCTGTCCATATATTAACTCCCATAATTATTAAAGAAAGTTCAAAGAAAAAATAAAAGTAATTTTCCAAGCTTGCAGGTGGCCAATTCAGCATTCCAAGGCCTTTCTCTTAATTTGACCCAAATCTAGAGCTTTCCCTGTCTGGCTCTGACCACCTAGCTGTACAGAAAAGGCTCTAAAAATGCAGTTTCAGACCAGAGGAAACCCTGTGCTTAGACTTTCTCTTGCAGGATATGTTCATTTTCCCCCCCAAATAAAATGGAACAGCAGAAGAAATTGAATTATCAATTTCAGCCTCAAAATAACTCTTGTAACAACTTGCTGCTGAACCAGGTGTCTGAACACTCACGCCAACATCCCAACATGTGCCCGCACACAGAACCCAACTCCCAGCCCCTCCAGGTCTCCTTCTGTGCCAGTTTTGTGATCAAACCCACTTCAGGAATCATCAGTTTCATCTTCCCTCACCTACATCAACGTTTTTCCCTGTGCCCATGGTCATTACAGGCTTTTGTACCTTTTTGCTCCCTCTAGTTCCCTCTTCAAAGCCAATCCTTTCATTCCCACTCCATTGTCGTGGAAGGACTCGGGACTTTTGACAAAGAAAAATGACAAATTTTATTACAATTCATCTCATCCCCCTCCTTTCCCCTCCCTATCCACTGGCCCAGAATCTGGCAGGAGCTGTGATGCTGCAGGTCAGCTCTGGAGGCTGCCTGCCCTCCAGTTTACCTGAACATTGCATGGAATTAATGGATATCACAGGAAGAACAAAGTGCATCCCTACATCAAGGGAACGCCGTAAAAATCACACATCCAGTTCTCAGAAAAAATCTCCTTTTCTTTTTTTTTTTTTTTTTTTGTGGGAAGATCAGTAGAGCTTACAAATCATCCATCTCTCCATATAGATATATTTGGAAACTACTATTCACCCCAAAATAAATCTCTTTGCTGAGCATAAAACCACCTGAGGACACACAGTAGTTTGCAACAATCTTATAAATATCAGGTGTCTTTGACTCATTATTATTATTCATCTCCTGGTGCCATAAAAGCACATCATAAAAATAATCATAAAAAAAAAGGGATCTTGGAGGGGACATTATTTGGAAGAACAGGGATCATTTAAAAGTGTGACCTGTCAACCCAAGGGTGCAGCCAATGGAAACTGGGTCAAAAATACAGAGCAAAAGTGTTCAGTGGGCACAGGAATTAATGCCAAAAACTGGGAGAGTGTTGAAGCTGTACAAGGGCAGAAGTTAGGAGAAAAAAATGATAGTAAACAAATTTTCTCTTGTTATGTCTGCCAGCCCTCAGAATAAATCTATGAATTGGAATCAAACTGAAATTTGTATATTTCTGGAGATTTTCCCCCTCCCCTTACCAAAAGGACATTAACAAAAGACAATGAGAATGGTTCAAGTGGTCTGTAAAGGAGAAAATAATTTCATTTTAGTCTCCTGCAAGGGAGGGGAAGAATTAACTGCTATATAAATACAGGAGAAAGTCAACATGTCTTTAAACAATAGTTTTCAGGACAAAACATGCATCCAAGATGCAAAAAAAAAAAAGTGTTTAGAGGGTGGTTTTTCTCCAAAGTGGTTGAACTCCACAAAAACATAGACCATTCCTTTCCAAGAAAACTGACTCCTTCAATTAGCCCAGCTTTGTTTTGTCCAGGGATTTCTCTTTCCAGAGCACAATGAGGATCTCCAAGGGAGAGCAGAACACTGAAATTTTTGAGTTTCTGCAGAGGGGAAAATCTCTTTGCAGCCAAAGACCGGAGCTGATGGTTTTTGTGCTGGAAGCAGAGCCTTGCAAAGCCAGGCAAGGTTTCCGCTCTGGTTTTCCCAAAGTCAGCTCTTTTCCATACCCAGCAGTCCCACAGGACACGAGCAGCAGCAGCAAAGCCAAGCTGAGCCCACACAGGTCTGAAATCCATTTAATTAGTCCACCTTTCCAGCCTGCCAATGGTGAATCCAAGCTGAATCCCAACTGGATTTTCCAGCAGCTTGGCTGTGAGAGGAGACTGCTCCCTGCTCCTTCTGTCCTTGAAGAGGAGAAAGCCTGGACAGACACTTAAAGAGTGACAAACTGTGTCTGGACAGATTTGTCCTGCTTACCTAAGTCGAGTCCAGACAGAGGACAAATTAAATCACATTTATCTGCTCCTGCTGCTTGTCAGACCATCATTCCCACTCTGCTTAGCTGGAGAGTGTCACCCTGTCCTCTACAGAACCACTCCAAATGAAGAGTCATGGCTAGAATGAACCCTGTCAGGATGAGGAGAAATGTGAAAATAATAAGTCTTAGAATTATGGGGCTTGCCTGGAAAAAGTTGGAACATCAACAGCTCCAAGAACTCATCCAGCTGCCCTTGTTCCAGAAATAGTTTTGCAATGACTTTTTTTTTGCCTTGGAGCTGGACACTCAGCACCAGTGCCCACCTGGACTTCTCCGTCCCACAATCAGGTACAGCACAAACACATCCCACACGCTCACAGGTACAGGCAGACAGACGTGGGGATAAAATTGAATGTGTGAAATGCCCGTGGCTATGTGTAAACAAGCTGTCCATGCTCCCTCCCTGCAGAGCACAGAGACAGAGGAAGGATGGGGGGAAGGATCCTGGGAAGGATCTGGGGAAGGATTAGTGGAATCCTGGTACAGACATTTAAGGAAAGGAGAGAGGTCACAACATAAAAATAACTCTGTCTCTCCACTGACTGCCAATGGAGTGTCAGGTAACAAATCAGATAAAAATCAAAGTCACAGAATCATCCCAGAATGGTCTGAGTTGGGAAGGACCTTAAAGCCCACCCAGTTCCACCCCCTGCCATGGACAGGGACACCTTCCACTATCCCAGGCTGCTCCAAGCCCTGTCCAACCTGGCCTTGGACACTTCCAGGGATCCAGGGACAGGCACAGCTTCTCTGGGCAACAAGAGATGTTTCCATGGTAGACAAAAGTTAATTGAGTTTTCCTTGATGTGTCTCATTTTCCTGGGAGCTCTTCCCATTCCAGCACAGGACACCAGAAATATACCAAAGCCTGAGGTTTGCTGCCAAAATTCCAGATGGATTTGAAGGACCGTGACTGGTTTAGGTCTATTTCTATTCTACCTATAGAGCCTGAGGATCCAGTTAAAGAGTCAAAGCCATTAAATTTACAGGCATTTTAATTCTAAGCAATTATATAAACCCTATCTGCTTGTAGAGAAAGCCTCCCTGTGTCAGAGCTAATATTAATTTTAAATCTCCAACCTTTTCAAATTAATGTGAAACTGTAAGTTTCCACATTCTTTGATTAAACATTCTGCTGTGTAATGACTACTTTATTATTTCCCCCCTCCAAATTACTGATTGTTGTCTTACATTACAGCCTCATCGGTACTTATTAAATTAACAAGACTTTGAAACACTTAATGAATCAAAACCCATCAAGTGTTTCCAAAGTTAATAACTAATCTAAAGATTCTTTTTTTTTTTCCCTTCACTCTATATCTGCATGTGAATTTATACATTCCCCACACAATCGCTGAAGTTCAGATGGTCCTAATCTCATGAAAGATTTATTACCCCATAGCTCAGTGATTTATTCAACGTTTGCTGGAGCAACACGTAGCATGTGTGAGGAAGGGAGGGAGGAGGGTCTCTATTTATTATTTCATTTCCAAGGCTTATTCCAAGTGCTTGGGACCCCTCCATGTGTGTGTGTGTGTGTGTGTGTATCTGCAGAATGGAGCTGAATAATGAATAACAAATTTGTGGTTGTTAAATTGGAAGTGGAAGCTTGGGGTGCACAAAGGATGGATGAAATCCAGGGAAGAGTGACTGTATAGTGACAGGGACAGAATAATGGAGAAATTGGTCTTCTGTGTTCATAAAACATCAAACATAAAACTGAAAGGAAAAGTTTTTTCAGGATCGTGAAAAAGCAAACAAGCTTTCCCATTAGATGGTAAGAGGAAAATTAATGATATAAGAGATATGTGCTTGGTACATTTGTGGGAAGCATGAAACCCAGCAAGAACCAGTAGGACAGCATCCTTATCCCCAGGCTGTTCAGCCTGGAGAGGAGAAGGCTCCAGGGAGAGCTTCCAGCACATTCCAGGGCCTGGAGGGGCTCCAGGAGAGCTGGAGAGGGACTGGGGACAAGGCCTGGAGGGACAGGACACAGGGAATGGCTCCCACTGCCAGAGGGCAGGGATGGATGGGATCTGGGGAAGGAATTCCTGGCTGGGCTGGAATTCCCAGAGCAGCTGTGGCTGCCCCTGGATCCCTGGAATGTCCAAGGCCAGGCTGGACAGGGCTTGGAGCAGCCTGGGACAGTTGAAGTTGCCCCTGCCCATGGTAGGAGATGGAATGAGATGAGATTTAAGGTCCCTTTGAACTCAAACCATTCTGTGATTCTGTGAGATCTTTTGAGAGCAATCCCTGGAGCAGAACCCGTTCCTGGGGAATAGCTTGGTGAGGAGAAAGCAGAGCTTTCCCAGTAATCCAATGACTCCAATTATTCCCAATAATTCAGTAACTCCAGCAGGGATGTGTCCCGGTGAGCAGAGCACAGGGAAATGCCCCTCCTGCTCACCTGCACCCACAGAGAGGGGCTGGCCCTTAAGTGGGCTGAGAATGGAAATTATCAAGGTGTGGAAGGGAGGAGGAAAGGCAGGAAAGGGAAGGGAGCAGCAGGATGACCACAGCAGCACATTCCATGCTCCAGCACCAGAGCAGGCCCAGGTGCTCAGCTGCCCATATGGAGCCTCCTGCAACTCCAACAGGATTTATGCTCCGTCCATATAAATTGCGTCTCTCTGCCAACAGTGTGATAAATGTACCCTACAAAGCTCCCTCAGGCCCCACTACCCTTTTCCCCCTGCCCTGCACCATCTCTGTTCTCAGCTACCTTGGGGCAGCTGGATTTGTGATTATCCACTCCAACACCCCATTAATCTCAGGCTCCCTTTTACACGTGTAGGAAGAGAAATCTTTGTGTAATGACACCGCTGTAAAACAGGGAGCCTGAAGTGTAGCCCTGAAAAAACTCACGAGCAGCTACAGGGGCTGTGAGGAGAGACCAACAGACCAGGCTGAGAGAAGAAATCCAGCCCAAACATATGGGGCTGGGTGACAAAACCCATCAGGCGGATACGGGAGAGGGGAAATTCATCCGCAATTTGTGCTGCAGCAGCTGAGACCCGAGAGTGGCCTTTTAACTGGATTTTACACCAATTCTCTCTGATGCATTGTGAGGAGAGAGGCAGGCGCAGAAGGGCCATGGTTCAGCCCTGGAGGCAATTGTGGAGGAAAATGCAATTACATCTGGCTGCTGAACTTGCCCTTGCCTTCCCCTGACTGTGTGAGCTGTGCTCTCGCCTGGGAAAACGTATATGCAAAAGGAAAGGATTGGAATAGATGGCCCTGCCATTCCTATCAGTGACCCCGTGCCCAGGCTCCCTATTCCCTGAAAAAAAAATTTCATGCCATACCAACCACAAAATAATTGCAATCAGGGCAGGTGGAGCTAGGCCCAACCTTCACTGCCCACCACTCCTCACAGAAGACTCTTGTCCCACGCTCTGGAGACATTTTAGAGCAGTTTCTGCACAGATTGCACTGGAGTTCCACCCTTCCCTTCCTCACTTCTCCTCCTGCATGCTCGAGGTGTGGGAGGATGAGCATCCCATGGCCAGGCGTCACAAGAGCCACCACTGATGGAGGACAAGGCAGAGGGAAGATGAGTTCTCTCTGAGAATCCACCCAGCCAGGCTTCCTCCCATAGGACTTAGAGTTTATCTCAGAAGGTAACTGCAACTAAACTCACCCCCAGGATCTCAACCACATCTGCAGCACACACTGCCCTGGTTTGGGCATGAATATTCCCACTGCTTCTTTTCCGTGTTCCTCACAGCAGTGATGGTGTTACTTCCCTCCTAGTGGGGGTGAGTTAATTAATTAATGCATGTGACATGAATTACCACTATCACCTTCCCTGCTCCGCTTATCCCTCTTGACCCAGAGCATTCATTTGTCCTGAAGCACCAAGATCTGGATTGAAGCAGGGACAAACTGGAACTGAGATCCATCTCAATAATTTAGCTCTGTTTCCTTACAGATTCCCAAATAAGAGCGAAGCTCTCGCATGCCTGGTGCTCAGTATTTTCATCAGACCATGACATGTGGTGATTTTCTCAAGGTCAGAGATGAAGTGACTCGTCTGCCTTTCTGGCACAGTGTCCTCCCACTGCTGGTGAGATGTGAAACCAGATGTCCTCACCTCCAGGCTGGTGTCTCACCCCAGAGATTTAAACCCCTTCAAACCCAGAGCTGTCTTACTGAGGGTTGAGCAGGAATTTGGATGTGCAGCTCGCCAAGGAGGCAATTTTGAGCCAGAGACCACACAGAGCCCTCCAAAATACCCCAACCTGCCAGCAGTGTCAAGTAGTCCATAAATTATCCTTGAAGCCTTCTGGTTTTAATCAGTCCGAGTCCCTGATTACTCTTGGAACGTGACTCCAGGCCCCTGCATGGAGTATTTATCTTGCATTAATTAGATTAGAAAAGCAGGGGTATTCAATACACCAACTAATCAAGTGAAGGGATCAATACAGCACATGGCAGAGCCTTCCAATGTCCTCACTCTGTTAGATGACAATGAATCTGTTCCAGAAGGTGCTCAAAATAACACTTGGTGTCTTAACAGAGGGGAAATCTGAACTTTCATCTGTCTCCCCATTTGAGACGAAGGAGATAGTGCTGGGGTATAAATAACCATTCCTGCAAGGCAGAACTGGTGGGGCTGAGCATTAAAACACAACTCCAGGTCCTTGGCCAATGTGGAAGGGTAGCCAGGGCTTCAGGAGCATTAATTACAGCCAACCAAGGTGCCAGGCAACCCTGAGGCAGCAGCTCCAGGTCTTGCTGTCAGGAGGATTTTCTCATGAATTTTGGAGCTCTGTGGTTTAGCCATTGGGCCATGACAGTACTGGGTTATTTGATGAGTAGTACAAAAATAAATTAAGGCAAAAAAAAATAAAAAGACTTAGCAGCAGCCATCAGCAGATGATGGAAGTGCAGCCTGCTCTGTTCCAGGCAATGATGACTTACCCATGGGGGAATGGGCTTACTGAGCATTTCGGGGCACTGT
The DNA here is from genome assembly GCF_030490865.1 of Poecile atricapillus. NCBI lineage: Eukaryota > Metazoa > Chordata > Aves > Passeriformes > Paridae > Poecile > Poecile atricapillus. The sequence goes on along the minus strand of NC_081289.1, from coordinate 2,646,505 downwards.
TTATTATGTTACAGCGCTGAAGGGTAGCGGGGAGTCCTGCCTGAAAGACAGAAACACAAAGAAAGGTGACCCCGAGTTCACATCAGCAGCGAACTGGGGCTGAGAGCCTGTCTGGTGAAGCCCTGTGGGCTCCTCAGGACTTATAAGAACAGTCTGCAGAGCTGTTTCCAACCACAAGCCAGCCCCTGACAAGGATGAGTAGAGAGGAGCCCCTGAGCTGCAAGCACAGATTTAATGTGAAAGACTGTCCAAGCATCCTTTTAACCTCCTGCTTTCCTCTCCCCTCACTCCACAGCTTTCATCACTGCTGGAAAATAAGTTATTAGAAGAAAATAAGTTGTTGCTAAATCAGTAGCTGCTCTCTGATATTCCATATGCTATTAAATTGTCATGTTGGGTAGAGGGATGCTGGTTCCTTGTTTGTAACAGTAATAAGGTGAGGATGGAGAGTTCTCACTCGATTCTGTCTTGTGTTTCTGCCCATTTTTTCCAACCCTTATGATTTGTCCAGAATGACTTCCTAAACCAGACCACCCACTTCCAAGGAATCATGGAATGGTTTGGGTTGGAAGGGACCTTCAAGATCATCTCTTTCCAGCCCCCCTGCCATGGACAGGGACACCTTCCACTAAAGTGTGGAAATAATGCCTCTAATCCATTTCAGAGATTATCCTTCACAGAGAAATTCATGTGAGGCTGAAGACTCTGCCACCTGCCTCAAAAAAGATGGGGAAATTGTTCCCATCACTCACTGTCTGGAGAGAAGTGGGATTTCTGCATAAGTAGCATCTTTGTAAAATAATTAATTTTGTTCCTCCTCTTCTGAGCATTTGCTTCACGCGAATCCTGACCGGAGGGGCTGCATTAGGGGGAGCCTGGCAGTCATCTCCTCCATCCCCCTGGCTGGAGCTCCCTGCCAGCCCCTCAGAGCTGGATGTGTTCCCTCCTCCCTCTCCTCTGTCACACGCAGAAGTTGTGCAGCGTCTCTGCAGATCGAGCTCCCACTCCAGTTAATTTTCTCTCTCCCTGTGCAGCCCGCAGCAGTTGGAGCCTGCACTGAGATGTAATGATCTCCTGTTTTTGTTCTTGTGAGTCAGACTCTGCTCAGTACAAACCTCTGAGCTAATCCCAGCGTGAACAGCTGTTTCTGGCAAAATGAGGGACAACAGGCAGACAAAGCTGCTCTGGCTGTTTGTTTCCTTCTTCTTTGGGAACTAAATCTTCCCAGTTAAAGTTCTTGAGGATGTCCATTAAGTTTATTAAGCTTGCAGGAGGTCTCAGCTACAGCTCACTGTTTTGTGCTGGGCTGTTTAGAGCAACGCTGCAAACATTTAACAACCTGGTGGGAGGGGAGAGAGAAACTCGATTGCAGTTGAAGAGTGAGGGTTGTGTTTTGTTTTTTTTTTTCCCCAGGAATTATCATTAAAAAGGAAATGCTCTGCAACTGGAACATGGTGAATGTCAGAGAAGAGGTTTCAGTAGTCACAGTCACTGCAGGCTCTGCTTCCACTGGTTTCCATGAGACATCTTGTCAGAAGAGGCTGAATTAACAAGATTTGGTGTGCCCAGGGATTTATAGGCATTGAGAATGAAGGAGCTCCTTTACAAACTCCATTTCCCTTTACTGACTGTGTGGATCACATGAGTACACAGGGCTAGGGATGAGATGGAAATCCCCAGATCTGATCTTTGTTACAGTTTTCCATAATGAAAAACTTATCCTTCTCAGCCTCCAGCCTGGGGAGGAGGTGGAGAAGAGGTGGTGTTGTGCCCCAAATTCCATGGCAAGTAGAAGCCTAAGACAGAAATTTCCAATGCCTTGGTCTTCTCTGCTCTCTGCTTTCCCTCTCAAATCCCCCAAAAAGCAGGAAAAAACTGCTTGTTGTCTCACAGATGTTGAGAGAAAAGGGATGATGAGGGACGTGCACATGCCAGGGTCACCACATGGTGTATCCTTCTAACTCACTCCGTTCTTACTTCATCTTTCCTTCCTGGGAGCAGCTGATTTATCTTTATTATCCTCCTCTGTTGTCACTGTCATTAAATTTTGTTGAGCCAAGAGACTCCGCTGTGTGCTTTAGTAATTCGATCAGAAGGGAGGGGAAGCAGAGCTGAGGTAATAGGCAGCGTGGAAGAGGTCAGGAGAAGCAGCCAGTGGCACATTAAGGGAAACACAGATCCGGGTTTGCTTGGAAATGGTGATCCTGGAGCGTGCCTGAGCAACGGGCAGCAGCAATCGGGAGCAGCAGCGACCCTGTGCCCCTCTGCTTTGGCTGTCTCATCTCCCTAAGACCTCATCTTGCAGGGATGTCACATCCCAGCTTTCAGTCTGTCTTTACCAATGCAAACCAGCCCCTGGAATCAACAAGGGAAGAGCTCAGGCGCTGCTTTTCCCAGCTCCCTGTTTGCCACTCGCCTCCGTGTGAATCTGTGGGTTGTTTCATTTTAAGCATCAGCCATTAAACGAGCCCAGTGGCAAAGCAGTCGTTTATCCCTGGTATTTTATTTCTGTGGCAAGGTTTTCCTGCTGAGAGGAGAATCCCACGGCACTGTGCCCTCGGATTGGGCCTGGCTGGGACGGAGTTAATTTTCCCAGATCCCTCACAGCTTTGGGGACTGGCAGATGGGAAGGTGTTGGTAACACTCCAGTGTTTTGGCCACAATATCAAGGCTGTCTCTCCAACATTTCCCCCTCACCAGCAGCCTGGGGGTGGGAAAGATCCTGGGAGGGGACACAGCCAGGACAGCTGTCCCAAACTGACCAGAGGGACATTCCAGACCATATGGTGTCTGCTCAGCAATGAAAGCTAAGAAAAAGGAGGAAGAGGAGTTGGATTTGTCAGTAAAATACTTGTCTTACAAACTGCCATGTGTACTGAAGTCCTACTTCCTGGGAAGTGTCTGGACATCACCTGCTGATGGAAAGGAGAGAGTAAATCTTTTGTTTTCCTTTGCTTCCGTGCACAATTCTCATTTCTGCTTTGTTCAACTGATTCACAAGTTTTATTATGCTGATTCACAAGTTTTTTACATCTCATTTTCTGTCCTGCTGAGGAGGGGAGGGATGGACTGGTTGGGTGGTGGGCACCTGGTGTCCAGCCAAGGCCAGCCCACCCAAACCCTGCTGTGTGGGTGGACATGTGGAGTGAAAGGCGTTCTGGTCCACAGCTAAATGGATGAGAGCAGCAGAAAATTCAGGGAGAAAGGAGTTTCAAGGCCCTGGAAATTGAATTGATTTGTCTCCTGGAGATCAGAGTAACAAAGAGAGAAGAGAGAAATGATTGCCCTTGGAGGTCAGTGGCAAAGGCCTGTTTCTGGCAGGCCAGGCCCAGCACTCTGGCCTGGTGGAGATGTCCCATGGCAGGGCTTGGACTGGATGAGTTTTAAAGTCCTTCCAACCCAAGCCATCCTATGATCCTGTGACTCTCAGCCCCTCGCCTACAACAAGCTGGGAAGAAAACCCTGAACATCACTTTTTTGGTGCTCCTAAGGCAGACCCTCAAAAAACCCCACACAGATTAGGGTTTTTTTGTCCTTTTCTTCTGGGTTTATCTTCCCTGGTGTCTCATTACACTGGGCAATGTTATGGAGGTCAGTGTCTTGTGGTCAGGCACTTCTGTACATGCAGCATCCCCACCTCAGCTACTCACCTGAATGAGCATGATAAGAAAACTGCAATTTGCTTATTATACAGCCACATAAAATCATATTATTATGGTCCACTGCCCCACAGACCCCACTCGTGTTTACCCATATGTGCACATACAAAGATGACACAGTTCATCTGGTATATTTTAAATGGCTGTTTGGAATGGGAAAAAAAGCTCACCAGGACCCCCAGTGACCACCACAGACCAGTCCTGCTCTGCAGAGAGGTGTCAAGAATCCATCATTTGTGTTGGATTATGAAGGGAGCCTGCACATCCAAAACAGAGGGTTGGATCTTTTTTGACAGATACTCAACTGGATGATCTTTAAGTTCCCTTCCAACCCAAACCATTCTATGATTCATGTAGAGATAGAGAGAAACTACATCTCTTTGTGCCTGTTTCTTGCCTTCAATGCACATGCTCTCCCACAAATGCAAACACACACACAAAACTTCATGGACTCCCTGAAAAAAAAATATAAAAATTGATATAATGAGAATATGGACAAGATATCCCAGATCTCACGTGCACTCTGGGCTATCTAAAATCTAGCATAATAAACTGCAGTTTCATCAAAATAAATTGTTTATTAGTTTTTGAGGTTCTTGGAGGTTTTCTTTTTTTTTTTTTTCTTGAAGCTCATAAAGGCAACAATGAAAAATTACTCCAGAATTTATTCATTCTTCATGCTGGGAGAAACATTGTGTGTCTCTGTACATATGCAGATATAAAGCAGACCACGCTGTGATCTTATGTTGTTACGAGCAGACTGCAAGTTCCTGCACGCCACAGAAAGAAGCAAAATGCCACAAAAATTAAAGGAGCAGTGCAGAATTGTGCAATTTTTGTGGGCACATAGACTGCAAGAGGTGCAGTTTGCTTTGGATACTGGAAATGGTTGTTCACTTTCAGCTCATCTAGGCTGGAGCTGATCTTTGCCAGATGATGTCCTGTGCTAGACCTGGGACTGCCCCAGAGTGTTACAAAATGCACATTTGCTGTGATGAGGATATGCTGTGATAAGGGCTGCCCTAAAAGGTCTCTGTGCACAAAACTCCAGTGAAGACCTCAACATCCTCCCAGTTTTTCACTGCAATTTCCTCTCTGGCCACAGTCCTAACCCTGAACTCTGTGGTTCCAGGTTGGTTGGTAGCAACACCACACTGGATGTGCCAAAATCTCCTCAGTTTTGAAGTTATTTTTCAATTTTACTGCTCTCCTGCAGGTCTGTTAATCCATTCACAGGACATGCCCAGCTTTCCTACTGCACCTCTTCCAAAACTTGTCAGCATCTTTGAGGTTCCAGTTATGATCATAAATGGAGATAATTTACATTTTCTTTTCCTTCAGTGTGGTTCAAACTTTAAGTCCATCTTTAGCTGTTTCTAGACCCTTAGCACTTGATCTGGGCTTTTTTTAACTTTATCTTCCTGTTTAGCCTGAAAGTGCTAAAATATGCATGGATGTGGCTTTTAAGGACATGGTTTGGAGCTGGGTCAGTGCTTGGACTTGATGATCTCAGAGGGCTTTTCCAACCCTAATGATTCTGGGATTTTGAAGAACAGCTTTTTGCACTGAAGCACAACTACAATGTTTAACAGAATATCCTCCAACATCTAAGGATCAGCAGCTGAATCAGTGCAGTGCCCAGAAGGTTAGAGGAGAATGGAAATAACCCAGGAGATGAACAAAACTTTAGGAGGAATGTCCTGATCCTTACAGCAATTTGTCCACAAGGAGCTTCCACACCTCAGCTCTCCCAGGGAGCCATTCCCACAAATTCCATTTCCCTCTGTGCTTGATGCACTTTGAGAAACAGCCCCACAAATGTCCTTGCAGGGCTTTGCCATGGATCACTGATTTTCCTAATTTCTCTGGAGTTCTTTGTCAGCATTTTTGCCTCTGGGATCCCTGGACACATTTCCTACAGCAGTGATGTGGGTTTGGGTCTTTAAAGGCTTGGAATTGAGGGCTAAAAGACTTTAATTACTGAGGATTAGCTGCAGTCATCCTGACACCCCTTGATGTCTGAGCCATGCTGCTAATTCCAGGTGGGTCATCTCCTGGTGTGGGATCTGTGTCCCTGGACTGTGATCTCTGCTTTACAGAGTGCCTGGGAGCCAGAATAGAAGAAGGTGACAAGAAAATCTTGATAGCTCTAAAGTAAAGCAAAGCTTGAGTTTGCCAGAATGTTCAATCCAAGCACTCAGACTTAAGGCTGAAGAAATATAATTATGTGACTTCTCAGAATCCATTTCTGGCCATTCTTTGGGTAGCAGACCCCAAAATCATCACTGCTCAGGCCGCCTCAGAAGAACAGAGCAATGACCTGGGCAAGCTGGGGACAGAGAGAAATGAAAGGGGAGATGCTGCACCCTCCCAAGGGGATGGGAATTAATTCCCTGGAGGGGAAGGTACTCATTGCCCAGCAGAGACAAAGCCATGTGCTGACACTGGCAGAATCATTGGAATAATTGTCAACAACCTGGTCTCTGCTTTGGGTGTGAGCCTTGGACAAAAATCTGAGCTGCTCCTTGATGGCAGGGCCAGAGTCTCCAACATCTCTGCAAGGATCACAGGAATCCTTACATTCCCTGTGAGAAAAAACATGGACATTGGAGATAAGCCAAGATCCCCTAGCTGTGGTAGAGAGGAGACTTGAAGTAAAAATCATTTTTGACAGACACTGCAAATAACTCCCTAAAATGAGCTGCTTTGGCTCCCTTTGCAAGCACTGCTGTGAAGCAGCTACTGCTGGGGGTACCTCTTGTTATCCTAAAGTTGAACCTGCAGGAAATCAAGTGTATTTCACCCTGAAAGGGCCAATTTCCCTCTCCCACTGCCAGCAGATGTCTGGATGCTTTCTCTGGATGCTTTATCTGCTTCACCTGCTCAGAAGGCAGGATGCCCCCAGATTTCCCCCCTCTTGGATGGTTTGGATGGTGCCAGCTTCAGGCAGAGGTTGAAAATGCTGCCTGCAGCCCTTTTTGGCAGGGAATTCACAGCTGCAGCTCTGCTGTGCTCCCCTCTCATTGATAAAAGGTGTCCCTTCTCACAGGGCTCACAGAGATAAGTGCTTGAGGGATGCCCTTGGTGCGTTTGCAGCTTTGCCCCAGTAGTTTTATGGTTATTGGCTGCAGCTCCAGCTTTCTCAAAGGAAGCCAGAATTAAAATAGCTTTCTATATTCCTTGAGTACCTTCCATCATCCTTTGGCAGCAGCCATCCCTTCACATCCTCCTCTCAATGATGTTACTGGCACCAAGCACGGGGCCCCACCATTCCCAGCTCTCTGATGCACTTAATTAAAGCAGAATCACTCAATAATTCTGTTGTGCTTTCCTGGGCATCTGCTTGTTCACCTCTCGTGTGCACAGGCAATTAATTTTTAGCTTTTCCTGTACAAAGGGATTGAAACAAGAATATTAATTCCAGCCCAGCAGGAGGGAAGGAGGACATTTTGCTGGGGGGTGAGTCCACCTGCAGGGCTCTGCCCCTGGACTGGGAGTGCAAAGATGCCCAAAGGCTTCCCAGAGTGCTGGAAGTTGGAAGCGAGGGAAGGTTTGGGAGATGAAACAGTTCTCCTCTCCTGCCCAATTCCATTAATTCTGAGGATAAATTAATAAGCATCTTGCTGCGTGGAAACCTCATCAAAATCAGTGGCCATGGGTTTTACATAAGAATAAATGCCAGACCCTGCTGCAAGGAGCTTTTTGTGGCCTTTAGTGATTTCTGGGGGATCACACAAAGACCACTTAGAAATCACAACCCCTAAACTCCTGATTTGTGGTATTTTCATGAGTTCATCCCCTCTCTTTCAAGCTGAAATAAAAACAAATAAATAAATAAATAAAGATAGGCAGAACAGAATCATCATTTCCCCCTGGCATTTATTGAAATGTCGTTTGAATGAGAGCAAACAATGCTTTCTGCTCCTTTGGGTAACTGATATAGACAAAAGTCTGTAAGAACAAGAAAACTGCAGCTCTGATCTACTTAATGGATACTAGAGGCACAAAACGCTTTCAAATGCACACAATTATTTTTTCCTCAGCTAATTGAGGGGGTGAAAGCTTCTTTCTAGGAAATATGGTAATATTTATTGATCAGAAAAAATAAGCTTCTGTACCAAACCCTGAGCACGATGCAAGGTTAAGGGACTTTAATTAATGAAAAAGCTTTTTTATGAAATGATGCCACCACTCAAGGAGAGTGAACATTGTGACCTCCAGTTAAGTGGAGACACCTTTTAAATATGACACTGCTCATACGAGCATCACTCATTCCCTCTCTTGGCCAGATAAATATTGATCAGACCTCCTGCCAGCCCAGGCTGCCCTGCTGAGGTGACCACCCCAAAAATGTCAATCCCAGATAGGGATATCTTCCAGACATGCCACAGATCTGTCAAGGCATAAATAAAATCTGCATTGGAGAGTCAAACTGGGGCTGTCCCTGGATCCCTGGAAGTGTCCAAGGCCAGGCTGGACAGGGCTTGAAGCACCCTGGAATAGTGGGAGATGTCCCTGCCCAAGGCAAGGGGTGGGATGAGATAATCCCTAAATCCCTTCCAACAGAAAACATTCTGGGATTCTGTGACTAAATTTAAAACAGCAAAGAAGATGCACCCACAAATCCCGTGCCCTCTGCTCCTGAAAACTGTTCCTCTGCATTTATTTTAGGTCCAGACTCCCACAGTTACCAGACGCCCAAGCTGCCATTGAAATTAAAGTCTCCCATCTCCCCTTGTGCACCTGCATTTATTTACTAGCTGCTACAAGCACAAACAGAAATATAAATTAGCTCCTTTTTTTCACTCATTTTGAAATGTGCCCAGCTCGCCTTACAAATAGAAATATAATGAATTTCAACTTCAATCAGAAACAAGTTCTTTAATTGTTCAGTATATTAGAGCCACACTGTTTACAGGATTATTCTTTCTTAGGAGGCACAGCCAACTTAGATTGAGTCCCTAATGGTTGGTAAATTGGCAGAATTCTAACCTGCAGCAGTGATTTTGCTACCTGCAAGGCAATATATTTACTTCTACCCCACTGGGATCCTTCTGCAGCTCAGACTTGTAGGGGACAGGTGTTAAATTGCCCAAGGAGGCAGAATGACCATGTCCAAGGGCAGAATGGAGCCTTTGCTGCAGAATTCAACTGAGGAGCTGCACTAAAGCAAGGAAACAGAGACACATTTGTTTTCTGTTACCAATATATGGCTAAAACCCTGCCTGAAATCTCACCTGGAACTTCTTTTCCCAGCAGGACAGATGAGACCCACTCGAGTCCATTCAGGATGGAGTGACAAGGTTATCCTGCACTGATCTCCAGCGGGAGGAGGAATGTTTGTCATGGAAAGCTGATGATGTGTTTGCATTTATTGCAACATTTCTGCTGTGTCCATGGTAAATTTTGGCTGTCCAAATTCCTTAGAGACTGAAGGAGAGCCAAATGGGGAAGGACTGCTGTGTGCTGGAACTGCTTACACCAGGCTCAGATGCCGAGTTTAGAGAGAGGCACCCAACAAAGAGCCTCATTAAGGCAGGGAGAAGTGGACAGCACAAAACAGCCCTCCAAAAGGAGCACTCCCTCCTCCTCCTCCCATGTTTTTATCTTGCTTCTGCCACTGAGCAGCTAGTTTGGGAGAGGCCAGCAGAGTCCAGAGGAAATTCAGAGAAAAGCAACATTATCCATTGAAACATCAGACAAATATCGACTTCTGCACTAAAGGCTTACTCAGACGCCCTCAGAGAGTCAATATTTGGTGGGGAGCATTAAAATTTCAGAGCTCCTTGGCCAAGGTGACTTTCTCCAAGAAGGAGTGATGCCTCTCACAGCAAACCTGCCCACCAAAGCCTTCCAGGTGTGGGCAGAGGTGATCCAGCCCCAGGTCTGCCCCTGACTGACAGCAAAGCAACATTCACATGGTTCTGACTCTGCTGGAGATGAAAATCCTCCTGCTTGGTGCTTAAGTAAGAAGTCCAAGGTCCCAATAAATCCATCAGAAAGGTGGAAAGGAAGGGCAAGTCTGGACACTTCATTAATAGACCTGATAGCTCAGACTCACTGAAAGGTAAATGTTTGGCATTTTAGCCCAAGAGCACTCGCTCTGTAAAGGCCAGGCTTGCTTCCAGCTGCAGGGAAAAGGGAGATTTCGTGCTCTGTGGGAATTGTCAGTCCCCAAAAGCTTTCAGAAGCTCATGACTGCATTTCCTGCACATTATACCCCATTATGCAGATGCTTTAAAGTAAATGTAAATCACATCAAGTCTAATTGTGAAGGGCTTTCGGCGGTGAGAAGCAAAGTGCTTGAGATGGCTCCTGACGCTCCACCGGCCTCGTGTCTTTGCCCTCTTCCCCTCTCCCTCCTCTCCCTGCCTCCACTCATCCACGTCCTGCTGTCCTGAGCTCTTGCAGACAAGGCCAGCAGGGCTCCTTGGGTTAATTAAATCAGCCTCGTTTGCTGTCTGGAGCTCGAGTGACAAATGTATTCCCAACCTTGCCCCGCTGGAGCGTGACGGTGGCTCAGGGCTCCCGGGGCCTGTGCTCGCATTGTCACCGAGGTGGAGCCACCACAGCCCAGCCATTTGGTTTTCCAGAAAGCTGCATCAGGGCAGCAGCACATTTTCACTCTGCTGGAAGGCTCCCCCTTGCCTGCTTCCCTTCCCAGGCTGGAATGAGATGTCAGGGGATGATTGGGAAGACTGAAAGGGACAGTTCCCCTCCTCCCCACTCAGGCAGTGAATGCCAGGCTAATTTTATTATCCCAGCCACTCCATTATCCCCAGAGCCCCTCGCAGGTCCCCGTTTGTGGATGCATTACAGGAATGGTGCTGTGCCCTGCCAGGACCAGGCTGCCTTCCAGCCCAGCCACGTTTCCCTGGCAGATAAGGTGATCCCGCTGGGTTTGGATTTGGAAATGTGTGAAAGGGCCAGGTAATGCCTCTGTGACACGGCTTTCCTCTTGCCCTCTGGCCTGGCGTGAGCATTAGAGCAGATCTCCACACCTGCAGTGGGTTCAGGTCCTCTGCTCTATTTTCAATGAACTCGTCCATCATCTTCCTCACCATCTCACCACAAACCTCTTGTGTGGTGGGGGAAAGAACCTTGTTCACCCCCACCCTGCTCCAAACCCCACACAAAGGTGATGGCAGTTTGTTAGGAAAACGCTGCAGCCTTTCATGAACTCTTTGAATAAATCACTAAAAATATATAAATATTATCCGTTTACATATCATAGAATGGTTTGGCTTGGAAGGAATCTTAAAGATTATCTCATTTCACCCCCTGCCATGGGCAAGGACAACTTCCACTGTCCCAGGCTGCTCCAAGCCCCATCCAACCTGGCCTTGGGCACTTCCAGGGATCCAGGGGCAGCCACAGCTGCTCTGGGCACCCTGTGCCAGGGCCTCCCCACCCTCCCAGCCAAGAATTTCCTCTTCATATCCAATCAAATCCTGCCCTCTGTCAGTTTGAAGCCATTCACCCTCTTCCTGTCACCACATCCTCTTTTAAATATATGTATTAAATGTATGCTGAATAATAAATAAGTAACTTCATCACTTCCCTGTTCCACGTGACTATTTTCATGGTCAACAGGAGAAAAAACACCTTCCCAGGCTAAGAGCAAATCACAGAGCCAGAAAAATCATTTTTGTTCCCCCCAAAAATGGACCACAAAATTCAGGATGGCTTTTGGCAAAATTAAAAAAAAAACCCACATTAATATCTTGGAAAGGCAGGATAGCAGAAAATAAATAACAAATTCAAGCAGAAGAATAGAATTGTCCCATTGAAATTCAAAGGGTATTTCCAAAGACCTGAGCCAGCTGAGCAAAAAAAAAAAATTATCTGCCCAGTAAAAATGTTTTTTCTCTTTTTCCAGGATCCTGGGGTTAAACTGTCGATGCTTAAACCTACAAACAGTACTTCTGCTTTAAGACCAAGTGATTCCAAAGTGCAGTTGTCAGGTGTGAATCCTCCTTCCTTCCAAACAACACATGAGGAAGCAAATGAAAGGCCACAAACTCAAAAATACCCATCAAACACAAATACTTTGGAATTTAGAAGATCTTTTTGCATCTCCCCCGTTACCAGTGCTCCTCTAAATAGAGAGAATAACATCCCAAAAGTATCAGAGAACTGAAGACTGGGGAAAGGAGTCCCTGCAAATTTTGGGCTGAGCAAACTTTGTGCCCCCCAAAAAAGTAGCAGGTGGATTGGTCGTCAGCTGAAAGAGAAAATCTGGATAAGAGGAAGGGGGGATGTTGAGCTGTGTGGGAGCAGGGAGAGGCTACGATGTTTGCCACAAGCACTTCTGCCTGTTTAGCTATGAAAATTAATGAAAATAAATCATCAGGAAGGCAATAAGTGGGTCTGCAGTGAAGGATCGCTGATCCACTGTTTATACATCTAATGTTTGTTTGGAGACTCCACAATCTCTGCAGGATGCTTCAGTGCATATGGTGATGTCACTGTATTGCCTTTTCCCTTTTTATTTATTGATCCAGGATATGAAAGTGTTCCCGAAGCCCAGAATTGGTTTCCAGAGGTTCCTGTTGATGGGAGGAAGGTGCACCTCAAGAAAACCAGTCCTTGAAGAAAAAACCCTTAGCAAATGGAGAGTTCTCATGCTGTAACAGCTGCAACGGGTTGTAACCTCTGAGGCTGTGCCCATGTCATGAGATAAAAGAGGCCAATGAGCCCCACATTTTATTTTCTCACCATCTTCCATGAAATATGGCTGATATATCCCGCTCCAGAGGCTGCTGCCAGTTTTCCCCAAACTTTTACCCACTCCTCTCTTCTGCTCCTGTTTATAAGAAGCTCTGCATCAAGATTTTAAATGTTTCATTAGCACCACAAGCAAAAAACCACTAAATGCTCGACAGCTCACAATGGCTTCTGTCCTGTGAAGTGTCACAGAATCATGGAATTGGAAGGGACCTTAAAGCCCATCCAGTTCCACCCCTTGCCTAGGCCAGGGACACTTTCCACTGTCCCAGGGTGCTCCAAGCCCTGTCCAGCCTGGCCTTGGACACTCCCAGGGATCCAGGGACAGCCACAGCTGCTCTGGGCACCCTGTGCCAGGGCCTCACCTCCCTCAGAAGGAACAATTTCTGTCTATTAATATCTTTCTATCTAATCAAAATCTCTCCTCTTTTAGCTTAAAATCATCCCCCCCTTGTCCTGTTCACTACCTGTCCATGTAAATAATCATTTTTCCTCTTTTTTTAAGTACTGGAAGGCCACGATGAGTATCAGAGACTCAGAACCCTCCTACACAAATCACACAGCCCTGTACCAGTCTGCACAGCTGTGCCTGCACTGAGAAGTTTCATGTGCCTGCCTCACACTCTGGTCCCGAGGCCAGTGAGCACAGAACATCAGAATTACACCTCATTTGGGTCCCTTAGCCTGCAAATGGAGCAGCTGCAGCCAAAATGAAAGCCTCTCAGAAACCATCACTGGCCATGATCATTCCTGACCCACATCCAGGACTGTACCCATACACAGGATACCTTGCTCCAAGGTGTGCACACACGTGGTCCTGAGGCCCTGCCACGGACCAGGAAAGCAAAATGCCCACTTTTAAGCACAAATCTTAAAGAGAAATTCATTTAAATCTTTTATTTTTCAACTGTCATCAATCTAGAAGCAGAAATGCAAGGTCTGGGAAGGGATATCACAGATCAACGCTGATACAGGAGATATCATCAATCCATGATCTGAAATAAATGTTCTCCCAAAAGGGCTCCATCCTTGCCTCCTTGGTGGGGCACAAAGTGGTGGATTTTCAAATGAGCAACACAAAGGGTGTTTTTCTCTTTGCAAGCCCACAGTTGAGATGGACTGAGATTGAGGTGGATTTTCCCAGAGGTGTGAGCTCAACCTTGGGAAAGTGCTGAGTGGAGGGATCAGTAATTAGTGATGGATAGCGTATTCACCAAGGCCATTAGCTGGAAAGAAAAGCAAACCTGCAGCATTCTCAGCTGCAAAGAAAAGCAAACCTCCAGCAGGCTCCACATTCCTTCCCTGCATTTTCCTGCCTCCCGACAGCATCCCGACGACCCCGTCACGGCACAGCCCTCACCACAGCCCCGCTCTCATCGGGGACTGGCATTTCCAATCAATTAGATGTGTCACCACTGAATTTCTCTGCTAATTACTCCAGTTTATTATGTCTAAAGCCAGGTTAAATGCAGAATTCCCCAGGTCAAGCGGGGTCACCCAGACAATCAGTTCCACATTTTCCACAGCAAAAGAGATCCCCACCATCAGTCACTGCCAAGCGGGTCACAATGACCAGGCTGCCAGTTCATGGCCTGAGGTGGAGGATTCAGGAGGAGAAAATGCTCTTGGAGAGGAAGAGGAAACCTCTCAGTGTTCAGGAATGGCTTGGGTTTATTCCCTATCAATTTGGATGGAGTTATCCTTTTTTAGGGGAAAGGAGGAAAGCTGAGATCTACATGCACAAGGCAGCATTTGGCTTCACTGCCAGAAACCGTTCGCTGTCTTATTGCTTTTCACCAAAAAATGGAATAAAACAAGGATATAACTTGTTGGGAACAAAGGAAGCTTTGTCCTGATGGAGCCCAGGTCAGTGCAAACGTCTCCTCCTTTCCAGTGCTCCGTGAATCCAACATTAATTATGTGAATCACCCTGGAGCCCATACTCCATCAAAACACATTCTTGGTGTGATGCTTGGAGGGAACACATGGGCTACCTTCACTCTTAGGGGCAGAAACTACTGACACGTGAACTCACAAGTGCTTGGAAGGTTCCTTCCAGAGAAATCTTCCCAAATTATGTCATGAGGGCAGGGATCTTGTACAAACACTGTCTTTCATCCTCGAGAAATCCCAAGGGCTTTGCAAGTTATAAATCCATCACGAAGGCATCCATGGATCCAGGATCTCAGAGGAGGGACACAAGAGCAGGTATTTATGTAGGAGCTCAGGGCTAGGGGAAAAGAAGTGAATATGGGAGGTGAACTAAAGGAAAGGATTCCTAGGAATGGTGTGGGGAATGCTGCAATTGGGATGAGACGGTAAAATGAAAAGTTAAAGGACCATTATTTCCAAAAATCCCATTATTAAAAAAATAATCTTAACACGGCCTTTATCCAGGGACATTTGGCAGAGGAATTCCTTTTCCTGTGTGCAACACCCACAGAGGGGGCAGGCAAACAGCCACTGGTTTATCCACACAACTTTTTGCACGGATTTTTCTGTCCCCTCAAATCTTCCCAACCACCCAAACGCAAGTGAAAGCCAAGTTTACACAACAAACTAAAATACAGCAGGGTATTGACCAAGTGCTCAGATTGCTGGTTCAGAATATCTTTCTAAAGAGGAAAAAAAAACCCAACAAAATAAAAACAAAACAAGAACAAAACCAAAAACAAACAACAAAGGAAGACAGACTAATTTAGGTCTCAAAGATTCCCATTACTTCTTCATCCAGTTAGGAAATAAAACAAGAAGATAATTTTCAGTGTAGCTGAGTATTCTTGTTTCCAATCACAAACTGGAAAATCACAAGAACTGGGAAGAAAATTCAAACCCTGAGAAAAAATTGGGGAAAAAATAACATTACAGTATGACTTTAAAGGTTTGGGGTTTTTTTAATAGAAAAAAGCATAAAAGCCAGTTTGCCTTTCAAGGGCAGGTTCTGGAATGGATTTCATTTTCCAGTTCCTACTATACATGATGATAATGACTGTATCAAGTAATATAAAGTGATGAAAGATATTTAGCAGGGGCCTTACAGCAAGAAAGACTCAAAGCCATGAGTGCAGAAGACACAGCAAACTCTGGAGTATTGAAAAATTTCTCCCTGAGTCTTACAATGAAATTCCTATTAATCCACTAACATGGAGTGTGCTTAGGAGTTCAGGGATATCACATGAAAAATAGAAAATGCATTAGAACATGATAACTCTGCTCACTTGTGGTGCAAGGAAATGCCCCAAGAGAGCAAATACTTGCCTCAAAGAAAATAATAAGACACATGAGCCTGTAATGGAAACAACTTTGGAAGGATGTTTAAAATGCAATAATTAAGAGAACGGTCCCAGACAGGCACTGGGCACCGATTCGGGAAAGCACTCAAGGATGTGTCAGATGGAAAAGCTCCAAGCCAAGAGGTGTGGATGTGCCTGTAGCTCTGAGCCATGGGCACTGTCCTGCTCAAATCCCCCCTCCCTGGGAACTGCCTGGGCTGGGCTGTGGAACACCAGAGCAGAGGATGGTGATTTACAAGCGCTGCCTCTGAGTGACCTGCAAATGCAGGATCTGTGCGAGGCAGCGAGAGGAGGAGACCTGGCTGTCAGGGAGATTGGAGCAGACAGATGTTTAATGGAGTCCAGGATTACAGATCTGCCAGGCTTCACATGTAATCACCAGCTTCTTAGGTTTCCTCCTTCTTCTCCCCTTCTTCTGGGTCTGTTACAGGGTCAGGGGCTGGGGGAAGGGAGGAGGGAGATTTTCAGATTTCCAGCTAAATTCCTTGAGCTGCCCTTAATACTCTGACCTGTTCCTAGCTGAAAACACAACCTACCAGTCTGACAGGACTCAGGGAGACGAGAGTGGGGTGTTTTTTTTTGTTTAAAACATGAGAGGGATGCATTAAACTCCTCATATCCACCTTCTTTCTCCCGGAACAGCACAGCAGCTGTACTGAGCAGCCTGTGTTTGAGTCCACAGAGGAACAGTGCACAGATCAATAGTGCCAGGTGACCCCCAGGCCCTGTGCTGGCCAGCACTGTGCCCCAGGGGACACGTCTCCATGGCTTCCCACCCTCACCAGCTCCCCAGGATCAATAGTCCCTGCCTCTCCTCACCCAGGGAATGATTCTGCAAGTGCTTTTTGCATTTCTGGGCATTGCTCACTCCTTCCTCCACCCTTTCTTATTTTCTGTCTCCTGTGCGAGGCAGGGGGGAGCTGTCAGCAGAACCCCATGAACCAGAGGGAACAATTAAAACTTCAAAACATGGTGCAGGAGGAAGGAGACCTGGTTAGACTGAATGACACATCCCATTCCTCATGTCCTGACAGCAGGCAAAGCCCTTCAGGTGTGTCCCCCACATGAATACCTTAAGGCAAGGAATCCCAAAGATGAATTAAGCCATCCTCTAGAGAGCACAGCACCCTCAGAACCCTCTGAGAATCCTCCAGCTCCTGTGCTGCTTCTTTGAGCAGCCTGTGGAGGAAGTATCCTGGCATGGGGACATGGCTTTTTGGCAGGCTAAGAGACGGATGCTGACATTAGTTCAGGCTGCAGCTCAAGCCAAATGCAGATCCACAGATGGCACTGGGAAAGCTGTGGTTCTACCCTCAAATATTGAAGATGTAGAACAGGGTACAACTGGAGAGTTCAGGCACAAATATGCCACCACTGTGTCTGAACACAGGTCTTTTAGTGTGACAGGCAATAAATTGTGTTAATGTGGATGAATTGCACCCAAATCCTGGCCCAGGGGTGATCCAGATACTCAGCCCTGATGCTCTGCTCTGTCACAGGCACAACCAAGGACGTGTCACTCGGCCCCTCTGCACATCAGCTGCAAAATTTCACCAGCAGTGCTCTGACCCAGAGTTACAGGAATTCATGTCCTGACAGCAGGCAGGGTTTAGGCTCTGTCCACGACTAAGATCCATGAACTCAAAGTACTGCAGCAGCTGCAGATCCTCCCCCACAGCTGGACCCAGTGATTAATGCAATGTGCTGGAAGGGAAGTAATTTCTCTGGGATGGGGCAGGCCCGGAAGGGATGGTTCTGGCATGGATCAGCAAGGCCAGGCATGAGGAGAAGGGATCCCAACCTGCATTTTGTGTGAAATCTTTCCCTCCAGTGAACAGCTGTCAAACTGCACCCTGCTGGTCCTCTGACAGCTTGGGTTTGCCAAGGTTCCTCTAGATGGGATCAAGGAAGTTTTAACTCATGTCACCTAGAGCTCAGGGTGGCTACAAATTATTCTCTGAAGGAGCATTTCCCTCTCTGATACACAGCAAAGCTCAGAGTGGACATCTGATGGTGACAAAGCAAAAGTCCCTCTGAACTTTGGGAACCAACAGAGCTTTCCAGCTCTCATCAGGGCATGTACACAGGTCAGGAGGACAGCAGAGTTTTCAACAGTGGCAGGTGCTACAGAGAGTTCCAAAAGAAGTCCTGATCATGGAAGTATCTTCTGTACCTTCAAGGCACATGGAGTTACAGAGGTTTGCCCACAGCTGATGTCATTGAATCATAAATTTCTAGAATATCCTTGGAAGGATCATCAGGTCCAACCCCTGGCCTGCACAGGGCCACTCCAAAAAATCACACTGTGTGTCTGAGAGTGCCAGGAGTCTGTGAGCAAGGCAGGGAATGATTCAAGGTCTCCCAAATCCTGGGCTGTCTTCCAGCCTTTCCTCCTTCCTGGTGCAGTTTGCATAGCCCTGATTTTAGAGCAAAGTGAAGCACTTCAATGTAGTATGGACTGGCTCATCAAAGCCTTTCCAAAGCATAAAAAGAGCTTAATTCAAGTGTGGGAAGCCCAAGGCTGAGGGACAGTGAGAGCTGGAATTCCAGCTGCCCGTGTATCTTGTGGGATGGAAACAGCCCCAGGTGGAATTTCTTCCCTTGCCATGAATGATGCATTTGGGACACCTCCAAGACCTTGAATCTGTTCCTCTGCTGCTCAGGTCAGCTTTCTCAGTTATTCACATCCCTTCTGGAACACACAACCACGCCAGCAGGAGGTTAAGGGACTCCCTACTCCCTGAATTATCCCAGCTTACTCTGAGACACCCACTGAAAGCAGCAAATGAGTTAAAATCAAGCTAAATTAAGATTTTTTTGCAATAATTTGCCTTTTGCTGATCAAGAATTATTTCCAAAGAGTCAGCAGCACAATGCACTGCAGTTTTGCCAGTGGGCCAAATCACTTTTATCATTCTTGGCTGGGAAACACAGGCAGCCACACAGTGTCTTTTCCATCCTTAGCTGAGCATCCATGCGGGATTTTCCATCCATTCAGACATTTCTCAGAGGGCATCTGACCTTATTTAACAGGCCCTTAATTAGGTGAAAGCAAATGCGAGGGAGAGCGGAGTTCAGCCTCTGATATTGCTGAGGGTAATGAGGAGTATTCCAGGGGCAGCAAAGAACAATCAAAGAGAACAGAAGTTGCCTTTGCTGCCAACTGGGATTACACTCATTGCCTGATAGGGATTGAGTGAACTCTAGGAACTGCTCTTCCCTATCAATTTTGTGCAGGACTGCCAAAGAGCGGGACGGCTGGCGAGGAAATGGGTGGTTTGGAGTCTCTCTTCTTTGGAGGATTTAGAGGGAATGTGACATATTTTTGCCAAGACAGTGAATTAAACCATGTTTTGGGTGTCTTAGAAGCTCTGGTGGCCCTCATCTTACATAGGATGTCCGTCTCGTTTAGGAACAGACAACTATGGAATCACAGAATGGTTTGGGTTGGAAGGGACCTTAAAGCCCATTAATTCCACTCCTGCCATGGACAGGGACACCTTCCACTATCCCAGATTGCTCCAAGCCCCATCCAGCCTGGCCTTGGACACTTCCAGCTGCTCTGGAAAACCTGTGCCAGGGCCTCACCACCCTCACAGCCAAAAATTCCTTCCCAACTGCCTGATAATTAACCCAAGGAAGAGATGATGCTGCCAATACCCTTCCAGAAGTTGAGCAGTGAAGTCCAGCAGAAGACCTGACCACCTCCAAGGAGTGGATGTGCACAGTGGTCACCTTTCACTGCCCCTTCTAAATCAACACTCCAAGACAGCAGAATAACAGAAATTTGCAACAACAGCACCAAAATTTACATTTTCTGTGTGTCTCTGCTGCTTTTAAATCCCCAGGTCAAGAAGTCACACCTATTAGATAATCTCAGCTTTCTGTTTTCCAACAAGATCTTTCTGCATTTTCTGGTTCTGGCCCAATGATGAAAAATGTGGTCTGCACACAACCTGATGGCTCACAAACAAATGCAAATGAAAAGGGAAAAAAACTCCAAAACCTCCCGAGTTATTTTTAAAACTTGTGATCTTGAGCCAGTGTTTCTGGGGACAGCCTCATACTGACAATCCCCTGGAAACATCCACTCCAAACCCAGGAGTTAATGCCGCTTGATATCTTGTGCAAAGACCACATTTGAAGAAATTAAGCCATAATTAAGCAAGTTTATTAGTGATTGCTTTAACTAATTGATACGATACCATAAGCAGCAGACAAGATTTTAATCAGTGGTCATGAAACCAGAAGTAAACTGGCCAGACACCCCCTCCTCTTTGGCAGCTAATTTGCAAACAATAATTCTGCTGCTGATAGTGACTCAACGACAGAGGGGAGAAGAATAAATCTCAGGAGACAAATAGGTAAAAGCCTTCCCCATTTTAATGAGAAACAGACACAAAAAGGCCAAAAAGACCCTGTCAACATGATTTGCAGTACAGTTACTTAATTTTTACCAAATGTGCTTTCTGCCACGCTTTAGTTGAACTACATATTTATTTGATATTTCGCTGGCAAAGTTTAAAAGAGCCTCCAAAATACCCATCTGCTTCTGCTACGCATGACCTTACCAGTCTCACCTCCGACACACTGTAATGTTTTTAGGGAATGATAGCACTGCACAGATGTGATTTATTCACAGATTGTGGGTGACTTTCTGCTAATTTACGGGGAGAAAGCACAACTTTCCACTGGAGCGTGATGCTGACCCACAGAACAAACCCGCCTGTGCAGAGAGGGACAGAAAATCTCCTTCCTTGAGGCAAACACAGAAGCACAGGGTGGTTTTAAAAGGGACAATGAAGACCATCCCATTTCACCCTGCTGTGGGCAGGGACACCTTCCACTATCCCAGGGTGCTCCAAGCTGTGTTCAGCCTGGCCTTGGACACTTCCAGGGATGAGTAAAGTTGCTCATGAGTAACATAAAGTTGTCAAAACCTGGTTGCAGAACAGTCTTCCCAACCTTCAGTAAACCAAAAGGAAGAGGAAGCTCAAAACCTTGAGACTTAAATATGAAATTGACACTTCTTACCCTTCTGGATTTTGAGCCTTTAAGGTTATTTCCTCCAGCTCTTCCCTTTGTTCCCTCTGTATCAAAAGGGAGGGCTGAGATTCCTGTCTTGAAGTTGTTTCCATGGGTTGCACCAGCTTTGCAAAACGCTGGGAGAGACCCAGGAGTCCAACATGCCAAAACAGAGTTATTTATGGGGTGATGGAGGTGACCTTCCCAATGTTTGTCCAAAGGTGGGACAAGAGGATGAGCATCCTGCACCTCCCGGCATGCAGAGGTGGGCTCTGTGTGTGTGTCAACACTTGAGCAGCAAGGAAAGAAGGAGATGTGGCCAATCAGGTGTGGAGACAGCTGGGAGAGCAGAGAGCAACGAAACAGGGATGCCAGGAATGCAGGAGTGGTGGAAAAGCAAGTGCAAGCCTGGAAATGAGAGGAAAGGGCTGCAAAGGATCAGAGAGAGAGGAAGGGAGAATGAGAAAGGAGTGAAAGAATTATCTCCATCCCTGCAAAGAGTTCCAGGGAGATTATAAGCTGGGAAGAGAAAGAAATTCAGAACTGATTAGGTGAGGGAGGGGAACCCAAGGAAGCTCAGGCATGTGTGATGAGGAGCAGGGAAGATGCAGAGAAGCTGCAGCAGAGACCGCCCTGCTCCCCCAGAATTTCCCATCTGCTCCTTATCCCTTGAGATCAGCATGTGAGGCACAGGGCTCCTCTGCACACAGAAACAAATAAAGGAGCAAGAAAGTCCCAGCCTCCAATGCACTGACATGAGAAATGTGGAGAGGAGATCTTTACAGGGCACATAGGGCAGGGGGAGAATGGCTTCAGACAAAGTGAGCAGGTTTAAATGGGATATTAGGAGGAAATTCTTGGCTGTGGGGGTGATGAGCACTGGCACAGGCTGCCCAGAGAAGCTGTGGCTGCCCCAACCCTGGAAAGTCCAAGGTTGGACTGGATGGGGCTTGGAGCAAGCTGGGATAGTGGCTGTAGCTCCCTCAGGGTGTTTGTGAAGGCTGGAGCTAAAGGGATGATCTCCTGATCGATCCTGACAGATCCCATGTGTGCACCAACCCTTCCCTGCGCTGCCAACAGGGACTTGAAACACATTCACACCTAAAACACAGAGATGTCCACAACTCTGGGAAATGATGGGACCTTTGTATCCTCTGTCTCTGGGTTTCAGTGACAAATCTCCTCCCTCTCTTTCAATCACTGTCTGTATAAAATATGTATTTCTAGATAATGCTGAAAATTCTGCTCCTCAGAGCACTGCACATCTGATTGAGTGGGCAAGTGCTGCTTGTCACCTCTCAGTGTCCAGAGGAACTGGACACTGTATCAGCCACAGACCACAAGGCTGAGCTCGGTTCCATCTCCCTTGGAGCCCAGGGAGTTCAGCTCCAGAGGAAAACACCCATGTGCAAACCAAGGCCACCCAAATTCACTGGGGAAAATGCTCCCATGCAGAAGTTGACCTTAAAAAGGCCAGGGGATTATTTTGGCAGCATAAGAAAGACGTTCCTTGTATCCAGATTTGCAGTGATGGCTCTTTTTAGGGTTCCAAGTTGAAGGGTGCCTTGCTTAGATGCCCAGAGCTGTGGTAAGACTGGGACAAGCTGGAAAAATTTGCCTTAACACTGGGGTTCCCATTCTTGTGGGGGGCTGGTGAGAGGTGGAGTCGAGTCTGGCAAAACCATAAGGTTTGGAGCACAAGTCCTGTGAGGAGTGTCTGAGAGAGCTGGAGCAGTTTAGCCTGGAGAAAAGGAGGATCAGTGGGGCCCTCACTGCTCTGCACAGCTCCCTGAAAAGAGGCTGTTGTGAGGTGGGGGTCGGAGTCTTCTCCCAGGCAACCACCAACAGGACAAGAGCAAATGGCCTCAAGCTGCACCAGGGGAAGCTCAGGGAGGCTCAGGAAGGAATTTAGGAACAATTTCATCAGTGACAGAGTGATGAAGCATTGGAAGAGGCTGCCCAGGGCAGTGGTGGGGTCACCATCCCCACAAGTGTTCAAAACACAAGTGGCACCTCAGAATATGGTTTAGTGAATACAGGAGTACTTGGCCAGAGGTTGGAGTTGATGGCCTTAGAGGCCTTTCCCAACCTTAACGATTTTGTGAGTCCATGAAAACAGCTTTTAGTAACTACACAGGTAATAACAGAACCACTAATATCTCTGGGGCACAGACAGGGCTGAGCCCAGCAGGAAGAGGAAGGAGAAACCTCCTCCTTCCCCAGGGATGGCACAAGCCCTGGTGCCTATCTGTAAAAGGTCAGGTTAAGTCATCACCCCTCTGTCCCTCATCTCCAGAGATCTCCCAGTACCACTGTGGGCAGTGAAAACCTCTGGTAAGTCAGATCTTCACCCTTTTCTAAAAGATCTGTACATGGCTTGTAGAGTGGGTGGGGTATTTGCTCCCCAATGGCAGCCTGTTCATAATTCTGCCTCCAGCAAAGGCAATCCCCTGCACCCACTCATGAGGCTCTACAAATATAAATTTATCCAAGCATTAAAGTGTGTTCCATCATGAGCACACAGGTAGTGACTGCACTGCTGAGATGGCAGCGCTGTCACTCACATCGCCCGCCTCAGATAAAACCAGATTTGGGCAAAAGCTGATGTAGCGCTGAGTGTTTCACATCAGACTTTAAATAACTACAGTCCTTGCCATTTTCACCAGCCTCTCTCACAGTGACACCCATGGGCGTCAAAGGTGGGTGGGAGGAGATGATTGATAAATCACAGGGGGCTCAGAGCTCCTGAGCTCTCTGCAGGGCTTGGGGTCCTAAAAACACCAGCCCTGACTTGTGCTTTGGAACAGCCAAGCACAAAATTAATCTGCTCGTGCTGTAATGGTCAGGGAAGTGCATGTAGTCAATGGACCAGTAAGAATGAGTTTTTGGAACTCTCTGGAGGAAAAACTAATTGTTCCTCTTGTTCCAGATTTCATGCTTTAAGGATGTGAGGGAGTGAACTTTGCTGTCCCACTGACATCTCCCCCAGAGGTTTGAGACAGCCTCTGGGAGCCTCTATAAATCTGAAGGGCTGTGAAAAGGCAGCAGTGGTGCCTGAGGTGACCTCAAATGGACAAAAAGGACCTGAAAACAGTGGGTTGGTTATGGGTGCACTCATTGTTCTGCTCCAGGGCTTTGACCCTCAAGGAGCCACATTCTATGCAGAAGGAAAAAGAAAGGACTCAGACAACAAAAGTATGAGGAAAAGGAATGGTGTCATGCTCAAAGCCTTGCAGGAGCTCAGGCATCACCTGCCTCCAGCTTCTCACCCCATCCCAAAAAGTGACTGGAACTGTTTTCACCTCAGACGAAGTAAAATCCCATCCTTGCCCAGCATGGAGCAGATGAGAAGGAATCCCAGCTCTGTCATCCTGTCCTTTCTCCTGAGTTATGGTATCTCTCAGCTTCTTTAGTCAGGAGGAATTTGCAGAGTTGCTCCCTTCACCACACCAAATTTTAGGTATGAATATGCACAGTAGAGGGAAATGTTTGGAGACATCACAAACCACTTTATTTTAAGTGGTGCAGGCAGAAAAAATGACAGTTGTAGATTAAAAGAATATAACCAGTAATACTTGTTTAATAAACCAGAACATGTATGGGTGACCACGTCCCACTGGTGGCCTCCACTGAAGTGGCACTGCAGGGCAGCTGCCATCACCCTACCACAATCCCTCATTGCTCCCCTTCTTTTTGTGGATGTAAAGCTCCTCATGAGCATCTGTGAATCAACCAGGTATGACAGCTCAAGTAATCCTGCACACCCACAGGACTAAGTACAAACAGTGAATTTTTTCATATAAAAGTAGTTCCTCCTCCTACCCCCACCCCAAGCAGCAAACTTCCCAAGGCCAAGACTTCCACTGAAATCAGCTGGAATTCCATGCTGGGTACCCAGACTTGTCCTTCCCTGGAATCCAGCTGCCAACATTTTCAATCATAATGCTGATAACACAACAGGAGCACCACACCAACCCTGGCCTGCACCCCTGGCAGGCAGTGTCCTACACTCTTGCCCACTATGTCCCAAGGAGGTTCCTGCCTCTCCTAAAACTCCACTTAGAGCCAAACAATCCAGTGCTGCACCTTCCTGTGTCTGCAGCAGATACAGCCACTGTTTGGGTCAGGGTGGAGAACAAAGCAGCAGCAAATCCTTGTCCTGCGGCCAGCAGGATGAAGGAACTCTGGGGGTGGTCCCTGCCCCCCGAGTTCTGTGCCCCTGGCCCCTCAATACTGCAAAAGTATATAAATGCCATGGGTTTATGAGCATAAAAATCCTGAGGTCGACAACGGGGCACATCCTTGTAGGAACTGTGGTCACGGCCAGAATTCATGAGCAGCCCTGATGTCCACAGCATGATGGAGCCAAAAGGTTTATAAAGCACCACGGGCTGCTGGAGCTCCTTACCTGCTTCTCAGACATGATGTAGAGGTGTTCGTGATCCACGGAGAAAGCCATGTCCCGGAGGATGGGGCCAGTGTCCACCACCTGCACGATCTCGTACTCCAGCGTGTTCTTGGTGGTGCCATCCACACGGATCTGTGCAGCAACAACAAAAGCAGAGGGAGAACATGAGGATATTTCCTCCTTCCACTGAAAACAAACAGTTACAGAAACACAGAGTGATTTGTGTTGAAATGAACTTTAAAGACTGTTTCATTCCAAACCCCCTGCCATGGGCGGGGACACCTTCCACTATGCCAGGGTGCTCCAAGCCCTGTCCAGCCTGGCCTTGGACACTTCCAGGGATCCAGGGGCAGCCACAGCTGCTCTGGGAAACCTCTCTCACCACCCTTACAGTAACATATATATATGTATTTATAATATATATATATACAAAATAATCATTGGACAAATGTATTGCGGCCCAGATCTTTCAGACTACAACCACTGTCAACAAAAAGTGAACTTTTCCCAGCCTCCTCACCAAAAGGATAAAGCAGATCTCATCATTTCTGCTGGTCCCATCAACACAAGAGCACAGTAAGAACAATGCAGAGCCTGCTGGCTTTTATCTGGCACTGTCACTGTGCTCCTGTCACCGCCTGGACAGATCTACCACGCTCAAAATGATGGCAAGGAGGGAAGGCTCTGTGGTGGTGATGAGCAGAAGATAAAAAACCACACAAATTTGCAGGACTGACTCACTCGAATGCTACTCAGATAATATTATTGCTCTTATTGCTAATGTTCCACGGGGCAATTTATTACTGCAGAGTGTTCAGTGCAACACAGACTATTTCTCTTGCTGATTGCATATATCAGGTATTGAAATCAGTCCTGCACCAACGTGGCACCTTATGATTCCAGACACATCTCATAACAGGGTGTCACTCAGGGACATCAATAACTGGGATTATGAGGAGGAACCAGACACACAGTCCCAGTCTATCCCTGACAATGATCCAGTGATACAGAAGAAAATGCGGAAAACAACAGACTTTTCTTTACCTGCTTAAAAACCATTTCTAGAGTTTGGGCTCAAAAGAAGCTGGAGAAGGTTTGCGATCTCTTTCAATATGGAACAAGTCATGATAAAATAACTATTCTCAGGAGTTCTCCTGAATCTTGTGGGGCTCTGTACAGCAGCAAACCACACAGTCATGTTTCAGACATGCATCCACATTCTTTATCTCCCTCTGTTTCCCATGTGTTCCCTTTCACTTTCTGAAAATGTTCTATCCTGCTGCAACACAAACACTGCAGTACCTTTCCCTAAAAGAAATAAAGATGTAGGAGATCTTCATCATGCCCCACATTATAATCTCCATGCCTTCCTGACCAAAGATTCCCAGTCTGCAGTTGGATAGCTGAGCAAAAAGGACCCTTCCCATCCAAAGGGAATAACGAGCTGTGGAGAACTTATGGTGTCAAGACCTGCTCCCACTGTTCCCTGGCACAGCCCTCGAGCTTGTTCCTTCTGTATCAACCTCTCAGCCAAGAAACTGAGCCTGAATCATCTTCTGTATTGGAAAGTCAAAGAGAAGGAATGATAAAGGGTCTGGAAAGTCTGTATGAGTAAAGGACAGCAGATCTTTGTCCTTCCTTGATGTACTCACCTGCTGTGGGACAACAAGGGAATATGATTTCCCCAGGAAAGATAAGGAAAATGAAGCAGAAAGGAGTTAGAGGGGCTCTCTGTGCCAGCAAAGGGTGTGGAGGGCGCTCAGGGATGCTCAGATCCTGCATGTTATCCATCAGACTCCACAGAAGTGGGAGCACGTGCAGGCCTTGGCTGCTGGGCTGGTCCAATGACACGGGAGTGTCAAATGCAGTTCATTTGTCATCGTGATGGAGCTGCTGATGATAGCAACACACATCAGCACATCAGTCCAACATCAGCACATAGAGAGGTCAGGGCCTGAAGCCCAGCACTGAGCATCCCTGACACAAGAGAATTCAGGGTCTGAAGGCCAGCACTGAGCATCCCTGACACACAGAGGATTCAGGGCCTGAAGCCCAGCATGGAGCATCCCTGACACAGAGAATTCAGGGCTTGAAGCCCAGCACTGAGCATCCCTGACACACAAACAACTCAGGGTCTGAAGCCCAGCACTGAGCATCCCTGACACACAAAAAATTCAGGGCCTGAAGGCCAGCACTGAGCATCCCTGACACACAGAGAATTCAGGGTCTGAAGCCCAGCACTGAGCATCCCTGACACACAAACAACTCAGGGTCTGAAGCCCAGCACTGAGCATCCCTGACACACAAAAAATTCAGGGCCTGAAGCCCAGCACTGAGCATCCCTGACACACAGAGGATTCAGGGCCCGAAGCTCAGCACTGAGCATCCCTGACACACAGAGAATTCAGGGCCTGAAGCCCAGCACTGAGCATCCCTGACACACAGAGAATTCAGGGCCTGAAGCCCAGCACTGAATAACCCTGACACACAAGAGAATTCAGGCCTGAAGTCCAGCACTGAACAACTCTGACTACCACCAGCTCTGGCTGCCTGGGAGTAAGGGGCTTGCTCATGTCTGTGGTCCTCCACAGGGAAATTCAGCTCCTCTGAGTCTTCCTTCTTGAAAGTGGACACTGATGTAAGTCACCCATGAGGTCAAGGGCAAAGATGCAACAGGCTTGGGCTGAGTCATTCCCCTTAGGACAGTCAGGGGAAAGGAAGGAGGAAATGCTTCAGGCTGAGGAGCACAGGAGCCTCCCTGTTGGGGCTCTGCCCCGAGCACATCAAATACCCCCACGGCAGGAGCCTTTCCTCTTTTCCACTGAGGCTTTCCAGCTCCAAGTTCTCCCTCTCAGGGAGCAGCCAGGGAGCTTTTTCTGCTGTCTCCACTCTGCCTCCTCCCAGTCCCTCGTGGTTTCTCATTCCCGTCAGAGCATCCTCACTCTCTGCTGATCCCTGTGCTAAACAAACCTCACATCTTCCCTGCTTTGACCTTGATTTTCCAGCACCACCAGGGTCAGATCTGCAGGCTGCCAGATATGTAAGCAGCCAATTATCACCCCAGGGCTCAGTCACTGTCCTCAGCCTTTGCCAGGCCCCATTAGAGGGGAAAGAGCTCGGAGATGGAAGAGGCAGGCTGGAGGAACAGCCAGCTGGAGTTAACAAACCATGGAGACAGGAGGCACAGCCCCCAGGGATCTCCCCTGTGCGTTTGGTGCAGGTAAAAAGATTGCAGAGGCTTCACACCAGGAATACAGAGCTACTGGAAGTGATTTAACAGCTATTGCTGGCCTAATAGCCTGAAAAGTCATTATTTTGCAGAGGGGGAGGAAGGGAAGGAGGGACAGGGCTCGTTGCACCATACATGTGCAAACACACACACGTGTGCTCATACACCCACAGCCCAACAGCTCTGAGTGCACAAAACCCCTCTCTCTAGTTAAATCTAGTAGCTAAAAAAAAGGAAAATTCATAAAAAGGCCAGAAAATCTGGCAGACATCAACCCACACTGCACAGCCCTTGTGAGCCCTATGCCAGCGGTGAGCTGATTATTGGAGACTGCAGCCAGAAGTCCAGCCCCTAACTCCAGCCATCCCTTTACCTATCTTAAACCCCTGTCTTTCTTATGTTGGACCCCAGGCACAGAGCCCTGAGGATCTCCACCTTCCCTGCACATTCTTCACCATCCTGAGCATCAGAGAACACAACTGCACTTTCTCTTAGAGATTTATTCCTGGCTCCAAGGCTCCTGCTAGAACCAGGGCACTTGGGTTGGTGAAAAAAATCAGAGTCTGTGAAGGGAAAATGGGAAAATCCTCATCAAAGCCTGCAGGTGATCACCACTAAAGTCAGGGACACAGACACTATCTCTGCTTGGAAAGCTCCCCAAGTTTCCAATTGCAGGGAATTTGAGGAATGTACCACCCATTCCCTCAGTTCTGCTCCTCTCTGCTGGCATCAGCCACAAGCCCCACCTGGAGCTGGGGTGGTGGCATGGATAGAGTTTTCTTCTGACTGAATGATGGGCATTCCTATATTCACAATGTTTTTTGGGGGTCTGTGAGGTGAGAACCTGACTAACAGTCCAGCTGGGATCGCCTCTGGGAGCTGCCTGTGAGCCATGAGCTCCTCTGCAAGGCAAGAAGGAGGGGAACAACAAGCGACAGAGGGGGCTCCAGGACCACATGTGAGTCTCGAAATGCTCAGTCCACCACAACCCAGAGTCCACAAACACGCCCATCACCTCCACAACAGGATCACCTACCTGCTCCCTGTTCCTGAATGTCTGTCCTGGACACCCCTCAGACCCCCAGATGCTCAGCTCAGCTCCCTTGTCCTCCTTTAACCCAACACATGTGGGAGCTCCCAGGGCCCAGCACTCTCAGGCTGCACATTAATCCTTCCTCTTCCTGGAAGGCTTCACTCACTGGGCTTGGCTCTGCAGAGCTGCTATTAAAACATCAGCATGATGCTTCCCGAAGGTCAACTACCAAGGGACCCATTCTGGCAGCTGTTTGTTTGTTTGTCTGAACATTATCTAGGGCTGGCTGTTTATTTACATCCATTGAAGTATCAGACAATAAATATCCTCTCCCAGTAGCAAACAGATGCTTGCACTCGAATGTTCTGGCTCGTGCTGACTTCAAAACGAGCTCCTTAATGAGCAAATAACACTATTAATCTTTAAAGACACAGGCTCTGGCCTTCTCTGAGCTCCCACCCTGGCCATGGCTGGACCCACAGGCTCCCTGGCAAGCAGCCCACGGGTCTGGTAGATGAAAGAAGGTAAAAGATACCTTCCATCACTTGGCTGGTGCTTTTCAGCGTTATCTGGGCCTCCCCAGCTGCTGAGGGATCCACGGGAGGCTGATGCTCGAGGACAGTTTCCCCAGCAAGTTGGTGGCAGATGCCTCAATCACACTTCTAAGAGGGACATGGAGGTTGGTATCACATTGTTATCAAAGAGAGGGATGCAATAACCCTCTCCAAATCATGGGGGATGGACTCAAAATTGTCGAGGGAAGAGCAGTGGGATTGGAGGACTAAAGGAATTGGTGGTAGTCAGCACTTGGTGCCTTTGCTGGAGGATAAGTAATGATTATGGCAAAAAAGAAAATATCTTTAAACTCAGCAGAGCAACAGAAACACCTGCCTTTCAGAGAGGGCCACATACCTCTGTTAGCACCTCTATTCTTTCCTATAAAGTGACATTTCCTGCTGAAATCCATCCACACAGATGTACTCCAGGAGCTTTACTCAGGCCCATCAAAGCCTGATCCCGTAGACTGAATCAGTGTTTGGAGCATGTTAACATCATCCAGTTTTGGTTTATTCAAGAAAAAGGCACTGGCACAGGTTGTTCAGAGAGGTTTTTTATGCCCCATCCTTGGAAGTGTTCAAGGCTAGGTTGGGTGGGGCTTGGAGCCTGATCTAGTGCAAAGTGTCCTTTCAAAATTATCTTCAGACTCACTTCAGAAACACACTTCTAACCAATCTCCTGCTACAATCTCTCTTCTATTTTATTTGTCCAAGCAGCTTGGATTGATCTCTGGCAGAAAAATATAAAAAAGATTGTTTCCACTGTGCCAACTGGGCTCAGCTGTTTCCTACTCTCTAAAACCATCACCTCCTGCCCAAGAGCATCAGTCCTGGCCCACCAGAGTTAAAATAAAGTCCCCTTCAATTAACATCTCTGTATAAAGCACTTGAAAACCATCCAGGGCTGCTGGGAGCGTGGTGGGGAGCAGGATCACGATGACCAGCCAGGCGGGCAGCAGGAGCAGACGCTGGGTGGATGAGAGTCATTACAAATAATTAAATGAATAACTAAGCAGAAGAGGAGCTTGGTGAACCATGGCACTCTCTGCCAAGCCATCCCTCCCCACCTCTCTGCTTTTGTGCAGCGTCAGCAGCCCCTGGGCTGATGAAGTTCCAGGGAATTCATCATCTCCTGCCCCAGCGCTTCCAGCCACTGCTCCAGCAGCTCCCGCTCAAGTCACGCTGGTGGCTTATTCTGGCCATGAAATTGCCCCAGTTCCCAGGGGAGGGGATTAAATGGCTGCCAGGAAGATTGCAAGGGTGGATTTCAAAGGGAAAATCCTCCAGGTCATGGAATCAGGCCCTGCTACCTTTGCCTGGGTGCGAAGGAGCAACCATGACTGTGGTATTGCCTTGGAAAGTAGGAGAAATGTTTTGGGCAGGGAAAGCAAGAGGAGGGAGGACAAGCTTTGTCCTCTGCATCCCCTGAGGCATCCTTCCTTTGCTGCCCCTGCCTCTCCTTCTTGCCAGGCATCTCACTGAAGTCACCATCATCATTTCCCACTATTGCATTAAGGATCTGCAAACGCCATTTCCAGGAGATCCAAGCAGCCCTGGAGCCCAGCACATCAACCCAGGCTGCTCTGAGAAGGGCCCAGCCAGAGCCTTAGGACTGCACAGGGGCCACTAATCCTTCATTGCTTTTCCAATAGCAGTTCCTCCCTGGTTTAGGAACTTAATGCTCCCCAGAGGATGCCAGGACTGCTGGCTGCTGTTCCTGGCACGGAGAGGGAGAAGGGACACAGCAGGCAATGCATGATCTCATGTCAGGCCCTCCTTGATGATCACCTGTTCCTGCTTTTCCATTGATTTAGGTTGCATGATGGAGCTCTATTGATCTCAAAAAAGACAGGGAAGGGACCCATGACACTCCATGTTCTGCCCATTTCCCTCTGCTTCCCAGTAAAATAATCCGTTCTAATTTGCCTAAAGCCTATTAACAGGAGATCAATTCCTAATAAAACATGGCATTTCAATAGCCCCATCTATCCACCGATCCTAAAGGCCTTTAGAAACGCTAATTGAAAAAGCAAAGGATGAGCTACCCTGAACTCCTGCCTAAGTCAGCAGCCAGCAGCTCGCTCTCTTCTCCTGTACACGTTTTAAAGTGCTGCTTGCCTGGATGCCAGCCCATCTAAACACAAATCTCAGAGCACCTCCAGCCACATGGAGAGCGGGAGCCTGGAAAACCAGGTGTTTACAGTGTTCTTGAAACTCCTGCTCTCAGCGCTGTCCAGAACCCAAAGTGTCATGACAGGAGCCACTCAGAGCAGAGGTGAGAGCTGATCTGGACAGGAGAGTCATGGAATCATAGAATGGTTTGGGTGGGAAGAGACCTTAAAGACTCCACCTCCTGCCATGGACAGGGACACTTTATCCCAGAGTGCTCAGAGCCCCGTCCAACCCAGGCTTGGACGTTTCCAGGGATCCAGGGGCAGCCACAGCTGCTCTGGACAACCTGTGCCAGGGCCTCTCCACCCTCACAGGGAAGAGTTTCTTTCTAATATCTAATCTAACTCTCTCCTCTTTTAGTTTAAAAGGGTTCCCCTTCATCCTATCTCTATCACCCATGTAAAAGTTACTCTCCCAAAATATGGATGCACCTGAATGTGCACCACAAAACAGAAGGGACAACAAAGCAGGTTGGCCTTGAAATCCCATCAGGTTCCTGGTTTGTATTCCTTTTGTCTCGGAGGTCTCAGGATCACAGAATCATTGAGGTTGGAAAAGACCTCCAAGATCATCAAGTCCAATCTCACTGAACAAATCTTGCTGTCAGCAAACAAGGCTTATTTGCTGCACCTACAGCTCAGTGACAGCCAGGGAGAATGGCTCTTCCTCACTTCTCCAGCCATAGGAATTCCAGGGCCTTTTCTCCCAGCAGCAACACAGGGTTTTGAAGAAGACAGATTTCCTGGAATAACTTCTGGCTAATCCTGATCATCTGCAGGCACTGCAGTGTAATCCCCACCCCGCACACTCTTGGCTGGGGGCTGGCAGGGACACAGGAGCTTCACTGGGCAGGGCCACAGGCTTTAATCCCTGCACAGGAGTCACCCACTGACCTCTGGTGTAATCCTGGAAAATTGGGTCAAACACAGCTGTGCCTGGCTGCTGGACAGGAGATCACCCCTGCAGAGCCAGCACAGCACAGAGGGGCAGAGCAGGGCTCCTGCTCCAGGAGGTCAAAGAGAAGCATGGCACAAGATGTTGGTGGGCATCTGCTCTGTTTTCTGGCTCACCGTGCCTTGACAGAACTCCTGGGTGTTCTGGTGTCACGGTGGGACACTGTCCCACACAGACCCAGCACAGTGGGATCCACTGGAATCATGGAATCATAGAGTGCTTTGGGTTGGAAGGGATCTTAAAGCTCATCTCATTCCATCTCCCTGCCCTGTGAAGGGACACAATTCACTATCCCAGGCTGCTCCAAGCCCTGTCCAGCCTGACCTTGGGACACTTCCAGGGATCCAGCTTCTCTGGGAAACCTGTGCCAGGGCCTCTCCACCCTCCCAGCCAAGAATTTCCCCTTAATATCCAACCTAAATTTACCCTTTGTCATCTTAAAGCCACCTCCTTTGGGCCAGAGGGTCCTTCAAGCCCAAAGACAAATTCCTGGCTGACAGAGATCCCTTTTTTTCCAATCCACAGCACAGGACTGCTGTTCCATTCCACTGTGGATCCCACTAACATTTATAGCAAGACATACTCCTGGCTGCAATGGAATTACGAACTAAATTAGACAAAGTGAAAGACCAACCTTCTGCCCAAGCCCTTCATCCTGGGTTTGGACATCACCTAACACAGCGGGTTTCTGACTGCTGCTCCCAGCACCATAAAAATTACTGACTACAACTTGAAGTGTGTCCAGTCAGGCTGTCCCTGAACTGCAGGGCTCACCCCAAAGTGAAACAGCTCCAGAGCTGGAAAGAGAAGGAAAGGGAAGGACATGAGCAGGTTCCTCTCCCTCAGCAGGGAGAGCATGTCAGGTATGTGCAGCTCTCACATCCAGGAGCCCATTGACAGATGACATCATTTTTGAGAGCACGGTTTACACACGCTCCCCCGGCGCTCCCTGATTGATAAATTAGACACTCATGAGCCATGTGCTAATCAATGCAAATCATTAGTTTGTAACAACACAAGGCAAGCTCGGCAGAGCTCATTTTTCAAGGTAATGGCCTGCCAAACATCCGTGTTCAGCTCCGAGCCCTGCCAGGCAATCCATTAATGGGCTGCTGGCACTCACCTATGGCACAAGGCTGAGGCCTTTGCAGTACAGTCCCCACCACGGGCTGGGCTGATCAGTGCAAGAGCTCCAAACCTGCTGTTCCTCCTCCTCCTCCTTCTCCACAGCTCACAGCTCTGCTGCCAGTGGCCACCCCTAGGCCCAGACATGTGGAGTGCACCTGCTCCCATAAACCCTGGACATTTGTTCTCTTACCCCAACCCTGCAGCCTAGAATTAAAGCTATTTAAGCCTGAAAAGTTGTGTTCTGTCCTCTGTCAGTGGAAAACGAAGGCGGGTACTCAAGTTCCTGCAGGTGTGTCCTAGGAAACTCCATGCTGGCATCAGTGGCGTGTCTAAAGGACAATGTCTGCACCAAGTTGTGCTTGGCCAAATAAAGAGACCATCTGAATTCTCCAGCCACCAGATTTAACATCCAAACTTCTGGCTTCAGGCTCTTCCAAGTTCTGTCCAGCTGAGTGAGTGCTTTGGGGGAATGGAACTCCATCGGGGAAGGATATGCCACCAGCGATGGTCCTGTCGGAGCCCAGGGAGGGGACAAGGGTGGGACAACTCTGTTCCTGCAGCACAGGAGCCCACACAGGCTCTGTGTCTGCCTCCCAAGCTCTGCAGGATTTCAATCCCACTGGCAGCAGAGCAGTCTCCTCATCCATGGGTCATTCTCAGGCACAAATCCTGCCATGGGTGCTCTGCACAGCCACTCCAGGTCCCTCAAGGAAAATGAGGATTCTCTGTTTGACATTCCCAGAGGTAAAGTTCAGGTCTCACAGAGAGGGTCCTGCAGCTGCTTGCTCGTGTTTATGATCCCAGTGGATAATCTCAAAGGTCATCCCAGTGCCACTCAGGTGCTTCTGTCTCTCCCAAACCGGTGGAATTTCTTTTGCAGGGAAAAGATTTTGGGAACTTGCTAACTTTTAAATATTTAGGGCTGTTATTGTCATCAGTCCTGGTTCTCCATAAAGAGACTGTAAATGGATGCTTTGAGTCACAGTGGTCCTGACTGAGATTAAGGGAACAATAATGGGAAAAAAAAAATATGAAAATTAAATTTTTACATGTGACAGCATGGCTGTCAGCTTGTGAGCTGTGGAACCCAAAATGCTTCCTAAAATCTGGTCAGCTCTTCGTCAGGGGTTAAACTGTAGATAAAAATAATTCAGACAAGTTGCAACACCAGAAAGACTGAGAGTTTTGCCTCAGAAGTACCCAGAAGTGCAGCGTGTGTGTGAACAGGACTGACCAGACACAAAGATCCTAACGCAGCTGGCCTGGAGCACAAACCCTTCTGTGGGACAGCTCCAAAACCGAGGCAGGGAGTAATATGGGGTGGAATGAAGACAGATGCACCACAAGACAGGCTGGATGATGAATACAAGTCCTTTGTAAGGGTCTGTTCGCGGGGCTGAGGGACCAGATTCCCGCCGGGATGAGCTCATCCCGCCGGGAACGCGGTGACCCCGAGGGTTGGGAGCCGTGGGGCGGGGGGTGCAGGGCAGCACCACAAAGGGTCCTTTGAGTGTGGCCAGAAGGGGTGAGCTTGGAGACACCCACGGATCCTCACCACACTGTGGCACTTGAGAGGGAGCCAGCTGCCCTTTGGCAACGGGAGGCACGAGTGGAGACGTGGGAATTCTCATGGATACGCGGGAATTCTCATGGATACACGGGCAGCGGGGCACACGTCAGCACAGCAGCGTGAAAGGGTGGGAATATCCAGGCAGGCAAAACAGGGGGTGTGGAAGCACCCAAAAACATCTGGGTGCTTCAGGATCGTCCTCAAGGCTTGAGGATGTGCTCACCACGGGACCCAAGGGGTGCTGTAGACATGAGCACGCACTTAAAATGACAGAAAAACGGAATCATGGAATGCTTGGGTTGGAAGGGACCTCTAAAGGTCACCTGGTTCAACAACCAAGGACATCTTCTACTGGATCAGGCTGCTCAGAGCCCCGTCCAGCCTGGCCTTGAATAATTCCAGGGAAGGTGCATCCACCACCCCTCTGAACAATGTGAGCCAGCTGTAAAAATCTTCTGTATATCTCATCTAAATCAATCCTCCTTCAGGATAAAACCATCACCCCTTGTCCTATTGCACCCAGCAGAGTCTGTGGAGACCACAGGAACTCCCCCAAAAGGATCTGCTCCCTGTAGCAGATAACCCAGGGAATCTGATCCGAAGGGGGGCATTTCCACATCTCGGGTGGTGCGGTGCCCTGGGCAGCTCCAGGCGTCAGCGAGGGCAGCGAACTCAATCACAGCCTGTCACATTCAATCTTGGAGATAGAAAGACACATTTGCAATTTCCCTTTCAAGCTTAAGAGAGGCAGACCAAAGCTCCTGCCTTGCTGAGGATTTGGGCACTCTCACCACTTTCTCTAAAAAAACACATAAAACAAATCAAAAATCGTATCCCAGAGATGATATCACTGGTCAGGTGAGATTGGCTGTTCTTGCACTGATATTTGTGTCAGATGCTGGTGCTAAATGACTTCAGAAATGCAGAGTGATGGGCTGTGGGTGCATCAATGAAAACATAATTCTGGGACCCACAGTTCTTTCCTGACTCCCTTGCTGAGAGCACTGGGTTTGGGGTGGGCGGGTGGAACGGTGTCTTGGGAACAATTCCTGTCAGGAAAATGGGGACAGGTTATCTCCAGGGCCAGGGGAAATGGGAACCTGAAAGAAAAGCTGTCCCCAGCCCCTTTTGTCAGCTGACACCCTCGGGGCTAAGGTTGAGATAATGAGGCCCCACATATCTCTGGGCCCCAGCCCCACTGACAGGGCAGTGCTCTGCAAAGGTTATTGTGATTCAATTGCTGACTCTTTCAGCTCCTGGGCTTCTCAATGCCAAGGTGACCTATTAAGGACTAAATATCAGATAAAAAAAACCATCCCTCAAAGCTTTTTTAACCTTCATAATCTATGTTTATCCACAGAAAATAGAAGGAGGAGAGAAAAAGAGAAAGCAAATGCTTATCTTCCAATATTGCCTCAGATAAAAGGGAAGCACCATCTGGGGACAAAACTTCACATTTGACCTTTCTCCCCTTTCATGAAAGCAGCCAGAAAACTGATCCAGCACTGAAACAGTGGACGAGGCCTCTTCCATTCACCTCCCACAGACTGAAGGGTGCTCCCAATCTATCACAGGTTCCTCTGCTTTTGTGCCTGACACCTGACCAAGGACATGACTCTCTGTGGCCCAGCCCCAGCACAGACCTCCTTTCTCCCCATCCAGCCCCAAATGAGCAGCACTGACCCCTGCGAGTCCCAGCTCTTCCACCAGCCAACCTCCATCCAGAGCAAACCCCTCAGCAAAGGTCTCACTGAGCCCTTTGTCTCCCCAAGAATTCCTCTCATCTCCCACTGGTCCCTCATTAGTGACCCAAAGATGTCTCTCCTGCTTTTTTCCTTCCAGGAGCACCAGACTATTTTTTAGTCCTCTCCATTCAGAGAATCACAGACTGGTTTGTGTTGGAAGTGACCTGAAAGATCATCTCGTTCCAACCCCCTGCCATGGGCAGGGACACCACCCCTGGAGGCATTTTGAAGCCATGTAGATGTGGCCCTTGGGGACATGATTTAGTGGTGGTCTTAGCAAAGCTGGGTTAATGGTTGGACTCGATGGACTTTTCCAACCTTAACAACTCTATCATTGTATCATTTTAATTATTGCCTCCAATAGTGCAAGCATGGCACATATCCCCAGACCGTTAATCACAGGGGTTCCTGGCACAGCAATCAGAAGGGTATTCATACCCCTTGACTGAACTATCCAAAACTAATTCAAATGAATTTAAAAATAACTGTGACATTTTTAATGTCGGTAAATCCCCAGCCAGGACCATCAGTGTGAAGCCCCCATTCAGAGGGAAACAAGAGGTGGGAATGCAGCAGGTGAGGGTGGCAGGGAGTGATTTCCTCCCAGCCAAGCACACCCAGCACCGAGCCAGGTCTGTGGGAGAGAAGCTGATGGGGAAGCAGAGCTCTCCATGTGTGCTCCAAAGGATTAGGAGCTCTGCTGGGAACTGCCCTAAGGAGCTGCATGGCACAGAGGGCAAGGCACGAGGCATGCTCAAGGGAGAATTAACAGAGCCAGAGGGATTTAGGAGGGGAGTGCTGACATATTATTCCACTTAGGCAGAGACAGCAGACTCCTGGGAGGGGAGGAAGGCTGCCTGAGCCATGCAGTTTGGGGCCTGGCTGCTGAGCTGGGAACCAGACCCTTGATCAGGCTGGTGAGGAGGCAAAGTTGCCCCATAAACTGGTTAAAATGGTATTCACAAACTTAACACCATCACACAGCATTGATCCAGCCCAAAACCTCTTCTCCACAGGAGGCAAAATAGGAATGTAGGGAAATTCAGGAAGTAGAGAATCTGGAAAAGCTGAGCACAAAAGGGACGTGACAGACCATTTCTAGGGATGCTTCAGCTGAGCCAAGTGGTGCACAAGGACCACAGCCATGCAGGGGAGTCAGAGCAGAGAAGTGTCAGGACCCTTCCAACAGGGCCAACTTACAGGTCTGCAGCTCCCCTTGTGCCTCAGATCTTTCCCCAAACTTGAGTCAGTACCAGAGCAGTGTCCTCTCTGAGACAAAACAGCCAGGCACTCCTCTAATGCCAGAGATTGAGATGTCTGAGCTCTAAAAGCAGCATCCCGTGAGTTGCAGACCTCCTCCACCCTCTAAAGGTCTGGGGTTTGCTGTTTACCTACACAAATCATTACCCCTGTGCAAGCTGCTCATCCCTGGGACACATCAGTGGAGACCAACCAACAGGTCCTGCCTGAAAACCTGTGGGGACAAAGTGAAAACGTTCCTGGGGTGGCCACAGCCCAGACACCACTGCTGAGTTACACAATCACAGAATCAGAGTTGAGCTCAGTACAAAAAGACCTTTGAGATCATCAAGTCCAACCTATGGCCTAACACCTCCTCATCAACTAAACCACAGCACTAGTGCCACGTCCAGGCTGTTTTTAAACACATCCAGGGACAATGACTCCACCACCTCCCTCAGCAGATGATTCCAGTGCCAAATCACTCTTTTAGTGAAGAATTTTTCCCTGATGTCTAACCTAAACTTCCCCTGGTGCATTTGGATAGCAGAATTTGGGGAAAAAAACTGCTTCCCTAAGATGATCATGGCAGTGCTTTGGCTGAGGTCCCTGGGATTCCCAAACTGGGTATTTTCCCACTATTTTGAATATGTCAGTCAAGGAGGGGAGCATGCAGCAAGCTCAGCTGCACCTCTGGTGATGGAAGAACGGCCTGGGCAGCATCTCCTGTCTCCACAGCCATCTCCTCTCTCCCGTGGGCAGGGAGGGACAGCAGGATCATGTCCCTCATACAAGCAGAGGGATCACTTTCCTCTGGGACCTCAGGGTAACCCGGGCAATGAAACTTGACCCAAAGCCACTTTGACATCAGGTCGTGGCTGGAGACAAAGCAAGGTCAGGAGTTCAGCGTCAATACAGCGAGTGCCAGTCAGGACACAAAAGCTCCGGGATCAGATGTACCTGCTGGGGAGGGAGGGCATTGAGATGCATAATTACTGCTCCTTTCATCCCTGCTGCTCTTTCCCTCGGTTCACACGGCTCTCCTGGCTCTGGCCTTGCAGGGTTGTGTCCCAGCAGGGTCCCCCCACAGCCACACCCAAAAGGCACTGGCACAGGAGCTGAAGGGTGAGGGGTGTCAGAGCTGAGCCCCCCTTCAGCCAAGGTTTCAGCAGAATCACTCCTGAGAGCAGCCACTTATATCCATGATCAGCTCCAGCTTTGTGGTGGAGTAAATCATGGAATCACTGAATGGTTTGGGTTGGGAGGGATATTAAATCTCATCCAGTTCCATCCAACCTGGCCTTGGGCACTTCCAGGGATCCAGGGGCCACAGCTTCTCTGGAAAACCTGTGCCAGGGCCTGCCCACCCTGCCAGCCAGGAATTCTTTCCCAATATCTAATCTAATCTAATCTAATCTAATCTAATCTAATCTAGTCTAATCTAATCTAATCTAAATCTCCCTCCTACAGTTTAAAGCCATTCCCTGTGTCCTGTCCCTCCAGGTCTTGTCCCCAGTCCCTCTCCAGCTCACCTGGAGAGTCTTCAGGCCCTGGAATGTTCTGGAAGCTCTCCCTGGAGCCTTCTCCTCTCCAGGGGAACATTCCCAGCTCTCCCAGCCTGTCAGCGAGGTTACCCCACACTTACACACCGGTAGCACCAGAGACTGCAGCACATTCATGGAGCTGGTGAGTGCAGCTGAAATAAAAAGGACCTTAAACCTCCAAAGTAGGAGCGACTCCTTTTCCTTGAAGTCTTGCCAGAGTGGGATGGTGCAGGTGTTTCATATTCCCAAACTTTGGGGTGTTATTTACTGAAATCCTGAGTAAAGGAGACATAACATGCAAAACCCTGTGCATTTTTCGGTGCACACTGACCTTACCCAAACAACAGCTTGAAACATCTGCAATATTGAAGATTCTCTGAAAAGCAGATTTTTCACAGGAATTGCCATTTGCTCCCTCTGTCTCAAACCCTCATCTCCTTTTTAGGGAAAGTCTTCCACATTTCTGACATTTTGTTGTGGTGAAACTAGATCAGTTCCACAAAACTGAGACAAAACACAGCAACCCCAGGTTTGGAGATCATCACAATCCCTTGAGGATGCTCCACAGAACACTGGGGGAAACTGATTGACAAGTGCCTGGAGCTCCCTTGTTTTATTCTCTCTCCAGATCTGCCTCATAGGACAGAAAAGGAGGGGAAAGAAGGTTTTTTTAATAGTTACTAAAACAACCCTTCCCAAGCCACATCAAAAGTTTTCCTGGTCCATGGGAGATGGCAAAAAAAGCGGCTCTGCCTCAACATCTGGTGCAAAAGGAGGGGAAGGAGAAGGGGCTGGGGCTGGACTATTGATTATTTTTGGAAACTACCAACCCAAAACTCTCCTTTTTGGCCGGAGCTTCTCCACGTGTGCAGCAGATGGCGCAGCTGCAGTGGCTGTCCCACTGCCACCTCTGTCCCCACTGTCCCCACGCCAGCCCCAGGACCATCCCAAAGGCTGTTCCTCTCTCTCTGAGGGTCTTGTCCTGCCCTTTTTTGTCTGAGTCCGGTGCTGTACAGCCCCCAGCACTGGATTTTAGCACTCTCCAAGGAGTTCACAGGGATGAAAAGCCACCAGCTGTCCCAAAGAGGGGGACAAACCCACAAGGGATGCAGGACGCACAACTCCATCATGCAGAGATGGATGTGCCATTAGAGCCCCACCTCGGTGCCTCCTGGGGCGCCGGCATCATTCACAGCCCTGAGCTCAGCCTGAGCCCTCCAGCCCTCCCCAGGATGTTTAAAACAGGGT
This sequence comes from Poecile atricapillus, assembly GCF_030490865.1. Taxonomy (NCBI): domain Eukaryota; kingdom Metazoa; phylum Chordata; class Aves; order Passeriformes; family Paridae; genus Poecile; species Poecile atricapillus. Next base: position 2,604,974 of record NC_081289.1, on the reverse strand, counting down.
GAGACAAAGGACAAGCCCCAAAAGGGACCATGGGGAGCAATCCAGCGCTGGCTCAGGTGCTTCATTTCCACGGCAGGAGCGGAGAGCCGTATCCCTGGCACAGGGCAATGCCAGCCTGGGGGATGGAGGCCAGACCCCAAGCAGCTGCCCCAGGAGCCAGCAGCCAGCCCCCTCCCACTGCCTGCACCCTCCTGGGCACGGCTGCATTCATGGCAGAAGACTGGAGCTTCTCATCGTGGCCTTAATGGTTCCCACTGGGCTCCTATTTCTGTCGGGCAGTGACAGAGGAAGGCAGTGTGGAGCCTTTATTTTTGGGACTCGGGCTATCTTTGCAGGCTTTGTTGTTTAAAGGGCCAAGCCTGCTCCCTCTATGACAATCGGCTGCTTCTTCTCTCATCTTCAAAGGCTGCAGCTAAAACTCATTACGCTGCCAATTTTATCCCGGGCCAACAACTCCCCCCATCCCTTTTGTGTCAAGGAGCAGGGCATGATCCTGCCTCTCCTTCTCCTTATTTTTTTATTCTTTTTCTCCTTTTGTTACTCTCTCTTGGAGGAGGAGGAGTTGGTGGCTTATAAAAGGGAGAGATTGGTGTTTTCACACAGACCTCTCTGCAGCTGGGAAGGAAAACACCAAGAGGAAAATGTTGTTCTGTGTGGAAGCATCTTGGCTGTGACAACCCATGAGAGGAGGGAGATGGGGTAGGAAGGAGAAAGAGTTAAAGAAGTTATTTTGGTGAGGAAGCGGCCACATCTCATATCTCTGTTGGCAGTGGCCTTTCCCCACCCCGTCCTCCAAACTGGGAGCTCTTCAAAGCTCCCTGCCCTCGGCCCATGGCCTTGGGAGAGGAGCAGGGACAGCCACGAGCAGGCTGCCAGCCAGCCAGCTGCCACCTTTGTCCCTGTGGTAGCACTAAAAGCACAGCTGGGAAATGTCTGGTGGATTTGTTCCCCTTTTTTTTTTTTTTTTTTTTTTTTTTTTTTTTTTTTTTTTTTTTTTTAATTCCTAGAACAGTCCTTTTTTTCTTTTTTTTTTTTTCCTGGAAGAACACTTTTCAAGCCCAAATTTGCCCAACCCTCCCGTGAAAGTCGCTGCGTTTCTTCCCGACAGCCACAGGGTGTCAGCAGCTCTATGGAGTGGCTTCCTAAAGGGATTCCCAATTCCTTGAGATGTCCCGGAGCTGCAGCGATGCTTTGGGAAGGGTCTCATCCTGCCCTGTCCTCCCATCAGAGATTCCAGAGGGCAAAGGAGAGCATTGTCCCACAGGCTGCAGCCAGGATTTGCTCCAAGCCCCTCACACAGAAGATCAGGGGGATTTTAGGGTGGTGTCAGTTCTTCCCCAGAAGAGAAATTATCCAAAATGATCCAAAATGACCCATGAGTTGCTGGCATGTCCTAGCACAGAAGGGCTTTGAGGGGAAGAAGGGGATTTGGGAAGGGAAAAAAAACCCAGAGGTGGCAACAAAATGGACTAAATTTCCAAATTCCTGCGTTTCTGAAGGTTTGAAGGCAACTCCCAGGAAATATTCCCAGGGGGATGTCAGTGGGATTGGGGACAGACAATTCACACATCAAACATCACCTGTACAGCCTCGTTAATGCAGAGGTTGGGTGTTCCTAACCTGCACCCAAGAGTTCCACCCATGAGTTAAAAACTGCCCTTGGCCTTCCCAGCCCCACCTGCAGCAGGGAAAAATCCATGGGCACTCCCAGCCATGATCCCTGGTGTTGAGGAGCATCTGGAGGCGCAGGGGATCAAGTCCTGCACCAGTCCCACTCTGCCCCTCCGTGTCACTCGTTCTGTGCCTCGAGTGTCCCATCTGCAATGTGGGAGCAGTGAAATCTCCCTCCCTTCCAAAGCTGGGTGGCAGGAGGAGCTGCCTCAAGGATGGGGGAACATGGCAGAAACCCCTCAAATTCCACGTGTCTCACAGCACTGCTCCACCTACTCCCCTGACCGTGACAAAATGCCGTGTCCCTTGTCGTAACCCAGCTCAAAGCAGGATATTTTCAGGTGCAAAGAGGGGCAAACTAAACCAGCCTGAAAACAAACAGCTGAGGAGAGAGCAGCCAGGCTCTGCCTGGCTCCAGAGACATTTTGTTGTCACCAGTCACCTGCCTGCCCTCCAGGCACACACTAAATGTGGGATTCATCTTGTTTAACACGGTCTTCCCGAAAATTAGACATCTTGCCTAATGAGTCAGGAAGGTTTCCCCTGGAGTGAATGGGAAGAGACAGGTTTCACCAAGGGGCGATTTGTGCCATCCTAAATAGGTGTCTCAGGCAGATGGAGTGAATTGCTTTCTGGAGATGCCAGTCTCTCTCCATTATCTATAAGCAGCAGCTCATTTCGATTCAGTGTTGATGACCAGCATTAGGTGAGATGAATTTCAGCCTGAGTGAGTGTCTGGCATCTCTCACAGATAGGCCAGCAAACCTTTCCTGGCTGTCCCTGGGCTAAAAGGTGTGTGGATGGGTTAGTACAAAAAATTCTTGATTTTGAGGGCAGTGTTTGTTTGCTCAGTGTGCCCCATTGACCAGAAGGTCTAAGAATTGTACTTTAATCTCTGTTTTTCTTGTTATACTCAAGTGGCCCACGGTGGGATTGTTGGAGTGTCCTGTGCAGGGCCAGGAGTTGGGCTTGATGGCCCTTGGGGGTCTCTTCCAACTCAGGATATTCTAGAATTCCACAGCGTGGTCAGTTTTAACATAATTCAACCATTTTTCAGCCCTACACTATCCTGGTTCCTGCATTTTATATCTGGGAATAAAATGCCATGGACAACTCTAATCATCGATTCAAGTGCCAAAGCACATTGATCAGCTGTGAGGGAATCTAGAAGAAATTAGAATCATAAAATCATTAAGCTTGGAAAAGACCTCCAAGATCATCAAGTCCAGCTTTCAACCAAACACCACCACACCCACTACGCCATATCACAAATTCTATTTGCTTTTTGAACACTTCCAGGGGTGCTCACTCCACCACTTCTATGGGGAAACTTGGTTCTCACCCCATTCAACGCCAAATGTTTGGTTTGAAGGGAGCTTTGGCAGCACCTCATAAAAAGCTTTGGCTCTGCCCATCGTTTCCCACAATCTCAGCTCCATCTCCATCCAAGTGCCTCCTTCATGTGAACTCTGTCCCGTTCCCTTCTCCCCACACTTATCCATGTTTTCCTCACCATCTCACGTTCAATACCAGCTCAAATCCACAATGGAACACTTTTTGCCCCTGGACAGCACTGGGTTCTCGTGTATTTCTGCAGCAATCCAAAAAATTCCCACAAAAGCCTGCTCTGCCTCCTGCCGTCCCATCGAATTCCTCCCAGCAGGGACCACTTCCAGCACCACTGGCACAAGTGCAGCGTACCAGGCTCCCAACATCTGCCAGGCACATTTTCCATCCCCTGCAAGGGGCTCTCAAAGCAGCCCTCAGCTGGGATGTTTGTACAAACATGTGTATTTACTGTGTCAACACACATTAGAGAGCAAACACATTAAAAGGAAACAGGCTACGAGATGAGGCCTCTCCAAACCTCACTCCGTGGCCTCTCGCTCCCAAAATCTCACCCCCAGCTTCTGCCTGCCCACACATCCACGGGGATCAGATCTCTCTGGCTGGGAGGTATCTCTGCTGGACATGTGCCTGAAGATGGAAAATTTAAACATCTTTGCAACAGAAGGATATTATTGGTTCAAAATCAGGAAATACAGCTGGGATGGAGCAGGGAGTGTGAAGGACAGTGGGAAGCAGAGGAATGCTGCACAAACACAATTCTGGTTCAATCCCAGCCATCTCCTGTGCTGTTCTGCCTTGCCTGTCATGAAGTTTAACCTGAAGGCATCCTCCTCCCAAGAGTCCCAGGAGCCCAATCCCTGGAGAACTCTCCTTGATACACAATCCCCAGGCAGGAGCCAAGTTCACACAGGCAGAACCAATATTTAGCAAACCTCCATTTTTTTTTTCCCCCAACAGGCTGAGGATTTCCAGGGTTTTTCATTCAGAGGATGCTGAAGCCAGGAAAAGCAGCACTGAGATGGGGATAAAAAGATGTTTAAAGAAAAACAATTCCTCCTGACGTGTCACATACTGGATCCAGCTGTTCCTTGCATTCACTGCTTCCTCTTGAGCACAAGTGCATGTGTGAGTGTGCGTGAACACACAGGCAAGACAGACAGAGGTAATTATAAAGCTGGAGCCACCTAGAACTTCCCAGCTGTCAGTCCCAGGGAAAAAAACATCATGATTTAAATGCAGAGACATCCACTGCTTCAAGTAAAAGTAGAATCCCTGCTACAAGATATGAAAAGCAATTTAAATATGTCCTGGAGAGGACAGGGAGCTGGAGGTTTGATGTAAGCCCAGCAAAAAAGAAAAAAATATTGAAACCAAAAACATAAAATCTTGGAATGGTTTGGGTTGGAAGGGACCTTAAGGATCATCCAGTTCCGTGGACAGAGGGACACTTTCCACTTGCCCAGGGTGCTCAGAGCTCCATCCAGTCTGACCTTGAATGGGTTGGGGCATCCACAGCTTCCCTGGGCAACCTCTGCCAGGCCCTCACCACCCTCCAAGTGAAGAATTTCTTCCTAATATCAAATCTACACCTATTCTCTTGTCAGTCCAATGCCATCCAAGGACATGGGGAAAATCCCACTGTTGTGCCACATGAAACTTTTCTGGGTTTATCCCACAGCATCAATGGCAAAATCATCTCCTAAATCCCCTTCCCTGCCAAGAAAATCCCCCAGGACCAGGCATCCACTCTCCTGCTGGTGCAGAGCCCAGTTCACAGCCAGTGCAGCACTGGGATATGGGAAAGATCTCATTTGGGAGCAGGGCTGGCCCCATTTCCAGGAACACAAATCCAAGGCAGGTTGCTTTTGTGGAAGTTTTGCACTGCACATCCTCCAAATTCCCACACCAGACCGCCTGTCAGCCAAAAGCCTGGCTCTTGGGAGGGCAGCAGCAGAGAAATCTTTAAAGAAAAATCAATGCCAAATGATGTGATTGACACTTCAAAGGGTGTTTGGCACCTAGCTGAGGAAAACTCTCCATTGTTTTCAGGATCCCTGACCCAGATCCTCTTGCCTGCCTCCAAACCATCCTTCCTTGCTTGTCCACTGCCTGGGAGAGCCTGGGCATGTGGATCCAGAGTCCTGGATGCCTCAGGCTGCTGCTGGTGAGGGAAGGATACTGGGATGCAGGAGAAAATAAATGTAGGTGAGCAAACTCCAGGAGATCTCATCTTCTGCTGCCTCTGGGAATTCAACCCCTCCCTTGCACAGCACCAACCTAAGGCAGCCTGAGGTTTTTTAGGGTGCACGAGCTCCTGGGAGCTGTGGGAAGACATCCAAGCCCTTTGGCTGGCTGATATTCCCTGAATGACCACAATGAAGGAAGAAGGTTGTTAAATGAGGAAAGGCTGTGAGAGCACTGGGGATTCAAGATGAGCTGGATGAACTGAAGGAACAGCTCGGGAAAAGGAAAAAGAAACAGGACTGGACTCAGGGAGGGCAAATACTCTCAGGCAACAAGAACTGAGAGCACAGAGTCAGAGCAGGACTCGGTGGCACTGTGGGACTGAGGCAAAAGGGGGATAAATGTGCTTAAATCAGCAGTGCTGGGCTGTTGGAGGAGATGCAGACCCCAATCCCAGGGATAATGGGCATGTGGGCACATGGCACAGCCCAGCTGCCCTGATGGGCGTCATCGTGATGTCCTGATGCCATCAGGAGTGGGGACAGGTCACCAGACTCAAGGGGGATCTGGAGAGCCTGAAATTCCATGGCAATGCAGGAGGAACTGGGGGGGGGTTGTTTAGAGGGAAAGCTCCAAAATCAGCTCCAAATGGGGAGCAGAAAAATGAAGGAAATAAATCTTTCTCCCTGTCTGGGGTGGGTAGTTTGTGGATAACAGTAGGGAGGCTGGCTTTAGACACTGAAGAGCTCTTTAGTGGTTTGGGAAGCTTGGAAATTGATGAACAGGCTGAAGAAGCTTCTGTCAGGTGGGATATGGGTAAGAGTGGATCCTGCCTTCAGTGGGATGGGCTGGACAAGCTCTCAGGTGTCTCCCATCCCAATTATCCACTGATTTTGGAGAGCCTTCCCATGCACAGGGGAGGTTCTGGCTGGGGCTGACTCTGCAGCTGCCGCTTTGGATGAGAGGAGCTTCCCATCCCCGCTGAGCTGGCAGGGACCCAAAGCCACCTCCTAGAAATGACAAATCCCTGTTCCTCACCCCTGCTGGCTTCATTCAAAGAGTGGATACTGTTCAAATTAGCAACCACCTGCACTTCCAGGGAGCCACGGCTCTCCCGAGGACATTTATCCTGGGGCATGGGCTGCATCCTGCTGCACCCTGTTGTTCTTAGTGCTGCAGGAAAACAAAGCACTTTTTAATTGCTCCTTTCTTTGGACACCATGGGATGTGTTTTCTGTGCATGTGGGGGCAAAATACGGCAAGGTTTTAGGGGCATAGTGTGGTGTTGTGTTGTCACAGGTTTCTGCTCCTGCTCTGTCTGCATCCCTCCTGGAATGATTAAACAAACACCAAAGGATATTTGTCCATGACAAGGAATGAGAGGCAGTGGAGACCAGTCCCACACAAATACCACCAGCAGGCCCTTTTCCCAGCATGATCCACAGAAAAGGTAACACCACCTGCAAAATCACCCTTTAAGATTTCTCTTACACTGAGCAAAACCACCCTGGGGACTGTGCAGCATCTGGTCCCCAAAAAACACACGGCAGGCACATGGGACCCAGGTCAGGCTGGAGACAGGGTGGATCTATTTAGGTGGAATTTCACTTCAGATACTTGATTTAGGGATGACTACCCAGGCTGGACATATGAGAGCCTTCCAACACACAGATGGAGCAGGAATGCTGACATCCATCCCCACCTGCACCTCCCAAACCCCCCTGGCAAGGGATCATGTTGAGCCAGGTTTGTTGTTAATAACTGTACAATTTACCTGACAAATTCAGAGCTCGTTGTGCAGCTTCATTAAGGCATTTAATTAATTGTTGCATTTCTTTCAGGTTCATGGTTTGAGGGTCCAGCAGAGTTGAATCTCTGCAGCTGTTATAAAGTGCTTGTTCCTTATTAAAATGCAAAATGGAGCCAGCCAAGGAGATCTGGAGATGTAAAACCAGCCAGAGCAAATCTCTTGCCCAGGTGGGCTGAGTGGGTGTGGAAGGTGTCATGGTCACTCTTTAAATGCTACAGACAAAGATGAAAAAATCAGAAATGAGCAGAACTTCTCAGTGTATCTTCTCTGGATAGCCAGAAAAGCAAAAAAAAAAAATAAGACAAATGTGCCCCAAATTCCCATCCTGGAGAGAGCAGGCCCAAGCTCCAAGACTTCAAAAAAGTAAAGAACACACTCCAAGCCAAGCTACTGAAAAGGCCTTGTAGAGAGATCACAGAACCATTGAATGTTGTGGGTTGGAAGGGACCTTCCAGACCACCCAGTTCCAAATCCCTGCCATGGTCAGGGACACTTTCCACTATCCCAGGTTCCTCAAAACCCCTGGAAGTGTTCAAGGCCAGGTTGGACAGGGCTTGGAACAACCTGGTCTAGAGTGTGGCATCCTTGCCCATGGCAGGGAGCTGGAACAAGATGATCTTTAAGGCCCATTTCAAGACAAACCATTCAATGATGCAATCATTTTAAAGCAGTTCACATGTTATAAAATTCCTGAATCTTTCCACAAATCATGTGATTTGATAGGAAACTTGAGAGAGAATTTAATCTGATTCAGGCAAAATAGTCCCTAAGTTGGAGGTTGGGGAGGTAGGACAGACAGCCTGAGAGTTTTGCTGCACTAAATTTCTGTTTCAAGTGCTCAAGGCCAGGTTGGATGGGGTTTGGAGCAGCCTGGTCTAGTGGAAGGTGTCAGTGATGATCTTCAAAGTCCCTTCCAACCCAAGCCTTTCTTGGCTTGTGATAATCCAAATCCCAGGTTGGATCACAGGACGGAGAAGTGATCTTATTTATCCCCTGATAAATTTAATCCAAATCAGAAAGCTGGCTGCAGTTTAGCATCAGCTTAAAGCTGTGGGGTAAGAACAGATGTGGAATCCCCAAATGAGGGCCCCAAACAGGGGAAGGAGCAGAACAGAATGTTTGAGGCTACACACATGTCCCACTGCCATGAGTCATGCTCAGCCACGTGTCCAACCTCCCTGCCAAGGAGAGCATCCAGCAGCCAGGTCAAGTTTGGCACTGCTGGGATCACAGGGGACATGAACCAGATGGCAAAAACTGAGGGCATGTTGGGTTTGGGACAATCATAAAGGAAAAGGTGTGGTTTTGGAGTCATTTAGAGGGTAGGTGCCTTATCTCACAGCACATAAAGGTGCCTCATAATTTCTCTGTAGCAGAAGTTGTTTGCAAACCTTGCCCGCCCCATGCAGCCACCAACGCAAACTCCCTCAGCCCTGATCTGCCAAAGGTTTATCTGGCTGAAGTTTTCCATTTTAAGGACTCAAACGTGCAGAATGGGAGCATTATCCCCCGGGGAGGAGGGTCAAGGGAGCTCCTGTAACTCTGTGTGCCCAGCAAAGTCAGGATTCTTGCTGTGTGACACGCTTCAGCCCAAAGCCTCCTGCAGCACACGCTGAATATTTATGAGCTCAAGACAAGGATCAGCACGGCTACACGACACAGGTTGCAACTTGGCAAAAGGAGAGATAAAAAATAAAAATAAACTGGGTGGAGGAGGGGTGGGATATCAGCTCTGGACTTGCCAGCCCGTGGAGAAAAGACAGAACCAGGGTGCTGCCAGGCCATTATTCTGCTGGCTGTTCCCCAGAAAAAGAATACAATAAATACATCTATGGATTAGAAAGTGCCCCAGCTGTGTGCCCAGGAGGGGCACAGGCTGGCCAACCTCTAGGGGACATCTCCTCAGCTCAGGCAAGGTGAGATGTGCTGGCATTAACGTCACACCTCTCGAAACTGGTACCAACAGTGTGACAGCAGCTCTTGTCCCGTCAGCTCCACGCACCTATTTTCCAACAGGATGAACCACCTGCCAACCAACAGCTTCCTGATATTCCCTGATATCACAGCTGATATTTGCCGTGGGAGGGGAAAATGGGCTGGGTTTGAAGCACCCTGATGGAGATGATGGGGTGGGAGGGCTGTGGTGTGGTCTGGAGGATTAGGAAATTGCCCCTTGGAGCTGCCTGGGGAAGTGCTGCGCCCTGCTAGGAAACCAGCTGTAATCCAATCTGATTTTCAGGTGTGAGGGGCCTCTCCTGGGGCAAGGTTGGGCTTCAAACCCTACCTCCAACTTTTTGTGGTTGGGATGTGGCTTGCACAGTTCACTCCTTTGCCCAGACTCTCCCAAGAAAGGCAGCACAAGCACAGTGGTGCTTCCTCCACATAATTCCTGGCATATGGAAGCACAAACCCTAGCAAGTGCCCAGCCAGAGCCCTCAGTGTGGTGGTCACTTTCTCTGCTTGAACAGCCACCTCATTTATCCCTGAAGCCTCCAGCCTTGGCATCTGCAGGGACTTGGCTGAGCCAAACGCTGTGGAATCACTGCCTTTGCCATCTCGGGGATGCCGCAGGAGGAGTGGGAATGTGGGAAGGGGGACTTGGCTCCGGAATGAAGGCAGCCACCAGCCAGGAAGGGGCTGTCCCCCTTCCTCCACCAGGATGCCACTTGGATTCTGTTCCCTTCTCCCAGCCGGCTGGAAACCTCCCGCTGAACAGGAAGGTCTGCATAATCCAGGAGGCACCAGATTCCTCCTTCCCTCTGGGATTTTCGTCTCGGGAAGAGGCAGAGCACTGGCAGGCAGAGTCCAGCCTCCCTCGCAAAGTTGTCAATGTGGCAGGCGGAGCCCTGTCCCCACCGCCCTCCCCTCTCTCCTCGCATGGAGAGCTATTTTCAGTCCCACTTGTGGCTGCCTTTGTGATTTCGCTGGCAGAGCTGCCTCCCTGACATCAGAGCAGAACAAGAATCCAGAGCGGCTGGAAACCCTGGGAGCACAGAGGCACTGTCCCCCTCCTCGGTCCCCTGGCTGATCTCAGAAGATGATCCCTGCTGCAGGATCCCAAATCCCCTGCAAAGACCCAGGAGTGTGTATCAAAGGGGCTGGGGACATAGGATGGGCAAAATCTCTCCCTGGTGCAGATATTTGCCGGTCCCTGGTGGTCTCACCTGGCTGATGTACAGCTCGAATGACCAGCATTCCAGTGACAGCCAGTTTGGGATGCTTTCAGCATCCAGAGAGCCCCAGACAGTGGCAACACACCAATTATTGAGATAATTTGTGCTTTTAAGTAGCCTAAAAATCACCTTGACTGGCCGCATTTGAAAACCCCAAGGAAGAACACTGATTAAAGGAACTTCTGGCTCAGCTGCTCCGTGGCTTGTTCTGGCCCCACCAGCAGCAGGAGAGGATGGATCCACCCAGGGAATCTGTGCCAGTGGGACACAGCCCTGGCTGCCTCCATGCTGAAAACTCAGGCTGAAGAGCTTTGAGCACAATGTGGTGCCACAAGTGACATCAGCCCCTCTCAGCTGGTGGCTCCAGACAGCACCGACTGCCGCCGATGCCTTGGATCGTGGGAGCAGGATGGAGAGCCAAAGCCCTGCCCCGCGGGGTGTTCTCCAGAGGAACAGCTCTGCCGATCCCTTTGCTGCTGCCTGATGTCAAAATGGTCTGGAAAATGTCTTGGTGCTGTCCTGGATCTCCCAAAGATCCTTCTGTGAGTGGTAATAGGGAAGAAGATGGGCTGGAAGGAGCAGTAAGTTCACCCCAGGGAGGTGGTGCCAGCTGGCAGATTTGGTGTCCCAGGCTTTGTGTACCTCCCTCAGAAAGTCCTAACTGAAATAAATGCAATAAAAGTGTGGGAATAAAGGCAAAGGAGGAAAGAGCTGATGTAAGGGCAACCTAAAGATCTGGTGTTGTCACTTGCCTTCACATCCCAAAGGGTCTTGGAGCCAGCATTCCCAGGATGCAGTGACTCACCTTCAAAGTCAGAGAACTGCAGATGCAAACAGACTTTGGGGGTCTGAAACAGGAGGGACATGAAGTGTTCCTGGTCAGACTTCAAGGACCTTGGCTCCTCTTTGTCAGTGCTCTCTCACAGAAGAGCTTGTGGCCTTCCCACAGAAAGTTTGGTGCTGACCCCATCGGGGTCTGTCCTGAGGCTCCAGTGCCACAGCCTGTCCCAACATCACCCCAGCAGCCCACAGCAAACAGCCTTGAATAACCCCTGTTCTCTTCCCAGCCAAGACTAAATCTCCTGAGAAACAGCACCTGGGAGAGAAGGGGACTGCAGCCAGCGTTTGGCACCTGATACTTCTTTTTCTGGAAGGTACTGAAGTGTCTCAAGGACACGGATGGGAACAGTACAGCACATCCGTGAATGTTTTAGGATCCTCTACCTTTGTTTTGACACTGTGCCTTGTGCATAATTATTCTGAGGCACAGCCTGAACTCTCCTGCTGCTTAACAGGGGGAGTCAGAGCATCTTGGCAGGATCATTTTGAGAGAGTCTGATGTTGGGAATAACTTCTCAAAGCAGCAAAATCACTGAGCTCGAGAGTCAGTAATAAGTGACAGAGCACTGGGAGCTGACTCGGACACTGAATCCTCAGGAAGCAAATGCAAACATCAGCCAGAGGTTTTGGCCAGAAGAACTTACCCAAAATCCATGGTTATCCAGCACCAAGGAATTACCAGACCCTGGAGTTCTTTTCTTGGGTTCTGCCTTGGGGCACTGGTGCCCATCTGTTACCAGTGAACACAGAACTTCATCATGGGATCTTTAGGGTCCCTTCCAACCCTACCCATTCTATGGCTCTGTGTTGTCTGGGACCACTCCTTTGTTTGACACCAAGTGCTCCAAGCTGAGAACCCTCAGCACTATTGAACAAGTCACTCCATTCCCAGTGGGATGCAGAGCCAAGTGGACGGGTCAGGCTCTGTCCATGTGTGGCTGCAGCAGGTCCTGTGCTCATGCACCAGTGGGTTTCTGGTTTAATGCACAAATATTTTGGTTTAATTCATACTGATTTCTGGTTTAATACACAAAGCTGGAGACCACCAGCTGGGTCTCCATCAAGACACCAAACACATGCTTTTCCAGCTGTGGAGAGCCAGCTCTGTGCTACAACCCTAAAGAGAACCACAGCTTGGAAAAAAAACCCACCCTGGCTACGACATCTACATCTCCCTGCCTCTGGTGGGTCAAATATCACTGCTGGAGGGCTGGATACCTGCACAAATGGTGAGGGTCCAGTCTCTCACATCACTGTGACTAACACCTCATGCTTCACAGTATCGAGCACTATTACAGGTGATTTGCAGAACAGATTAACTACAGAAAGTTTTGAGGTGCAGCATGTGGCCACCACCCCATATCTGGGCTCAGCATCTGGGTTTTGTTTGTTTCTACCAAACCTCAGAGACTTTGGTTGTGCTCCCAACAGGAATTTGGGTCTGTTAAGAGGTAGACAAAATGTTCAGCCTACACAGACCGACTGTGGTGGCTGTTGGAAAGGTGATGATGAACCTGGAGTAGCTGTGCTCTAGTCCTCATATCCTTATCTGGATATTCCTTATCCACAGGGGCACACAAAATGCAAGCACATGAGCCCTGTGACCCCAAGAGCCGAGGTTGTGTCCAACACTGGGGGTATAACTGTGTGGGATAAGCCCAGCACTGGCTCCAGAAGGGACCCCAGACACACAAAGCTGCTTCTCCCCTCTGGGCACAACTCCTTTCCATTCTGCTTGGCCTGCCCACACCCTCAGGAGAGGCAAGGGTCCATCAGGCTGACAGGACTGGATGGGGAATTTCATGCCTGTCACTGCCCCTCCAGCTCGAGGGCAGAGGGACACAAAAGAGCTGCTGCTGATGTGTTTCCTCCTGCCCCCCAATCAGGCAGCTCTGCCTGCACGGCCAGGGCTGACCTCCCTTCCTCATCATTGTTCAGCTCTGGCAAGAGAGCAGGAACCTCCAGCCCTCCCTTTTTGTCTCAGCCTTATTCACAGGCACCAAGGCTCACCTGGAAAAGCATCTGGAAAAGCCCAGCCTGGCTGAGCACCACACCAGATTGCAGGGGGATGGAGAATTGCAGGCAAGGAGTGGCTGGAGCTGCAGGAATTAGGGGCTGAGAATGAGGAAAACTCTGACAGAGAAAGGAGAAAGGGGATAAACAAGACACCATCACACCTTCTTTGCCCTCCTGGCTGGAAGCACCTCCAACCCTCGTCTCCACCTGGATGCAGCTTCAGCCTCTTTGGTTTTGATGATGTGGCACAGCCAGAGGACCACAGCAACTGCAAATCATGTGGCTCCTGGTCTCGTGCCCCAGCAGGAGCTGATCCCTCCCAGACCCAGTCCTGGCTCCTTCTGGGGTTAGTCACTTTTTTGGCAGCTCTCCATCTGAGCAGCATCCAGCTAAAATCTATCCAGGGATGGAGCTGCTCTGCTCTGTGCTGTCTCTACCAGAGGAGCCAAGCCAGCAGACCTCAACAGCTCAGAGCCAGCCCCACCTTGCTGTCACCTGTCCTGTTCCTCTCACGTGCAGGTGCCTGGCTCCCAACCAGCAGAACTTTGAGCTCTGGCTCTCTCTTCTCACTTCCCACCCTCCTGTCCCTTCTCCTGTTTTGTTCTTGCCCCTTTCCACACACAAGCAGGTCTTCTCCAGCTTGTACCAGTCCCTTTTGTCAGGCTGTGAGAAGGCCTGACCACGAGAAGATGCCAACGAGTTCATTTAGGGCAGGAGACCTGTCCCACACACATTTTATTTTATTCTGGGGCACAAAGTGCCAAACTCCACATCTCACCCCACCCTCCCCAGCATGGGGGATGCCTGAGTCTTAGGGTTTCCTTCTGGAGGGACTGGCCAGGCCCTTGCCCAGCTGGCAGTGGCTGGAGCTGAGTCCCTGTCCCTTCCCAGCAGCATCCATGGCTCCTCCATGTGTCAATCAGCAGTTTTGTTCTGCAGCACCTGACTGTGTAAGAGCAGCAGGAATTTATACGGCCACGAATGAACGGTGGGGGTGAGCAATCAGCACAGAAACGAGACATGTCCCAGTGCCCTCCCTGGAAGGGGACAGGGAGGGGACACTCGGCCTCTCCACCCTGCCAGCTGGGCTCTGCTGCCACCACTAACAAGTTGCTTCCCGCTGCCAAGGATTACAGAGCCACTGGCACCCAACCCTGCACTCTGCTCTTGGCTGCCTCAGGAACCCAAGTCAGGAAGGATGGTTTGTGGGGTTTTTTTGGTTTGGCTTGGTTTTTTTTTTTTTGCACTTGTCATTTCTCAAGGAGGGAGGAACATCTCTCCCAGCTGCTTCGGCTGAAATCCAGTTTTTATGTAATCAAATGTGACCTCTAGCTGTCTGTGTTTAAGGCTGCCATTGCTGCGATATCATTCAGACTGTTAGGACTAAGTCATCCATCTCCTCAACTATAAATACCTTATAATCATCCCGAAGGACCTGCAGTGCCTCACAGATGAAGATGCCTGGAGAAAAGGGGGGTTCAGCTCTTAGTATCACTCCACTCCTGAAACGCAGCTGCCTCCAAGTGTGGAATGTACAGCAGATTTTTAACAGCTTCTGGTCAAAGTTACGGGCAGAAAACCCACAGAAATTGCCAAAAGGATGGAGAGCCACCCACACCCAATCTGCAGCCAGATAATAGACTCTGTTAATATAGGCACTTTTGCAGAAATCATGTCCAGGCCAGTTCTGCATGTTCATTCCACGTGGAATCCTGCTTTGCAGTGCAAGACGGGGGAAGAACCATCCACGCTATTTTAGACCACACCAGCCACTCCTGCCAGGCTCTGTAACGTGAGGTGGAAGAGAGATCAGAGCAGACACAAAGCCCTTGGAATGAAGGTTTCCACCAGAAACCCAAACTGCCGACTCTTATTTACTTGTGTTACACAGTGTGATGTTAATTTGACAATTAACGCTCGGGCTGATAATTGCTGGTCCCACCTCCTCCAAAGCCTGCACCTGCTCCCCCTTCCAATCCTGCACTCCCCAGGAATCCACAATGAGCTGAGGCCGCAGCAGCCGCGTTGTGCAGCGGCTCTGCTTTCACAGCCCGCAGGATTCGGGACAGAAATCCCCAGTTTGGGTGAGATAGATGTGCATTAACACGAGCGCAGCCGCCTCATCTGCTGCGGGTGGCAGCAGCTTCGCAAATTCCCTTCATTCATAGACATCCCTCTCAGGCGCCAGACAGCTCTGCTAACCAGGATCCACTGGCACAACTTGCCTTCAAAGTCTCTTTCTCCTCCTCCTTCTCCTCCTCCTCCTCCTCCTCCTCCTCCTCCTCCTCCTCACCCTCAGCCACCATCGCAACGGGACACTGATTTATTTTTTCGTTGGCTGGTGGTTTGGGGTTTTGTTTTGTTGGAAAGGAGGAGGGATTGAGTTGAGGTACAGAAGTCACATCCCCCTTTTCCTGTGCAGCTGTGTTGTATTGGAAAGGATCTTGAAGACCATCGGGTTCCCACCCTGCCAGGATGGACAGACAGCACCCCGTGCTGTCCCCAGGCTTCCAAATGGACACAGGCAGGGCTGGTGGGAGCTGCCAGCTGCTGTCCCAGTGCAAGGATGGGTAAGATTTCCCCACCAGCAGGGTCAGGGCAGGAGGAAACCACTGACAGTAAAGAAAAACTCATCTGCACTGGTGCCCTGTTCACACCCACCCCTAAAAACCCTTTCTCCAACCTGTTGCAGATGTAGCACATCTCGTAGAACCCTGGGTGAGCTCTGCTCTTCCTGTCAGCCCCTCACCCTGGTACAGGATACCAGAGGAAAGGGAAAGGAAGGGGGAAAAATATAAAAATAAGGAAAGGAATGTTTCCTAAAGACAGAAACCACGAAAATCATGTTCTGGTGAAATCATCCTCTGCTCTCCATGCCTTCCAACCTCTGTGTCTTTGCATGCAGCTTAATTACCTTCATTAACAACGCAAAGAGAATCCTAACAGCTTTGTTTTGTTGTGAACTGTAGTTATTTTATTTGTCTCCATGAGTGTTTGCAGGTTGGGGTATAAGAGCAGGAGCTGCTTCTGGACCTGCTCAAATTTGCCAAGACTGATGCAGCTCTGCCCAGACATGTCCAAGGGTGTGCTCTGGTCAAGGAGCAAAGGCAGGAAATTCCCGAGTCCAAGGAGAAGCCAGGGAGGCAGTGACTGGATCTGCAGCCAGGGAAGGTGGTGGATACCTGCTTGTGGACACCTGGGAGATAAGCACGGAGAAAAGGGCAAGAAAAACCAGCCTTTTCCTCCACTTTTATTCTCTGATGAGAGGTCACAGCATTCCCAGCACTGCAATGCTGGGTAATTCGCCATGGAAAAGCTGCAGCAGCGTGGCTGCAGGGCACATGGCATTAGTGCTCCTGTCAGGTAGGTCCACCAGGATTTGCAGTTAAATGGCAAAATATGGAAAACAAACAAGGGATGACACAGGGAGAACACAGCTTATTCCTAGCCTGGACCAAGATACTCACTGCCGGGCTATGGGAGAATTCCTGCCCTCACAGACCACAGACTCCTGCTCTCTGTGTTTTTCCACAGAAAAACACGAAGAGCAGCAAGGGAGACGGCCCAGCCACACAGAGTGCACAGACAGAAGTAAGTGCTTTTCCTTTCCGTGCTTCCTTTTATTCCGCACGGCCAACAGGACGAAACACCTTTTAGCACCTAGTGCAGATGCAGTTTAACACCTCCAGGGTGGAATTAGCGGGTCCCAGCGCACCCCAGGAGGGAGCAGCGTGTGTGGGAACTTGAGCCTCTCTGCACAGAAAATGCTTCGAGAGGGCAGCAAAGAAACCTCCATTTAAGGGCAAATTAATGGCATTTATTTCACACCGTCTCGATCCTTTTGTTTCCACGCCATCCTGAGGACTGGAGCTTTGGATGCTCTCAGGGCGTGGCTCCACCAGCATCCCCCAGCTGTCACCACAGCTCACCGGGTCACACCACAGAAGCCAAATCCCCCGGAGCAAAACCCAACCATAAGATGGGAACAGGCTCCGAACAGGCTACACCCCACAGCAGGAACTGCTCCTCCTTCTCTCAGGGCCGCTAAATTTCCATGAAAGTAAAATCCCTACAAAATATAGGGTGGCCTGTAACAGGGATGGGGAGGGGGTGAAACAGCAGTTGGGGTCTGCACCTCTTCTCCTACAAGCCTGCCCCTTGCCAAGGGGCACATCTGTCCCCTGACTGTGCATCTGTGGGTGCATCTGTCCCTCCTCGCCATGTGGCACCACACTGGAGAAGTTTGCTCCAACAGCCTTTGAAGTTCGATGCCACGCTGTGTTTATCACCGCTAAAAAAAAATAATTAAAAAATTAAAAAAATAAGGGCTGGGCCCGTGCTTGTGCCTTGAGGGACTGAGCAAAGTGGTGTCAGCCCTGCTGGCTCGTAAATCTCCTCAGAGGAGGTGTTGCTGGTTTTTGTGTTGGAGGGAAGGTGCTCCGGGGAGCCCAGGAGCACCGCGGTGCTGCGGAGCAAAAAGTCAAATTCTGGCTCCTCTGTTAACTCCCAGCTGGAAGATAAAATGAGCCACCATCACTTCTGCTGTCCCCAAATGACATGGCACAGCTTGGGGTCGTGCTTTCGTACCCCTTTTGCTTGCTACCACACCAGGGGGATTATCCTGACTCTGCTCACTGAGGATGGGTTTTGGGAGGTGTTAACCCTTGGAGCAGCTCCGGGCTTCACCTTGAGACACGGCAGATTGGCTCATGCCAAAACCACGTTGGCAAATGTGCTGGTAATTAAACAAAGTGGGCATTCAAGGGGCAGGGATGGTGTTTAGCATCCTCCCAGAGACAAAACCGGCAAACTGCCTGCAGCAGCAGCAGACAGAGGAGGCAGTGCCAGGAGACAGACTCCAGAATTCCAGCTCTCTGGCATGGCTGACAGCCCAGAAGATACTGCAGCCCCTCTCTGGAAGCTGGCTGAAGAGTCAGGAAGGCACAGCTAAAGCTTTGACAGTCTGCCACCTTCATTGTGCACAAAATGGTCCTGTGGGCTGCTGAGAGGTCTGGGGACACACGGTGTGAGCCCCTGTGTCCCCAGCCTGGCTGGGTGCTCTGGGGACTCCTTTACAGCCACAGAAAAGACCTGTGGGGAAAACTCTGCTGGAACTGGGACAAGAGGGGATGGCAGAGTGTACCTGGGGACTGCTGCGTGCAACAATCTGTGGATAAATGCATGGGCACGTTCAAATCCTGATTGTAGAATTACAGAATTGTGTAATTCCACCAGGTTTGGGGTGGAAGAGACCTTTAAAGATCACACGGTCCAGCTCCCCTGCAATGATCAGGGTCAGAGCCTGATTTTGGCAATGTTAACAAACTCAGGGCTGCTCATCAGATCTGTCATAATCTTTATGCTTTAGGGGGCATTATTGTCACCCTTAGGAGCTTCAGGAAGAGTCAGCCCCATCACCCTGAGTGCCCTCCCAACACCAAACCAGAAGGCAGAATCCCTCCCCAGGAGTACCCAGCTCATCCCAGTTTCCCTGCCCGCTCCTGAATTACCTCAGAACAAGATAAAACCCAGTAAATTAATGATTTCCCTGACCCATCTTTTGAGGAGGAACCTTCGCTCCAACAGAGCAAGCGAGTTCACATCCCATGACAATTTTCACCTCTCCTGTCAGGAGGGGATCCCCTTTTCTCTCCAGCTGACTCACGAACCCCCACAATCCATCACACCCCGTCCCCACTCGTTGACTCAGCTTTTTGGGTGCATTCTGGATGGTTTTGGGTCCCATCTGTCAGGCCCCTGCCTGGAATGTCTGCGAGCCTTTAGGAGAGCGGAGCACAGCACTTGGCTCTGGGCTCTGGAAGTGGCACCGATCGCAAACGCGGCGCTGTCAACGTGATGTGGGCAACATCTGCTAATCCAGCCGCTCTCCACAGCGCTCCTCCAACTGCATACTAAAGCATGCTGAAGGACAGACAGGATTTTTTCCATATTTTTAGGCTGTCTGAACGTACCAGGGCTTTGATCCCAGCTGCTGGGTCAAATTAAAAGAAAGTCGGAAAGCGCCCGACATAAAGGTCAGGCTTTACCTAACTACTCACAGAACACACTGACATATGGTAAAGAAACAGAAAACATGGATTTGCTGGGGGTTGGGGGTTGCATTCTTGCATAATTGGAGCAATATTAAGGGCATTACATGTGGTTTGTTGCTGTTATGTCCTGCAGCCATGGAATGGTGTTGGTTGGGGTTTTTTTAAGTTTCCTCACAGGCCTTTGCAACGAGCTCCAAGAACCAACTGTTGCTGAGCGAACTTTTGAACCTCTGCAAAAGCACAATGTGTTAAATTGCTAGAAAAGGGGAAAACAAATGTATGATGTTCTGTGACATCCACAATCTGCAAAGCTTCACTCCTTTGGACTTCCCAAGGAGAAGAAAGGGATAACTGAGACATTTTATGTTTTAAACAATGACGAGCACAGTCATAGATCAAGGCTTTAAGGCAACCCAAAAGCCTTCAATACTTCAATTATGAGTTGTTTAATAAAACAGAGTTAATTAATTTGACCAAGTAAGGAAATCGGGCGAAGGCCACCCGTGCATGGAAAGGGACCGGCCGCAAGGGTGGGTGGAGAAAAATCCCAGCATAAAGCTAAAAATGCCCCCAAGCCCCCCAGCCTGTTGGGTGGGGACCTGCACCACGAAGTGAAGCAGCCTGGGGAAGCTTTTGTGCGCTGCTTTCAATAGACTTGAATAACTCCATCGTTCCCCTATTTCACGGGGCACAGAAAAAAACCCTCTTCAAGTTTAGAAGAAAAGCAACACCACCCTGGAGAGGGGGAGGCGAGAGGCTGTCTGCTCCGCCTCAGCCTCTCACCCCCACGTCCCGCTTTGCAAACAAACCCAAACTCCCTGACTTTCCAACAGCTGCTCCCAGTCTGCCCGGCTCCCACATGGCACAAGCCCCCCAGCCTTCTGTGCAGCCCCGGCATCCTGCCAGCTCCCACCAGCGCCGGCATCCCGGGAGCTCCAGTCTGCCTGAGCAGGACAAGGGAGGGGGGAGATGCTTCAGGATTTGACTGCTGGTGGATTTGTTCCATCATCGGGATGCCCTCTCCAAGACAAGATTTTGGAAGGAAAGGATTTTCTCCCCTCTCCCCACGGAGCCTTCAAAGCGCTCGTGTGCCTCGCGTGCAGCTCGTAAAGGCGCGTTTGATCCCGCAAGGTGCTGCTGGCTTTCATCTCCCACGGAATTCAGGGCTCACCAGAAGAGGGGGTCCCGGATGGGAAGAGAATTTGACAGATGCTTGCAAAGGATTAGGAGTTTCCAGTGGCTCAGAGTGGTGCCGGCACTGAGGGAGAGATGATCAGAGGGAGAAGCTGTATTCAAACTGCAGTGAGAAACCACCTCCAGTAAGTGGATTAGAGGAGAGTTATCATCCAGCACGAGCCTCTCCTGGCAGGGATGGTGGCGATATTAGAATGATCTGTGCACCTGGTGGAGCAGCAGCTCTGCAAGGAGATTAATGGAAAACTTTGGGGAACAATTTCCCCTGCTTCTTCTTTCAATTCCCCCCGGCCATGGCAGAAGGGGAAAGAATAGGTCTGGATTCAAGAGGAATTTAGCATCGTGCATCGGTATTTCCCATGCAAAGCAGGAAAGGCTGGAGAGGCTGGGAACCTGCTCAGAAGTACTTCACTCCAGGATTTAACCCCCCTGCCTTGATGGAGTGTGGTGAGGAGTGGCTGTGCACACATTTAATGCCGTGGTCATTCCCAGGATCAAACGTCCTGGTTGCAAGCCAAGGGAAACGTCTCTTGTTGGTCGTAATTTTGGTCAGGATTAATCCACACTACTTGTCTCCTGCACTTTTCTTACTTACATGAAAGATTTGTGAGGGGAAATGGGTCAGGTAGAACAAAACAACTTGCTTGACCTGAAACAAAACATATTTTTTCCCTCTTCTGTTCTTAGTCTTTTATTATTATCATCAAAACCAATGTCACCACCATGCTGATGTTAATCAATAATATTACAGTTGGCTGTTTTGTTTCAGTGAATTTTGAAGATAAGCTCAGTTCCCAGAGGAGTAATTCACAAGTTTCATTTCAAAACCCTAAACCCACAACATTTTCCAAATTCCCATCCAAGTCTTGCTTACAGATTGCTTTCATTGGAGAAAAAAAAAAAAAAAAATTGCCTTGAATTTGATACAAGTTTTCAGTTAGCATCACCCTGCACTTTATGGTGATTAAAATAACCAGGAAAAAGAGCTTGCAGCAGCACTTCCACACTCCATGAAATGAAGTGGGATCTCCCAGCCTGCTCCAACGGGGGTTGTGCAGAGCACAGCCCTTCCCGGACGTGTTGGATTTACAGCTGATCCCTACACGTGCCTGGGAGGTGCTCAGGGTTTCTGGGTGGACGGCAGCCAGACCAGAGAGGCTTTGCAGTGGTTCTGCTCTTTCCCAAAGGAAGGAAACCCAAAGGAGAGAAATACAGATTTATATGGAGAGGAAAAATATAAAGATACCAAGGTAAAAACCACAGATGAAAACCTCAAACCTCAAACACCACCTGGACAAAGACTCTAGGTAGGAAAATGAATATATCTATGCCCAGAAATCCAGATGCAGCAGGGCTTTAACCTGAAGGCAACTCTCTTAATTCACCACAGCAAATTCCTGCAATGTGCAGCAATTGTGACAGCTCGTGCTGTTACCCACCCGAGGACACACAGCGAGACAAGTGCTGGCATTTTGGAAGGTGGCACTGTTTTCACCAAGCCATGACCATCTGGGCTGTTGGATGCTGCACTTTTTTTCAGATATATTGTGTTTATCCACGTAGCATCTAAGCCCTGAGCAGGTGAATCAGTTGAAGAGCGGGGTCTGTAGTGGATATCTTCCCTTCTCAGTCTGGTTTTGAGCATCTCTAGCTGGAGTGGGACGAGCTCTGAAGGGCAAATCAGTTTTAGTTTGGAGGATGAATGACACCAGGACACTGCTGTGTAATTAGAAGTGTCTCAAGCAGATGCAAGTGAAGCTAATCAAACACTGTTTCACAAGAGTTATCATCAGCCTCATAATTATTATTATTCAATTCCCAGGAGGCAGAGACAAGGGGACTTCTCCTTCACATGACGTGTCACACAAAGGCAAATCAGAAATCACAGTCCCTGCTCAAAACTGCTCATGACTCTGTTCATCTGCACCTCCCACTCACCAGCCCAGACCGTCCTGAGCCAGCTCATCCCTGTCTGGAGGGTGAAAGCCAGGGAAAGCACCTGGGAATCTTTTCAGACAGCAGGGTGACATCGAGGCAAGGTGTTCATCAGGTGTGGTGGCTCCCTGGGCTGCAGCCCTGCGTGGCTGTGATGTCAAAAGCAGATGGCTGTGTCGTCAGGGGGGAGGTGGGGCTGCACAGCAGATGGGCACTTCACAGACAAAGATCCCTCTCATGCAAATTGCCCCCGATGATAATTTAAAAAAGAAAAAAAAAAAGATTACAGAGAGAGAGAGAGAGAGAGAGAGGGAGAGAAGTGGAGAAAACATCTGATGTGTGAGCAGTACAGTCTCTAAATAGAATATTTTCCCATTTTCCCATGAAGCATCAGGAGGTTCTTAAGCTCCAAAGTGTTCATTTAACTCCTCGAGGCTCTGGTCTCACATCTCCCCTGCACTTTGCTGCCCTGGTACACAGCACACCCAAAACTGCCGCTTCTGAGTTTATTCCTAGAAAGCCGAACCTTGTGCACCTGTTTACACACAGATCTTAATACAGCACTGATTGTTTTGTTAAAGGAACTTCCATCCCAAGTGCCTCCAGGGGATTCACTGCCAACGCACAGCCAGCGTTAGAAACCACCCAGTATGCACCAGTATGCCAGGTTTATACTTCACATGGGCACACTGTGATTTTAAACAGCGTAATCAGAGTGGTTTCCTCCTCTTGGAGCACCATGGAGAGACAGGCAGATGGGAAAGTTCTTAAATCAGAGAATAATTTGGGTGGGAAGGGATCTTAAAGATCATCCAGTGCCACCCCTGCCATGGGCAGAGACACCTCCCATTGTCCCAGGTTATTCCCAGCCCCATCCAACCTGGCCTGGGACACTTCCAGGGATCCAGGGGCAGCCACAGCTTCTCTGGGAACCCCATGCTACTGTTTCTAGTTATTATCCAATCTGAATCTCTCCTAGTTTAAATCACTTCACCTTTGTTCTGTAGTACCTGCCCATGTAAAATGTTCAGTCAATACAGGGACAACTCCTCTTGGCTGCCAAGTTCACGCTCAGTTTACAGCAGTGATGAGTGAGGGGAGAACCTAGCACGTATCTGGGAATATCAAGATTGCTATAAATTAGAAAGCAGAGAAAATCACTTAATCCACTGAAGAAATGCAGCTAATTCCGGGGTGAGACACAACAGCAATTGAAAGTTTATTCAGCCTCTGAAATTCTCACAGATGTTCCCAGGGTGCCTAAATGAGCGGTGAACACGGGGAAAGTAAATGTGCAAACAAAGCCACGGCTTCAAACCGACCACAGAAACACCACACAACCACAGAAACACCATCAAAGAAGAGAATCAAGGAATCATGAAAGCTGGGAAAGATCACCGAGTTCAACCATCTTCAGCACTAAAATGCACACCACATCTACACATTTTTTGGGAATTTCCTGGGGCAGTGATTCCACCACTTCCCTGGGGAGCCTGTTCCAATGTTTAACAATATTTTCCATGAAGAAATTTTTCCTGGTATCCAATCTAAACCTCACCTGGCTGAATGAAACCATTTCCTCCTGTCCAACCCCCAGCTGTCTACAACATCAGGGAGCTGTGGAGATCAAAATGTCAGGAAGAACAGGTGTATTTCAACCTGCACCAAGCAAACAAAATATGTTAAACACACTTCTCCATGTGCAGGCATGGGGAGATGTAAATAATGGATGTGAGATCCATTTCTCCCGAACTAGAGCAGGTCCCAAGTGCTCGGTCCATCTCCAGTCTGGTGATGCAAACAGGAAAGGCTCAGGAGAGGGCATTTTTAGGGATATCAGAGGAATGCAGCTGATGGAAGTGGGGAGCTGCTGTTCAACAAGCAATGGAGCCGTGGTCTCCCTAAGGGCTTGGGCACCCTGCTCTCCAGAGGTGGTGGCAGCTGAAAAATAGGGATGGGACAATCTCTCTCTCTCAGAAGAGCCTGGGGGGCCAACAATTCACCCTGACAGTGATAAATGCAGGTATTTACTTTGGGCAAGGAGTTCCAGCTCTCATTGGCACATCTGTGGAAACTGGAGCAATGTCCTTTCCCAGCTTCCATCTCCTTCATCCCTCTGCTCTCCTCCTCTGCCACTCAGGGGTGCCCAGGGCATTGTGTCAGCTGCTGAGCTGGGCTGGCATCCCCTGGGATCCTGGAAACACCCAGGAATGGGGGCTGGAGCTAATGAACCCTCAGCAGTGAGTAAATAAATCACATGCCTGTGCCCTGCTGCAGCCAGGACCCTGGTGACAGCTGCCTGACAAGGGACAAGATGTTTTTTGATCCTTTGCCTGTAAGGAACAGCACTGTTGGGCTCTGAACAGTGGGGAGTCAAGTCTAGGAGCGTCAGGGAACATCCCACATTCCCAGATCCTTTTAATTCCCCTGGACATGAGATTGCTGCCTGCATGGTAGCCTGCACTCCCGCTCTGCCAGCACCAAGGAGGAGGAAAGGACAGGAGACTGGGAAGAGGCAGGAAGAGAGATGGATAAAATCCATCAGGTGATGCTGGAATTTTGGACACTTCACTGGCCGAATCGCTCGAGCTGCAGAATGCAGAGGGAAGATCAGCCCTGGGTAAATCCCTGCTGGCAAAGAGCCTGGATGATACCAAATATTACTGGCCTGAATCACCACTCATTTCTTTCTCTGACACCTCTGTGGCAGTGAAGCCAAAGCGCTGACACGAGAGGTTATGGCCAGCAGAGGTGCAGGCACATCCTTCCCACATTATCCATGGTCACTGGTCAGGGGATAATGCAGGTTCAGTTCAGATTGCTGTCCTAGATGAGTGAACACACAGGCATAGAAACACACACAGAGTGATTTAGGATATCACACCAGCCCCCTCCTGGTCCCTGGGAGCTTTGGGCTCCCAGTGGCATCGACAGCCGCGGGATGAAAATGAAACCAGCACCACTCTGTGGTTTCCAGTTTGTAGCAGGTTGATGTCCAGCTGGCCTGGAGCATGAAGAGGGTGAGAGCAGAGGTGCCTGCAGAAGATGGCAAAGGTGGAACCTTCGTCTGGCTGGAAGAGGTCAAAGCAATTAATTGGTCACCGAGCTTGGGTGGACCAACCTTCAGGGCACAGATTATCTGAGTCCCTGAACACGTATTCAAGCCACCAGCCCAGGTGGAGGAGATGTCCCCCTTCACTGTAGCCAAATCCAGCTTTTCACCACAACAACCACATAGAATCACAGAATACTCTGAGCTGGAAGGGAACCACAAGGATCATCAAGTCCAGCTCCTAAATGAACCTGTATGGGGATCAAACCTTCAATCTTGGCATTATCAGCACCATCCTCCATCCAGCTGAGCTGATCTCAGGGTCTCCTTCAGCTGTGACTCAGCCTGAAATCATCTCAAGGTCTGTCTTCTCAGAAGAAAACAGTAGGGACTAACTCTGAGAGGTTCAGACCACAGCAGCAGCAGTTGGTGGCAGTTTGGATGGTGGATTTTGGTGCAGAACATCAACTCTGCAGTGGCCAAACAAATAGTCTGGTTCATCATTGAAAACTCCTCAAAACTGAAAGACTGGAGATTTGGGGGCTCTGCTTTGAATCCAGCACAGTCAATATCAAGTCTAACAGAGATAATTTTTGTTTCAAACACAAGTTGGTTCAAAGAGGAGGCCCTAAAAGCTGTATAAATTATTAGTTCTTACTTTTCTACACTTTCCAACACTCCACTTGTATTTTTACCTTTCTGAGATCCGACAAGCCCTTTCATAAGAAATAATCCTAGCATAGAAAAATGAAATCAAAACCAGGGTTGTGACTGGTTTTACCCCACTGAGCTTTAGTTACCCACAATGTTGAGCTGGGAATTGTCATCCAGTCAACAGGAAAAAGACAGATCCCTTCCCAGAGCAATTGAGATCTGAATTACCTTCTGGAGACTGTAACCACAGAGTAATTGGTGCATTGACTTAACCAGTTATTTTAAGGTCGTTTCTAGCAGCTGGACAATGGGAAATAATTTCACCTTCATGGGATCCAGCCTCGTGTTCTTTCTGAAGCAAGAATCTAACTGTGGGCAGCGTCATTTTGGGAGAGGTCATCTCTGCTGCTTCCCCAGTATCCCAGGATCTCTGACTAGAGAAGTGTCACCTTTGAAAATCCTGACATGACATTTTACCCAGCATGTTGACAACAACCTCACCTTTAAAACAAAAAATCCACTGAAATGCCCACTCAGCAGCCTTGTGGCAAGGAGTGCACTGAGAGCATGCCCTGGCAGCAAGGACAGAGATGTTCTTCTCACCATTCAAAGATCTCATCTCTCCAAAATTAACCTTTGAGGCGTGGGGCTAAAAATCACCTACAAACAAACTGAATTTCCCCTCCTCTTCGGGATTATTCAACAACATGTTTTGGGTTTGCCTGCAGTCCTGCTCATCTCATGCCTGGCGCCAAGCACCAGATTTTATTAAGAATTTATTTTCACTTGTATGAGAATGCATCCGAGATGCTTCACACAAAGCCAACTTCACCTGCACGTCTGCGAAAAGCTGCCCCTATAGAAATGTGATCCCAAGAGTTGCCTTTATCCAGTTGCTAATGGATGTTGAGCGTGTGAGAATCCGTATCTGCCGAATTTTGAACATAATAAGCTTTCTGTGAGCTTTTCATATAAGAGATATCGACTGGAAGTAATTCAGAGAAGTTATTCAGCAATTGCTTGGCACAACAAAAGAGCTTGAAGCAGATTTACTGCCAGTTGACAGCCTGCATGCCACACTGGTGCAGCTGCCCACTCCTCCAGGAGAATTCCTGACGTGCTGTCGGATCCGGGCTGGCCTACCCCACCAAGACACCTTCAGAGAGGAAACAACTGGATTTTTAAACAGCAAAAACCGATCCAGTTGAATGAGCAAACCCAGCTATCACCACTGGAGCCAATAACCTGATTGATTTATTAATGCATTTGTAGGATCTGCAGGCTGTGGGTGTTGGAAGGAGAAATTCACAGTGAAGATGGTCTCGAAATCCATGCAGGGAAGCCAGCAACACTCATACAGGGACAGACACACTGCAAGATAATTTATTTCTTTCCCCATCATCTGTCATTTGGATACACACATACTATCCTCCAGGCTTGCTCCCTACGTCAAGCAGCACTCCGGCTGCCTCAGCGCAAGATTTGGCTACTTTTACACCCTGCCAGGGGTATCTGATTCCAGTATCTCATTCCCTGGCAGCTTTGAAGTGTCACAGTGTACTGGCTACAGCCGTTTCGAGCAGGTGCAGCCTCACTATGGCTTTACAAGGATGCATTTTTTGCCTCTTTGCTCTGTGACTCGGTGCTTCACATCTGAAGTGTTTGCAGGCTTCTTGCCAGGGCATTGCTTTCAGGCTGGATCCCGGTTGAACGTCCCTTGTTTTTCTGCCTCCTGCCAGCAAGTGCCATTTTTCCTTTTGAAAGTCTTTACTGCAGCAGGTGGGAGAGGGCGTAGACTCAGCAAAGTATGCACGGGAAAAGGCAGAGGAGGGGGGAAAAGGGTAACAGAGGCCAGTTCCAGTCTCAGCACCTACTTTTAGTGTGAGTTAGAGATCAAAGGAAATAAACCCAACGGAGTGGTTTGATTACCACAGGGGCAGAGGGGAAGGATGGGGAAGATGAGAGCTGGGAGATCTCCCCTCCTTCACCTCCTGCAGGGCATCTCTTCCCCAGCCCCTCATCTCATCTGGGAAACCCACCTGGTTTGGAGCAGGAGAAAAAGATTCCGTAACGACGGTGTAGTGGAGCAGAGGACCTGCAGAAGGCCAAGGAAGGGAGGAAAGGTAAAAAAAGCATCAGAGAGATGAGGGAAGAATAAAAGCATTTCTTTGCTGATCCACAGCTGAGCTGGGCAAAGTTAGACACGATAAATAACGCTGACATTACAAAG
This sequence comes from Poecile atricapillus, assembly GCF_030490865.1. Lineage (NCBI taxonomy): Eukaryota > Metazoa > Chordata > Aves > Passeriformes > Paridae > Poecile > Poecile atricapillus. The sequence continues at coordinate 2,576,812 of NC_081289.1, read as the reverse complement.
CTCTGGTTAATTCATTTTTCTACTTGTCACCCCTTCAGATAATTGGCCTCTACAACAAATGGTGGGGAAGGAGGTTGGCTTTTTTTGTCTCTTTCTTTTTCTTTTTTTTCCCTTCCTGAGAGGTACAGCTAGGATTAGGCAGTGTGCTTCAGCACTGATAAAATAAAGAGAATGATCCAAAACACTCCAGCTTTAATCCGGAGGGGTCGCCGGTGAATAGCAACAGTGCTGGGGGATGAAGTGAGACCTGGGTGTCTCTATGGCAACTAAACCATCACGGAGCAAGGATTGACCTGGAGCCTTCCAGCAAGTTTGGCTTTGTCCAAGGCACTGTCTGGTGTCAGCTATTCCCTGTCTGCTCACCTGATTCCAGGGAGGTTTTCACAGCAGCTCAGAGTTTATTCAGAGTTCGTGGAATCACTGAACGGTTTGGGTTGCAAGGGGCATTTAAAAGTCATCTTGTCCAACCCTCCTTCAATCAACAGGGATGTCTTCAACTAGATCATGTTGCTCAGAGCCCCCCATCCAATATTTCCAGGCTTCTGGATTCAAGTGTTTCATTTGGAATCCCAATATCGGCTTCTTTGTGTAAATAAAATCTGAGTTCTTGGTGGGTGAGGCCTGAAAACATGACCTCACCTACTTCAAACTGAGGAGGACCAGTCTTGAAGCAGCCACCCATTTTATGTACACCACCACACAGAAAACACTGCCTCGAGGGCTTCCAGAATACAAGGAGAGACCAAGATAAAGAAAGGAGGCTGGAAATCAGCCACAAGCACAGAGAAACTACAAGACAATCAAAAAAGTTCAAATTTATGAGAATTTTTTAATCTGATGGTTCCCAAAGCCTGAGTCATGATTCCAGAACCTGAGGGGCTGCAGAGCAGGTGGCCACTGGCTTTCGGTGCTGCTTCATCACTCCATGAAAGGTTCACGGAGGCAACCATGGCTTTGAACATCTTCCTTCCTATCAACCAGAATATCATCTCTTAACATCCAATCTAGCCCTGCCCTCTGCCAGTCTGAAGCAATTCCCTCTTGTCCTGCCTGTCTAAACCCTTGTCCAAGGTCGCTCCCCAGCTCTCTTGGAGCCACAGGCAGGTCAGTCTTTGCTGCTGGGCTGATTCATGAGCCGTGGGGGAACACAGGTAAATAAGGGAGAGAGGAAATACCCAGCACCAGGGCTGGGGAGAGGCAAGGAATGTAAATTTCCCAAATCATGTCACCTTTCCCCATGAAAGAGCACCCCAAAGCCCACTCCTGGGCAGAGCAGCACTGAAAGTGGCACAGGACACACCAACTGGAGTTGTGATGCACAAAGCTTTAACAACAAGGACAAGAGTGCAATTTCCTGATGCTGAAGCTCTCAGTGCACAGCCTTTGGAAATAAATCCATTTCCCCCTTGCTTCTCCCATTCTTCTATCTTGCCTCAATAAGCCAGAGACATTTAAGAAACTTTAGAACCTTTCAAGAAGTTTGTAAAGCAATTTACTGGGACAGGGATTCTTGTCCTCTATGAAACTGGATGACTGAGTCACTCTGGGCTTAAATGTGCAGAGCATAGAAGGAGCCATAAAAACCTTAAAAAGAATCCTGGACAGCTTCACTATGCATAAAAAAAAAAAAAAAATCACATTTTTATATCTAGCATTTAAATGCTTCTAGGATTAGAAATAAATATGACACTTCATAATGCAGACCCTGTCCCCTGGATCAGAGAACTTCCACTTCTCCATCTCGCATATAAAGACATTTTTAGGCCCAAGACATTTTGGAAACTTGCCTGTCCTGAGCTATGAGAAGGATTAGGCAAGGAATTGAAACTGCAAACTTCAGGGCAGGGATGGGAAGTACAAACCTTGGCAGATTAATTTCATTTTTCTGTGTCCTTGGTCACTGAGGATGCACAAGAGTTTGGGGGGGGGGGTCAGAGTGAATTCAGGGACATGGATGAGGAGGATGGGTCAGCTGAGCATTCAGTAGCCATGAGGAATGGTGCAATTAAGAACTTATACTCCATGAGATCTGGCTCGGGGTCACCACCAGCAGAGAAGGCTTTGGGATGAAGAAGACAACTCTGTGCCCATCACCAGCTCCTGCACTTCTCCAACCTTTCCCTTCCTCACCGCCTGCCAGCTCTCCCTCCCCCCTCAATCCCAAATACCCAATCCCAGGCATCCATCCCCCACCCCTCTGCCTTCTGCCCCCATCCCTGAAGGATGGATGAGCTTGCCAGAGCAATCTGGCCCTCGCTGGAGAAGCTGCCGAGAGCCGGCAGCCGGAGCGAGCGCGGCAATCGATTGGACACGGGACATTACGGATCCGCGAGCGCGGCCGTGGCCGTGGAGTGGCAGCTTTGTCAGGCTGAGCACACGTGAGGATTAGGGCATTAACAAAGCTCCCTTAACCCACCAGCCTGCCCCTAGGTAGATGGGGGACAGGGCTGGGCTGGGCAGGGACGGGGATAAAGAAGTGGCAGCGTGAAGTCGCCTTCCGTACAAAGGAGAGGAGGAATAAGAGGTCCCGGAGACACAAAACTGCCACCTGGGACTGCCGAGCCATGGCACTGCTCATCAGGGCTCTGGGCCAAACTTTCTACCAGCATAAATCTGCTTGATGCCAAGAGAGTAACCCAGAGATGAACTGGACCTGATGGGGAGGGTTTATGGCCTTTGGTTCAGGCAGGAGAGCAGAGCTGTGCCAGCTGGGGCGTCAGGCTGCGTGACTCAAAGGAGCTTAGGCACCTAAATCTACTAGGTGCTCCAAAAAAAAAGTGTTTTTTCTTATTTTAAGGTCAAATCGTTCATTTTCTCCCCCCCTTTATTTTCTTTTCCTGAAAGCAGCTTTGAGGGCCTCTGTTTACTATTGTTCTTAATCGAAAAATAACAGTAACAACTTGCGAGTACAAAGGGCCTTTTATGTTTCTGCCGAGGCTTTTATCTCCACGCATTTTAGTAAGTGCTATATCAAAATCACCCCGCCCACCCCCGAAATTCGGTCATGTGTGGACTGCAGAGCAGCAGCTGGGAAAGTGTGTGCAGGAAAGCTGAGCAGCAGCCCAGGACAGCCAGGGGAGGGGAGCAGGGTGTGAGGCTGGAGCTGACAGCCCCCCTCCAAAATCAAATGGTACCTCAGAGCAGATGGGCTGAGCAAGGAGTTCAGCAGCCAGAAGCAGGTCCAAGAAATTATAGATTAAATAGTACCAAAAAAAAAAAATAAATTCTCTGCTGGGAGAGTGGTGAGGCCCTGGCACAGGGTGCCCAAAGAAGCTGTGGCTGCCCCTGGATCCCTGGAAGTGTCCAAGGCAAGGTTGGACAGGGCTTGGAGCGACCTGGGACAGTGGAAGGTGTCCCTGTCCATGGTAAGGGTGGCACTGGATGATCTTGGAGGTGCCTTCCATCCCAAACCATCCTGTGATTCCCTGATTCTAACCAGCATCTTGAAAAGATCAGATTCCCACCCAAACAAGCTCCTTCAGAGCATCCCCAGAATGACCACTGCCTAAACATTTCAGTCTTTATCTCCTGAGAACACCCTGCAGGGAAAGGAATTCTCACCAAACCTGTCAGATTTGGAGGAGCATTTGGACAATGCTAGTTTAGTTTCAGGTAGATCTGTGAGGAGGAGAAAATTGGATTTGATCTTTACAGTCCTCTCCTACTTGAGATATTCTATGGTTCTGTGATTCTGTGAAGTGTTAATGCTGGAGGCTGTGGTCTAACAAGCCTAAAGGAATCAGGGATTTATGCAGTTTATCCCAGAGAACAAGCTGTGGGACAATAATGAGGCTGTTGAAGAGAAGTTTTCTGAAATATCTTAAATGTATGGAAAAGAATGAACATCTCCCAGGCAAGCCAGGGAAGAGGGCACCATGGGCTGATAATGGACATTTCAGTGCTGGCATAGAGGGAGGCCACGGGGAGATTTGGCAGTGGAAAGCCTGAAAGAAGGTGGGGCCAGGGAAAGTTTTAGGGGTGGAAATGGACCTTTCTAAGGCCTGTGTCTCTAAAGCCTTCACTGAAAGGCACCTGCAAAAAGCTTATTCTGAAGGTCAGATCCTGAGCTGGGACTGAGTGACGGTCAAGGCAATGATTTTGACCACAGTGCCTAAGAAAAATAAGGCACAGAGAAGCTGGAGGTGAAAACAGAGCCTTTGTAGGCTGACATTCGCCGCTTTTCATTACAGATTCCAGCCTGGGATGTCTTTAGAGAGACTTCCCACAGTCAACAAATGAAGCAAGTGGAAAAGAAGCAACCTGCTGAGGTGAGCTGTCTCCTGTCCCCGCTTTGGAGAGAACCTTTTCATTCCTAAAAAGGGAGCAGGCATGTGGAGCCCTGTTAGAAAAGAAAAAGGGGCCAATTCCCTCATATTAAGCCTCATATTAGGCTCAGAATCAAATTAAACCACAGGACTTTTCACTAGCAAAGTGCTATTTTAAGGCTTATTAGACTATATTAGGATTGGCATAAATTTCCACTGACATAATATAGGCCTTTAATTGGATTTAAGGGCGAGGAGGCTGCATTAAACAAAAATCAGTCCTCGCAGAGGGAAATTGGGTATTCTCCTCACAACTCCTCTACTTTCCCTTGGCGCGGATCCCAAGCAGCCGAGCAGGCTGGGTAACCCACTGAAATCCAGATGCAGTTGCTTATAGGCTCCTATATCAATTTGATAAGCAAGCTGGATGCCAAAACACAGCACTCCCCACTGTTTGTTAGCCAAAGCCTGGCTGCCGTGGCCAGAGCTCTGCTCCTCTGGCAGCTCGGGCAGAAATGGCATTTTCCTGGCCACAGCCTGCCTGCCAGACTTCACGTGAAGTATTTGCCCGTGAAAGGTTATAATAACAAAAATCTCAAAGCCAAGACCTTGACTTAACCTCCAAAGAGCTGAGAGCATCAGAGCCACAGGCAGCAATGAAAACATAACCCCGCTGTCCCCCCGTGCTGGGAGTGTGAGTCAGGAGTCACTGCCACGACCTGGCTTGTTTCATGTGTCCCCTGATTAGACACGGGAGGGTCTCAGGAGCTTGGAGGTCAGGGGCTCTCTGTGGCACGTCCCTCCTTCTCCCAAAACAACTGAGAGCAGCCCTGAGACGTGCACAGACAGGTCTGACACTCCTGGCATGTGAATCGTGGTGGGTTTTACACTCAGAAGTCCCCAGGCCACTCTCCTCTGAAGAAGGAGAGTTTTTGTTTTCTCTGAAATTTTATTTTCTGTCTGCTCCTGAGTCAGCCACCCCGTGTGAAATATGGAAAGAAATGTGGAAACTTGGGAAGGAGATAATAAAACTCACTTAAAAACTGAGTGGAGCACCTCAGGATCAGCAGGGGCAGAGTGATCATTCACCCTGCACCTTGAGACATGTCCCTTATTTGACATCTAAATGGGCCAAAACTGGCTCTGCCAAAAGGCATCTGAGCCCTTCTGAAGCCTCAGAGACATAGAGGAACCTTCCACCATGAAAATACCACTTTGTACACCGGTACTTGATGTTAGGAGTTTATCCACATCCTGGTGGCATCTTGTGACAATTTTGTTAAACAGCACAACCCCTTTTTTACAACACAAACCACTCCACGTCTGGCTGTGTCAGGGATGGGCTTCCCATAAAGTAGATCCTGCAAGGAAAAAACAATTTAAGTCCAGGTTCAGCCAAACTTAAGGTTTTCCTGATAGGATGCTTCAAGATTCATTCTTCCAAGGCCATGGAATTTCTAGAGAACTTTAGAGTCCTTCCTGTCCCAACCCATGACCTCTAAAGTTTTGGGAGATGCTACCAAAGCCCTTCTGAGCTTCTCAGTCCATAGTCCCTAGACAAACATGTTCATCATTAGTGGAATATTAAGAAAAGGAATGAGTTTGGTCCTACTCTTCAAAGAAATTTCAAAGGATGCTCCCAGGTGGGGATGGACATTTTTGTAAAGTAGATTTTAGGAGAAATTTTGTTATTTCATGTTCCAGATGTGGGTGCATTTGTCCACGCATGGGGTGCGTGTGTGGTGAGATCTGACATGTCTCAGCTCTGCAGCTGCAGCCCATTAGCACAAACATCGAGCTGCCCAAGAAGATTATACTTTTCATCTGATGAAACAAACCTTACTCCTTTTCTAACAGTCTGGGGATTGCTTCAAGATGTTCAAGTCAAATGGGGCTGATGGATCCAGGGTGGCAACATAGCCCAGCAACACCCTGTGGCCCCCAAGCAACCACAAATATTTGCTGTCACATCCCTTCCCAGTGGCCTGAATGGACACGGTTTTATCCGCCTTGTCCTGGCTCCCTGACACTCACCCAGCCTGGTCTGAAGTGTGTGGGACCCACCTGCCACTCAGGGATGATTCAGTGGTCAGTAAAAGCTACATGAGAGTAGCTGGAGCTGGACAAAAATCTTTGATTACACCAAGATCTCAATCTTTGTGCGTGGCTTTAACCACATCCATTAGAAAATCCCAGATAACCACTGGGCAGTGCCCAGGGGAGTCAGAAGAAGGAGAAACACAGCTGGGAACCCCAACCTGCTACTGAACATCAGGAATAAAGATGGTTTTGGTGGCTGGGAGTCACAGCTGTGAACTTGAGACCTAAAAGTCTCTCTGAGCAATTCATTTACCTCGCCTGCAACCAACAGAGCAATTTTGTAGAGAAGACATAATGGAAAACGTGCCCTTGCTTTGGGGAGTTACTTCTCAGTGGTTGTAGGGACCTTTTCCCTTCAGTTTGGACTGAGAAAAGCTTGTTTGGGAGGTTTAGGAGTTTTTGGTGATGTGTACAACTCTGCAGATGAGTCACAGACCGTCCAGGGAATGGATCTGCAATGCTTTAAAGCAGTTTCTGGAATAAGTGCCTCTGACATGGGCTCCCATGGAAAAACACCATCCTGAAAGGGCTGCTCTGGTCTCTGCCCCAGATTCTCCCCACAGTCTTTTGGTCCAGTGGGAAACAGGTGATTGAAGAGGAGGTGAGAACAGGAACTTGAAGCAAGCAGGAGCTGCCTCCTCAGGGCATTCCTGTTTTTAATGCTCCACATGATTCTGCACTTTCTGGCTCCAGATGGGACCCAAATACCAACGGATCAGGGAAAATGCTGCCCTCATGATATTCCCGAAGTAGCCAAAATCAGGGAAATTCTATACAGAAGATGGATTTCCCAGCTGTAGAGAAACTGGGTCAGACATTTGAGCTTTTGGGTGCTCTGCTGCTGCCCATGGCCAGTTCTTGCCAGCAGTGCCAGGACTGGCCCAGTGCTGCCAGAAAGCCAAACCAAGATGGGGAGATGATTTTCCAGCTCTGCTGCACTGACAGACAGCTTTAGAGGTTCCTTACAAATGCCTTTCTCTTCTCCTCTGCCCTTGGATACGATCTCAAGACCTTCCTCAAGAGTCGAGAATGGATTTTCTCTGTTTTGCAGCTGAATTCTGCCTCAGCAGGAAAACAGAGGCTGAAAATCGAGTCCCATTTCTGTCAGTCTGCTGGCAGCTCCCTCCTGAGACACAGGAGAAGTCCCATTGCTTGGGGCATTTAGAGTTAGACTGCCCAAAGCTCCTGGGAGTCTCCGTGGGGAGACAATCTCGGCCCTGCCTCTGGAGAACCGAACAGACCTAATAAGCCTTCCCTGTGTCTGATTTCTCTGATCCTCTGATTAAAGTATGTTCATATCATTTGCATTTGAATTTGCTTTTATCCACCCCCCTCCAATGCCAAAACATGTAGTCAGGCGGTTCAGGAGATGATGTGTTTATGTAACTGCAAACTAGGTTTATAGCAGTTTAATTAGTATTAATTAGTATTAATAACTTCACCTAAGCTTAATGATGCCAATTATAGCACAGTAAATATTTCTTGTTGGATTACAAGTTGCAATATTGAAGGATGAACTTTCATGCTCGGTCAAACTTTCTAAACATATTATTTAAAAAGAGCGATAAGGCAGTTTGCTTTTCACATGTGAATAGCTCCTTTAATCTCAAAAAAATGGATAATTATTGCAAATAAATATTTGCAAACGGGAAACACTGTCCCATTTGACAGCACCTCTCCTCTCCCTGCTTCTGCTTCTAAAAACTGGGAGGGGAGAGTGGGGTTGCCCAAGTGCACCAAGTGAAAACACCTCTTTAATACCCCAAAAGGTGATTACAAGCTGCTGGGATGCACAGAGGGGAAGAAAAGATCAGAGATCTGCAAGAGAGGAAGATCAAGATTACATTAATCTGCTTAAGATGTGCTGTATTCTTTTAAGAACTGTGGATACAGAGGAGACAGAGTTAGGAAAGAGCCTCCGGGTCAGCTGGGATGGGTCTTTCATAGGACTTCCACTTTGGCCCCAAGGCAGCTTTGGAAGGTGGCAGATGGAAACAGTTAAGGCAACTGAGAGCTGTTTAAAATCCTATCAATAACAGCCCATCTCTCCCCTGACCATGTAGGATTATCCTTGGCACTCTCCTGCCTCTCAGGACTGCCCAGCTCCCGCTCCATCCTGAGCCCGGTGGATTTGCCCCAGTTTTCATTCCTATACCCAGATACATCCTGGATTGCCTCTGTTTGGGGCCTGGAGATGATCCAAATTGAAATATTTGGGGATAAGAGTTCTCTTTAATACCTTAATATCTTTATCAATTATCTGGATGAGGAGACTGGTGGCACCCTCAGCAGTTTGTGGAGGACACCAGGTTGGGTGGGAAGGCTCTGCAGAGGGATCCAGGCTGGATCCATGGGCTGGGAACAATTGGGATGAGGTTCACCAAGGCCAGGTGTTGTGTCCTTGGTCAAAACAACCCCATGGAGCACCACGGGCTGGGGTAGAGAGGCTGGAGAGCTGGGAAAGGCCCTGGGAGTGCTGGTGAGAGCAGCTGGACATCCCCAGGTGTGCCCAGGTTGGCAGGAGGCCGATGGCACCGGGATTTTAGCAGGAATGGAGTGGCCAGCAGGATGAGGGAAGGGACTGTCCCCTGGGCTGGTGCTGCTGAGGGACCACCAGGAATCTTGGGGTCACTTCTGAGATCCTCAGAAGGACCTTGAGGGGCTGGAGAGTGTCCAGGAATGGAGCTGGGAAGGGTCTGGAGCCCCAGAAGAGAGGGAGGGAAAGGGGCTCAGCCTGGAGAAAAGGGGGATCAGGGGGAATTTCTGGCTCTGCACAACTCCCTGACAGGAGGGGACAGCCGGGGGGGTCGGGCTCTGCTCCCAGGAACAGGGACAGGAGGAGAGGGAACTGCCTCAGGCTGGGCCAGGGGAGTCTCAGGGTGGAGATTGGGAAAATTCCTTCACTGAAGGAGTAGCCAGACATCAGAACAAGCTGCCCAGGGCAGTGGTGGAATCACCATCCCTGAAAGCTTTCAAAAGCCATGTGGATGTGGCACTTGGGGACATTGTTCCATTCTGGGTTTGGCAGTGCTGGGGGAGTGGTTGGCCTCAAAGTTCTTCCTCAGCCTAAATGATTCCATGATAAAATCCTTATTTATACAAAATGATATAATAGAAGCAGACTGGCTGCATCCTGACTGTGCTTCCTCAACAATCTCTCCCTGATCCTGGATTTACTACAACAGCCTTGAGACACGAAACACCATTCCAGTTTCCAGCAGGGAGGTGCTCTTTAGAAGTACTCCAGAAGCTGTTCAAGAATATAATTTTCCTGCTGGTTCTTTCCACATCACTTTTCTTCTCAGGGAGCTTCCCCATCCCACTTTCCCTGCCTCGATCAACACTTCCCCCGTGACCCTGTTAATCGAGAGGAGCAGATCTCACTTCCACTTGTCTTAGGGAAACTGGGGGAGTTTTCAGCAGTGGCTCAGTGAAACTGTGGAGTGAGGAGGGAAGGGGAGTCCTGTGTGGGGATCTGTTGCCAGTGCAGTTATTTGAGCTCTGGGGAACACACAGCTCATGGGCTTGGCTGGAAACCACGTCCCCAGGTCACAGCCTAAGGTAAGGCACCCTCAGGAGGTGCCATTGATCACTGAGCTGACTCCTGTGAAAAAAAAATGACAATTTTAGAGGTCTGAAATGCAGGGATGGGGAGCTCAGCCTTAACACCACCACTGGGAAAGCCAGCAGGTCTCACAAAGAAACCAGGGGATGAGCAGAACCCCCAGATCTGCCTTCTCATGACAACGTCCTCACTATGCACGCAACATTTTTTCTCTCTCTGATTGTTGGGTTTTTGGGCTTTGCCACACAAAATTGTGCAGTGAGGGAAGAAGAAGAAGTGCAAAAGGGTCTGTGGAAGGTAAGGAAGGGGTAGGGGAGCAGAGGGAAGGAATATGTCTTTATCCACAGCCTCACCACATGATTTACAAAAGGGAGCAACTCATCATAAATAAGCTGGAGCTCCTGGGAACAGTGACCTAATCAAGATGTATAATTGCATGCCTTATCTAAATGAAAGCATCATTTCAGAAATGATAATGTGCATTGCCGTGGATTCAACTGCTATGGAGTTCAGCACTGAAGGGTAATTATAATGTTTAACAAATATATTCCCTTTGGGGGCCTGCAGTTAGAGACACCATGTCCTGGTTTCCCCTCATGGTGCACTTCTACCACCAAACTGTGAGGGTTTCCTCTCCCTTCTGGAATTTCTCACTGACCTCCCAAAAATGGTTGGATCTTATCCTGGAAGGTGAGAGGCAGAGATTACGAGGAAAAAAAAGAAGAATTAACTAAGAAATGAACCAAGGAACAAGGTGGTTTTAGAGAAAAGGAGAAACCAAGCACAGCAAACACCACAGAGATCTGACAACTTTGGGTTAAAGACTGTGACCAGACTCTCCCCAGCCCACGAGGAAGGATGTTCTCCCCTCTAACAGCCCCTGCTGCCTGGATATTCGATACAATTCCTCAAAAACCTCTTTGTTAATTTTCTCACCTTCCTTCTCCTCCTATCCCTGCGGATAATTCCTGTCCCTCAGAGGGGAAAACATGGCTCAGATTGCTCCAGGTTGCTACCATGCAGAATTGATCCGCTACACCCAGCATGAGAGAAGGCCTGACACAAACAGGTGCTTTTATATTTATGCCTCATATTTATTTTGTTATATTTATGCAGAAGAAGGGCATAAAATAAGCAGAAGTACAAGACAGCTTCAGAAAAGGAGATATTGGACCAGTAGCTTTTATCCTGGAGAAGAGAGAAGTGATGAGGTGTCTATGAAATCACAGATCAGAGACAGAGAAGAGCAAACATATTTTCCTTTCCTAGCACAGAGGAGCAAAGGGATCTGGCAGAGGCTGCAGCAGGCAGCAGGTTGAAGACAAAAGAAGGGAAGCACTTTTTCATCCAGTGTGTAATTAAATTACAGAACTGGTCTGGGCAGGATGTCAGGCAGGCCAACAAAATATGAATGAATTGAAGAAAAAATAAATTAAAACTCAGATGACTGAAGGAGGATGAGTCAATTAAGAGCTATTAAGCACTGCTCAGGATATAACCTTCACCTCAGGAAGTCCTTACACCACTGTCTGCTGGAAGTCCACAGGATATCCAGGACAAGGAGTATTAAGCTGAATTTCCATGTTCATCTCCAGCACGTGCCCATGGTGCAGTTTGAGCACATCAGGGCTCACCACCAACATTTTCTGGCCTCTCCACAACAAGGTCCAAGTGCCACAAAAGGGGCAGAGTGACAACAGACCTGCCCAAGGACGTTCCAGTTCTCCCTCAGAGGCACGAGCAGCACTGGTTGCCCCATGGAGATGCCTTAGAAAATATCCCATGAACAGACTGCCCCACTCTGCCCTGGCAGCAGGAAAACCACCCCAAAAAACCTCTGCCATTGCAGTGGTGTCCTGGTTATCCCATGCTGGGGGTGGGATCAAAGCATGGATGAGCTCAGGTCATTGCTGCTGTAGGGAAGGATGAGCCCGTGGAAAAGAACTATTTTCTTTTTTATTCTTTCTGTGGTTTTTTGTGGTTTTTTTTCTTAACTTCATACATGATGGATGAGCTCAGCAAGAAAGACAATCTAGTTTAGAGACAGATCTGTCAGCTGCAAAATAGCTGATCCTGCTTTGGGTTATTAGTTGGGAAAACAAAATTGAGCCAGCACTGTAGTTTGAGAATCTTTTTAAACCCACATTAATAAAAAAAAAAAAAGAGAGAGACAGAAAAACAGAGAGAAAGAGGGAGAGGGGAGCTTGGTTAGATGAATAATTTTTGTGTTGTCTCCAACACTCTGATTAAAGCCTTGGTGCCTAAATCAAAGATACCAACAGCAACCTTAAAGGAAGACTGAAAACAATTTTGTGTGCTGCCATTTTCCCCTCTGCCTGTGTTTCATTATATAGAAAGTTTTATTTTGTCCTCTTTTGATCTTTGAAAGCAAAGAAGCAAGAGGGAGGTAGGGAAACAAAAAAAAAACAAAAATAAAGCCACAAAAAAAAAAAAGTGACACCAATCTTGTTTGCCTCCTTCTGCCTGCCTGCATCGATAACTCAATTGGATCAGAAGTGAAGCGCCAGCAGAAATGAGCTGAGCAAGGCACCAAATGAAAACCAAATGCTGGGCTGCAAAGGCAATATTTCCAATAACACCAAATTACTGGGCTGACTCCGCTCCCTGCCCCCATCCCCTCGCAGCCAGGCTGTTGTGGCCACCAGTGCAAACTTTATCTGCCTCAGAGGGGACAGGGACACTGCCTTTCAGCAGCCCTGGAGCTGCATTTCTTGGCATGAGACTGGCAGTTCCTGTGGGAGACCAATATATATAAATATAAATATAAATATAAATATAAATATAAATATAAATATAAATATAAATATAAATATAAATATAAATATAAATATAAATATAAATATAAATATAAATATAAATATAAATATAAATATAAATATAAATATAAATAAACCTTGAATCCCAGGCTGCCTGGTGTGTATGGAAAAACGGATGCACGAGTCCAGTTCCATTCCCAACTCTGATGAAACACGTGCTGGACAAGTCACAAAAATCCCAGAATGGTTTGTGTTGAAAGGGACCTTAAAGATCACCTCATTCCAAGCCCCTGCCATGGGCAGAGGCACCTTCCACTATCCCAGGTGGCTCCAAGCCCCATCCAGCCCGGCCTTGGACACTTCCAGGTCACAGCACCACTGTCCACATAGAACCACATGGAACAGTTTGGGTTCTGAACCCAAAGATCATTTATTTCCAACCCTTTTGCCATGATCAGGGACACCCCTCACTGGACCAGGGTGACACACACATCTCTATTTACAAATGAGGAGTGATGACACCCCTTCCCCTTTATTAAAACCTTAGAAACAAATGTGCAAACTGATGAAGAGTGGGAATTTTTGAAGTGTTCAGCCCTAACCTTAAAAAGAAAAATAAAAGAAAACAGGGAAGATTTCTGCCTTCAAAAGCCCTCTCTTTGCTCCCTGTAGCACTGCAGTTCATCTGCCATTGCTGGGACAAGGGTCACTGATGAGACACACGTGAGGATGAGGGTGATCCTTCATCCCAACCCCATCCTCCCATGGCTGCTGCCATTTCTCCTCCCTCCTCTTTCCAGGTGTTCCTCTCCCAAGTTTTGTGTCTGGTGTCTCACAGCCAACCAGCAGTCCCAGTTCCAGGGATAGATGAACCCTCAGCGTGTCCACCTCTTGTCCAAGTGACAAATTAAATGCTAAAATCCAAAGGGAAATGTCGCTCTGAAAACTCAGCTTCTGAGCTTGCTAACATGGTTTTCTAAAGACTTTCCCAGGACAGTAACTGTACACATAGATATGTGTACATTCTTTCTGTTACACGTCTTGTGATGGGCATCTCTCATGGCCAGTGCAGTGAAAATGTGTTATCCTGACCATCCAATCCCTGGCTGTGGTCAGGAGCCTATAAATCCTGAGGGAAAAAATAAACTTTCTCTTCTCTTCACCACATCTCAGCCTGTGTCCGTGTGATCTATTCATCTTCAGCGGTAACAGGGAAGAACCTTCTTACAAGAACCTGCCTGGGAATGTGGGTTAATGCTTTCTTGAATCTGGGATTCCAGTTTCAGGGAAAGAATCCCATAAATGTAAAGTCAAACTTCATGATGGCAGAACAAGTGCCTGTATTTCCCCAAATATGCACTTCTTCCACCGATGAACACTGCATTTGCAATCCACAGCGTGGACAGAGACCAAAGAAGACATTTCCCAATCCTTCACGCTACCTATCCAGGGACACAAACCCTTCTTGATCCATCAACTCTCAGCACAAGAACCACAAGCTTCAGGCACATTTCTCTTCACAGGCATCCAAGTTCTGAAATAGCAGCCACCAGTTCCACGTAAAAAAATAACGGGATGCCATCAGCTTTTTACTCTGGGTGATTATCCCACCCAAAACCTGCCCCACCCTGGTCACAGCAGCCCCACAGCTTGCCATGGCCACCCCTGTGTCAGTGGAGCCTGGGTGCTTGTCAGGGTTGGAACTGGAAGGGCTGGAGTGATTAAGATGAGGGATTACAGGGCACGATTCTCCCTTCTGAGAGGCGCCGGGCGATCCATCCGCGTGTGGGCTGGGAATTGTTTGGCCGCTGTTTGGAATTGCGGGAGGAATCCATTAGCATTTGGGTCCCTGCATATTTCTGCTCCGAAACACGTGGAACAAAGAGGAGCCACATCGGGGAGCCCTGCTCTGCCAGAAGCCCTCTGACACCCGCAGCTGCTCCCGCTGCTGGTGGCCAAAGCCAGCCCAGCTCCCACTGCGTGGGATGCACCAGGGCCCCCCGGGAGCCTTTCCACTCTCCTGACACCCCAGGGGTTTTCCCCACTGCTTGAAGAGCACTTTTGACACAATTCTGCCCTCTGATTTCTCATCCCACTCAATGCAGGCACAGAGAGTGGATTAATCCCTTCTTCCATCAATGGTCTGATGTCTCCATCCCTGGTCATCTCTGAGCAACCCAGGCTCCTCCAGCCTGCCCTCGGGTGGTCCCATTTTGAGGAAGACCCACAGGAAAATACACTGGAACACAGCATCCACCTCTAACACCAGGAGTTCATCCAGCTCATCCCAGGGTGAGAAGGGCCAGGAGATAACAGGAGACTGATGCAGGAGATGTGCTCAG
The DNA here is from genome assembly GCF_030490865.1 of Poecile atricapillus. Taxonomy (NCBI): domain Eukaryota; kingdom Metazoa; phylum Chordata; class Aves; order Passeriformes; family Paridae; genus Poecile; species Poecile atricapillus. Next base: position 2,561,763 of record NC_081289.1, on the reverse strand, counting down.
AATAGCACAGATCCCTCAAAAGCACAGGGATACATTCTCCCCACCTTTTCCTCTCTGGAAGTTCATTAGGAAGGGAAAGAAAATGACCTTACACCCTGAGAAGGTCTCGTGGACCTTGCGAGGGCGCAGCAAGGTCTCCACAGGAGCTCTGGCATAGGAAGAGGCAATTGTCTCATTAGTTTGAGTTGTATGTTTGTTTTTCTGACCACTGCTGCTCCTTTCAACTCTCCTCATCCCCTCAGGCAAAAATCACTTGCACAGGCTGTATTAAGCTTTCCACTAAGCCTCCTCTTTGATTACAATTCCCAGCAAACCACCAGGGTGCAAGTAACATAATTAAATACCTTGCTTGCTCTGTAAACAGCCAATCCCCAGAGAAGGCAGCCCAGGACTCCCCAGATGGGCTACCCAGAAAAAGTCTCCCCAACTTCAAGGTGAGACTGGAGAAGCCACAGAAGTTGCCTTTCTGTCCCTGGAACACGATCCCACCGGGCCAAGCAAAATGTCAGGAGTGGAGTAACCCAAAAAGGATAAAAGAAATCGTTTAAGCGATAAGTGACTCGAACTGATAAAAAGTAATAACTGTGCAAAGTGTGCAGCCAGCGCTCGTTCCCTGCCCTGAATGCATTGCTTTGAACATAAAACTCATCAAAAGCATTTAGTTCTCATACAATTTCTCCAGAATGCCTAATCTAATATCTAATCTGTTCCCAACAAAGCCCTGGGAATGGCCTGAGAAGGAGCACAGATGTAATCCAGCCGTGCTACAAGAGAAGAAATACAGAGCTACATTAGAAAAACCTCCTCAGACTTCACCTATCTGGAATACTGTCTGGGAATGCCAGAGGTTTCCCTGCTGCTGTCTCTGGAGAGCCTTCCCACAGCTCCCAGCCACCAAACGGATCTCGGGAGGATAATTAAAGCAGCAAACTGGAGGCAAAGTGATGTGTGGATCAGAGCACCTGTGGGAAGTGCTGGAGGGATGTTCCCTGGGGAAGGCTGAGGTGAGTCTCTGAAGACTGGGGTGATCAAGCACATGGTTTTAAGTGAATTTTGGTGACTTCTGTGATTATCTGAAAGAAGGTTATAAAAGTAAGGGGAAAAAAAATCAAGAAAACCAGAAGAATCCTCAGGCTTCATAAAGGAAGTTCGCAAGTTCACCAGGGAAGATGAATTATGGAGTTTTTTCACTCCCATCTGCCACTTCCAACAGTCAGTGCCAGTCCGGATTTGTCCCCCTTTCTGATAATTCCACCACATCATCAGCTAAAGAAAATCTGCTGGAGTCTAACCAGAGCCAAGTTTTGAGAACAGCCGAGGCTGTCAGAGGTCTTTTGACATCCCAGAAATGTCTCAGGATGGGCACAGGCAGCGTGGCCAGGGCAGAACAGGACACCAGGTGTGAACATGAACTGCATGGAGACATCAAAGAGTGGAACTCCAGAGCTGCCCCAAGGAAGGGGATGCCACCTTCAGCTCCAGCAGACTTGTACAAGGAGACTTGCTCAGACCTCAGCAAGAGAGCTGAGGTGCTTTCAGAGCAAACCCTGACGTGCCTGCTGGACCGTGATGTCCTCCAGAACCTGGGAAAACCTCATTGAACAACATCTTCAGGATGTGAAAGCAGAAGGAATTCAGGCACCACAGCCAAGATGTTCTCCTTGACACACAAACCAACTTTGCTCTCCCCTTTCCGTCTGCTTCCCTCTGGGAAGGTGGATTGTGTGACCCACCAGTGTTTGGGATGCCGATGGGAATCTTTGATGCCATTGTGCTAATTTAGAACCTCTATGGGGTTTTCCCTAAACAATCAAACATTTGGGGTGATATGGTTATTAATTGGCTTTTCAGCTGTTGCATTAAATAATGAGACACCCATATGGAACTGGGGGAGGGGGAGGCCACAGTAGCATAAAGGAAAGGAAGCCAGGGAAATGTGAAACTTTCATGTGAGATAAGAACCTCATAACACTGTTATTATATCCCTCTGCAGTCAGGCGGTCTCCTGGTTTTAATAAAATCTCATTTTCCTTAAATTTTCCCATGTGGCCAACGTATTATGTGTGGAGTTTAATGTAGCAGGATATGATCTAAACTTAGACTCAGGTGGTCCGAGCCCTCTGGAACAGACAGGCTGGATTGTCAAGCCCTGATGGGGAATATAAACAGCAATAAAAAGCTCTTCCCCTTTTTTTTTTTTTTTTTTTCTGTCCCTTTTCCAAGATCTGAAAAGACCTTACTATAGTCAATTAATGATCCAGCCAGCCCAAATCAGAGACATGCATGCAGCCGTGGAGGGAGGGAGCACAATCAACGCTCACTTTACCTTGCTGGAGGCAACAAAGAAATGAAAGTTTAAAAAAAAAAAGTTTCAAGATTTTTACAGATTACTGATTTTGAAATTATTTTTATTTTCAAGGGTATGTGCTTTTGTGAACCTCTCCTGCTCTATTCCCCACAGAACTCCTTTAGGTTTTCAGTAGGATAGGGATATCACGTTCATTAGGATCACTGGTCCTGATGAATTCATTTTTGTTGTCACATACGATTCCATAAGTGGATTTCATTTATAGTTCCAAGGATGATCTTCTGTCACACAGCATCACTCACCAGATCTTTAAGAAATGTTCCTGAACTGGGATAGATTTCAGCATAGAGAGACATTCTCTGCCACAGCCCCTTCCGAGAGCATAAGGACATTTTGGTTTTTTGGTTTCCTTGGTTTGTTCCATTAAATTGCGTGTTCCTAAGAGCAGCTCATTAAGAGGAACTTCCAGAGCTGATGCAGCACTGAAGGAAATTCTTTGTTCTGCTTGTAAAGCTGAGTCCAGCCAACTTCTGGTTTTATTTGCAACATTTTCTGGCCTCTGATATTCCTCCACGCAGGAGGCACAGCCAGGTTGTTGCTGCAGAAGGGAGAATGTAGGGGGCAGCTAGGCAAGACATAATGGATCTGTGCTCACCTGCTGAGCATCAATTTAGGAATTTCTGGCCCTGCCTGCAGCCTTCCAAATAAAGGATCTCACAGTCAGAGATGCCCAGGATTAACTGGCAGGACTTCCTGGATCTGCCCTGACTGGTCATCCCAGTCAAGGTCAAAATAGGTTCCCTCCAGACCAGGACATGGGGGAAAAGGAGCCCTCTCAAAGCCAGGACTGCACAGTGGGGATATTCAAAGTGCAATAACTGGGAGCAGGTTGGTGAATATGGGCACAAAGCAAGGAAAGGTGGCAAATCCATCTGCTCCGACCACAAAGCTTCTGACAACCTGAGGGAACTTCAGCCTCCTCTATGAAGCCAGCAAGACACTGTCCTGCATGTGGAGCTAGGGAACTTCAGGACACCGGGACAGGATGCCCAGGGAGGTGGTGGAGTTTCCTTCCCTGGAGATAATCAGAACCTGCCTGGATGTGACTCTGCAATCTGCGCCAGGTGATCCTGCTTTGGCAGCAGGGTTGGACTGTATGGACTCCAGAGCTCCCTTCCAGCCCAACCATTCTGTGATTCCAGGAGGCAGAGAAGCTTTAAATGCCAGGATCTGTGGCAGAGGACTCAGAAAGTCCTGTTTTCTTGCTTCCAATGTTACTTTGCAATAAGATATCGACTTGTGGAGGAGCTTGTGGAGGGAGCAGGTCTCCACTGGAAATCCAAGGTGTGCTGTCCTCAGTGCTTCCCTCAGAAGCCAGCCTAGTTTGGAAGCTCCCTATTTCCAGCTGATTTTCCTGAGCTTCCCTCCTGTCCTGGAGAAAACCACCACCTCCATCACAGTGTCCCTCCATGCAACTGCAACCCCGATGGTGCAGAAAAAACAGCGTAAAATAGTTCCCAAAAGCAGAAAAACAGTTTTAAGAGGCAACTTGGCTCTTTCAGCCTGGAGGAGACTGAAGGGAGACTCATCAAGGGCTGCAGGTTTCCCCTGAAGGGCAGTGGAGGGGCAGCTCCAAGCTCTGCTCTCTGTGACCAAGGATAGGAGATGAGGGAATGGCTGGAGCTGTGTCAGGGAGGTTTAGGTTGGATATCAGGAAAAGTTTCTTCACCCAGAGGGTGGTGAGGCACTGCCCAGGCTCCCCAGGGAATGGTCACATTCCCAAAGCTGCCAGAGCTCCAGGAGTGTTTGGACAATGCTCCCAGGGATGCAGAGGGTGGGATTGTTGGGGTGTCTGTGCAGGGCCAGGGGTTGGACTGGATGATCCCTGTGGGTCCCTTCCAGCTCAGGATATTCCGTGATTCTGTGAAACTGCAGCTGCCATTTCTAGCTCAGTGTTCTGGAGGTACCAAGTGGGCAAAGGTGCAAAGAGGGCAGGACAGATCTCATGTCACAGGTAGGGAACAACGACCTCAAGAGTGAAATCCCATCCTTGAAGAGCTGCAAGAATTGCTGCAAACCAGAAATCCTCTGGTCTGTGTGGTTTATACCCATGTTGTGCTTCTGTAAATGGTCCTGGTCAGCAACAGATGGGAGCTTTGGGGACTCATCAAAAGCTGCAGATATTTTACATCAGAGCTGGGAATTGCACCTTGAACTCCTAAATTGCAGCCCAGAGCATTAACCAAGGGCTCATCCACTTATATTAAAACAGTGGAAACATTGCCTCCCTGAGGACTTGTCTTCTGGAAAAACTCACTGCCTTTAAATTCACACTCTGTTATGCTCTGGAAGGACGTTCATATGTCAACAGCTAAGCAAAAATGATTAAGGATAACTGTTTCCTATTCCCCTGATTGTTAAAAAAAAAAAAAAAAAATTAAAGAAAATAATGGCATCAGACAAAGAAAGCCTCAAAATCCCTTTTTCCATTTCCTACATGAATAGACACAATGGGGTACCCCAAGCCTGCAGCATTCCCCATCAACTGCTGAAACAACTCGTTCAGAGTTGTTTCAAAATACATCTGGAAGGAAGAAAATCTTTTTGAATGAGCACCTTTCAAGCCGTGTCAAGTGAACACAGGCTTTGTAACCCAAGGGGCGTTGAGCAGGACGCAGCTCATCAAGACTCAGAATGCAGGGCTTAGATCTGAGGCCCAGGAAGCCATTGCCTTCCAGATAAAATGCTCTGAGGGTTTTGATCAATCTCAGATAACGCTGAACCCCAAGAGGGAAAATTAGTAAAAACTGGTCAACTGATCTCCCAGTCCAGCAACAGCATAAGAGCTAATCTCCCTTAATCTGATTCAATGGACTCGATTTAACATCTCCTTCCCTTTCATTCTTCATGGGGAATAGCGAGGGATGAAATCAGCTCCTTTCCGCTCTCTGATTGTGCTCAGGTGCTGCAGACCTTACATTACCCCCTCCTCTCCCACCCACAAAGTGCCACCCCAAGAGCATTCTTCCCCTGCCATCTAAGATTTCACCCCACCTGGTAAACAGGGAGCTCTCCCCTCCACCCCCCTGCTGTTGCCCCCCACGCTTTGAAGTCTCCGGGAGCTAATTAGATCGCTTGATTGGAGCAGGAAAAGCGGGACACGGCCTAGAGCAGTGTTTGCTTACGGGGGAACTCGTCCTGCCTGCGTGCTTGCTCTTCATCAAACATGAATGTCAACAAAACCTCACTTTCCTCTTTCATGAATTTTGAAAGAGCTCTTTCTGGTTTCTATTTTTCTTCTAATTTTTTTCTCCTTCATTTCTTCCTCCTCTTCCCCTGGGATTCCCAGGAGGGAAATGGTTGAGTTTACAGAGGTCACTACGTCAGGCCTGTGAGTTTGATGGTCCACAGCCTTCCTCATTGCCTCTTGACCCCCTATAAAATTATTATAAAAGCCTTCCACATGACACCAATCATACAACAACCCCCCACGAGAGAGGATGAGCAGAGGCTGCACGCAGACCTCAAGTGCAGCAAAGAAAAGGAGCTACAGATCCCTGGGAAGAAGGAAAGGGCAGATTTCCCTTCCAGCGGCCAGGAACAGCCCTGGACATTTAACACCAGTCGAAGCCGAGGATGAGGACATCACCTGGACAAGGCAGCCTCTGAATCCCATCCTAATGAGCCATAAATGATGAGAAAGTTGTAAACAACCAGGCTGTGAAATTGCAGGTTTGGCATCTGAATTCACTCTCTCTGCAGCACTGGGATTGAGTTACTTTGGGCACTTTCTTCTGCTGGGATGATAAGATGAGCCTGACTGATTTCAGTTGTTTCAGGGTCTTATTCTAACAGATCTGAGCTGTACTATTGAGAGAGTTTTCCAGACCCGTGAGGAAAATTTTAATTCCAAACAAGAAAAAAAAAGTGGAAGACTGGGGAGACTTTTTTAAATTGTGAATTTTCTTTAAATTGCACCAAAGTACGTTTTTACCTTTGTCTGACAGCGAGGAGATAATATTTTAACTGCACACAAAGCCCTCATTAGGAGAACTTTTCCACTTAAAAATTAAGCTTTTGCTTTTTATTGCTTCTTAATATTCTTTTTACTGAAAACTATCTCATCTTTATTCTTCATTTATCACCCTCTTTTGTTACAAATACCAGTAGAGTGGCTCCCCTACACACACTTCTCCCATTACCACTTTGTTTCTATTGCCCTTTTTCTGTTTATTGATTACAGCAAGAGCCAATCTATTTTTTTCCCACTTTTTTCAACCCTTTTTTTTTTTTTAAATGGATATATATCACTGAGCCTTACAGCCACAAAGAACAGGCATTTTGAAACTAGTCTGAGCTCCACATGCTGAGTGGGCCAACGAGGATTTAATTCAAAGGCTCCTAGAATCAATACTAGCCTTTGACTTGTCCTTATTTTATCCTTGTTGATGGTTGATGTCTGTTGTCAAAACTCCTGGAAGGCGTCTGCTGTGATTTGCTGTAGTGGTTGTGGAGACTTTAATGAGCAGAGTTGTTCTTATATTTGAGATCACCTTCAAAATCCATTACCTGCTCTCACTAGAGAGATCTTGGAAATCTTCCACATGGAGGAACAACCAAACGCCTCCTGTTGCATCGTTTTCTCTTTCGTGGTTGGACTTATCCTTCCTTAAATTGGACACTTTGCAGGCTGCAGGTCTCGTCACCCCTTCTACCATCCCTGAGGAGCTGTGTGAAGGGTTTGGGGACATCCAGCCTCCTGCATCCCTCAGGTTCCAGGCTGGCAGGCCCACATTTCATATTGGCCTGGTAGTTTTTCACAGGAATGTTTCAAAGAGCATCCCAAACAGACAAGGAGCCATCAGCCTCATTGCTCTACCCAGGAGACAATCAAAGGCAAAGATTTGCCCCAGGAAACACTCACTGGTGAGTCACACACAAATCCCCATTCCCAGCTCCTGCTCTAGCACTGACATCACGCTCCACAAGCAAGAGAACTTAAAATCTCCCTTTAAAGAGCTCGTTAAAACCATCCCAATTCTGCCTTTATCCAGACAGAACAGCCCAACTTCTGATAAAAGCCCAAGATGAGACTGGATCTTTATCACCCTATTTTGGTCTCTGGCCCTGAGCAAGCTGAGAAACAACGTTTTTTTCTGGCACTTGTTTCAGCTGAGCCATAAAAACCCTCACACCAGCCCCGACCACGAGCCCTCCTGTTTCGTGAATGGGTGCGTTCCGTGTAATTTACCTTCTGCTTAATCGTTCTCATGCACACGTTAATTGTTCTCCTACATGAGCAGGATACTAATCGGGGCTCAGATAACCCCTCCATCCTACTTTACATGCTGGTTCACGCTTTCCCTTATTTTAACTGGAGCCGTTTTTAATTCCAGTTAGGAAATTGATTATTCACACTTTTATTTGCCTTCTTTAAGAAGAAAGCGCAAGGAGCGCGAGAGGAATTGTAAATGCCTGGGTTAAGACCAGGAATGGAAACCCTGCATGTCAATGTGTGCGTGTGGATGTGTTGAGTAAAGGAAGGGACAGGAAGGGACAGGCAGGGAAGCGTCCCCACTGTGCCCCTGATCAATATTTGGGATTCTTTCTGCAGCAAAGGTGCCGAGGCCAGGTCAGCGGGGCACAGAGGATATAAAGCTTTATAGGTTGGCAGAAGGGCTGCAGAGAAAAGAAGTCTCAACCCAGCACTTAAACTGCTTTGTTTTTGCGTGTGAATCCCGTGGAGGTCTCAGGGGTTCTGAAATTTTGGAGAGAAGCTCAGCTTGGGGACATCAGAAATGAAAGGGGAGTTGTGCACCAGGTGGGTCGGTGGAAATGGCCACAGAATCACAGAATGTCTCGGGTTGGAAAAGGCCTTAAAGATCATCGAATTCCAACCTCCCTGCCATGGAAGAGCATCTTGCACCAGACCAGGTTGCTCTGAGCCCAGTCCAGCTCAGCCTGGAACACCTCCGAGTCTCCTGGCCCCGTCACCATAAGGGAAGCGTGGGGCTGGTTTATGCTCAGCTCCTGCTGGGGTTTGCTTAGGAGCAAGTGTGTGTTGAAGTCAATATGCTGGTCCCAAAGCCCTCCCTCACCCCTCAGACCTCATAGCTTTGTCTAGAAACCCTAAACTCAGGCTCCACTGTGCTTTACTTCATCCTGAGCTGGTCACTCTTCTCCCTCAGCCAACAGAGAAATGGGCACCATCCACCTGAGCTCTTTGGGATGGGATGAGATGCTTTCTGTTCAGAAATTCCCAGCTCTCCCCATACAAAAGTATGGGATGACTGCACCCTATGGAGACACCACAAGGCTTTTGGACACAACCTAGGCTTCATGAGATGTCCTCCAAGGCACAGGAACTTTTCCAAGGAGTTTACAGAAAGCAGAGGGAGTCAAAAAGATCTGCTGAGAAACACACAGCAAGAACAGATTTCGGCTATGCAAAGCCAAAAGATACTGGATGTGTCCAGAGAAGTCATTCCCAAAAAATGCTTCTCTATAATCCATGTGCCTCATTCAAAGCTGCAATTTAAGTTTATCCTCACATTCCATGCCCCTGTGCAGCCTGAGGTCTCCAGATGAACACCACGGCTCATTATAGAACACAGTGAGTGGTAGGAAATATGGCATCATGTCATTCTCTGACAAATGGGGAAAATTGGCAAATTCTCTCTCAGATGAGGAAAATTGTCATTCTCTGGCAAATTGGGGCTGTTGTTGCTGGAGCAAAGGAAGACAAGCAACCAAACCACAGCAATCACCAGTCCCAGCTGGTATGTTTTTTTTTCCAGTATTCTTCTCCTCCTTCTTTATTTCATTGGGTTTTTTTTTTTCTTTTGATAGAAATACCAGAAATCTCTGCATAGTCCACATTCTTCTGGAAATAAAACCTGCTCAGTCAAAAAGCTGACTTTGTGCTGAAAACAATAATAATAATAATAATAAGGAATAAAGCTACTTTAGGCAGATAATGCTTGGCTAGCTCTTATAAAATCCTAAGGAAGGATCCAGAGCCTGATTCTGTGTTCACATGCATGGACAGCCTTGGCTTCCTCTTGCACTCTTGAATCCACTGAGGTAAAATCATCAGCCTGGTTACATGATGTGGACAAACTCCACCCTTGGGATAAGAATCCACACACAAAAAAGGACTTTTCTTTCCTTTTAACCTGCTTAAGACTCAAACCCAGGAGTCAGAAGCCAGCGTGGTGCATTCACCAGTATCCAGCTCTTTCATCTCTGGCCGGACATGCTCCAACGAAGTAACAACAGCAGCAGAGTCCAGATGCATTTGAGATAGGCTGGGTGTCCCTGTGCAGAACACAGCACAACCCCGCTCCCTGAGCCTGGCAGGGGCAGTAGCATCTTTATTTCAATCTAGTTTCTACTTTTCTGGTTGGATGCACCAGGAAGTTCCATTATCAGATGTGGAATGTTCGGTGCTGCTGAACTGGAACCGTGTTTCCGATATCATCGACCATTAGGAACCAGGCTTTGCTTGTGATTTCCCAGGCACCTTCAGGTCTCTATTAAACAAGAGAGGACTAAAACTCCTGGAAGCTGTGGGGATTTGAGGGCTCCTGCACTGTCTGCACAGCCTTCCCTTGGTATTTACAGCACGCTTTAAGCTCCCCTTTTAGTAGCTTGATTTTTCAAGCAAATAGTTGAGGACACAAATAAATGCTCTTTCCTGCTCTCAGCAAGAAACACTGCCAGGATCTGTCCTGTCCTTTCACTCCTTTTCCCTCCAGGCAGTGCATTGCCAAATCCCAGTGGGATAAAATTGTTTGGATGTGGGCTGAAATCTCAAAATCAAGTCCATTTCCTCCAAATAGCAGCAGTTTGGAAACACCAAATTCTGCCTGCATTTTCCTCCCACTCTCCAGACTGGAAGCTGACCAGCAGGCAAGGAGTTACTTTGATAAAAGTGGAGGTGACAGCACTGAGTCCATAAAAAAACAAACCCAACATCTGCCCTCAAATTTCCCTTGAAGTAACAGATATTTTAGGTACTGCCTGCAGACAACAACCCTCTCTAAAGAACATCTGCTCTGGTGAACACCAGTTATGAGCTCTCCTCCTGGAAACCTCTATAAATAACAATGCGCTGAGGGCTGGGTAAAACCTCATTAAATTTGGAAAGCCTGAGAACTGCTCTTTGCTCAGCACCCAGGAAGGGGAGGAAAAGAGAAGCAGTAGAAGGCAATGCCCAAAACTAAGTCCATGTCAGAAAAGGAGCCCCAGAGGTCAAGCCTGATTGGAAGGCACATGGATTCAGAAACTGGGGGTTTGATGAAGTGCCAGAAACATAAAGAAATCAGGCTGGGCTCCCCATAGATAGCTGGAAGGGTGGAGGGAAAGTTTTTAGGCAAAGTGCTAAGTAGAAAAAGGAACCACAAGCAGCTTTACTCCCGTTGTTTGACTGCCAGACGTATTCAGGGAGCAGAACTTTATGCATCCTTTCTACGAGACTGGGATTTCATCAAAGGGATAATAACTGCATCATCAATTTCTCCTTTGAAATGAAACCCAAACATTGCCTGAATGCAGAAGCCAACAGCAGTAGCAATAACAGTGCTGGAAAGAAGTCTGTAATTGCAATGCCATAAACCATAATCTTTGTTTTAGAAATAACACCTGCTCTCCAAGTGACTTACTCTCCGTGGTACCACCTCTAGAAACTCCCTGCTAGCGGTGGCAGCCGGCTTAGGAGCTCATATAAAACGCTCAAGCACCCCCGCCTCGTGAAAACATATTAACTAAATGGAGCTGCAGGCTTCATTCCTCTTTCCTAGAAGATGATTCCTGCCTCCAGCTCCACTCCTCGTAATTTATTTTCCCTTTTTAAGTGCTGATATGCACGCTGGTACAAGAAAAAAGAAATGCTTTTCTGATTATAGTGGCAGGGAGAAGGCTGCAGAGCTGCTTTGCTGCTCTGCATGGGAAACTTTAGTTCACTTCTCTCCAATGAAGATTTCTTTTTTATCTCCTTTGGGTGTTTTCGTTTTTGGTTGGGTTGTTTTTCAGTTGGTTTGGGTTTTTAGTTGAAAGCTCAGACATACTTATTATCCTCTCCATCAAGCAACCTCACAGCTGCAAAAATGAGGGGAAAGTTATTAGCCCAGAGAGCAACAGGGACTTATTTAAAGCAGGGAAGGAAGAGGGTTTGTGCAGCTCGCTGGGAGAGGATGGGAACGGAGCAAATGACTGCTCTGAAGGGGGGCAGATGGAGTTCAAGCCACTCCAGAGTTCAGGGCAAAGTGAACTGAGGATTTGTGGAAGGTGCTGGCTCGGTGGTCTGGGCTGTAAAGCTGCTTTTCCTGCTCCTCATTCATCTCCCTGAGCCCATCCATCCTGACTTGGAAGGGACCCACCAGGATCATCGAGTCCTGCCCTGCAAGGACACCCCCAAGAATCCCACCATGACCCTGACATGAAAATCATGGATATAAGATTGCCTTTTTAATCAAAACATGCTAAATCAAGACCCTCGCTGTGAATTTGCACTACAAAGGGGCACAACCCACTTCAATCTCTGGTGACTTTCTGTTCCCATCCTTTTTTCCAGAGCTGCCAGTGGGAATCACCATCCAGCTGCCAAACCCTTCACCAAGAAAAGCTGGGTGCAAGAGTGGAATTTCATTCCTGTCTCAGTAGGGTCTGCCAATAAATTTCTTATCGACCACAAGGCTTCAAATTGTGTGTTTGGAATCTCCCCTGTGGTTTGTGAGACTTTCATGGGATAATATAAATGAGAGAGCAAAAGGCACCGTGGAAAAAAAGAGGGAGTGACAGGTAGATGCTGCCTTTGCAGAATGAGGAGAGGATTTTTGGGATTGGAGTAAAACTCACCCAATGCTGCTGCAAGAAAATTACTCTGCACATTGCCTGGAGCCTCCCAAAGTAACAGGAGTTTCCCACTGGCTTCAAAAGGCTGTAGACAAAACCCACAGAGAGTTTCTCAGTTCCCTGTGCTGACAGAAAACCAAAAATTGCAGGAACTGAAGCAAATCTTTTCTCCTCCATTTGTGACATGCAGGGAATCCCCAGATGGGCTGTTCTTGCACGGAACAATTTCAGCTTTAGGAGCAGCACCAGGAAAATGGACTTGAAAGGAAACTTGGAGTTCATCCACAGAGCACGTAAAGACAAGTACAGGTGATTCTGGAGCACTACAGAATCCAGGATTAAGATTTAGGGTAAGTCTGGACCCCCTCCTTCCCCTGCTTAATTCTAAGCCTGCCTTTGAGTTGGATCAGCAATTCAGGAGGACTGAGTCAAACTCAACAGTGAAAACCAAGATGTGAAAGTGTCATGAGAAGCCTCTTCCTTCATGAGGTTGGAATAACAGCCAGGACACACCTCACATTCACATCTGACCCGGCACCATTCACTGACTTAAACACTGACGTGAGCTATGATGGGCCCTAAGGATCACAGAATCACAAAATCATTGAGGTTGGAAAAGCTCTCAAAGACCATCGAGTCCAGCACTGCCACGGCCACCACTAAACCACATCCTGTGAACCAAAACCACCCAACCCTCTGCTCCCAAGGCAGGTGTTTTCCTGCCCTCATGCCAAGGACCAAGAGTGCACCCTGATACTCTCACTCACAATGGGGTCACTCCACCAGCCCCAAAGTCTCAGCTCCAGCTTTCTCCTCCTCTTCCCACAGCACTGGCAGAACTGTTGTGGCCTTTCTCTGCCTTCAGCCCTGGTGCTCTTTTCCCAGCTCTCTCTGTGGGACTTTTGTTCCTCCCAACAAAGGGAGACGCTCTGTTCCCCAGCCAGGGAGCTCCTTTTCCCGTCTGGGTCCTGATGAAAGGAGCGACACTTGAAACCAGCCCGGATGGCTCTGGCCCTGTTTCTAATTAGCACATCATCTGCTCGCTTCTAAAAACAGCCGCCCGCATGTGTGCCTGGAAGGGGAGCTGCTTGCAGCAGCATCTCCCTCTCCAAGCAGCCTGGAATCAGCCTGGCTGGGCCACCTGGACTCGCACCAGGGCATCTGATGCGGTTTTGTAGCCCCAACCCAGCCACAGGGCATCCAGCAAAGCCAAGCAGGGTGATTTTCCCCCAAGGGGAAGCAGCTGAGCAGGCAGACTCCTCATCCCCTCCACCCAGGGAGCTCTCCAAGCCATCAATTCTTCTTGGAGTTTCTCTCCATGCTTCAAGTCTCGTGTTGGGATGCCCAGACTGTGTCTGAGAACTTCAAATTGGCACATAATGGTCAACTTCAAATTGACACAGGGCACAGATCACAAAGAAGCAAACTGGAATGGGGATATATGGTGCGATTTTTAGCTGGAAGCAACAGTTTGGTCATAGAATCATTAAGGTTGGAAGAGACTTCTAAGATCAAGTCTGACTCTTATCCCATTTTGATTCATTTTCTTTAAAATAATGTCTCCTTCCTTCCTTCCTTCCTTTCCTTCCTTCCTTCCTTCCTTCCTTCCTTCCTTCCTTCCTTCCTTCCTTCCTTCCTTCCTTCCTTCCTTCCTTCCTTCCTTCCTTCCTTCCTTCCTTCCTTCCTTCCTTCCTTCCTTCCTTCCTTCCTTCCTTCCTTCCTTCCTTCCTTCCTTCCTTCCTTCCTTCCTTCCTTCCTTCCTTCCTTCCTTCCTTCCTTCCTTCCTTCCTTCCTTCCTTCCTTCCTTCCTTCCTTCCTTCCTTCCTTCCTTCCTTCCTTCCTTCCTTCCTTCCTTCCTTCCTTCCTTCCTTCCTTCCTTCCTTCCTTCCCTCCCTCCCTCCCTCCCTCCTTCCCTCCTTCCCTCCTTCCGTCTTTTCCCTCTTTTTTTCATTTTTACCTTTTTTTCGCTATTTTTTTCCCTTTTATTTCTCTCATTTTTTTTTTAAATTCATTAGGCAGCACAGCAGGAGCTCAGCCATTGAGAAACTTTCTGCGACGCAAAAATATCGTGTGCCGTCTCGGGGAACAGATATGTGTGGGAGAGAGGTAATTACTGCTCTCCATATCTGTCTTTGGCTCTGGAATTAATCCACGGAGAGCACTGAATTAACTCAGGAGCGGGGAGATCTGAGGATTGTCTCTGGCAGTCCGTCCCAGCGATGCTGGACCTGGTGCGAGCCTTTGGACGGGAGCCAAAGGCAGGGCTGCAGGCAGGGCAGGTCCTGCTGGGACACAGACAGCCTCTGGGAGGGATGCACACCGCAAATCAGGGGAGATTCATCATCCCACCCACCCTCCCAGATCATAAAGAACCCAAAAAATTCTGCATCTTGAAGATCTGTCCTTAAATCTCTCCTAGGAGAAGAGATAAGTGTGAAAAGGAGAACATCAGAAGGGAAGGAAGAATCAGGTCCAGGTCAGTAAGGCAGCATGTAGGACCGGGAAAAGGATTATATTCTCTTCATCCTGTCTCCTATTTCAGATCTGAGCCCAGTCTAATCCAGCCTCTCCTGAGCTTTATTTCTACAACAGCAGTGAAGCAACATTTCGTATTTTTTTACTGTGAAACAGCCACTGTGCCTAGTGAAATCTCTGTCTCTCTCTGGAGGGAAGAAAATGGGGATTAAAAATAGGAAATATCTGGTGAAGGTGTCCTTGTCCGTGGCATGGGGACTGGAATGAGATGGTCTTTAAGGCCCATTCCAACTCAAACCATTTTAAGAGTCTATGAAAATGAAGGAAAGGTTCAAACAAAGGGCAAAGGGTGAATGGTAAAATTCAGATATTTGGGTCCTGTTGCCTCTCCAAAGCTTGGGCCTTCTTTCAACTGAGGAATCAGAGATGGGAAGCATAAATTTATATCTCTATTGGAGTTTTCATTATAGCCTTGAATTAATAAATGAGTCAATCCTGGACTTCAGGGCTGTCAGGGGAATATTGAATGTGCTCCTGCCTGGATTCAGCTTCCTACAGAGAGCAGGGGCAGCCTTTGAGCTTAGGCAAGGCTCCACATTTTGCTTATGACTTCTCCAAAGTTCACATTCTAAATCCAAGTTCAGCTCACAACAGAAGACACATAATCCCGATCCATTCTGATCCCGGGATTCATTCCTCCCGCTCATCAGCTTTCAGATTCATTTGGTCTATCCCTGCTCAAATATCCCTGCTCCTCTGCCAGTGTGGGATGCTCCACATGCCCGGGGAGGTTGGCTGGGCAGCTCCAGAGCCAGCTCTGCCAGCTTGCCCACATGACACGTCTGTGGCCCTCTCCAAAGGTATCGGGGTTTTGCGAGCCGTGGGATTTCCCTTCTGAGCACAGCTCATCACAGACCAAGATGTGATTTCTCTGAAGCTTTGCCCAACCAATCTCCAGCTCGCCGTAAACCCCTGGGGATATTGAGCTAAACGTGGTCCAGATGGCACTGGAAGACACGAGACATCAGCAACTCACATCCAGCCCAAGATGGGGATGTCTTTCCAAGGGCTGCCCATGCCCAGATGATGACAAGGAAAATCAGAGCTGACCTGAAAAAGAAACAGAGCTTTCCCTCCCCTCAACGCTGCCTCTGCTTCACGAGACTGTTTCCAAACCTATTCCCTCTCTTGCTTTTCCTTTCACAGTTTCTTCACAGCTCCATCTCAGCCAGAAGTTGAGCCATCTGAGCTCACATGAGAAAGACTTCTCAGATGTGAAATCTGTCTCCGTGGCAAGCCTGAAAATCTCAGAGGCAAATTGGGCACATTGGGTTCATCATCAAACACCCCAAAGGTTCACGTGTGTCGCCAGAGAAGATCTGAGTCTCGAACACTTAATGAACCCTCTGAGATTTGTCCAGTCTTCTTAAATCTGTGTCAAAAATCTCTCCCTTATAAACTGCATTTCCTATTCTCCTGCTGCAGTTCACCTGGCACTGCCAGCTTGGGAGGATTCAGTCCACACTGAAGGATATCATGGCATTTCTCAGGTATCCATGGGCACCCTGGAGAAACAGGGATACAGCAAGCAGACTCATATCTCTGGAGAATTAATGCAGAGCAAGCCACACCAAGTGACCTTCCCCACATCCCGAGAGGCCGTGGCAGCATCTTGTGCACGAGCTGCCAGTGCCTGATAGAGATGCTGAGCAGCTCTGTGTCCATGTGACAGTACAGTGGGCACTGATTGAAAAACCTCTGCCTCAGAATGCCCTCACATCACCTCCGAGCACTGCTGACATCCCTCAGCCTGCTCCACACTGGGAAGAATCTGCTGGATCAGTTTGCAGCCATTTGTCATCGGGAGAGCTGGGAGTCACCTTTGGAAGGTTTCCCTCCCAGCATCCCCGTGCTCTGCCCTGAATGTAAACACAGCCCAGAGCCTCAGCTTGGTTTCCACAACTCTGTCACCCAGGTTATTTTTTCCTCTGGTCCTCTCTGTGTAAAATAAATCAGTAATTTATCCTTTGCCCACGATTATTGATGGGAGAGCTCCGTGTGCGAGTTCTCAGCGGGAAAATTGGGGATATACCGAGAGTGCCCATCTGTGCCCTGCCAGATCTGCACCTCAGTTCCTCCTTCCCTAACAAGGGTGATCGCTCTCCACAGGGGGATTGTGAGCACAGGGATTTGGGAAAGGCTTATGCATGGAAGGGAGATTAGCACAGCCTTGAGCCGTCTGGCTGGAAAACGTGGGAAGCATCAGAGTGATATTCACTGCAACCCACACTCCAGCAAGGCAGGACAGTTGCTGCCTTTCCTCTCACCTACTCCATGGAAAGCTAAGCAAAAATTTCCTAAAGATTTAGTCTTTTGTAGGTTTTTTTTTTATTTATTTATTTTTTTATTATTCTCAGCTGGGCCACAAGCAGCTGATGATTTCCAAGGAGTGGATGGCCCTGCAGAGAGCTGGGAGCAGGGTGGTTATGGTCCCTCCTCCCCAGGAAAAGTCTGCTCTGAGGGATTACCTGTTCTGCAAGGCAGGTGAACTGAGGATGCTGCATGGTTGGGGCCCCACAGATCTGGGTTAGCACCCCCCTTGTGACAGACTCCCCATTTGACCTTGAACATGTTGCTTAGAGGTTCATCTCAGAGCCGATTAGAGGATTTAAAATCATTTTCCTTCAAACTAGCAGGAAGGGTTTACTTATGGGTTGATTGTGGTTTTGTTGGTTTTTTTGTGTTTTTTTTTTCCATTTCTCTTAAATCTGTTAGGTGGCTTCAAATATCTCAGTCCTAATCTGCCTGGGTTGCAGATGCAGCCCTGCAGCTGATGCAACTGCTCTGCATGATCATTAATGAAATTCAGGTTCTTTGGACTGAAGGCATGGTCCCCATACTGTAATTTCACAGTCTGACCAGATAAACTGACTTTTCAGAGTCAAGTTCCATCGCAAAAATGAACATAAACTGTGGTACCTGAAAAACAAAACACCTGTAAGAGTGCTAAAAACACACTTTGTGAGAATGTCCGGACAGAAATGAGCTGCAAGCACCAAGCAGCTCATCCCTTCACACCAATCATCCTGCTCAGCAGGACTCAGAGACCTCAGGTGACCTGGAACTAGACAAGATTTAAAAGTTCTCCTTCCTGTGAAGCTGGAGCTAAACTTGCTATGAGATGTCTGGTGGGCTCCACCAAAGGAAGCAATGCAAGTGCAGGGAAGAATAGAAGTCATGCAGTCAGCTGGCCAATAGCTGTATTTGTTTCTTAATATTAATGTCTTCTCTGAGGCCAAATTAAAGCACAGGATTTTGTGATACTGGGGTGTGAGTTCATATCTGATCCTGAGATAAACAGGAACAGAGCTGTGTGAGATCTCAGCAGATAAATTTCTGCCTTATCCCCGATCACTCTGGCTGTGACATTTTTGCCCTCCAGCTACAGGCACTGGTGATCACAGCCTTTATTTCAGCACTGCCAGAACTGGGTTTACATCTCCTGTTGCATTGTGGATGCTTGTTTTGCTCTCACGTTGAGAGGACTGCTCCAGACAGAGGAATCATCAATGATCTTAGAGAAAAAGGATGCCACCTTCTGTGAACTCTTCTGCGTGACCTCCCCAGAGAAAGTTGTGTTCTCCAGTTCAGATGTTGTTAATATCCTCCACGAGGAGGAAAACACAGCAGCTGGTCTTGTGAGACCGACTACAGAGGGAAAACTCCCAGCTATGGCTTCAGTGTCGTGGGAGAGGGAAATATTAGCTCAAACCACCTCAAGCTTTTGGTGGAGGTGGCTGAATTTCATCCCGTTTCTCCTAAATTCTGTGGACACAGGGATATAAAAGCACTGAGACAGAGATGAGCAAAGCAGATCTCAAAGCCAGAATTTAACACCAAGATGCCTCTGGTGCAAGTGCTTTGGGGTTTGAGATGTTTTGGAAGCTGCAATTTTCTTTCAAAGAGCACCAGAAAAACAGGGAGGAGAACAGACACAAGGAAATGAGGGAGGAGAGGGTTCACTCTGTTTAGATTATATCCCTACATACCCCGAATTTTGAGTGGGGATGGTGGGCAATGCTGGGCATAAGAATGGGCTGATAAATAGATAATATATAGATAAAACAGACAGTATATAGATAATACAGGTAATGATCCCATAAGGACAGAATAAGAGGGCATAACTCTCATTTTGAAAAACACAGAACCCACCACCAATGCCTTTGAAAACACCCAGGATTTCCTTTCTGCTGAATCCAGCACACCATCCCCGTCATCTTCTATAAGACCTCTCTAGTGTTCCTAAATTTGGCAGCTGTCATCTACAGCAGTTACATGATCTGGAGCTAATGCAATTAGCTGTGACTTTGAAGGCACACAGCAGCTTCTCATCATTCTCAGAAGAGCCTTAGACAACTTGGGGACAGCAGCCAAGCTCAGAACGACTGCCAGGAGTGTCATGTGCTGTTCCAGAGCTGAGAGAGTGTCTGCAACAGGAGCCTTGAACAGATTGGGGAAAGGATGGAGCGGGGAGGGAAGACAGGAATGAATGAAGACAAAGAGGGATCAGCATCAGAGAAGGGATGGCCACAGGTTATGGGTTCAGAGTGGAAAGGGAAGAGACGGGAAAAGGGAAGGGTGGTGGGAATGAAGGAAGATGGGACATTGTAGATAGAAGGGATAAGGTGAAGAAAAAATAATCAAGTGGATTAAACTGGGCTATCTGGGGGAGAGAATTTAGATTGGGAAAGGGAAGGCGGTGCACTGATATTGGGAAGCTGGGTTTAGTTTGTAGTAACTGTAAGAAGCTTTTCAAATGTTGCCATTGATGGTTATGATTGAGCATGGCCTGGCAAAAAAAGGTGATACCAATAAAGTGCCATCAAATGCAGGAAAGGGACACTTGTCTGCAGCAGATCAAGGAAATAAATCAAGAAATAGTCCCCATTGGCCTGTAAAACTGCTCCAGTTCATGTGGTTGGGTCTTTTATTAGACTTGACATTTCACAAAAAGTTGCAATAACTCCTTCCAAGGACCAGGAGTTTTGCCAGATGCTCTTAGAGGTTCCATCATCTTTCATCTTATTGCCAGAGAGGCAGCAATGGTGCAACGCCTTTACCAAAGAGCCTCCACCACTGGTTTTGGGGCAGCAGGGTTGCAGCTGGACCAGGACAATGATTTTGTGGATTTGGGGGAGTTCTCCCTGAGCACTGGGGATGGAGGGAATATTCAGGCACAGCTACACAGGCAGGAGCTCTTCAAATTAAATGTAAGGAAGAAATTTTTTACAGTGGGCATGATGAGGCACAAACTGCTCAGAGATGTGGTAGATGCCTCATCCCTGGAAAAACTCAAGGTCAGGTTGGACAGGGCTCTGGACAATCTGGTGTAGTGGAAGCTGTGGGTTGAACTTCACCTCAGAAGGTCCCTTTCAACCCAAATTTTCCTATGACTCCATGCATGGAAGGGGTCAAAAAGAGCTGTGACATTACAGCAAGCCATAAGAGCATTCCTTAGGATTTCCAGCTCTTACCCCATATCTGCCAGGGCAGCAGCACGACTCCCAGGTTCCCACTCTGCCCCCAGGGTGCACACACATTTCCCAGGCTGATCTGTGTCACTCCCGAGCACCCTGTGCTCAGGGTGGCTGTGGCTGGTGTCACACACAGAGCTGTCACACTGGCCGGGGACAGCTGGGCTTCTTGGCCACACCAGATCCCTCTGTGGGACGTCTGTGCTTGCAGACAGTGTGTGGCACCTGCAAACTAGGCACAGTCAGAGCCTTTTGGTGTGGGGAAGCCTGCCAGGATCCAGGAACCACAGAAAAACGCGGGACTGACTCCAGCACTGCGTAGGGAAGAACGTGCCTTCGGATGTTCCCTGCGCGTGAAAGTTGTACACAGATATCTGAACATGTTTCTGCCCTGGGAGCTGGTTCTTAGAGCAGCTCAGCACTGAACTCTGCACAGACAAAGCCCCTGGTGTTATTTTGAGCTCCATAACAAGGTAAATGTGAATCCACGTGGCAGTTTTCAAGGATATGATGTTCATACAAACTGAGATGATCACCCAGTCAGCACCACCTGTTTTCTGTGGCACAGAAAGGAGCATGGAGCTGTCCCTGGGCAGTGCCATGGCCCCAACTATCTGACCATGTTCTGCATGAGGTGTGATTTTATAACTCAAAAGAAAAGCCCAGCCTGGAGGTTCACACCTTCCAGGAAAAGGAATCACAGAATCACAGAGTGGTTTGGGTTGAAAGGGATCTTGAAGTTCATCCAGTTCCAACCCCCTGCCACGGGCAGGGACACCCCAGCAGACCAGTTGCTCCAGGTCCTGTCCCACCTGGCAATGAATGCATTCATATGAGGAGCTCCTTTGAGCCTAGAGGGTCTGTGGGAGGAAACTGGTGTAATTATAAATTACTCCAGCATCAGGTTTAGACCTCATAAGCCTAAATTCCAGCATCCCACCTTCCTCACCCTTTCCGGCCCACAGCCCTCAGTGCACAGCAGCGGAACAAAGCGCAGAGCAGAGAAGCTGCTGCAAACAGAGGTTGATCTAATCAAGAGGCTGGGGCAACCAGGCATGGAAAGATAAGCAGGTGTCAACATCCCATCACCTCTGACACCATCCATCCCTGTCAGGCTGAGACAGGCTGTCTCCACACGGCAGCTACCCCAGGATGCTGGACCTCAAAAGGGTCGGCTTGATGTGCACTGTGGTGGTGCCGTGAAAGGACTGATGGGGTGGAGGAGAAAAGTATCTTCCTGTGGTTTGCAAGAGGAGTCTGCCTCTCTTCCTGCAGCAGCTGGAGGAGGCAGCCAGGATGAGGATGAAAGGAGAGACATGTGGCCGCTCTGGAGAGACGAGTGGTTCACCCACGGCACAGAATTTCCTCTGCCAGAGCAGCTCAGGTAATAAAAGCTGCACAAACACTGTCTGCAGTGCGGGGAGACTGGGAAGTTAATCATTTAGCACTTTAGAAAGTGAAAGAAAACTTGGGAGTAAACATAATTTTTTCCCCAGAGCAGCATCTCGTGCCTTGATGGAAGAAGACGACAGCTCTGAGCCCAGCCCTGTGCTGCACCAGGGAGAGATCACAGCTGGGGCATCTCTGCGAGCTGTACCCACCCCAGTATAAATTAGATGGAAAAGGACAGGAAAACTGAAGCTTATATTCCCAGAACAGCCAGGACTTGGAGGTTATTAACCCCTATTTTCTCATTAAATTCTAGCTTAGACAAACACTTTTCTCTCATCTAATGTAACCCAGAGAGATGAGTCACTTCTCTCCTTCCACAGCTGTCAAAAGCACTGCTGGGCTCTTCCCCCCGCTGCAAGGAGAGAAGCTTTTCTCTCCTGGGTGCAGCAGTGTGGGATAGACCAGAGCCCTTCCCTATGCCCTTTCCCAGATTTGGCTGTTCACAAGGAATTGAGCTGGTGGGTCCCTTCCAACTTGAGATGTTTTATGATTCTCTGAACAAAACCTCCCATTTTAAAGGCTAAAAACCTCATAAAGGATCATACTGGCCACATCCAGCTCCCAGTGTCACCACGTGTACCTTTAATTCCGTGGCTCTGCAGAGCATCCACTGCACTCACCACGATGTGGAGTCACCAAAGTGGTTTCCCAAGACTGACAGCATGAGGATAAAAGCTGTAAAATCCAAATGCCACAGGAGGAGGGAGAGAAGGACACTGCCAACGTGGGCTCCTTGCAGCAGCTGCTTAATTTGTCAGGTAGTAATTCATTAGGTCTTAATACACAGGCTGGATTTAGAACAATGAGAACTGAGCAGCGCTCAATGTACACATCCTGTGATGTGCCAGCAACATGGAACTCTCTAGACAGCCACAGATTTGTTATGTTAATACCCCCTCGTCTCCTTCTGAGATTATCAAAAGGCAAGTGCTGTCACGCAGGAAAAAAAAAATTTACAGTTGGGGATGGATGGATGTGACTGGTGCTTATTGCTCGTGCACTGCTGGGAAGGCGCTCAAAAGAACACTGAAAAAAAAACTGAGGGGAAAAAAAGAAGGATTTTACCATTTTTCTTCTGATTTATGAAATATCCCCCAGTTGGGACTCTCTGGACCAGACTCTGCCTTCAAGAATATGCTGGAGTAATGGTATAGATTCCTAGAGAGAGCTGCTCCAGCCCAGGATGGAGTAAAGACGGTGGGAATCCCACCTTCCCTCTGGAAGCGAGGCTGCCCTCAAAAGCTGCAAGCCCCAGGGAACGGGGCAGTGTGGGAGTGCTCAGAGCCTGCAGGCAGAGCCCAGGGTCCTAGACAGTGTTCAGGAAGAGCTGCTTTAGTTATCAAGCTCCTAATTGAACTAATTGAGCTCCTGCAATTTGCAGAGTTAACCCTCCCCTTGCCCACCGCGGGAGGCCAGAACTTGAAGCCGGTTTGGTTGCGCAGGGCACCCGCGCATGGCGCTTTCCACAACAAAGGGGAGATGGAAAATGTTGTTGCTCCCGGACCTCCGAGGGTCTCCCTTTGATTGTTGCATTTCCTCCCGGTGTCAGCACTTGTGATATTAATGATGTAGGCAACGGGTCATTAAAAACCATTCGGGAGGGGGGAACGCAGCCACCTAACGAAGGATTAGAGCCCCGGCGTTATTAAAGAGTGAATATTCACTCCGTCCAATTAAAGGGATCTTTGCCTAATAGCGGGAACACCGCTCCTCCAACTCCCCTCTGGCAGCAAAGCTGTGGAATAATTTCACCACCCTCCCGAATAAAGCTGAGGAGATACGGAACAAAGAAGCTGTTTTCCTGCATCTGAGATCTGCCCACTCCAAAACATGAAAGTGGCGCCGCTCGGGGAATCGCGGGCAGCACTCTGAGGAGCTTCACAGAGGTCTGGCAACCAAGGGAGGCTGGTGGCTACGGCAAGAGGGACCTTCAGTTTCAGTGTCTTTTCATTTTCTTTGAATGTTAATTGGATTAACGTTTCAAGTGGTTTGAGGTGTACTTTTGCATGTGTGTGATAAAGGCACACAAACACAAGCGCTGTCGATGGGAGAGGAAATGGGGAAAGAGGAGGATGAGGAGGCTCAGAGAGGAACATCACCCACAGCTTCTTCCCCAGGCTTGGGGAAAGCAAGATCTCTTTATTCAGAGCCGTGAACTTGAGTTTGGAGTGGTGGGAAATCCTTTCTTTTGTTTGTTTGTTTTTGGGGTTTTTTTGTCAAGAAGTACCATTAATACAAAGACAAAACAACAATGAGCTGTGCAGCAGGAGCAGCCAAGGAGGAGTTTGGTGAAATGAATCCTGGGCAAGTCCACATTACCTTAGAGGGGAGAGGAAAAGAGCTACAAAACCAGAGTCCCCAGCGTCCCCTTCTCTGCACAGCTTTCACCAGAGCTGCTCACAATTTACAGCAACTTCCAGTGTCGCCAGTCCAAGAAGTCAACAAGCACCAGTCTCCCTCGGAGAGATGGTGCACAAAGAAAATAAATTCCAGCTCCTTCTCTCGCATGCTTTGCTCTCATGGCCCCCAAAATGACCCTGCTCCACTTAATTGGACCCCCACCTGACCTCCAAACCCACCTCCACCTGCAGAGCTCAGAGCAACCCGCCTTCTCCAAATGAAATCCCTGCCCATGGGGGTCCCAAAATCTGCTGCCAGCTCACGTGTTGCTCTGCTGTTCTCCAAGCTCCCGAAAATCACCTTGCCCAAGCATGAAAAGAGAGCCCCTCTCCCTGCCCTCTCCAGGTTATCGGCTGTAATCTCCTCAAATGAAAAGCACAATGAGAAAATGCGATATTATTACGGCTACTTCCCCCTCCGGAGCTGAATTTAAGGAAGGTAAATAATTGGCATAAAAGAGGCTTTTGAAAAGCAGGTCTCTGTACCCATTTGTTGTGGATTTCTGGCAAATGCATCACACCCAGCTCTCTACAGCCAACTCCATCACCATCTCACAGGGAGAGAGAAATTAAAAAAATAAAAAGCTTCTCTTTATTATAAAACTTTAATTGGCTTTAAAGAGTGACTGTCGTGCTGTCTGACACTTTAAAGTGTTCTGTACAGTAGGAGACATAGAACATGAATCATTGCACTTGTTTTTCATCGTCTTTCCTGCCACATCTGCTAATTATTTAATCTCTCATGTCATAAGTGGTTCTTTTGCTCCTTTTTCTGCCCCTTTTCTTTCCCCTTCCAATTCTCTCCTGCACTAGAATATGGAACAGGTATTACCCTGGTATAATTTGGGTGCCAATGGCAGGAGATTTGGAGAGGTCAGGATAGGGGAAAGGGCTCAGAAAATGAGTTAAACACGTGCAGGGGTGGAAGATCATCCCCAGCAACTCAACACAATCGTCCCAATGCAACTTCTTGTATGAATTCCTCACCTTGGTGGAAACCAAGGGGTAGGCATCAGGTCAGCTCTGCTCTCCTCCCATTCCCATAATCATGGTCATCATCCCTGGAGGGATTTAAAAGCTCTGTGGATGTGGCACTTGGGGACATGGGTCAGTGGTGGCCTTGGCAGTGCTGGGGAAACGTTGGACTTGCCCTTAAAGGGCTTTTCCAACCCAAGTGATTCTACGATTTTATTCTGTGATTATAAAAGACTTTCCCAGCCTGAACACCACCACAATTCTGTGTTGGAAATGGGATATTTCTCCCAGGCTGGGAGAGCCTCTCCTGGCTCTTTCTGCCTGTTAAATTCTGGTCAACTTCAAGCTCACAGGTCACGATGTTTACACAGGTCCTGTTCACAAAGGGACCCAGGGATATTTGTGGAACAACTTCCTGAAGCACCAGAGAAGCTCTGCTTTGCTGGGACAGAGCAGCTGCTTCTCTCCAATCACAAAAAAAAAGGGTTTTCTCTGCAGAATATTGTAACACCTTCATGCAGCATTTCCTACCACATCTGTTTAATCTGAAGACAAGCACACTCTGCTCTTCATCCCTGTGACAGTGTCCTCCCCATGGAGAGAAAACATCGTAGAATCACAGAATTTCAGGATGGATTGGGTTGGAAAGATCTACTGATTCCAACTTCCCTGCCACGGGGGTGAAAATCCTCATGGAAGTCCTGCAACCACTAAAAATTCTTAGAAGATTACAGAGAGCAGAAATGCAATATTTGCAGTTTTTCTAGTTTGTAGCACCGAAACAGAAGTCATAGAATAATGCAAGATATTCCAGGATAAAAGAGAAAAGCCCAGACCGACAAATGGACAAAGTCACAGTCTTGTTTTTATACACTGTAACTAACAAAATCCTCTAAAAGTAAAAAATCTAAACAAAACCAAAATAACAAAAAAAGAAAATATATTTTCAGCTAGAAGCTACTGGTGCTGATGTAGGATCTGACTTTTGGAGGTTACACTAGTCCCTCAAGGAGAATGTGGCTCAGCAGTGCCTCTGTGGCAGTCCCCACTCCCAAAAGGGAAGTTTCCTCGTTGGCAAAGCCTTAAATAACAAAAATGAGGGTGAAAACCTCAGCAAGGCAGCAAGACCTCATCTACCTTCCCCCACTTCAGGGTAAGATCTGCAGGGTACAGACCACTTTCCAGCTGGGAAAAGGTTTCCAAGCTGTCAATTTCCCATCCTGGAGGTGTCCAGGGCCAGGCTGGACAGGGCTTGGAGCAACTTGGGATAGTGGAAGGTGCCCCTGCAGGAGGGTTGGAATGAGATGATCTTTAAGTTCCCTCCCAACACAAACCATTTTGCAATTCTATGATTTCCAGTGAAAACTGGGCTTTCTCCTCTGTTGCCCATCTCCCAAGGGCTGGCATCTCAGGAGGATGCTCCTCTTTGCCAGGCTGAGTGCCCACGCTGGGATTTATCTCTTGGCAGCAGAGCTAGTGTGGCACAGCGGCTTCTGAGGCACACAGGGCCCTCCTGGAGAGAGGAATCTGGGAAGGGGACAGGGATTCACCACTCCTGGGATCCCCACGTGCAGTTTGGGGCTGCTGAGTGGTGCCTCTGATTGCAGGTTCCCGAAAGCTGCCACAGGAGTTGGGAGCAGCGGGGGATGAAGAGGAGTCTCAGATGTTTGCAGAGAGCAAATAATAACACCACTAATAAGGCTGCATAATTTTATGGCTGCTGCTTCCCCATCTTCAAAGGGCATCCCACAGCTTTTGGCAAGGCCCTGTGAAGCAGGAGCCAGCCCAGGGTTCAGCATCAGCAGGATTTAAGGTGAGTGTTGATATCATTAATACAAACACTGGAACATAAACAGGCAGCAGGGAGAGCGTGGGCCTGGGGATTGCTCACCAGGGGAAAGAAACCCTAATTCTGGGTGCTGTGGAGGCAGAGAAAGGGATTTTAGTGCTTCAAGTAATGACTGAGCACCTTGAAATGAGAGTGACTCAAGGACACTGCTCAGCTTCGTCTCAGGGGGTGACAGCATCACTGATGCCCTGCACCTCAGGGTGTGACAGGAGATTTGTTGCCCCATTCCCTCCACCCTCTGCCTCCCTTTGAGCCATCAGAGGGTGCAGCCTGGGGAAAAGCTTCACACTGTCTGAGCAGAAAGCCCCAGGTCACCTCTCTCCGCCTGAGCTGAGGCTTCCCAGTGTCCCCCTCCAGGCGATGGAGAAGCTTCTGCGCTGCAGGGAGCAGACACTGCCATGCAGGGCACCTCTGCCAGGTGTCCTCTTGCAGTCACAGCCCTCAAATGTGGTCAACAACACTCAAAGAAAAGATTTCTGCACCCACAGAGCCTCTCTGGATATCACAGCCCTCCCCAGATCCCCCATCCACTATGAAAACAACATGTAAAGCATTATCAGTGCAGGGCTGTTGGCACAACCTACTGACCCATCCAGGCAATCAGCTTATGATATGAGGGATGGGATCACGCTGGCTGAGCAGGCACAGCTGCTAATGTTATTCCTGTTCATCAGAATATTTAATCCGACTCTTTTTTTTTTAATAAAAATAAATCCTCAATGACTATTTGCCCGAGGCTTAAGTTGGAGCAGCTAATGGGGGGGGCTCTTTATGGAGTAGTGAACAGTAGCAAGATTGCTGAGCTCGGGTTGGGAGGGCAGGAGAAGCCCAATTGTGGGAGGAAAAAAATCCATTCACTTACATTCACAGTGTAGGGCGAGGTCAGGAATTGCTACAGCTGGGGAAAAAAATCCCAAATAAACAGTGCCACAACCACTGGGGATGAGAAACGTGGCAGGTTGGAGTAAGATGGAGCAGAGCCCAAAGGAGGAAGGTGCTGGGCAAGGAACGAAGCAGAAACTCTCCTCTCAGTCAGGTTCCTCCCCCAGTCCCAGGTCCCAGGCCTTGGGATGGCCCTGAGATTCTGAAGGACAGCATCCAAACCTTGCTCCTCCAGAGGCACAAACACTCCAGCTCCTGGCACACAGCAACA
Source organism: Poecile atricapillus (assembly GCF_030490865.1). Taxonomy (NCBI): domain Eukaryota; kingdom Metazoa; phylum Chordata; class Aves; order Passeriformes; family Paridae; genus Poecile; species Poecile atricapillus. The sequence continues at coordinate 2,533,763 of NC_081289.1, read as the reverse complement.
AAGCTCATTCAGGAGACAGCAACGAGCACGTGCAGCCCTGTCCTGGTGCCACAGGACGATGCTGGCACCGTCCCACCCTGCAAGAACTTGTCCCGGTGCCTGACACCCTCCCAGCATTCCAGGGAGCCCTGAATTCCTGACACAGCCCACCAGCCAAAGAAACCACAGAGGGACTTGGAAAGGGGTTAAAAGGTTGAAAACCTCAGCCAGCTGATGGAGAGACCTCTGGAAGAGGAATGCCAGAGGGGCATATCCGAGCCTGAGCAGGCAGCTTCACCATGCAATGCTTTTCTTGCAGCTTTTCTTATTTTATTTTTGTTTACAGCCCCAATCCTCCTCCTGTCAGAGCAGCCAGAGCAGTTCACACCTGCTTTGCTCTGGGCACTGCAGCCCTCTGAGCCAAGTCTGAGCCCAGAGCCCCAGCACCACACCAGTCCTGAAGCCAACAAGTTTCCAAGGCACGCTTGGCACACAAAGGGAAGAAAAGAAATGCCGGAAGATTAGACCCCGAGCTGAAACTAATTGTTCAATAAGCCATGAACAATCTAGCCTTGGTGCAGTTTGCTTCTCTGCCTTTCATCTGTGGGAAGGAAAAGTAAACAGCACGGGGAGAAGGGCAAGAGGTGCCAAGAGCCAGGACAGGGTTGGAAAAGCAGAGTCTGAACCAGGGTGGAGCTGGGATGCTCCCTCCTCACCAGTGAGCTCCTTCAGCAAGGCTAGCAGCCTTCTTTTAGGCCAAAGAAGGCTTGGTTTAGCTCAAAATAATTGAACAGCATCATTCCAGGGCCAGCAACATCAGAGTGAGGTCCACGAAGCAGATGAGAAATAAGACTTTACATTCAAGGCTATTATTCCACGAGCAGCAGCGACTCATTCAGATCTGATTAATTGACAGGAATAAAAAGGAATATGTTGATAACTCCGGACATACAGAACATTTTTATTCATGCTGGAAAGAAGCCCAGATGTAATGGACTCGCACAGACACCTCCCCCCTCTCCACGGAGTGGGCACCATCAGCAAATTTTTTTTCCTGATCCTTAATAAACCACGGGCAGGACAGGATCTGGGGCACCCAGCATCGACACAAGGCAGATTTGCTGGTCTTTGGCCTACTGCAAAAATTAACCATCCACCCAACATATGGGTCCCAGAGAGGCTCCTGCAGAGCCCACTCTCCCTCCAATTCCCACCCCCTCAAGGAGGATAATCCCCTTATTGTTATTTAGAGACACAGAGGTGGATCTGATCCGCAACCCCAAAATCCCTGTGTCTGGAAAGAGCTGAGGAAGAGATTAGGGATTCACCTCCCATGAAGGGAAAGAACTGAAGAGTCACATCCAGACTGCCCCGAAACCTGTGAGCGTCAGAAATTTGGCCTCAGACCCAAATTTCTCAGACACAGCCCAGCTCCATCAGCACTTTGGGGCTTGCTGCAGCCTAGCAACCAACAGCTGATTTCCTCATGAGCTCGGAGCTTAAGGAAGAAAAAAGAGGATCAACTTCAAAACAAGGACAACCCCTGAGCAAACAAAGAGCTCAGGCTCGTGAAACATTGCTATAAGGAATAATATTTTGATGATGGTGGTGGTAAAACATTGGCACAGGTTGCACAGAGAGGTGGTGAAACGTTCAGGGTCAGCTTGGACAGGGCTCTGAGCAACATTTTCTTGATGAAGAACATGGCAGGAGTGTTGGGCCTGGGCATCTCTAAAAGTTCAACCCAACCCTCTGGTGGAGCAAATTACTGAGAGAAAAAGGAGCAGCATCTGTAAGTGAAGACTGCCGGATGTTTTCTTTCCAAGCACAATTCCAACGCCACTACTGCTCACGTGGCATGGAGGAGGCAAAACCCTTGGGCACAGGACCCAAAATTGGCTACATCAGCCTGCTGCAATCCTGCTCTCTCTCCTGCTTCATGACTCGGGGTGTTGGACACATCCAGGAGACAAATCCCAGCTCAGAGCCTGGTAGGGAAGCAGGAGAGATCCAAATATTTCATCACCTGAAGAGAAACGCAGAGGCAACTTGATCTTCTCCAAGAAGGGGTGAGATGACTGAGACTGGAAGGAGAACCAGCTCACCTTCCCAAGGTCCCATCTCTGGGGATGTTCTCCTGCAGGACAGAGTCTCCCAAATGCTGCCTCCCACAAAATCAATCTCCCTTCCTTTCACACGTGGTCTCAGTGCCACCATACAAGGGTCAGGTAAAGAAAAGCACCTTTTACTCCTTCTCAGAGTCTGACATTCCTGGCAAAACAAGAAATTCTGGATTGCTTTGCTCACACTCCAAAATCAGTGCAAGGTCAGATCCAGAGGGAACTGAAATGAAGTGAAAACTTTCTTTCAGTCTACCAGCCTGGAAAAGATCAGAAAGTCTGTCAGTGTGCCCCAAAGCTGCCAGGAATAGCTGGGAGGGAGACGAGAGGCTGGAGCTGTGGGGTTTTTGGGGAATATCTTTCCAGCATTTGGGAGTGGGAGGTGCTGCCATGTGCTGTCCCTGATTCAGTGCCCAGACCTATTCTAGAGAACACACACTCCCTGCTGGAGCTGAATTCCCAACTTTTTTCCAGCACTGCTGAGGCAAACCCAACTCTTGCCTTCCCAGATGCTTTGCTGTATCCCTAAATCCTTGCAGGAATCAGCAGGGAGCTTTATTGACGGGCTTGTTGTGGCAGCAGAATTAACTGCTGGGCTGATTTTACCAGCCCGACCCATCAATCCCATTTTCCATTATTAGGCACCTGTGTGTTATGTTCATTGATTCCGGGCACTAAATTTCCTCAGGGGTTAACAATATTTTTAACACACAGGCAAAAATCCATGGAAGCTTTAAGAATACTCAAGCCCAAGATTCCCAGAGGTCTCCAAGGCCTATGTTTTCTTCATTTTACACAGACACATCAATATATCTCCCTAATTCCACCTCATTTTTCCTCCTGTGTAGCTTGTGTTCCCTCTAGATGGAATTGAGGGAGTTTTTGATGGCAGACAGGGGGATTCACTGCCCCACTCCTGAGGTGCACCTTGGTTTTTGGGAGCTTGGTGGCCAGGCTTCAAGACCAGAGTGAAAACATGTCAAATTCCTTTGGTTCCCACAAGAAAAAGAAAAAAATATATAAGCATTAAGGTCTATTGTGGATGCAACGTGCGATTCCAAAGGGATCCCATTAGAAAAGTCTAATTAATGCCTTATTACAAAATGAGATCCAGAGAATATCCCCATTAGCTAAGCAAAGATGGACAGGGATTTTAACGTGCAAAATCAACAGTGAAAAGGTAAATGGAGTCTAAATGAACAGTCCAGGGCTGAGAGGAGGAGCAGAGGGATGAAGGCAGAGGAATGGGAGAGCACATGGAGAGACGGGAATAGGAAGAGGCACAGAGAGGCTCAGCAGAAGGATGGATGGATGATGGATGGATGGATGGATGATGGATGATGGATGGATGGATGGATGGATGGATGGATGGATGGATGGATGGATGGATGGATTGATGGATTGATGGATTGATGGATTGATGGATTGATGGATTGATAGATGGATGGATGGATGGATGGATGGATGGATGGATGGATGGATGGATGGATGGATGGATGGATGGATGGATGGATGGATGGATGGATGGATTGATGGATTGATGGATTGATAGATGGATGGATGGATGGATGGATGGATGGATGGATGGATGGATGGATGGATGATCAGATGGATGATGGGATGGATGATAGGATGGATGATGGATGGATGGATGGATGGATGGATGGATGGATGGATGGATGGATGGCAATTGTTGACAATTCCACTAAGTTCTATCTGGACCTGTCCTGGCTCTTCACCCCTCAGTACTTCCCTAAAAATGGCACTTGAACACCAAGTCAGGCTCACAAGGAGAAAATCCAAAAAAGAAAAAAGGAAAGAAACAACTACAAAGGGGAAAGTGCTTCCCCAGAAATGGACAGAATCCCAATCATGATCCCAGTGTCTTAAAACCTGGACTCCTCTCACTCACCCACCAGCATCCTGTAGAGATGATTTAACAGGTACTGAATGCTGGAGCACTGGTGGGGGACCAATTTCCCTGCCATGGTGCTACTCTGAATGCTGAAGAGTTTCTTAACTTCTGCAAAGTCACACCAGAACATTCAAAACTCAAATCTGGCCAGTTCAGAGCTCCCATTTACCTTCTGTGCAGAATGCAATTTCCTTACATCTGTTCTAGCTAACAAGCAGACAGAAAGGGTGAGACACCGAAGGCAGGAAAGACAGGAGCAGGAGCTAAATGATGGCTAATGGGCAACTGATGGAGTGGAAGGACAGATGCAGAGAGAGATTAATAGAATAGATAAACAGGCATCAGACCCCAATCTCCCAGCAATTACAGTCTGCTCTGGATATCCTAATCTTCTGCAGTGTCGCTCTCCAATAAGTCCAGTTAAATTAGTTATTATCCCTCATTTGTGTTCGTCCCTGGAATTATTTTGGTGGCGTGGATCAAAGAAACACCACGGGCTTTAATGCGGCGTGTGCTGCCGAGGAGTCAGAGCATTAGAAAGTGCTCCCTGCTCTAATGCATTCCCGTCTCGTGCCAGAATGTGGATCTTTAACTTCTAATTAGTGCATCCCAGGATCTGTCCAAACAACCCTGCCGTGTCTTTCCTCACAAACACAAACACAGATGAGATTCCCCAGGGACCCGGAGCCAGCTCCACACCTATGAGGGGCAGCAGCGCTCTCACCATTAATAAAGCATGAGCAGGCACTGAGCAGAGCTGAATCGAGTCTGGAACTGCAGCCCATTTGTTGTACTTTATTTTCCCCTTTCATATTTGATTCACTAAAGAAAAAAAAAAAAATTAAAAATTCCTTCTGCGACTGTAGTGAAAAAAAAAAATAAATAATTGAAAGGACAAAAAGGGGAAAAAGGATCTCATTACACATTTAATTTAAAACTCTATCAGCAATTAGGATATTTATGGACTGATCACCTGCCAAATGTTATGGTTTGAATCAAAGCTGCTCTGGAGTGCTGCAGTTAAAAATCTGGTGTGGTGGAAGGTGTGCCTGAGCACAGCAGGGGCCTGGAATGAGATGGCCTTTGAGGCGCTTTCCAACCCAAACCATGCCATGAACCATAAAAGAGACACAGAAATTCGGGATTTTTTTTTTTTTTTTTTTTACTTCTGCTTTGGAAAATTCTTTTAATTTCAAAGTTTAATTTATGAGATCAAACAAAATTAAGGTCTTAGACCACATTGGGAAGGTCTAATTGGAAAACTGCAGTCACACACTCTACACTTCCCATGTCACCCAAGCTTGAGACCAGACCAGCCAGAGCTGGAGGAACATCTACATGCAAGGACAGCTTGGATTCCCAGATCTATGACAGGGTTTCCTCTGCAAAGACACAAAAATAATTAAAATTAGCCTTGAAAAAGCATCCTCATCTCATTCCGAGCAAATCTGCGTGGAGTTCAGCAGCTCCAGAGGCCCCAGTGGAACTGGCCAGGCTATCAGGGATCGCCCAGGGGACAGCCCTAATCTGCTTTCTGACATGCACAACGCCCATAAACAAATGATTACGCTTCTGTGCCTGAGTCTCCCTAATTTGCAAAATGTTGATAATGATCAGGGCTAATTGAAAATTTCCCATCAAGCATTATTAAGATGGGGAATGGGGATTTTGAATGAACCACTTGCAAAAAGCCCAATTTCCCCCATCTATCTCATTTCTGACAGCAAAGCAAGCAAACAAACAAACAAAAAACCCAAAACAGTCTTAAGTCTTTGGATAATTTTTCCATGGAAAACAGCATTTACTATTTTCTGGATAATTCAATGAGTTCCCAGGGTTCATAAGGCTTCTGAGGGTTCTTTTATTGCTCTTTTAAATAAGTACAGATGCTTTATTTGGAGGCTCAGTAGAGTAAGCTTTATTTGCAGTGATCATACTCAGGCCTCTGGCCAAGTGTGACTTAAATCTCAAAAAGTGATGTGGGGAGAGGGCACTTCATTCACTAAGGAGAGGCACGTCCAGATGATGAAGAAACTGCAGAAAAAATGGCCAAACCTTGTGGTTTTTACACCCGATCCCAGCAGGTTTTTGAGGAGCAGTTGCTGGCAGGGAGAAGAGCAGGTCGAGACCCTCTTGTCCCTGTGTTTTCTGGAGGACTGGGTGGCTACATCTGTAGATAAGCCAATAAACCAGGTCAGAGCTTGTATTCCCCTTGCTTCCTCAAGCAGTTCATGTCCACACCCCTACCAGGACTGAACTGAGCTGCTGCCTTGGGGTGAACTCCAGCCCAAACTGCCCCAAACCTTGTCAGGGCATTAGCTGGGAGCTGGGAATTAAACTCTGGGGACAGCCACAGGCTACACCTTGTGCCTGGTGGGATTTCTGTCCCTGGCACAGACCAAAAATCCAGGTTTTACATGGGACATCTCTCCGGCCCTCAGCAGGGTGGGGAGATCTCAACAAACCATCAGCAACCTCAAATTTTGGAGATCAGTGCTCTTAGGCACCTGCCAAAATTGACTCCATCCACTGCACCCGCCTTGATCTCCTGCCCAGGCAGGGCCTCTGTTAAGGTTTAATTGCAGAGGTGACCACGGGTCTGGGGCCAGCAGTGTCACTTCCATTGAGCAGATTGTCCCTGTTTAGCCTCTGCTTTTCCTGGGAGAGCAGGGAAACACACAGAGCAGCAGGACACAGCAGTTGCTGCACCGTTGGACTAACAAATACATAGCACACAGCAAAATTAACAAGCAATTAATCAAGGAGAATAATTAGCAGAGCCCTGAATGAACCCACGAGCAGAAACATGCTGAGGGCAGGGGAAGGTTTCTGTCACCATGAGGGGACACTTGGGATCAGGCACCAAAAGACACCTCTGTGGGCAGTGAGTTTTGGACACCTACACCCCCTGCAATATGCCTTCAAGCCTGGCCTCTGCTCTTATTTGCAGCCTAAAAGGAGCAGAGAAGCTGGAAAATCCACAAGGAGAAATATCACTGACACGGGCTGGGGTTTCAAAGAAAATTGGTTCCAGCAGGACTGGATTTCCTGCTGCCTGAGAGCTTTGGGTCTTCCTGTCAAAACAGGCTTGATCTGAAATCCCAGCTCCCACCTGAGCACAGGAAGGTTTAGGTCTGAAAGCCCAAGTTTCTGTGTCTTGTAGCTGGGAAACCAGACTTATGTGGGACCCCAACTTCTGATTCACAGCAAACTCCACAATTTTGGGCTTCTATTTGTGTTTAAATAGAATGGATAAAATGTCATATTTGGATATTTCTGTGAGTGAGACTGGGAGGCTTCTTTATTGTCAGTGGGGAGGCTTTGCTTTGGGTTTCCTTAAATGGCAGAAAAAAGACTTTCCTTGCAAGGCAAAAGTTCATTAAAAAAGGCAAAGTACACAATTTTACCTCCTGATCAAAGACAAAGTAGCTGCTCTTCAGCACAAAAGCCCCCCCCATGAAAATCAATAAGCCCTCTCATACAGATTTATAGAATCATAGGATAGTTTGGATGGGAAGGGACTTTAAAGAGTTTTTAATTCCACCCCTTGCCATGGGCAGGGACACCTTCCACTATCCCAGGCTGCTCCAAGTCCTGTCCAGGCTGTTCTTGGACACTTCCAGGGATCCAGGGGCAGCCACAGCTTCTCTGGGCAACCTGTGCCAGGACTTCCCCACCCTGCCAGGCAGGAATTTCTTCCCAATGTCCCATCTAACCCTGTCCTCCGGCAGTTTCAAACCATTGCCCTTCATCCTGTCACTCTGTGCTCTACTCAAAACTCCCTCTTTTGTTTTAAAAACAAATGCCTGGAAATATAAACATAAATCCCCCTCTTCCAAAAAGCCCACAGCACCACAGTGCTCTTCACAACGCTGCAGGGACTGGCAAAGGGGTGTCCCCCATCCCCACTGTCTTTAGGGAGCTGTTGGCTCCTGTTCATTATTGCTGTGGATAATACAGAATTTGTCCAGCAGGATTTGTCCCCCTCCACGGGTCACCTGCAAACCCCACTGTCTTTAGGGAGCTGTTGGCTCCTGTTCATTATTGCTGTGGATAATACAGAATTTGTCCCAGCAGGATTTGTCCCCTTTCATGTGTCACCTGCAAACCCAGAGCTGCAGGGCAGAGTGACCACTGCAGAAGGGATCACCAGGCAAAGTTAAAATGTGCAGAGGGGAGGGGAGAGGAGGGGGTGGAAATCAGTCACTGAGGAGGAAGGAGAGGGGAGGAGGAGAGTGCAGAGGTGAGCTGTGCTCAGAGAAGGGATCAGCCATAGCGCCTGATCCCCTGCACCTTCCCAAATCGATTTGGAGCTCCTGCTCTGCCTGCCTGGGGGAGCAAACACGGCTCCTCCACCGCCCACCCTGCCTGCACCCCCATTTCCTTATCACACGGTCTGGGTGAGGTTTCTGACAGCCATAAGGGAGCCTCGATTTCTGCAGGAGAGCAGGGAAAGATTCCAATCACAGCCAAGCTCTAAATGCAGGGTTATCCTCAGCAATGTGCTCATCACAGACACGGAGCCCTGAAGGAGCAGAGTCACAGGGCACAGGGGTTCCAAGGGGCTTTGGTGGGTTGCTAGTGGTGTTCTTTGGGAGCCAAATGGGAAATGCTGGAAGGTGGGGAAGGTGGGATGAGCACAATCATTGTCCAGGAACCTCCCACCCATCACAGAATCACAGAATGGTTTGGAAGGGACATTTTTTATATTTATATTTATATTTATATTTATATTTATATTTATATTTATATTTATATTTATATTATTAATAATAATAATATTACTATTATTATTACTATTATTATTACTATTATTATTACTATTATTACTACCTAATCCAAGCCCCCTGCAATAAGCAGGGACACCTCCCACTATCTCAGGCTGCTCCAAGCCTGGCCTTGGGCACTTCCAGGGATCCAGGGGCAGCCACAGCTTCTCTGGGCACCCTGTGCCAGGGCCTCACCTCCCTCATTGTAAAAGACTTCCTTCTATAACTTATCTAAATCCAACCTTCTTCACTTTAAAACCATCCCCCCCTTGTCCTATTGCAAAAAAGCCCTAATAAAAAGTCTGTTCCCATCTTTCTTCCAGCCCCTTTAGGTTCTGGAAGGGGCTCTGGGGTCTCCCTGGAGGCTTCTCCAGGTGAACACCCCCAGCTCTCCCAGCCTGGCTCCAGAGCAGAGAGGCTCCAGCCCTCTGATCATCCTCGTGGCCTCCCCTGGACCTGCTCCTACAGGTTGTCCAATGAAAAAAACCCACCACAACAGTCCAAGTGTCTCTTCCTAAACACCCCTTCCAGGCAGTAAAACCTGACCTCTGCCTTGGCATCCCAAAACCCTTTCACGGCTGCACTGGGATTTTGGGAGTATGGTAGCCATGGAAAGAGAGATGCTCATTGGGTAGAAAGAGCTCAGGCAGAGCTCTTCTCCATGGCTGGAGGGCTCTGGCTGCCTGTGAGCAGGCATTCAAGATCAAGGAAACACCAACATTCCCATCCTGGAAAGCAGAAATCCAGCTGCTGTTGCTGGATTTCTCCCCATTGCTGCATTGCTCCTCTCTCCATGGGCTGGGGCAGAACAGAGGTCCCCACACTCAAGAGTTTCTCACTTAGAAAAGAATAAAATTATTTAAACCCAGGTTTTCTGACTCTCTGGAGGAAGGCTCATAAACTCTCACCGTAATTCAAGGGCTTTGCAGACCTCATCTGCTCCTGCTGCACGTGCAAGGGGAATTTCTGCCTTCCCAAGCACCAACATCTGGCCACACATTTATTAAACAAATACCTCAGTGCAAAGCTCATAAAAGCTTATAAAAGCCCACTCCTCCTGCCATTCCCTCAGAACAGGTCCTGGAACAGGGCTGTGCTCACACTGAGATTTGCCCCAGGTGACAGCTCTGTCTCTCTGCTGTATCCAGACACCTGCTTCCATAAACTGCTGTGAACAGAAAACCTTGGAGCCCCTTTCCTCCTGCTGGAAAGAGAGATTTCCTTCATTCATCCACTGACTGCTGGAAACTTTGCTGGCAGAGGGGTGGGAGATGCTGGGAGCCAGGGTGGGCCAAAGCTCCCTCCAGCCTCCATCCTACCTCTGGCAGGGCTTCACGCTGATGTTTCAGGGGAAAGCAGCTCAATCAAAGCATCCCACAGCTGTCCAGCTGGTCCATGCTCTGCAGAAGTGTAGGAGAGGGTGGGATTTCAGCTGATGATCAGCTGGGGTTGGGCAGCCTTGTCATTCAAGGAGACAGAACATGAGGGTCCTGAGTCAGCCACCAGAGTGATCCAGAATGGTTTTTGTGTGGGACCTTAAAGATCATCTCATTCCAACCCCTGCCATAGGCAGGGACACCTTCCACCAGAGCAGGATGCTCAGAGTCCCATCAGGGCTGGGGAAGGGGATTGAAAATCTTCATTCCTCCACTCTATCTCACACAACAATGCTACAAAGTCTGGCAAAAAGGGAAAGTGACATTTTATTTCATTTAAAGGCCCTTAAGGAGGCTGAACTTAAGTTGATCCACCTGGAAAACTCGACAGAAGAGTACCAGCTGCCAAAAAAGTGGTACCATCACTCCAAAAAAGTCCAGCAAAATCTGTCCCATGCTGAGCTCACCAGCTGAAGGCTCTCAGGGTGCTCAGGAGAGAGGGACAGCAAAAAGTAAGGAAATTGAGAGAGAGAGTGTGCTTCCCACATCACCCAGCAAGCCTGGGATTGCCCCAGTGTTCATTCATTAGGTGGTCACATTCCTCCTACCAAGACTTGGATTTGTAATCCCTGGGAGTGTATCATGGATCCCTTAATTACTCAGATCAGGTGGGATTTGCAAATTAACTCTTGTAGAGGTATTGCAGGATCACTCCAGACACTCACTGCTGTGTTAGTCCATGAGCTCTGTGCTGAGTAGAAAGATCTGACCTTCAAGAACTCTTAACAGTGCAAGATTAGACATGGAAACCCCAGATGCAAGTTTGCAAAAACAATCATTATTGAAAATAATTATAATCGCTTTATTTCAGAATAAGCCACGGAGTTTTCTGGGCAAAAAAAGCTGCTTATCAGAGATCTCTGTATGCTTTAACTCCAAGACTGGAAACCTCATCTAAAGAGCACATTGTCATTCTTGCAGCTAAAGTGTAGGCCAATTTCTCTTTAATAGAATAAGATCTTCCTTGGAGGAGATTGTGTGTTGCTGATAATTATCTGGTGACATGTTGGGGTTTAGCAGCTGGATTAATTTCATTTTACATTATGTTATTAGTGCCACTGGAGGGGTATGTGGCTGCATCCTTCTGGGCATTAACTTGAGGAGTTTGTAGAATATTTTACAAGCAGCAGAAACAGCTGGGCTAAAAACAAACCTCCACTGGCTTTTTGGGAAAAGGCATCTCCTGCGGATCTTGCGCTGTCATGCCAATCACAGGGAAAGGCCAGGCTCAGCCTGTTAACTGAAGATGAAGGATGCTCCGGGTGCCCAGGTCCCTGTTTGAGTCTCAGGAGACCCGGGTGTGAGCCCAAACTGCAGCAAACACCGACACAAAACTGGATATGATGAGATGCGATGTCCTTGAAGGCTCCCTCCCACCTGCGGCACCGGGGAGCTGGGAAACTTTCTGCCCTCCACAGCTCCTGCTGCCAAACATCTCAGACCTCTTGATCCTGCCAGAGCAATTTTCTGTGCACTCTGCTGCAGCCTGGGCGTTCAGCAAACCAAATGACTCCACACACCACGGGCTTGTTTTAAAAAAGCTTCCCGATCTATCCACCCCTGCTTCCCAGAAGATTTATTATACACAGGCACGCAGGATGGAGGAAACAAGAGGCTGCTGCTCTCAGAATATTAAACAAATAAATTGGTTGCCCTATAACACACCTTTTTTTCCTCTCACAAGATGACCCAGGCTACTGAAAAGCTAATCCAGCTTTCTACAGACTGGGAAGAGTGTGGAGTTCAGTAGGGCTCAGCTACAGAGCTCAGCTCAGATAAACAGCAAAGTTGGGAAGCAGGAGGATGAAATGGCTCTAAAGAAGGATATTGACTGATTATCATCAGGGACGTCTGGAAGAAACTTGAGTGGTATCTACAGAAAATATACTGAGAGGAGCATTTATTAGACTCTGAAATGCTCTCCAAAAGCGGGGGGAAAGAGGGGAAACTCCATTAGCCTGAGCAGGAACATTCCGGCTGGATAAGTGAAGGAATAACCCAGCACTGGCTTACATTGCCATCCCTTCTCTTGCTGTGATGGGACTCCAGGGACCTAAGTGGAGCTCAGAGATTGCTGAACCTCCACAGAGGTTGAAGGGGAGAGGCAAAGTTTGGGTTTATATGATTTTACACCCTCCCCAAACCAACCTGCTCCAACATAACACCCAGAGGCTGCACAAACATTGCCAGGTTTTATTACCTCTCTTCAAGGACAGGTTTGGAGAGACCTGATCCAGTGGAAAATGTCCCTGCCCATGGCAGGGGATGGAATTGGATGATCCTGAAGGATCTGTTCCAACCCAAACCATTCAACACTTCAACGAGAAAAACAGCCACGGATTCAGCAGTGGGTACTCCCACTCCTCTGGATGAATTTTGGGGGGCATGGGCCATGCTGCCAGACCCAACAGGGCTGGGAGAAGGAAAGCTGCTGAGTTTGCAGCTGCTGGGGCTTCAGGATACCCTGGGGGCCACTGCTGCTCCCTCCCAGCCACAGCAGCTGAGCAGCAGCATCGTTCCATGATGTAGCATGAAACTCGCTCTCTAATCCCTGGGCTGTGCCCATATTTTGGGCAGCTCTGGTTACAAACATACATAATTTTCATTTCCTTCTCTATAACCTAGAGCTGGCTGGGACAAGGCAGAAAAATCCAGCAGGTCACTGGAGCAGATTTCAGAGGTGAAGACAAGTTGTTTGGCCTTGCTGAGAGGGCAGCAGCTCCTTTTCCTGCTTCATCCCAAAGTTCCCAGGAGCTCAGCTGGATGTCACTGGACCTGCTCTCCAGCCCCTCTCAGCACGTGGAGCCTGGTAGGTGTTTAAGCACTTCTCTTGAAAAGAGAATGGCAGAGCCAGGAGCCCAGGCTTGCGATGAGGAATGGTTCTCATTTCTGTGAGTGCCGCGGGTTCAGCCGAGGTCGACGGCGGCGGCGCCGAGGGAAAGCCACTGGAAAATATAACTAACTTTCCTATCACTCACCTGCCTCCTTCCTCAGCAGCCTGGGGGTTTTGTGGAGACAGCGAGGGAGTGGACGGGCTCAGAGAAACAGGGATGCTGGAGCAGTTTGGGCTGAGGGGGGTTTGAGCTCCTTTCCACCCAAGGACGAAAAGGGCAGGTGCTGTCAAAGACTGATAGCCACAATGCATCTCAGCAAGGGTGTGCACCCCTCCAAGGCAAATTAATTAAAAAAAGAAATACCTGCAAGTCACCACACATACATTACAGATGCAACAGCACATGTGTTGACATAAAATCACACCTGGTGCAGGCTGTACCCTCGGATTACATCTGCACATACACTCACATAGGGCTCATGATCCATCCCTCACTTTCTAACCCCCTGAAAAAGAGCATCTCTCTGGAGCACTGTGAGAAACCTGTGCTGCTCCCCAAAAAAATAGTCCCCAGTGTGATGGATGGCAAAGCATTCGAGCAGCTCACCTGTCTCAGGCAGCACTGGGATGAATTTGTGGAATTAGAACTAAGCAGGAGCTGCTCATTTTAATGAAACACATCCCCATCCACCCCCAAACAAAGCTCTCCTGCCATTGTGTGTTTTTACATTAGTAAGAGAGGGGAGTTGATCAGCACAATGGCCAAAGAGTGAAGTTAATTGGATCAGCCAGTGCTGTGTAATGCTGCTGCCACACAGCCCATGGCTACAGCTGGCCCCCAAGCTGTGTCCCCTTGGCCTCCTGAGCTCCTCTGACTCTGGTTAGAAGGGTGCAGGTCTGGGCAATTCAGCCCTGCTCGCCTGGGGTGGGATGTCCTGGCAGTCTGAGCTGGAAAGCTACAGGGAGAGAGGGAAAGAGGAACAGGGATGGTTGCCAAGGGAAGCACAGCAAAAGCCAGCCCCAGAAATCCAGTCTTCATTGAAGGCAAACCTTAATTCTGTGAGAAATTCAGGCTCTGCATTTGCTTTGATTTCTCCATACAGCCCATTTACCACAGTAAGAAATACCACCTCTAACACACTGCTGCAGGTTGGGTTTTTAACTGTGGGATCCCTATTCAGCTCAAAGATTTCCCTTCTGCACCCAAGATCTCTGCATCAGGACTTGGGATTGCATTCCTTACTTGTGTTTGGCTCTGAAAAAAGATGAGTATCCCATTCTTTAAGGCTGCTGGGATCACATTTTAGCTCAGGAGATGTTAGTGCTGAAGGTGCTCTGCTTCTCCAGCATGGTCAGTACACCCACCCCCAGCACTAATCCAAATCATGTGTGGGGTTGGCTTGCACATGTGGAGGCCACAATTATTATATTTTATAGGAGCTATATATTACACTTTAGTCCCCAAACTCCTATCGTTTTCCTGACAAGTTACCACCCTGCCCACATGCACTGCAGCAGAACTTCTGAAGGGATTATACTGGGCTTTGACATGAAACTGCAGCTGCTCAATAAGAACAGCCCATCCTTTGCTGCCCAGAATTTCCCCCCAGAGAGGACACCTCTCCATTAACACTAACCATAAAACCATATAATAGAATTACAGAGAAGGATTTGGGTCAGGAGGAACCTTCAAGATCATCCAGTTCCAGTCCCCTGTCATGAGCAGGGACAACTCCCACTATCCCAGGTTGCTCAGAGCCCCATCCAACCTGGCCTTGAGCACTTCCAGGGCTGGGGAATCCTTCAGTGACATTTTACCTGGCTGCATAAACCTCCTGCCACATTCCTGGCAAGCCTTTGTCACCCTGTCTCATCAGCAGCTCCTCTCTCATGACACAATTCAGGAGGAGCAGTTCTGGGTCCTGGCCAGGTAGACTTGGCACTCAGTGCCTGGTTGGGATGTGGGATGTGCTGCCTCCAGCCTTCCCAGACCTCAGGCTCACTGCAAATGGAAACAAAAACCAATCCAGCTTCTGCCTGCACATCCCCTTACCCATCCCAGCTGCATCTGCGTGGAGCACTGTGTTGTTTGCTGTCACATCACTGTTTAAAGGCTGACAGATTTGGTCCTGGGAGGAGCTGCAATTAAGTGCCACGCTTGTCTTTTTTATTCATCTCATTTCACTGCGCTGGAAACGCGGCAGCTCCGCTGAAGTTAACACTGAAACACACCAGGCACAAGCAAAACTTCCCCCAGGATGTCAAGGAACAGAGTGAGAGGACTCCAACTCCTCTTTCCCCTCCAGCCATCCATGTCCCGGGACATTTATTGGATCTGCTGTCACTGCAATATCCGAGTGTTTGGAGCACCCCACCAAAGCTGAATGAAAATCCTCAGCAGCGTTTTCACGTTGTGATGCCCCAGCAGCACCCAGGGTCACCTCCAGTGCACAGGAACGAAAAAGAGAGATCCTCCCAAGCCTTCCACTGATAACTCACACAGAGGTTTGCTGAGGGCTGCCTGGGTGCAGGTTTGAGATCTCGGATGAATAATGGTTTAGCTTATTGGAAATTCGCTTTTCATTTTGCTTCAATTAAGTGACCGGCGGAATCAATCACACACCTTCTGCAAACACTAAATCTTCCAGAGGGAAAATATTTATCAAGTCCCAGGCCACCAGCTTTAGTCCCCTTATCCTTCTTGCTCTCTAGAATTGCTTAGTACAGAGGGGGGAAAGCAAAAAGGAAAAAACTGACAAACTGGAAGTTCTGAGGATAAAAAGCAGGTTGTGAAACAGCAATGAGGGTTCTCAATAGAGAAACATCCTCTGGGTTTTAGCAGAGACAAACCCTGGTGTGCATCCAAGTGTCACTGAGATGACAGAACCCGAGGGAATGGCATGAAGCTGTGCTGGGAGAGATTTCAGCTGGATATCAGAAAAAGGTTCTTCCCCCAGAGGGTGGTGGGCACTGAACAGGATCCCCAGGGAATGGGCACAGCCCCAGGGCTGCCAGAGCTCCAGGAGAGTTTGGACAAGCTCCCAGCAGCAGGGTGGGATTTTGGGATGTCTGTGCAGGAGATGGACTCAATGAACCTTGTGGCTCACTTCCAACCCAGGATATTCTGTGATTCTATGGTAAAGCTGAGGATGAGCCCCTCTGCACAGAGCTACTATATTTAGCTGGGTTTCTGAACATCCTCTAGGACCTCAGTGAAGGAACAGAATTCCTCAGGCCAGAAGTTGGATGAAATGAAAAGTTTGTTGCTTAATTCTGCGAGACTCCTCCGTATGGCACCAGCAGGAATCTGCCATCGGGGAGCTGAGGCGGAGCTGCAGCAGCTTTGGCAGACTGGAAATAAAACTGGGCTTGTCTTGAGAGTCAGGTTCAGAGTAAAGTCTCATCTCATTAAACCTCGCTGAGCCTGGCT
The DNA here is from genome assembly GCF_030490865.1 of Poecile atricapillus. Classification (NCBI taxonomy): domain Eukaryota; kingdom Metazoa; phylum Chordata; class Aves; order Passeriformes; family Paridae; genus Poecile; species Poecile atricapillus. Next base: position 2,517,281 of record NC_081289.1, on the reverse strand, counting down.
CACAGCACAGTGGTCAGGGATGGACAGGTTGTCTTTGGCATTACTCACATCAGTGTTACTGAGGATTTACATGTCTGTGCTGCCTTTTCATCCCACATGGATTTGGGGATCCAGCTCCTATTCCACTCCCAGTTCCCATTTTCTGAGTACTGGGACACTGCAGGACCATCACCCTCAACACAAAGTGGGGAATTTGCAGCTGCATCCTCACCCACACCCAGATTTCCTTTAAGTGGGATTAAAAGAGACCTGGCTTTGCTCTCTTCCTTGCTCACACAGTTTGGGATTTTCTGCTGGGTTTGGAAATGCCACCATGAAACTGGTCCTCAGGAAAGGGCAGTGACTGCAGGCTGCTGGCAGAGGACAGGACATGAAACTGGTCCTCAGGAAAGGGCAGTGACTGCAGGCTGCTGGCAGAGGACAGGGGACTTCAGCTACCCTTCAACTCAGTCCCTGCAGGGTGCTCTGAGGTCTGTAAAAGTCAGAGGAAAATCCTCCAAATCCCCAGAACACTGGGGCTGAGATCCTCACTGCTAACACCAAGGAGGAAGCTGATTGATAAGACTGCAGGCACTGGAGATCCTTTTAAATCCTTTTGATTCACCGGATACTTTGAGTATCCTTTGCAAAGGAGACACTGCTGGGGCAAAGGACAGAACTGAGAGTGCAGACCTTGTCCTGAATGAGGTGGGTGCTTTACTGTGGGCTTTCAGGGCACAGAGGTGACACTGCCAGGTGAAAGCAAGAGCAGAAATCTCAGCAGAATCAGGGTCTCTCCTAGGATCACCAGGACTGTGGCTCAATGGAGGGATCTTCTGTGTTAAAGCCTTCAACAAAAGCTTTCAAGAACAGAGGCATTTTGGTGAGGGAGGCCTTTCCCAGCAGTTACATGAAGCCTCTGATCAATCTGAGAGAAAAGGTAAAAATGTGGGGATTCCAGTGTGGACTAAGCAGAAACATTAAAAAAAATCGTCTGAGGAAACACCACTTGCAAACAACACTCAACTGTTCCACTGACCAGCCCACAGGAGATCTGAGTGCAAACACAGTTCCCATCACAGGCACAGAGATTCCTAAAGGAATCCTCTGTCTCTCCCAGCTGACCCATGGGACATGGGATGGAAATGGTCAAAAGAGATCAGAGCTCTGCCAGGGACCAGCAGCCACCACCAGACAGCAATCGGGCACCAAAGCACTTTGCACATTGGAGATGGAGGCTGAATAAATCAACCCAAAATTTATGGGGAGGGTGAGGGCAGGAACAGGAGTTCCAAATGTTGCTCAGTGGTCAGACAGGGATTTCAGACAGGCAGGAATCAGCAGCACAGCATTAGAGACAGACAAAACGTTTTGTTACACATGAGAAGACAACAGAGCCCAGTCCTGGCAGAGCTCCTGACCCAAGGATTCAATCTCCTGCAGCCCCACATTCCCATGGGATCCAAGTGGCTCTCCCTCTTGCTTGCTTTGTCCCAGGTTTAATGTCCCACTTCCACCCCTTTGCTTCCCACAACAAAGCAGTGTCAGGAAGTTTCCCCACTTCACATGCCAGGGTGAAACAACCAAATCCTTATTCCCCATCCCATAACAGTCCTGGTCCTGATACACAGCTTTTTTCTCTCTGCTGCTGCACAAGTCATCCAACATCCCTTAATCCCTACAGCCTTCCCAACCCTCTGCCTACCCATGCAATGTTCACCTGGGAAACAGGGATGATTTAGATATTAGGAAGAATTTTTTCCCTGTGGCTGCCCCATCCCTGGAAGTGTCCAAGGCCAGGTTGGACAAGGTTTAGAGCAACCTGGGGTAATGGGAGCTGTCTCTGCCCATGGCAGGGGGTTGGAATTTGATGATCTTTAAGGTCCCTTCCAACCCAAGCCATTCCATGATTCTGAAGTGCACATGGCTTTTGCCTCCATTCTTTCCATGTCTTCTTTCCCCTCCTACAGCTCGATCCAAACTTCCCTTCCCAGCCACAGATAGAAAACCTCAGAAAAAAAGGGGTGATTTACTGAAGAGCTTAGACTAAGTCTCCTAGAAGGATTCTGAATCCCAGCCCTGGTTTACATGAAGACAAACCCAAGTTCTCCCAGAGAGGTTTCCACAAGTGATCTTAAAACCCTTCGCATCATCTCTAGATGATCCACTGAATACTCCTTCTTACTTGATGCCTGAAGGTCTCAAAAATATTAGGACTCAGTGTTTTTTAGTCTCTGCTCCACAGACACCTTCTCAAGCTACATAAAAAGGTGAGAAAAAGGTAAAGTCATCCATAGATACTATGAGAAAAACACTGCGCATGACAGACCTAATAAGAAAATAGTTCATAAATCCAAGAACTCTGAAAATGCCCACAGAACAGTTAATCCCACTCAAGTTGTTTTGGAAGCCTAAACTGGACTTGGCCAGTATGCTGAGGTCCATAACCTCAGTCTGCTGGTTTGGGCTGTGGGGCACTGTCCATTTAAAACAACCACAAGGAAGTCTGGACTAAAATTTCAACAATTTGAGCTTAACAATCCTGCCAAAACATCAGCACATTCCAGAAAATTCCATGCACCCCGTTGTTCCACTGCTCCAGCTTCTGCCACTTTGGGGTTTTAAGGCTCCTTTCCAAATGCTAACCCAGCCCAAACACTTCAGCTTAAAGGTTAGAGGAAAATTAATGCTTTGGGATCCCTAACTTCAGCTAAGCGCGCTGCATCCAGCAAAACTGCCTGACTGAGGACCAAATAAATTCCTCGCACAACTCCAATAAAGCAATTCCAACGGGTGGAAAGACTTTAGAGATTTATCTGGTTGCAGGACAAGGTCATCTTTTCATGCAAAAATCAGCAACTTTCCCGTGAATCTCATTTAAGTAGCAAGAGAATAACAATTCATTTCAATCCTTTATGGATCCTCACTCTTCGCTTCCTGCGGACAGAGGTTCCACCAGGCGTGTCCAGTCCTGTGTTTTTATCAATGCTTATTGATGTTTTTCAATTACTTCTGTGACACTCTCTGAAATACATTTGTGTGTGGAAAGCACTCGATATAATCCCATCCCAGCACTTTCCAGGCTGGGATCCTCTTAATGCTGAGCTGGCCTCACGTTTTTGGCAGTTTTTACGGCAGCTCTTCACTGCTTGGCCAACACATCCCTCAGTGCCATCCCATGGATCCTGTCTTTGCTAGGATAACTCCACATCCCTCTGTGGATGCAGCTAATATGGATTTGGGTCACATCTCTCAAAAGTACCCCTATACAGCAATATTTTCTCAAAACACCTTTGGAGTCACTGTATTCATGTCTTAATTCATGGGAATTAAGACCCTTGCAATAATATTCCCAAGTGTGGTTATTCTGCCTCTTGATCCCTCCCTCCAAATTTTTTTCTTTCCCAGTGTTAACTCTTTATCCCTTTCACCATTTTCCGAGTCTCCAATTGTATTTTCCTACAATTACTACACACAAAAAAAAAAAAAATCTCCCAACATCTCTACACTTCAACCACAAAATATTGCCCCGTGCCGGATTTTATGCAGAGACAATTAAATAATTAAAAGCTGTGTTGGATGAAGACCTCGCCTTGGTGGCAGCATTCCCCCAATCCATGCCCCCAGCTCCCAGGCAGCCCAGCATTCTCTCAACTGTGATCACTTCTTCCATCAAACTTCCCACACGCCAACAAATCACAAATGAAACCAGACCTTGGCACTTTCCATTCTCGCCTTGTTTCTCTGGGAAGGAGCTCAAACTCTGCTGTGGCTGCTCCACAAGATATCCATGCAAACCCCTGGATCATTCCATGCAGGATCGTTCCAGAACACAGTGCATTTCATCCAAAGAACCAAACGTCCTCATGGAAATTACAGAGTTAGCACAAAACCACGACTCTGCCACAAAAATGAACTAAAAAAGATCATGAACAGAACTTTTCATTAAAAAAAAAAACCCTTCTCCAATTTTTTTTTTTCATTCCTGGCCTTTATTGCAAAATAAAGAGTAAAATAAAAGTAAAAATAAATTAAAAAAAAAAAATATTAAAAGTAATTTTTAAATTAAAAATTATTAAAAATAAAATAAAAATAACGAAATATTTTCAGAATCAATTTGGGGAGCTAAAATTCCTGTTTTCACTGAAATTAAAGATCATGGGCAGCGCAGAGCCATTTATGGCCATATGCAGTGATGGCATCTCCCTTCTGCACTGGTACTGAAAGCATTTTTTCCTCTCTCCCACTGTGTGGGACCTGCCTCCTCCACGGTTTCTACCACCCCTCTCGGCTTTTCAGATGCTAATTGCTTTTCTCACTAAATTGAAGGCTTAATTAGATTAAAGGAAGAACAATAATTGTGTCTAACTAGTATTTAACCGGGAATTTGCTGTTTCTTTTCAGATCCCATGAAGAGATTTCTATGGAAAACTGGGGGCCCGTTTGTTTTGGATTCTATCTGGAGATGCAGAAGATGCTTTTACCTCTTCTTGAAGATTTGACACTCATTCCATCAGTCTGGAATCACCATGGCCCAACCCACATCAGGCATTTAGAAGATCATATATTTATTGTGATTGTACCCACCACACCTGTCTTTAGGCTGGCTTTACACAGTGGAAATGGACACAGCTAAATAATAAATCAGATGTATAATTATCATGGCTGCATTCAACATTTTATAGTCAGTGATGGAGACCAAAAGGGATTTCTTTAGGGTTATCAGGTGGTTTTCCAGTAAATGGAACACAAACCTTTGTGGCAGGAGGGTTATTGGTGGAACAGTCAAACTGAATGCTGGGACCTGAGCAGAGCAGTCCAAATCTTCAAATCTTCACCCCTCACCTCCACATTCTGGATGCAACATTATCCCAGGCATTTACAGTTAAAATCCATGCTGGCTGCAGGAGTTTTTCCAGGTAAGCCACAGCAGCCCTGTCCTTGGCAAAGACCGGCAGGACCCATCAGAAACGAGAAGCAATTTTCTGTCTCAGACAGAGGCAACCACATCCCTCTTAAATGCTGCCTCAAACTTTAATTGTTAATAAGGAAACCAGCAACTGGCTCAGGTCCTTCCTGACTCTCATTTCCCATCCCACTTTTTCACTGCATACTTAGGGCTGCACTGAGCTTGGCAAGAGCCCCTTAAGGGAGGAATATTGAGGATCCTCCTTTAAGCAATCTGTAGGAATTAAAGGTGGCACCCTGGGTAATGCAGTACATCAGCAAGATAAAGTGCTTTCCCCAACAATAAAAATTAAAAAAAAAAAAAAAAAAAAGCCATGGGGAGCTTTTTCTTTGAGGAAAAAGTTATCCAGACCTCTGTGTTTGGTCTGTTACACTCGGCACAAAATCCTCATGCCAATAGCTCTGGAAATGGGGTACAATAAAGAAACTTCTCCCTACCAGGAGGGTTTGCTGGGGAATATGAGTTAAGGGAGATAGGAGTTTTATTTATGCAAGTTAAAACGGGAGCTGAAGAGGTTTAAATCCTCTGGATAATCAAAATTAGATTAAATTCTTGGTGTAAGACCCGATTCAAAATAAATTGTAATTATAATGAAACATTCAACAGTATAAGCATTTTCTTACAGGGCTCTTTTATCTTGAAAGATTCCCCAAGTGACAAGTGGCAGTGGTTTTCTCCAGGATGAGGTACTGCCAGTGCATGATAAACCTTGCACACAGGAGAGATTCTTTTCTAACTGGGAAGAGGGGAAGCAGACAAGGAAAATGAGACTGCAATTTGCTGGGACACTCCAACTTATCCTTCCCTGCCCTCAGGGCCTACAAACCAAATCACGAGGTCGCAGCATCACAGAATTGTTAAGGCTGGGAAAAACATCTAAGTATCTCCAACAATTGTATGAGGGCCTAAGAAGAAATCATCAAATAGCAGCATAATCAAGAAGACATTATCAAAAATAAACATAATGTGGGGCATTTCCACAGAGCAAGGTAACCACAGAGCAGCATAACCTGCCCTGGCAAATCCAACCTCTTCCTACCCTCCAGAGGGATTCTCAGGAAGTCAGACAATGTGTCAAACCCATCTGGGTTTGGTCAAACAGGGACTCCAATTCACATTAAAGCCTTCTTACTCTGCCTAGTGCTGTAAAATGGATATAAAAAGGTGTAACTAGGATGAGCATCCATCCCAGCCCATCTCTGTCCTATTATCAGAACGGTAAATATCCTCGCAGCAATAAAGGATGGGACACTCAAAACCAAGGACAAGCCCCTGAACAAAACCCCATCAACTCTTCATCTACTTATTTTGTGCCTGTACATCTTGTCAGCTTCTTGTTCAACCCCCAGTGAGGTCCCTGCTCCTCACACTGCCGCAGAGGACACCAGGGAATCCCAGAACGGTTTGGGTTGCAAGGGGCCTTAATGATCATCTCATTCCAACCCCACTTCCATGGGCAGGGACACCTTCCACTCAACCAGGCTGCTCAAGCCCCAGCTCCAACTTGGTCCTCAACACTTCCAGGGATGGAGCATCAGCTTTTCCAACAACCTGGAAGATCCATGGAACAGCCCCTCAACGCAGATCTCAGCAGAGCCATTTCAGAGGGCTCCTCTCCACACTGGTTTCCTCCACGGGACAAACCACATTTGTCACCTCTCCCTCCTGCGGCCTGGAGCCTTCAGCTCTTGTTTACAAAGTTTCTGCAGCTTTGCTTAATTTAGAGCAGCTCTTCTGGTGAGTGTCACCAGTTCCACTTGGCTGGCTTTGACGAGAGCAATGTGACTGCTGGGAACTGAGACAACCCTTCCAGAGCTTCCACTCCGTCTCTCCGTCTTTCTCTCCCTGAAGCATTTTTTGGGTGGAAGGAGGAGAGAGGAATGAACGTTGTTGGATCGAACAGCACAGATTCATTTGCAAACTGGCCTCAGGAACGGATCACTGCCCAAGGCCTGAGCAATCAGAGGCATTCAAGCCCTTGCTTGACAGAAAATAGTTTAAAGAAAAGAACATTTTCATCTTCAGAGAAATCAGTGATCACCCCAAGTCAGATGCTTCCAGAGACAGCAAGACTTCTTTGTCCCTAGGACAGTTAAAATTCAGGTTTCATATTCCCTGTTTAAAGACTTTCGAGCAAAAGCACAGGAAATAAAAATATTTTCCCCTAAATCCTACAGATTTGATAACCAACACTCAAACAGAGCCTCCATCTCCTCCTCTCTGCCTCATCCCTCATTGTTTCACATCTCTTTTTACACTATCTTTGCAAATGCACCCATGTCTGGTGTGTTGGCACTGGAAAGGTCAGCAGCATTTGGGCTCCACAGGGCTTCCCAATCAATCTTCCCCCACAGGATCTCAGGTGTCACCTCACCACAGACCACTCTTGGTACCATGGTCTGAAAGAAGAAATTCCAGAGGTTTGCAAGAGCAGACAGCTGGAAACTGTGACAGCAGCAGGTACCTGTGAGAGCAGCTGATGGAAGCAGTGGTGTGGGAGGGGAGGATGGAAGTTCAGGGGAAGGAGGGAAGTGCAAGGAGAGGATGGAAGAACAGGGGAAGGATGGAAGAGCAGGGAAAGGATGGAAGAGCAGGGGAAGGATGGAAGAGCAGGGGAAGGATGGAAGTGCAAGGGAAAGAGGGAAGAGTAGAGAAAGGATGCAAGAGCAGGGGAAGGACGGAAGTGCAAGGGAAAGAGGGAAGAGTAGAGAAAGGATGCAAGAGCAGGGGAAGGATGGAAGTGCAAGGGAAGGATGGAAGTGCAAGGGAAGGATGGAAGTGCAGGGGAAGGACGATGGCAGGAGGTGCCAGCAGCCCCCTGAAGATTGAGGGAGCACTAATGAAGAGAAGAAATGCATCAAGAGCCCAAGGTGAAACCAGAGCCCACAGCTGCAGGCTGGGAACCTGCTTTGCTTTGAAAAGCTGTCCACCTCTGCTGGCTTGATTAAGAAGTATTAATTAGCCAAGCGGAGAGCAGCAGTGAACAAACTGACCAAGGTTTGGCCATTATCTACAGAGAGCAAAACAAAAATATATGAATACTTGGGAGAAAAGGGGATAAGAGCTGGAAACCAATACAGGTCCGTGGCACTTGTGTCTCTTCCTCCTCTTCCTCTCACCAAATACTTAAAGAAACCTTGGAAATCTGGTCTCCTTTTCTTCCCCCTGGCAGACTGTGTTTCCTCGTTACTCACAGTGACTGTAATTGTATTATTTCCATAACAACAGACTGTGAGATCAGAGAGCTGCACATGAGGGGTTGGAAAAGGAAATCAGCCACGTAGGAGGACTTTATTTCTCCACGTTTCTTGTTTGCTGAATGGGAAACCAAGCAACACCCAAACTACCCCATGGAAAGTCACTGGGGTGACACCAGTTACTCCAGTTGAGACTCCAGCTCGTGCTCACCAACACCAAAGGAAGGAGCCTCTCTGCAGCTGATGTCAGGGCTGGAGGAGATGGACTCTGCCATGAACAAACCCTGTTTTATCAAACCCTAAAAAAACCCACGCTTTGATTTGTGTCACAGTGAGGTCCTTTGTCCTCATGTAAGAGGTGGAACAGGTCAGCATCTCCCCAAAAGCAGGAAAGAGGCTCCTCCCCTGGTGTGGCAGGGCAGGATTTGTGGTGGGAGCAGATGGAGAGAACGACAGCCCCTGAGCAGGAGCTGCTGCCCCAGCTCCATGGGTCACTCAACGTCAGTGCTCTTGAAGGGAATGGCAAGTGACAGGAGATGTCACCTCAAAAAGAAAAAGGGGCCTCAGTCTTCTCACGCTAACATGTTTCCATCTGAAACCGCTTTACATCAGGGGAGAAGGGAAGAGGGAGGAAAACAACCCCGAGAAGAGGCAAGGAGCGCTAATGAAGGGAGAACACGCCAAGAGCCGAGCTAAAAAGCATCAGAGTTCACAGCCAGAGGGTGTGGAGCTATTTTTCTCTGAAAAGCTGTCCACCTCCGCTGGAGAGAGCAGGAACAGTTGTCAGAGTCTCCACGAGCACAGACGGGAGGCACCGAGGGCGATCTCCTGCCTTGTCCGCAGTCACGCAGGACAGACGCGGGAAGCACAAACCACCCTGGCTGTGTCCTCCCTTCACCTCAACACTCAACATGCTCAGAAAGAATCACAGAATTGGGTTGGAAAGAACCATAAGGACCTTCCAAAATCTGCAGGGACACCTTCCACCATCCCAGGCTGCTCCAAGTCCCGTCCAAGCTGGCCTTGGACATTTCCAAGGATGGAGCAGCTGCAGCTTCTCTGGGCCCCTGTGCCAGGGCCTCCCCACCCTGCCAGGAAAGAATTTCTTCCTGTTACCTGAAGAGAACATCCCCAGGAAGGCCAGGCAGAGCAGCCTGGCTAACAGTGTCACTAAACCAAGTGTGAAAATGGCTTTAAAATCAAGAGGTCCTGGCACCAAAAGGTCCCAGCCCTGGTCCTACCACGTGATATCAGCATCCACGTGGCAGGAATTTGGCTCACAGGACACATTTGGACTTCAAGAGGCCAGCAGAGAGCTGAGGATTTCTCATGAGTGAGTCAGGAGTAGTGTTAAATTAGTAGTTCATCTTAGTAGCAGTTTTAGATTGATGGTTGGACTCAACCTTAAGGGCCTTTTCCAACTTAAAGGATTCCACAATTCCTGCACCATGCTCTGGCTGTACTTCACACTCCTGTGGAAGCAGAACAGACCATTTTTCTTCCTGCTGCATTCCCAATCCGAGTTTTCCCCAGCAAATACCAAACAGCCACTCTTAACTTGAAAAGAAAAATATCTTTAAGATGCACCTGGTCAGAACGATGACCGACTGTTTTGTGGCTTTCATTTAGGGACTGGGTAAGGAGGAGGGGATGAGGGGTGTTTTTAATAGCTCATTAGCCAAGTTTCTCAAGCAGTCATTAAAATCTGCTAATTATCCCCTGGTCTGAGAAAGAAGAAGAAAATCTCTCCCTCAGGATCGTTCTGGCACTGGTGAAAAATCTTCAAGGCCAACAAGTTGTCACTTTCAAACTTGGAAAATAAACTCCAGGAATTCAACTTCGTGTTGGGATTTTTCACTGCAGCCTTTCTGCCTTGCAAATGCTTCCTCAGGGGTCAGAGGTGAGTGGGCTTCCCAATGAGCTGCACCCAAACCAGAGAGGTTCAAGTGGCAAAGTAAGGAAGGTTTAGGGGTTCCTGATCTTTGTGCCAGAGTTTAATGTGGGTCTGGCTGACGAGATGAAAGGACAGGGGTTGTGGTGGACCTTGGCAACTCTTTAATGGCACCTGCAGCACCCAGGAGTTCCATTTAATGGTTCAAATCAGGAAACCTGAGACCAGGACAGGAGGGGTGTGGATCCAGAGATCACCTCATCAGCTGAGCACTCCCTCACTAATAATGAATCCAGGCAAAACGAGACACAAATTCATTTAGGCTGGAAAAATCCTCTGAGACCATCAACCATGCACTGCCAAGCCCACCACCATCCCATATCCCCAAATCCCTCCAGGGATGGGGACACCACTACCCTGGGCTGCCCTTCCCAGTGCTGGACAGCCTTTTTGGTGAAGAAACTTTTCCAGATATCCACCCTCTCCTGGCACAACTTGGGGCCAAGAGGAGAAAACAACTTTGGTGCTGCTGCCTTTGTGTAAAAGGAAATAAGGTCTGCAGGGAGCAGTGACCTGGAGGAGACTTAACTGGAAAACAGAATATTCCAGGGAAAAAAACAGGGAGAAGGATGGAGGGACAGCAGGAGTTCTGCAAGGGTGCTGATGCAGGTGAACCTGGTTTCTGTGTAAATATTTTTATGCAAAACTTAGCCTGGAGGATAATTCCACCACTTTCATTAATGCCTGTGACCAATTCAGCAGACTTCTGAAATACAGGTAAATCTAAAGAGTTCTTGTAGAATCATGGAATTTCTAAAAGGGGTTGGTAAGATGAGACTTTTTGCATTCTCTCTCTCTTTTTTTAAATACTCAAACAACCTGCAGGCTGAGAAAACAGTAAAAAATATACAGAGGCCATTAAGATATTTAGGGAAAAAAATCACTGCCTCTGGATTGCTGAAGTTTGCCAATTTTCTGCCAGTCTCACTGTACTTGTTCTACTCTGGGAAAGAAGGGAAGAGAAAGGGAGGGAAAAAAGAAAAAGAGAAAAAAAATAATAGAAGAAAAACAACTGTATGAAACATGCTGAAATAACGTGAGTTGCTCTGATTGTGTTTCCCAACAGACAGTCCTGGGATTGTGCTCTGCAAAAACAGAGAAGAAAGTAATGCAAATGTGTGGTGAAAGCGATGTAAATGCACACCTCACACACAGGCACAAATGAATCAATAAAGAAATAAATCCTGGGACTGGATTGAATGATTTCCCTCCTCCAGAGGGAAGCTTTGCATCTGGGAAGGAGGTGATATTTCCTCTCTGGTTCTCCCAAATTCCTCATCCCAACACCAGCCCCTACATCCCAGGTATTGTTGAGGCCCTGCCTTAGTGGTCGGTGTGGAAAAAATCTGCCCCAGCACCCCATTTTCTGGTGGAATATCCACCAATAACTTCCTTGAGGATGTTCTTCTGCTGTCCAGCCTTGCTGGGTCTCTCCTGTGTGTCTGAGATGGCACATCCTTTCCCAAATGCATGCCACTGCCCAGGGGGATTGGCACCCATCCCAAAAGGCACTGATCTGCCCAAAATATAGTCCAGGGAGCTGTGACGAGGCTGGTCAAGGTCAAGGCAAACCTTTGCTTGTGAGGAGGGATTAGCAGGAGCTCCCAGACTGCGCATTTCAGAGAGGAGATGAACGTGAAGAGGGATGATAAAGGTATATTAGAAAATGATAGAGGGATCTTTTGTTCTTTCTGCCTCGTAGCACAAGGAAAAGGACAATCCCATGAGAAAAAAATGGAATTAAAATGTCCAGATACAAAACTGATAGAAGGAACTGGGTTTTTTCCCTTTGCTGTATCATCATGGGAACTTCTGAGGCAAAAAGTCTGCTGAGCAAAAGGAAGAAGTTCATGTATTTATTCAGCCAAAAAGAAGCACTGCTGGGGAGAGCAGCCATCAACTTGTGTGCCTGTCAGCAATGAGCAAGCCCAGGACACACTCAGGAGACAGCAAAGGGAACTTCTTCAGCCTTTGACAAGAGTTGGCCTGCCCAGGTTCATGCAAAAGCAAATCTGCTGTCCAGACCCACAGGAGCGACTGCTGGTGGTGCCCACCTGGTTGGTGGCACCCAGAGCCGTGCTGGGAGCTGGGATTCATCTCTCTGCCATCCCCTGCTGGGTCTTTCCCTTCCACTCCTGCCCAGGGGTGTCTGGAGATCACCACAGCTCAAACCCCTCAAATCCCAGCACAAGCCAGAGTTGAACCACCCCACCTGCAGCCTCCAGCTCCTGCTCCTCTCTGCCCCATCTCCACCCCACAGCAGCCTGCAGGCACGCAGAGATGTCAGCAGTGATGGAAAAACAGCTCTGGGTTTGGAGGAGGAGAGGGCAGCTCTGATAAATTCTGTTTTCCCCCCTTAGCTGCTTGCCCAGCTCCCAGCACTGTCAGGACGTGGGGGCTGAGACAGAAATTAAACACTCAGAGACTGGGATGAGGAAGGTAAATCAGCACCACCCAGGGAGATCAGCCAGGGGTGGCTCAGAGCCTCCTCCAGAGCCTGGTGCTGACCCCATAGGGATGAAGAGGGTTTGTTTTCTGTAGGGGCACCTCTTGTCCCATAAGTGAGCCCTGCTTGTCACAGGGGTGGTGATGCTGCCACTGTGGGATGCCTCATGACCCCACAGACATCTGTCCTCTCCCCCTGCCATGGGAAATTGGTGCTCAGACACTCCACCAGGGCTTGTTCTGGCCTTCTCTACACAAAAAATTACAGCAGCAGTGTGAGCTCTCCCTTCCTGCTGTGCTGCAGAGGACTGGCAGTGAGAGGAGAGCAGGGGGCTCTGCTGGATCCCCAAACACCTCTGAGATACACATCCCTGCAAAAAAAAACCCTCACCCACACAAGGAGGGGGCAGTGGGGGATGAGCAGCAGAGAAAATGAGTGAACATGACAAAAAGGAGTTCCTGGGGAGCTGCACCCCATGGTTCCCCTGAAACCTGTGCCAAATATGAGGAAATCTCACTGCAATATCTCCCCCAAGGCCCCTTATTCTGCCCTGCACTCACCTCCAAATGCAACAAGCCAAATTTCCCTCTCTTTTAATTTATTTCTCCAAAACACAAGTAAACAACTCAATGCCAGAGGGAGCAGACCACAGATTCTCCTGGCAAAGCCCCTCCCAGTGAGGGTTCAAACTGCATCACTGGAGTACTGGGGAAAAAGGAAAAGAGCAAAGCTCTGGGGGAGCAGAGGTGTGCCAGGGATGGGGGAAGGCTTGGGATTTCTTGAATGTAGCACAGAAAATCGCATATGCATGAGTCTGAATGAGACATCCCCAGGCAGCACCTCCCAGCCTGGCAGTGGTTCAGGTGTCCCCTCCATTCAGGTCCTGGCATCCAAGTCTCCACCGTGGATTTTTTTTTTATTTTTTCCCTCTTTTTCCTTTCCTTTCTCCCTTTCTGGAGAGCGTTGTGCTACGCTGGCAGCCTGCCACGCTCACGTCTGCCTCCCACTTCACCCCCATCTGCCATTGTTTCCAATCAGTTTAGGAAACAGCACTGAGAACAATTAGAAAAGATAACGAGGAAGAATTACATAATTACAGGCCACTGCATCCAAAGCATTTTCCCTGTCTGAGCTCTGCCTGAGGGAGGGACTTAATCACACTCTGTCCTCTCCTTGAGTGTCTCATCATCATCATCATCACCACCACCGTGGTACCTGGAGAGAGGTCCCTTCTGCAGATGGACACTGCAAGCTGCCACAAGAAAGGGTTTCTTCCCAAAAGCCAGTTGGGCTTTGGAGGAAGGGCTATCTCTGTTCTTCCTGTGCCTTATCTGTCTGGGGGAGGTTCCAGCCCTGCCCAGCTGTCTCCCTGGATCTCGTCGGAGCAGCAGACTTCACTGGCAGCAAGAACGAAGATGCTCAAGGAATTAATCTGCTCTCGAGGTCCCCAGTGAGGCTTATGCAATATTCCTCAGCTCTGATGTGCCAGCAGGAAGATCACGAACTGCCAGCGACACACCGAGGGAAAAAGCCGTGCTCGTATTGCCAGCGCCATCCCAAACCCATTCCTCCAAGGACATTTCGCTCCAAGGAAATCTGGTTGTGTGGCTGTAGCTCACCCAGGTTACACACCTGAACTCTCCTCCACCCCTCCCACTCCAGTCCTGCTTGGCATTTCACCTGTGAGGCCCCAGCTACTCATTGTTCCAGTATTTTCCCAACTCCCTGCGGTGACACCAGAGGCCGGGTTCCTCCAGGTGGCCAGGAGGCAAGGCCAGGAATGGCAGCCCTGAATGGCTGCTGCTTGCCTTGCTAAACACCTGCCTAATTCCCCTTCTCCGGTTCCCTTTCCCCTCCCCACACAACAGGTTCACCACCTGCCACCTCTGGCATTAGAGCTAGCGGGGAACAGAACGCCAGGAAAGGAGAGGCTTTCCCAGGAGAGCACTGTCTTGGATGCTTTTCTTCGGAGGAATTCAAAGCAATTCTCCTGTCATCATCCTGGTGCAGATGGAGGCAGGGGCTGCTATGTGAACTGGTATTTGATCTGGCTTCAGAGCAGCTCTGAGCTCACTGCATCCTCCTTGCCTCGCTGGGGCTGATTTGTTGCTCTGCCATTATTTCTGGGAGCAAAAAAAAAAAAAAAAAAGAGCGTCTTCGAATTTAAGAATCCGCTTATTTGGCCGTAAGTAACTCTTAACGAACATCAGAGTAATTAAAAATCTCCCAAAAACATGGGAACAGGGAAATGCCTTTGATAGCTGCTCTGAGGACAGAGGCTCTCTCATCCTGACTCGTTGTGTCACAGATGTTAACTGTGAATTCCCCTTCATTCTTTAACCTCCTGAGCTCAGCAATTCCACCATTACCACGTCCTTCCTGATCGAGGTGTAATTCAGAGCTTTTGAAATTAAACCCCTTTCATGACACCTTTGATTGAGACGTTCCTGCAGAAGGACTCCAGGGCCTCTCTGGTCCCTTTTAAGATGCCATGAAAGTGAGGAACTGTCCAGGCTTTGAGGGAGGGCTTGAAATTTGAAAATCCGAGAAATAACACACAACATGGGGATGTACAGAAGTTCCTACAAGCTCGGAGCAAAAGGGCTGGGACTTTTTGGAGGTTTCTTCTCCAATTTTGGCTGCTGGGTGTTCTCCACTTATCATCAGCTGGGCAAGCAGAGCACTAGGAGATCCTTGACCAAAAATACCCATTTTGTTATTTAAAGTAAGCCAGTGCAGCCCAAGCTTTGGGAATAAACAACGCAGAAGTTTCCATATTAACTCCCCTGAGATCCATCATCCCTGGGAGTGTTCAGACCTGGATTCACATCACATAAATGCAAGGCAATTTAGGAAACCAGTCACTGCTGCTGCATCAGGCAATGAGAGGGAGAAGGCACCTGGATGTAGTCATGGCTCAGCAGAGCCCATGGAAGGTTCTGGTGGAGGTGCCCACGGCAGGGGGTTGGAATTTGATGGTCTTTAAGGTCCCTTCCAAACCATTCTGTGATTCCAAGGGAGACCTGGCAGGTCACAGGTTTGGCCTGCATTACTTGCGGATTTTACCATAAATACATGAAATAAACCACAAATAGGGACTGCAGTGTCAATAACTTCCTTCCTGCTGAGGAAGTCTGGACAATGATGCAATACTGGAAAGAATTAACAGAGTTTCCATATATTTTAACAAGTGCATGGAAGGTTACCTTGGATTTCATAACTCCTGCTATCATTTAGGTTGGAAAATCCCTCCAAGAGAATCGAGTCCAACCATTCCCAGCATTGCCGAGGCCACCACTGACCCATGTCCCCAAGTGCCACCTCCACATGGCTCTTAAATCCCTCCAGGGATGGCAATTCCAGCACTTTCAGGGCTTAACAGCCCTCTCAGTGAAGAAATTTTCCCAAATATCCAATCTAAACCTCCCCTGGCACAACTTTCAGTCATTTCCTCTTATCCTGTCCCTGGTTCTCTGGGAGCAGAGCTCGATCCCCACCTGGCTCCACCCTCCAGGGAGGACTCCAGGGAGTTGTAGAGGAAAATCTTTGGAACTTTTAGAACAGGCTAGAAAAGCCACCCCAGGCTTAGAGTTTCCCAGGCCTGCTCTAGATGCAGTAAAACACTGAAATATCTCCTTCATACAATATAGTAAAATAATATATCAGTGTAGTATCATATCCTCAATAGCTCCGGCAGAGAGGAGTTTCATGCAGAATTTGAAGAGCTTAGGATGGAAAGAGCCAGGGGAATTCCCAGGGAAGGGACAAAAGCAGCAACACACAGGGAGGAGCTTGTGTTTATGCAGATGCTTCTGTGTTTTAGATGAAAACACAAAAAAGAAAAAAAAAAAAAAAAAGGCAGGAGGTTGGTAAAAATAAAAAATTCCATGTCTGAAAGCAGGGCTGAATGGTCTATGAGGAAAATTCTCCTCAAAGCTTTGCAGGGGTCGTCAATGGCCCTTCACCACAGCTGCATAATGACACCCCCACCGGGGAGGGGCTGCTTTTCATCCACTTGAGTGAAATGAAAGCTCCTCTCCCAAGGTAGAGAGCCCAGGCAGGGGTGGGCGAGGAGGAGGGGGTCCTCTTTTGTCTCTCAGAACCGCTCCTTATGGCGCTGGTTTGAGCTCCCATTGTTCCAAAGGTGGCTTTCCACCATTGCCACGTTCCCAAGAGGGGTGAGGGGATGGAGAAGAGTCACTACTGAGATGAGCACCCCAGTGGAGTAGAGCCCTCCAGAGGCTCAGAGCACCCCAGCTGGGTGCCTCTGGGAGGAGGGCTTCCCTGGGATATTCTCCCCTGCTCCCACAACTTTGTGACCCTCCAGGGTCCATCCAGACCCCACTTTCCAGGGTCCCTAAAAGTGGAGAGGGTCTCCCACCCTCACAGCCTTCCCTGGGATGAGCAGCTCCTCTCGGTACCTTCCTGGTCCCCAGAGCCCACCTGCAGCACCTCACCCCGGGAGGGCGAGTCTCCAACAAAACAACAGCAGGAAAAAGAAGAAGCGTTGAGGGCGGGAGAAGAGGGAAAAGTGGTTTCAAAACCTGGACACATCAAGAGACTGTTTCCATGGCAACCTCTTGTTCCTACAGCAGCTCAAGCCTGTTTTAATCATTTACCAATAAACTCTGCTGGGGTCTGCACTCCCTTCCCAGAGCATCTGCACTGGGATGGGTGGGGCCACCATTCCCAGAGGCAGGGAACACCTTTGGGAAATGATGCTGGTTGTTCCATGGGGCTTCCTGAGCTGGAGCCAAAGTGCCCTGATGCCTCCCCCATGGCAGGGATGGGGTGCCAGGGATGCTCCAGCTGGACTCATCTCTGCAACCATCCTTATTTCCACTTCTCCTCCTAGAAAACCTCAACCCAAGCAGCTTCACAGCCTCCTCAACCAGCAAGTTTAGCCCTTGGTGCTTTTCAAAGCTGCCCCAAAAGCCTTCAGGTGCCTGTAGGGAACAAACCAGGGTGGAAAAGGTCCAGAGGGAGCTGCTGTGGTGGAGGCCACAGGGACACACTGTGCTCATGGAGGTGGCACGTGGAGGAGGTGACCAGCTCAGTCCTGGACACAGCGGATCTTGGGTTTGGTTATTCCCACTGCTCTGCTTCAAGCACACTTTGCTCTTTCCCACCTGGAGCCTGTGAGATGCCAAATCCCAAGGTGAGGCCTCACAGCAGTTTCCATGTTTGTAATGGTGTCATTTCTAAGGAATCCAAGAAGAAAAGGTTGGAATTCAGCTCTGGTTCAACTCCAGAACAGCAGGTCTTGGATAGAGGGTTCATATCAACTTCCAGTCCAAGTTCACCCCAAGATTTCACAGTGCAAATTTAACCCAGCTCATCAAAACTCCATAATGCCCTTGGCTCCGCAAAAAAAAAAATTCCTCAAGCAGAAAGTGTCAAAATCCTCAGTTAAAAATCTTCATGCTCACTCCTTAAACCCCATCTGTCACACTGGGGTCTGAGTTAAAACTGGACAGAGAAGTTGGCTTGTCATCGATCAACACAGGGCAAGCATTACCCATAGCAAAATACTTCTTAATAGCTTGGAAAAGTTTGAGAAGTTCCTTCATAAAATTGCAGCATTAAAGATGTTGATGTTTCATTCTGAAGGAATTTTCAGTAGATTTTTTAAATGACAAAAATTAGAAAGTATCAAAGTGAGGAGGAAAATATTTCCCGAAGCTCCAAATATTTAACAATGCTCTGTGTTAAAGCATTGCATTCTCTTGCTGCCTTTTAAATGCCTTCATTTTAACAGAAAACTGGGAAAAAAGAGTGGTTTAGGTCAAGCAGAAGATTTTCCATGTGTTTTTGCTTTGAGCCACTGAACCCAAAATCAATTATTTGTACATGTTTAGCCCTGATCCATGACTAGGACTCATCCAGTAATTCAAATAAACACAAATTGACAGTAATCTCGTTTGCTTGGGTTTGCTCTCTGCAGATGTTCTAATGGACCAGTTTGCTTTCTGCAGATGGACCAGTTTAGCACCAAGGAATTTTTCAAGCATAAACATGGGGAGCAATTTTCAGGGAATGCCTCTGAAGAGCGAATTTTGAACACATTTATCTGTTTTTCTGCCTACGGCAGAGCACGGAAACAAGTGGTCTGTGGCATCAGGCCACCAAATTTCATGGGATTGAGGTAAGTGCCTGATAAATCTCCCTGCTCTTTCCAGCAGGGATCATCCCATGGACCTGAAGCAAAAAAATTCTTTGCACAACACCTGTCAAACCATGAAGCTCCCACCTCAGGGCATCCTGGGTGCTCAAATTCTGCACAAAACAAAATTCGGGGGAGGAAAAAATCCAGCACAGGCATTAAATACAGGAGCAGCACGTAAACCATCCCAGGAATGCCTCTTCCCCATGGCAAGCTCTGTCCCTGATGCCTGTGTGCACCTTCACTCCAGCTTGTGCTCACTGTAAATATTTCAAAGGCTGGATGTCTCTGGGGACCCTCTGGGCTGAGCACTGAGCAGCTGAACACCAGCCAAGGTTAACAAATCAGAGTGAAATGTCACGGCTTAGCCCTTCCTTCCTTCCCTGGCACCCTCCAGAGCGTGGATTCAAGATCCACAAGCCACAGGGTGTTGTTGTGTTTGTTTTTTCTTGCAGGGAGCTATTCCCATCGAATGCTCTGCCCGACAGCTGCTGTGATTAATGGGTGATGTGCCAAAAGCCACAGACTATTATTATTATTATGGCAACATTTCGAGGTCACAACCAAGAGCAGGGTCCCATTGTGCCAGGCACTGCACGCTGCTGGAAGTGGTCCCTGACTGAGAAAACCTCCATCTAAATAGGAATTCTTGGGAACAGGCAAAAAACAAAATGCACAAAATTCTAAGTGCTGCAGGCATTTTTTCTACAGTTTCATGCAGAAAGCAAGCAGTGGAAGAGAATAACTGTCCCCCAATACCCTGACACCCAACATGCTCCACCATGCTGGGGATTAATTAACATTCATGCATAATCACTCCAGCATTTCTCAGAGTACATGCACAGCTACAAGGCTGAGGTTATTGGGTTTGGCTACATCTGCAAGGTTAGACCAGCACATTCATAAGGGGGAAAAAAACCCCAAAAACCCCAGGCAAAACCAAGCAAAGAAACCCCAAAATGACGTTAGTCAATGTTAGAAAGCCATGCCCTCGGTATGGATTTCCTGTTGCATCCTGCAGAGCTCAACATTCCCAGTTTGTCACATGCATGTTATCACAGCCACCTCATTTTCTAAAAAGATGAGCCTAAACACCAGCTCGAGGGATTTGGCCAAGGATTCAGAGAAATTTGGTGACAATAACAGAGAAAACCCTGAAATCAGAACAGCTTGTCCAGTGTGCTGTTAACTGGATCCTACACCCAGCCCTGGAAGATTCTGCATCCCTCATTTCCCTATAACCACAGACTTCACTGGAAACCTTCTGGCCTCCCAGGTGGAGAATACAGGTTCTGCTTGATTTTTGTCAGCTGGTGAGAAATGGAGATTCAGGCACTCAGAGGAAATATTTTGTGTCCTACAGTCACATAGATGAATTCCCAAGTTCAATCAGTTGTAAAACAGGGGTGAGTAATATTCTATCTCCAGTTTTCTGTCTGCCTTTGAGCTCAGGTTTCATTCCATCCCCGGTAAGACACTGATGTACAGAGGGAGAGGAAACAACCAAAATGATAAAAAATACAGGACTAAAAGCACAGATATAAATTAGATATTTAAAAGCTGCAGTTACCTACAAGCTGTAAGTTCCTTATCACCCTGGAGTATTTAATTTCCAAGCTTTTTACAGGTTTGTGCCCAGGGGCTGAAATCTGAACCCTTCCTACATCCACTTTTCAGTACTTATTCCAAAATTGATGGATTTTTCAAGTCTTCATGGACACCTGGTGTTGTCAGCACTGGGAAATGAAAAAAAGACCCAAAACCAGGCTACCAACCAGACACTCTTTTTAGCTGGACCCAGATTGGGCAGAAAGAGACCTAAGGACATGGCAGATCAGTTTTAGGATTTTTCCTGCTCTCCCCCAGAAGGAAACCACACAGTGGGATGGGCAGAGGGATGTTTCCCCCTCTGAAATCCACATTCATAACAAACATGTGCCCATTTTCCTGCTCTCTCAGCCTTGAATCTCCACTGGCAAGGTAGGGACAAGTGACCTGTTCTCTCTCACCATCCTCTGCCCTTCCCACCTCCTGGTAGCCAAGCCCTGGCTCTGGATCTCAGCTGTGCTCTCCAAGTGGAAGTCTAAGACCTCACAAAATCCTCTCATGTCGTCTCCTCTGCTCCCAAGAGCAAGGTGTGAGTCAGATCCAGAGAAAACCCTCTTCCCAGGGTCATTCCAGCCTCACACAAAGGAAAAAGAACTGAAAAAGAGGGAGAAGTATTTCTGGAAATGTCTCGTGCAGCACACGAATGACTGGGATGTTGTTGTGGACTGGGGCTCCTCTCTATGCCCAGCAGGAATAAATTCTCCATTATCACACAGCACAGTGTGGAGTTTTATATTGAGTAAGAGCCACCTCCACTTCAAAATGGAATAAATAAGTAAATAAGAGTAAATAATACAGCAAAGCTGCCTTGGATCCTGTTGGGATATTACATTTGTCCAGGCCTGTCAAGCCACACACGCACGACTCCACATCGGAAATTCCATTATGATACCAAACAGCCAACTTGGGAAAGAAAGGAAGTTGTCCCCCAATAAAACCCAATTTGCCTCCTTTTTGCAGTGCTGTCTCTGAACTAACCAGCCTGAAACTGCCTAAAAACCGTCTGACATGTAATTTATACTGTGGCGGAGGAAAATAATTTCCCTTAAAGATGAGAGGTCGTCAAGTGAATCAGAAAACAGTTACACCTGTGGAAGACAAGTTTAATGTAACAGTTCTGGGAGAATGAAATCAATAATTCTTCTTTATATATTTCCACTTAAAAAACCCACAAAACAAAAAGACAAATAAAGCTCAAATCCACCATAACTCCCTGCAATGCTGCTGATGGAATCAATCAAATCTCTCCTCCACGGACAGTTATGAACTGTGCCTTGTTTGTCCAAAGGACAAATCAAACAAGAGCTGGGGCTTTGCAAGTGCTTCTGAGCTTTTCCATGCTCATGAAAAAGTCATCATGTTTATCTCTGCAGAAGGAAAAAAAAAAAATCTCTTCTTAGGGAAAAAAAAAAATTAAAAAAGAAGGAGGCTTGAAGGCAAGAGCCACGTGGCACACTAGAGGAGAGGGGGGAAGAAGCACGAAGAGCACAAAGCCATCCCCAGCAGAACCTTAGCCAGAAACAGCCCCTGGAAATCCTTTCCCTTTATTACAGAGCATTAAAAGAAAATGAAAACCAACAAGAAGCGGGGATGGTTTTATCAAGTCTCCACAAAAGTTGAACTGCTCCTGGGAGCCTCTTCTTCCCACCCCCCCCTGTTCTGAGGAATTCAGCAGTGAGAGAAAAGGTGATTTCTCCTGTGTACACCACCCATAATTCCACTGTCAGATTTGATGCTTCAAAAGGAAGCTTCAATCCCCATGAATAAAAGCAAGTGTTTGAAAGATATTATTCACCTGCCACGTCACCTAGACAGGAGGGAGCTGCTGGCTTACAGCAGGTCTGTGATAGGACAGACTTTACCCCTCCAAGTCCAGATCCAAGCAGAGACATCAGCAATGAATTCTCCTCAAGTGCTGATAGGAGGGAAGTTATCTGAAGCTCTTCCTTCTCTTTGTGTCCTCCTCACATCTGGAGCATTAACCACAGCCTGGGCTGTCCCTTTCTCCCAGGGCTGATACGGTTTTGCTTTTTCTGAAAGAGCAAAAAAGATCTGACTTAAAAGGGAGCCTTCTTTATTTGTTCCAAAGGCAAAGCTCCATCTCATGGTTATTGGACTCTCCTCCCACTTAAATCTGAGGCTGTTTGTTGCCTGCTCTGAGCTCCCTTCACATTCTCCCTGCTGCTTGACTTTCCCCCAATTACCTGTGCTACAGACCTTGGGAAGAGACAGCCAGTGATAACCTTGGAGATAACTCTAGGTTTTCAATCTACTGGGAGGAGAGAAAATAGCTTTAAATAAAAATGTAAATTTAAAGTAGAAGGAGGACAAGAGGTGATAACAACAACCAGGTCCTGCTGTCAAATAGCTCAGTGTAGTGTTTACCCTTCATATAAAGCCATGAAGTAGTCAAGGGCTTTTCTATCTTGAAAAGAGCCAGCAATGAACCCAGTTCAGTTCCTCTGCTTTGCAGGTGCTCTCAGAAACACGAGTGATGGAAGCTATTAATTAAGAGCACACTCCTGCCTTCCCATTTTCCCTCCAAACAGCCCTAAAGTCGCTCCTTCTCCCCCCTGCTTTCCTCCTCTCTGGGCCAGCAGGTCTCTTTCATGTTCCCCAGGCTCATAAAAGCATCATCCATCCTAAAGCATGGAGAAAAGAAAGGAAGAGAGCAGTTCCATCTTCCCAGGAGACTGCAGCCACCTCAATGCTCCAAAGGATGCTGAGACACCTCAGCTGCCTCTCGTGAAAAATTGAGGCAAATCCCAAAGACATTTTTTTTTTAAATTCCCTCAGAGCTTTTCCTTACAACACCCACACTGCTGGAAGCTGGGAAAAGGAAGCTGATCCATCTTCACACTCTTCCTCAGGGTTCTGCTCACTTTTTGGATGGAGGTCCCAAAACTGACCTCGACCAGGCAGCACTTCAAGCACCTGTGTGAAGATGAAAGACAACTCTACCTCTCATTTAACCTCTCTCAGTCCAGACAAAAATGGTCACCTGGCATAGCACAAATTTCAGTGTAGACAATAAAAACTCTGTTTTACCATAAGTTCATCTTATTTTGCTTTAGGGAAGCATTAGGGAAAAGAGAAAATGGAAGAAGCAGAAAGCAGTGGGAGAAGGAGACAGAGAAATATTAATAGAAATTAAAGAGAAAAAAAAAAATCTACATTAAAAAAAATATAATTAGCAGAAATTCTGCCCTGACCCAAATCAATCCTGATCTTTTAGGCATCATCCCAGGGAGGAAAGAAGGGTCAGGGAACCCAATTTCCTGCTCTTCTTCGATGGAGCTTCTCAGTGCCAAAGCAGCAGAGTATTCCCATCGTCCCAGCCCATATTTAATGTCACAATACGCGCATTTGCACAGTGGAGAAAAGAAAAATACAGATGCTTTGGGCCAGTCCTACAAGGAATTTGTTATTCTGCTGCCCAATAGTCCTTTAAGGGAGAAAGCAATGGATCCTTCTGGATCTGGAGTCAAGGTGAGCAGTGTGTGATGGTGCAGCATTCCAGCATTCCAGACCTGGCATTCTTTTCCGTGGGTGTAATCCGGTATTTTTCACACACCATTTGCGGGATAAGCTGGCTGCACATTGGGAATTCTGTCCTATTACACTCCTGCTTCCAGCCTTATTGTGGATGTGAACACCTTTCCACTCATAGGAAAACGTTTGTAGTCTCCCATGAGGACTGACATTATATTGCAGAAATTTTTGAGCAATTCCCATCTATGCCTGAGTGGGTGAGACTCCAGAAGAAGCAGAGACCAGAGTGCCAGCAACCCTCAGAACCAGATTGTTCCTCCTCTGTCGCCCTGAGGATCAGACCTTTTGATATTGTTTTCATAATTTCTAGCCACTTTCCCAGGAAAGTAACTATAAACACAGGTGTTTATACATTCCATTAAAGATTTGCCTTTTGATGGACGTCTCTCACGGCCAGTGTGGTTGGGAAGGTGGTGACCTGACTATCCAATCCCTGGTCATTGTCAAAAACCTATAAATACTGAAAGAACAAATAAACTTCCTTCTTCTTTCATCTCACTTGGAGCTGCATCTGTGTGAATCATTTTGTGTCCAGCAGTGACACTCGTCCACAGAACAATTCCCAAAAGGAGCACAAATCCCAGGTAATCCTTGAGGTCACCTGGCTCAGAAGTTTTATTCAGATCCCCAACAGCTCATCCCATATCACTGATTTTCCTATGGCAGCCTAATTGCTTTTTTTCTCACTGGAAGAAGGATATAGATTCTGCTTTTCCTTCGTATGACTGAAAAAAATAATAACTTGAAAATAATTAAAACTTGCAATTTTCCTCCAGAGGTGACTCATTCCCTGCAAAAATCCCTCGTTCTTACAGTGGAAAAGACAATGAACAATTGATCTCTATCCAATTTCCATGGAAATTCCTTGCTCCACCTCCAAAAAGAACCCATCAAAACCCAACAACAACAAAAATCAAGCAGTGCTAAAAGCTGGATTTTTCAGCAGGAAAGGGAAAAAGAGGAATAATGTCTGTTAGGAGACCTGTCTCAGTTTCAAGGTAATTTTTAATCCATTCAGACTTTATATCTCTCATCCACATTTGCTGTTTTAGCCAAACATTCAACCACTCCAGAACAACTCCTTCTTTACCAAAACCTCCTCAGCAGCAGCAAAAACCGAGATCTTTCACTTCCATGTTCTCCCAGGACTTGATTTTATGGATACATCAGATCCACCTGAGCTTGACCAAATCACTTTCAAAATTTCAGCAGCAAAGCCTGCACCCAGACCCCCTCTCTCCCCTCACAGCCTCTGCTTGTTCACATCCCTTTTGCACATTTCCATTAGGAGCATTTTGCAAGTGATCTGTTGATTCATTGTATTAGAATTGCAAACAAATGGCATCATTTTCCTCCTGGAGAATTCAGCGCTGATTTCCAGGCATTGTTGGGCTACTTGACTGACACTTCTGCTTGATTTGAACCCTTTGAGATTTCTCTGGCTGCATCCACTTCTGCTCATCAGTTCTTCTGCAAGAACTCGAGAGCTTGCAGGAGCTCAGGCACCTGTGTTAGTTGACACAGGCTCCACATTTCCCTGTTCTGTACGTGATTTATAACTGCTTTGCCTTGGAATCAGAATGTGACAGTGAAAAGTGGGGATTGAGGGGGGAAATTTTACATTCCATGTAATTCCACTGATTTCAATATTTGCTGTGTGCCAGATGGGCATGTGCATTTTTATCCCACCCAGACCTCCAATGCTCTAGGCAGTCAATGCACTATTTAATCCATCAAGTGCTGGGAGATTTTTTTTTTTTTATTTTTCCTATGTATTTTTTTTCTTTTCTTTTTAACAGACAAATGCGAATTTGCCATGGCTGCTGTTAAATCTGAAACCACAGCAAAATACCTTCAAATGCTGTCACATTCTTTGCTTGCAGAGAGACCCAGAATAAGGGGTCTCACACACCTTCACAAATATTCCTGGATCCTGACGTGGCAGACTTGCATAGAGAGGTTTAGGATTTTGCAGAGGAAAACAGAGGGACAGGAGCAGGAAATTATTTGATGCCAGTTTTGCTAAGCTGGGCCTCTCTGGAACATCAATGCCAACAGAACAACCCATATAAAGGTGACACTTTAAAAAGTCTTTCTTCTCGTCAGAGAAGACAACAGGATATAAAAAGTCCTTTCGGGATCTGTGAGGCTCCCAGGAAAATCAGCAGGAATTTCTGCACTGCTGTCAGTGAGAGCTGCACCCTGATGGAAGATTTTTAGGATATTTCAGCACATTCTGCCCCAAAACAATGAGATTTGGGCACCTTCAGTAATTGTCTTCACACCCCCATGAATCACAGAATCCCAGACTGGTTTGGATTGGAAGGGAACTTAAACATCACCCAGTTCCAACCCCATTTCCATGAGCAGGGCCACCTTCCACTGTCCCAGGCTGCTCCAAGTCCTGTCCAGCCTGGCCTTGGACACTTCCAGGGATCCAGGGGCAGCCACAGCTTCTCTGGGCACCCTGTGCCAGGGCCTCACCTCTCTAACAGGGAAGAACTTCCACCTAACAACTGATCTCAACCTCTCCTCTTAGTTTAAAACTGTTCCTCCTCACCCTCTGCCTGTGGATAAAGTCACTCTCCCTTTTTCTCATCAGCTCTCTGTGCAAATGACCAATTAGCAATGCCAAGATCCAATCCATCTGCTAATTTATGACTTTAAAACAAAGCACCAGGGCATCAAAGCCACCTTCACTCAGTGCCAGTGCAGAACCCCCAGCTCAAGAGGCAAAGGGGCCTGTGGATGCCCAGGGTTCAGGATGTTAAGCAGGAAGACCAGGGAAAAATCTTTTATTGCAGGAAACAATTGATTCAAGACAAGTGAAATTATTTGAGACCTTTAAAACCTAATTATGCAGAGCCCTGGATAACACACTGGGCTGATGATAACTACATCAAGAAATAACAGACAAACCCTTCCAAACTTTGCTGACTGGGTAACTGAGGCCTCATCCAGCCGGATTCAAAGCGATCCCGTACAGAGACCTGAGGGCATCTCAGTGCAGGAATGAGCTCCTCTCTGCTCCTCTGCCTCCCACACGGCTCATGGAAAGCCTGGCCCAGTGCCATTAATAATGATATCTCCTGGGTGTGTTTCCCTTCCGACTGGCTGACTGATTTTATTACTGTGGCAGAGAATTGCAAAATATGAAGTGCTCAGCGTAGCAAAATGACATTTGTGTAAGTTATATTGTAAATAGTTACTGACACGCTGACGTTGTCGCT
The DNA here is from genome assembly GCF_030490865.1 of Poecile atricapillus. NCBI lineage: Eukaryota > Metazoa > Chordata > Aves > Passeriformes > Paridae > Poecile > Poecile atricapillus. Next base: position 2,490,186 of record NC_081289.1, on the reverse strand, counting down.
AATGTAAGGATGGTAAGAGGCTATTAATTACATTAGTGCTTAATCAGCACCGAGCACTGCTGCTCTCCTCTGCAGTCCAGCTGCTTGGCTGCTGAGGTGTCCTCCCTGAGGAGACTGGGGATGCAGGGGAGTGCTGCTGATGCCAAACGATGGTGCATGGCGGGGCAAGGCTCTGCTCAACATCTGTGCACATCTGGAGCCAAGATGGAATAGCTGCCTTGATGAGCCCTAAATGGATGGGCTGTCTGGAAGGTTTCAGTGGTGTCCCAGCCCTGAACTGAATCCATGAGGAGAAAAAGGCTTCAGCCTTTTCCTGGTTCCTCGGATGAGCAGCAAAAATCATCTTCCTTGCATTGTTGTTTTCCTGCCTTCTCTTCCCCGTTTCTTCACATCCGTAGAAAATCCTGCTGTAAATCTGAGAAACAGTTCCAGTGCTGGAGTAACTCAGGCTTTCCCCATGCCCCCAGAAATAATGTACATCCAGGACAGAAAAGACCATTTCACCCCTTCATGGATACAATTCTCATGTTTATGAGAATGTCTAAACCCCTGGGATTTATGAACTCCGATATCTTCATTACTTACTTGAGGAAATGGCCTCAAGTTGCACCAGGGAAGGCTGAGGTTGGATATTAGGGAAAAAAAAATTCATGGAAAGAGTTGTCAAGCCTGGAAACAGGCTGGCCAGGACAGGGGTGGAGTCCCCATCCCTGGAGGGATTTAAAAGCCCTGTGGATGTGGCACTTGGGGACACTGTGTAGTGGTGGCCTTAGCAGTGCAGAGCGAATGACTGGACCTGAAGATCTTAGAGGTTTTCTGCAACCTAAACGATTCCATGATTCTGTTTTATAAAATCTATTCTTCTGCTCATTCTGCCAGAGTTCATTGCAGGTCAGACCCAGAATCTTTGAGACTCTAAGAAGCCAGAGCACAAGGGCAGAAAAAGACCTGTAAAGCCATCAAGTCTGACCCTCTTTTAGTGCAAGAAGAGGCTCCCTTGGGGACAGCAGGGCAAAAGGACACAGAGAGACAGCTCTTGTACTGGGAGAACTATTAGCCCAATGAGTTGAAAAAGTGACAGACTGATAAGAAGTAGCCTGAGCATGAGGGATAACTTCCTGACAGCAAGAACGAGCAGACTGCAGGGGAGAGGCCGGGGGGAAATGTCAGGAGGAGCAGCATTCGAGCCACTTAGAATAAAATATATTTGGGAAGAAACCTGCAGTGACCAGGAGACTAAACTAAGCCCAGTATCTTGGCAATAAGTCTTTTCCATAGCTAATAATTCACGAGGAGATATCTGGAGACACAAACAATGTCCAGAGAGGAATGCAGTTGACTTATTCGACTTCACTGAGTGAGTGAACAACTACTACAGTTCATGTGTCCCCTGGGAGCTGGTGCAGCTGAACTTGGCTGAAGAGAGAGATTTGCAAAAAGGCCAGAATGCAAATCCCTCCCCAGCACTGGCCAGCAGCAGCAGCACTGCAAGATTCACCACTCCACGAGTGGTGCCTTACAGGCAGAAATGTCACGGCACTTCAAGGCTTCCAATCTCCAGGAGATCCCAGAGAAGGCTTCGAGTACTTCATCCATTGGGGATTTGAAATTGAGGACAATTCTTCTATCAGTAGAAAGCCATGCAGGAGAGCCTCTGCCTGATCCCACAACTTCCACCTTGGATATTGAGTGATAGCACAGCCAAATAAGAATCACAGAATGGTTTGGGTTGGAAGAAACCCTAAAGATGATCCAGTTCCAGCCCCTGACATGGCCAGGGGCACCTTCCACTATCCCAAGCTTCTCCAAGCCCCATGCAACCTGTCCTTGAGAATTTCCAGGGATGGGATACCCACAACTTCTCTGAGAAACCTCTTCCAGGGCCTCACCACCCTCTGAATAAAGAATTTCTTCCCAACATCTAATCCAAAGCTGCCCTCTGCCAGTGTGAAACCATTCCCCTCTGTCCTATCACCATCTGCCCATAGGAAAAAAAAAAAACTCTCCCCTTTTATATAAATCCCCTTTAAGTACTGAGAGGCCACTGAAGAAGCCATTTGTCACCACAATGATCCCGGGGAGTTCACCCACCAAGGACAACAGGCTCATCAACACTTTCATGAAGGTCATGCTGATTCCAAAGACAAATCAAAAAATGGTTGGGATTATCCACTTCCAGGGTTGGAATCCAGGAGATGTTGGGACATCAGACCCAGAAATACTGAGTGCACCCAGCCCTGGAGATCTGAATGAGGGCTACTTGAGAACATCCACAGTCCCTGAATCAAAACTTGTCTTCATTCCCTGGTTCTGCCTCTGACTCAGTCTGACCTTGAGAAAGTCATTTAATCTCTCTGTGCCTCGGGATCTGCATAAAAATAATTATTATGGCTGATGTTTTATGGGAAAAGACTGCTACCATATAAAACATCTTTCCAAAACGCCCTTTTCAAATCCTTCATCAGAAAAAATAAAATCTACAGGGGGTCAGAATTGTAGGATCTTATTAAGCCTTTCCCAGTGCCTCAGTGTGTTTGACTAACTCTCAATACACACTACGCTACATTTAAATCAGAATTCGAGATTATGAATTGTTCATAAAACCTTCCATCTTACACCAGTGGCAGCTTTAAGTTCTGATTATGAATTGTATCTAATTAGTTATTTTGTCATTTGCAAAGATAGCCGGATAATAAATCACTATTTCTAGCTAGAAAACTTTGACTTAGAATCTCCCCTCCTTCTTAATCAACTTTTGAACCATTCATTAGGTTTTCATCCAGAAATCCTTTTTCAAACCATTGTCAAGCCACCAACATTTTTCAGGTTAAAATGAAGCTGGAGATTGGGCAGCTATTTTCTTATTTTAGGGGTAGGGGAAAAAAAATAAAAATCCACTATTGCTGTCAGCCAAAACATCGTAACACATTCAGTTTAAAGCTTATCTTCTGCAAAATAAACATTACTACAGTTTTTCACCTCGTTCTGAGCTCTCCAGAAAGAGAGCCAAGGCAGGGGTTTGCTGACAGCAGTGTTGGCCAGAACAGATTTTCTCCCTCTGCTTCTGGTTATCATCTCTGGGGGAGGTGGTCAAAAAAAGAGGGGGTTTCTGGACCTTCTTCATGCCAGCATCACTCCTCAGCTGGAATGGTCCTTGCAAGAGCAGCAGTCTTCAACACCCCAATACAGAGTGCAGAAGAAAATGAATGAAGGGATTGATCCGTTCAGAGGGCTCAGCTCTTCCCTCCCACGTCATTTCTCCTGCTCTCAAGGCACAAATTATGAAGCAGATCTTTTATCTGCCACTCATCCCGAGTGCAGAGACAAAAGTCTTCTGAGTGGAGCCACCACAGCTCAATCAGTGTCACAATTACTCCTGTCACTCACAGATTACACGATTCCTGCAGATTAAAGACCTCCTAGGAGCTGAGACTCTAAAACACCTCGGCATCACCTGCTCCTCACACAGCAGGAACAAAGAGAGGGCTCTGTTCATTCAGTACCTTTGGAAGCTGCAGTGGTAGTTGATGCTGTTGTTTAATGGACAAAAGAGCTGTTGCAGGGCCAAAAATAAAGGTGTTTTGGGGTTTTATTGGCATGAGTTATACCTCCAGCTATTTCAAGTCAAAATAATGATGTAACAGCTTTCTGATCACAGCTTGGATTTTCTTCACGGAGTTTCCAGCCAGCAGAATCTTCCTTGCTGCAGCACTGGAGGGTTTCTGGAACTCTTCCCTTGCTTCCAAGCAAGGATCTGTGAGGGACAGCCAACACCCAGGCCTGGGGGATGGACCCTCCCTGTGCCCTAGGCTGCAGGGAAGGTCAGGAGGAGCAGCCTGGTTAGAAACTCAGCGTCAGGAGCAGCATCAAGGGAAGTCTGGATGCACTGACCCTTGCAGCGAGCTCCATCACCCCATGGCCGGAGGATATTCCACCTTCAGCTCGGGATCTGCCTAAAAAGGTCACAGGGAGTGTCAGAGGGAGCACAGAGGAATCCAGGAGTGTCCAGAGAGTGACAATGAATCCAGCTGGCTTGATGAGGAGGGGAAGTCATGGCCAGGACCATCCTCAGTGGTCACAGGAGGTCCCAGAGCTCCCAGCTGGGAGGGAAATCCCACGTGGAGGGCTGGAGCTCTGATGGACCCTTCTGCTCTGCATGCTCAGCTGTGTCCCTGAGCATTGCCATGATAAAACCACAGAATCATTGAATCCTTTAAGATTCAAAGATTAAGATTCAAAGACATTTAAGATCAAGTCCAACCATTAAGATCACAGAATGGTTTGGGTTGGAAGGGACTTTAAAGATCATTTCATTCCACTCCCTGCCATGGGCAGGAACACTTTCCACTGAGCCAGGCTGCTCCAAGCCCTCTCCAGCCTGGCCTTGAACACTTCCAGGGATGGGATATCCACAGCTTCAGTGGGAAACTTCTACCAGGGCTTCACCACCCTTTCAATAATGATTTTTTTCCCCCCTAATATCTAATCCAAACCTTCTCTCTCACAGCTGCGAACCATTCTCCCTTCTTCTGTCACTCCATGGCAGCAGGCAGAGGCAATGAGATCGCAGCAAGCCTACCCTGTTTTTCCAAGTTCAAAAATGAGCCCTGGATTCATTCATATGCACTTAAATCCTGGCATCTTTCACATGCCTGAAGGTTTTACCATCTTCTGAGATTTCCACTTGAATTACAGCAGCAGTGGGAAAAGTCTGAATGAGTCACAGCCTGGAACTCTGCCCTCCTGCCATCCCCTTGAATCACACAGCAGATAACCTGAGGAGAGGTTGTGCCTCACGGAGCGCACGGAGGCGGCCGCGATTTGAAACGCGCCCAACGTCCAATCCCAACAACTCAACTTTCAGAGCTGTGGGAGGAGAAGTCAGGCCCAGCCCAGGCACAAATCCAGCCCTGCTTTCTGCTCTCTTGGCCTCAGAGCTCACACCAAGCTTGCAGGAGAACGTGAGGGAGCTGCCAATGGATCCTCAGCGTGAAGGGCAGGGCTATGGAGTGGTTAAAGAACACGAGTAGTTTTGGATGGTCCTGAATCCCACTGAAATGGGCTGAAACCCACTGAAATCCCACTGATCCATGATCCACCTCCCACCCCTTCCACAGACACTGTTACTCATCCTTCACAGCCCTTAGGGCATCAGCTGTTGAAAAGAAAAGCTCTGATACCAAGCTGGAGGTCTGCAGGGAACACAGAGATTTAGCATGGAATCGCAGAATGGTTTGGGCTGGAAAGGACCCTTGAGCTCAGCCAGTTCCACCCCCTGCCATGGGCAGGGACACCTCCCACTATCCCAGGTGCTCTGAGCCCCATCCAATCCAACCTTGGACACTTCCCGGGATGGGGCAGCCACAACTTCAAGGCTTTGGCCCTGAAACTTCACATTTCAATACCTAAACCAATCCTATAGGTTCACCCCTATAAAGGCAGGTGAAGGGGAAATATTCCCATGGGGTGGAATATCTTATTCAATCATAAAATCATTACAGTTGGAAAAGATCTCTAAGATCATCCAGTCCGACCATCAACGAACACCACCATGCTCCTTCCTGACAGTGTTCCTGCTCACTGTCCCGAATCCAAGGGCAGAAAACCCCCAGAGGAGCTGGACTTCACATCCACTCTGATTCTCTCTTTGGTCAGTGGCGCTTTCTGCCCTGTGAAGCGCTCAGGTGTCATCTTTGTAATGGGAATTTTGGTCAGGGAGACGGGGAGCGGAGAGAAAGCAAGAAGCTGACACTTCTACATGCACCACATTCTAATTGGGGTCAAGGGATGCAACAGTTGGAGAGCAGCAAGTTATTTTCTGCATCACTGGCCTGTCAAAATTATGTTTTTGCTGAGAAATAAGGAAGGAAAAGGACAGAGTCTGGGAACAGCTCCCTGTCAAGTCACTTCGAGGAAATGTGGAGTGCCAGCAGCTGCCACCCTGAGCTGGACACAGCAAGGTGCTCCATCCTCATTATCCTGGAGATGGCGTGGAGCTGTGATGGGGATTGGAGAACCTCAACCAGCCAAAGTAACAGGAGGAAAAGCAATTTGAGGCAAAAGTCACCCAGAAATCATTTTCACAGGTAGCTTTTCCCATGAGGTGACACACTCCTGTTGACATTTGGGGGACTTTGACTTACCAGGAGTGTTTACCCGGTTCCCAAGGGCATCAGGGGTGAAGTAATCACCTTTTTTACACCACCTTTGCACTGTCAGGCAAATTTCCCAATTCCCAAAACAAACAACCTCACCTGAGTGCAAAAGATGAGCATTTCCCTCCCTTCCCAGCTCATTCCAAGAGTAAGACCGTGAGCCAGAATCTGGAAAGCTAAAGGCCCATGCTCCTGCTGATCAATGGTGTGAGCCCAAATCCTCAGCTGGAAAAGTCTCTCCCTGATGACAGAACAGCTGCAGACTCGATGTGGATGTGGAATGAGAGAGAGAAGAGCTCTTGTGATGATCATCTCCAGCTTTGCCTGGAGAGGACAGAGGGTCTGAGAGGCAGGATGCAAGTGAGGACAGGGACAGAGAGCTAAAATCTGTGAGAGGCAGGATATTGTCCTTTGAGAAAACCACAAAAAGCATTTTCATCACAGAGCTGGAGAGGAAAACATAAAATTTGGGGCTATTGTGAAGGGCTGAACTGGGGATTCTAGAGACAGATATACCTGTACACCCCCAGGAGGGATCCCTGCATTGCTGAAATGGTTTAGATTTCACCCAAAACCTGAAAAATCATGCCAAAAGTGCGGCTCAGCATTGGATCAGGCTTCCCTGCCACATCACTCCACAAGCAGAAGAGACTCTGTCCCACACCACAGAGCAGAGACACCACAAGAACAGCACCCAGCTAGAAACAACCCCATCCTCAGCACACAAAGAGATGTTCCCTGTGCCCTTTGTAAGCCTCCCTGCCTCATAAATGAGTGATGAGGCCCCTTTAATTGAATTAATTGTGAATGCTGATCCCGGGATGAATTATCAATGGAAAACAGCAGCACAAGCACAGGGTGCTCACACAGCACTGCCTGTCACTCCCTGCTCTGCTCTCTGCTGCTTCCAAACTGTGGGAAAGGAGGGAGGAAAGGGCCAGGAGGTGCCCTAATGAGATCCTCAGGAGCTCCTGCACCACCTCTCACCTGCTGGAAGCCCCCAGCGTATCCAGGACATGTCCAGGAGTTTCTCTGGATGCGAAAAAAAAAAATCCTTTCAGATGGTGTGTGAAGGTATTGCTTGAAATAATCAAGGTGTGTGAGAGAGGAAGAGGCTGCTGCTGCCCAAAGAGGCCACCCCAAACCCACCCCATCACCCCAGCCAGTTGAGGAGATAGAGCCATGGAATGGTTTGGGTGGGATAATGAGGGATCAAGCATGACAGAGTTTGATCACAGAGTTGTGGGGGCTGGACAAGCTCAGAGCTTCCCCATCGTGGTCCAATATCTGACCTGCAGGAACATTTACCCTCAAAGGACCTGCACCTGAAAATGGTGTTCAAGCAGCCAGTTCAACCAGCAGCCCCTGAAACATTCAGGCTTCTCCTGCCTCAGCACAAAGGGTGTTCTGTGTCTCACACCAAAATTCCACCTTGGAGAGCTTGGAGCAGAATGGGGGGGCACGAGCCAAGCAGCAAAGCTGCTCCCATGTCTGCTCCTCCCAGCAGGTAGGTGTGAGAAGCCCATCCATGCAGGAGGAGAGATGCAGACAGAAATGTGTCAGGCCGTGCTTTATCTCCTCCAGAGCCAGCACAGTTGGTGGAGAGGAGTTGGAAGAGGGGGGTAAAACACAGCGCCGTGGTGGAGATAACTGAGATGTGAGCAGAAAGCAGGATGGAAGCAGGTGAGAACGATCCATTCCCTTCCTCCCACAAGCATTCTTTCCAGAAAAGATGCTTCATTCCACTTCCACAGAATTCCAGCAGACATCCCCAGGGCTGTTCACTCCGACAGCAATTTCAGCAGGACCAGGATTTTACCCTTTCAGCTAAAAAAAAACCCCATGACTGCTCCACACAGCCCAGACACACATCCAAAATAAACTGCTCTGTGTGAAGGTATTGACACCTCAGCAGCTCAGTCCCTCACTCTGGGATGGGCTCTCTGTCCTGCAAATTCAGCATATCCCACCTGTTGCCTTGGGATTACCTTCCCTCTCCAGTTAATCCTTGGCACAGCCAGCAGCTCATCACCCTCCACAAGCTCCATCCCTGGCACTGGTGATCAAAAACTGTTCCTCAATTTCCTGAATAGGCAGCTCTGACTGCCCCTGGATCCCTGGAAGTGTCCAAGGCCAGGTTGGATGGGGTTTGGGAGCAACCTGGGACAGAGGAAGGTGTCCCTGCCCATGGCAGGGGGTGGAATTTGGTGGTTTTTAATGTCCCTTCCAATCCAAACCATTCTGGGATTTTCTGATACTTTCCTTACACCAAGCAGCCACTCAGCCCCAGCCCTTTGAATTTTCTTCAACCAGGAGTCTGAACAAATAAAAGCAAAGCAACTCTCTCAGCCACAAGTTTTAGGGTAAGATTTTGGTGGTGCTGAGCCTATCCAAAGCATGTCTCCAAAAGCAATCAGAGATGACATTTTATGGCACAGGGAGCAGATTGATTTTTCCTACAGTGCAGGAAATAAGCTCAGGAAAATCTCAGCAGACACACAACCCCCGAACACAACAGCAAGGAGGAAGGGGATAGGTGATGGAGCTTTACAAACCCAAGCTGGAGGCACTGGTGGAGGTGTGACCAGCGAATAACTTTGGGTCAGGCCTTGTAAAAACGGTCCTGTAGCTACACACCACTCACTGAGAGTTTAACCCCACATCAAGGACACTCCAATCAATTGCCACAGTCTGATCTTTCATTTCACTGCCATTAATGCAGCCAGAAGATGAGGGGCAAGGCTGTTTTCCCAGCCCTTGCACTCGTACTGTGCTCAGTCCCACGGCTGCTGGGGAGTGGATTTATTTACTACAACCAGTTTACGACGTGTTTACTCTCATCTGCGCCGTGACCTTTGTGGTTGGGAAATTAGCAGTTATTAGAAGCAGCTAAAATAATACAAGATAAAATAAAATAGCCACAGCTTCATTAAGCTGTAATTATTATTGAAACGTGACCTGAAAGAGATTCCATCTGCGTAAAACCCTCTCTCTTTAGATACACAGATATAGATAATATTTAAAAATAAACAGGGACAGATCTCTCTCTTCCTCTGGAGGTGTAATTATACAGAGACATCATCTATACACAGCCACCCTGAGCGTAAATTCCACCATGCAGATACAGTAGGCGGTGTATGCACGAGAAGAAAGTTATAAACTATATTTAAAACGTGATCATTACTCAGAGTATTTGACACCTCGAGCATTAAGAGCTACATTTGCAACAAAATCGTGTTCTGTTTGCTAATCACTCAAACACCAGTTTCCTGCAAGCTTCCCCTCTCCTCCAAGCAATGGACTCAGCTATCTGAGAAGACCCAGAGATATTTCCTGCTTGTCAATTAAAGGCAAAGCAGAACTGGCTGCACTCAAAATAACAAACAAAACCCAGTGCACATTCCTCTGAGCAGGGGCTGGGTGCTCTGTGCTGACTCAGCTCACTCAGGACACAGAGCAGAACGAAAAGCAGCCATCAGAGGAGCACTTTAAAACCCAAAACGAAACAAAAAGGCAAAACTAACCCTGTCCCGCACCACGAAATCAGAGGAGGCAGCAGCAGCAGGAGCACATTTCATATTGCCTGCTAATAAATCCCTTTATCAAATTTGGCTGCTCTGTGTGAGGTGAGCCCATGTCTCTATCAAATATTCCTGGTGGAAGCACTTAAAGAAAAGACATGCTCAATGCACAGCTTAAAGCTGCTCTTTAATAAAAAAAACACAGGAGAGGCAATTTTTAAGCATCACTCCAAAGCTGGAGTCACTTCCCATCCCAGCACACAGGGGAGGCTCAGGCTGGACATCAGGAGGAATTTCTTCATGGAAAAGGTTGTCAAACACTGGAATAGGCTGCTCAGGGAGGTGTTGGAGTCCCCATCCCTGAAGGTGCTGTAGGAACAACTGGAGGAGGCACTCAGTGCTCTGCTTTAGTTGAAAAGGTGGTCACAGGTTGGACTTGATGACCTTGGAGGTCTTTTCCAACCCAAATGATTCTGGAACAGTGATCCTGTGACACCTTTGGATTTGGGGCCGTGCTTGCACCCCCACTCTGGGGTGGGATTAAAGGAGCAGCTGCATCCCACAGACACCTTGCACAAAGCAGCATTTGGGGATCCCGATCTCACCAACTTTGTGCAGACAGATGAAAACCCTCTCCTTGTTTGGGGTGATCTCCTCTCCCTACACTGAGTAAAAAAGTGCCTCTGGCCCAGCCCTAGGATGCCACCTCTGGGCTCCATCAAGGACAACATCTGGTGGAGGGGACACCTTCCTGTGCCTCAGTTCCTGTGTCCCAGCTCATCCCACCTCTCCCACACACCACCAGCAGTGAGGAGCCCTGGGGCTGGGGAAGCAGAAGAGGAAGGTGAAGGCGAGGACAGATCCTGCAGGGTTTGCAATCAGAACCACACAAGGGGATGACATGGCAGGAGCAGAGATTTAACCCAAAATGCCCTTTCCAGTCCTACATCTCTATACAACAGGGCAGAGCTCTGCTCCCTGAGCCTTCAACAAGTCCTGATGTAGCAGTGTGGGGTCAGAAAAGTCCTCCTAATATGGAGCAGGTCACATTTTGGAGAGGACATTGATCTACCTCCTTCCTTGACCTGCTGTGGTTTGAAATGCAGCCAAGGAAGAAATCAGGAACCAATCCAGCAGCTCTGGGAACAAAGCAGATCGAGAGTTTTGTTTTTCATTACAAAGCCCCAACTGTGCAGAAATAACTGCAGAGGTGACTGGCAATGACCCTCCGGGGACAGCATGAATGAAATCATGGTGACAAGGGGCTCAAAGACAGAGGGAGAATGGGATAAAATGCAGAAGGGATGAAAAATATCTGGCTGATACATCAGAGAGCAGAGGAACGTGTGGCTGTCCTCCCTGGCACAGAAACATCCCTGAGACTGAGGACTTCTGGCCTCCAGAAATCAAAAAGCACCAGCAGTTGAGTGCAAGGGGAGCTGAGATGTTTCCAGGAAGAGCAAGGTGTTCCTCATTAGGCCAATTCTTCTGCAAAGATGGTTTTAAGAAATTTCACCTCAACATCACAGAAATCATCTTAAGAAATCACTTAAGAAATAAAAATAATCACAGGCCCAAGTGCATTTGGTGGCAGTGAATGACCACACTGTCCCCTCTGCCTTTTTTCAACATTTCTCTCTTGTTTTTCTCCCTGGAAAACCAGAGCCTTCAGGAGGAGCCTTGGGCAATGGGATGCTGTGATGGCAGAGGTGTCGAGGAGACACAAAGCTCTGTGGCTTGAGGACGTTTTGCTTGAGGCAAGAAATTTCTTAGACACTGAAATATCAGGATAGGGCACCAAAATTCACAACCTTGTGTGAAGCCAGCTGGGGCTGGGGAAACACAAGACCAGTGAAGACTCATGAGGAGATCTGGGATGATCAAGGAGGGTATAAAATACTGCTTGAGCACCAAGCCTGCTTTTCCCTGCCTGTGCACACCCCGAGCACAGCTTCCCTCCTAACTTATTCATGATGTTCTGGCAGGCTCACCAAGTTCACCCCAACACAGCTCATGCAAAAAACAAAAGCTCGGAGCATTACAAAGGGCATTTCCCCAGCGGAGGGAGGAGGGAGCTCAGAGTTTTTCCAGGGAGTGCTGCAGCTCCAGGAGCTGCAAGGGGCAGGGAGGGAAGGTTGTGTGTGAATTTCTGGGAAGTCAGGGCCTCCCATGGGGATGCAGAGTCAGCTCCAAGGAGCAGGGTTTGAAGCAGAGCCACTGAGGGGAGCTGTTTCCAATCGGGACTCAAAAAACAGGGAAAGGGATCCTATAATCAAGCTGCAGCCTTTCCACCTCTGACACCCCTCCTCACAGGCACACTCAAGCTGAAAAAATACAAATTGGTTCTTGGCAACCTCCCTGGAAAGAAAAAAAAATACAAAAAAAAAGTCCATTTATTTTTCCACACTACTCTGGCCACTGTCTTCTGGTTCTTGCCAGCACGTGGTCGGAGTTTGCATCCTCCAGAGGAGCAGATATCCATGGAAGAGGCAGGAGAAGTGTGGCCACCTCCTGAACACCACGGGGCTGGCGTTCAGGTTGGAAAGGAAACACTCATGGAGACTCGTGCAGCCAGGCTTTGCTAATTCCCCACTTCTTTATCCTGTTGTCAGCCCTGGGAGATGTCCTCTCATGTCAGCACTGCCAGGACGAGATACAACAAATGTGATAATGCCAGATGCTGCTGATATGGGAGTGAAAAGAGGCAGGTAGGGCTGCTTGCTCCCCCCCAGGGAGAAGAAGTGAGATAAAAGCACAGCTCAGAGCAGCCCAGTACCTTCCTTGAGAGGATCCTGATTCCATTTAACAGAGATTCTCTCCCCCTACCATTCAGGAATGCTCAACACTGACTTGCAGGACCCCAGAAAGATCTCCTGGACCTTGAAGAAAGCAGCACAGTGCCCATCCCAAAGAGATCCTGCTCCTGCACAGAAATGGTGCTCATTTTTAATATTATTAACAATAAGTGGGCTTGGCTCAAAGCAAACACAGAAAGTGTGGAGGTACAGAACCACCTTGAGGAATATTCCCTTTAGTCCTCACTAAGAGCAACCTAAAAGACATAAAACAGGTCCTTGCTGCATTTCATTCCCTGCAGGCTCTGCCCTGAGGGGAAAACGAGGAAGAGGACAGAGCCCTGTGGCCAAGGGCAGCGAGGGGTCAGGGTCAGCACCTCACCCCAGGCTGAAATCCAGCCCTGCTGCACGCTCGGATGCAGGGAAGGGGAGCAGGTGATGGAAACCCAAGCTGGGCTCCAGCTGCCCAGCTGCTATAAATAAAAACCCTCATGGCTCTCAGGGAAAGCCGAGGGAACAAACCCAGCATCGCTCTGGAAGCGGGGCATGAGTGCACGGACACACACGTGGGGCAGGGGACATCAAGGCAAATCCAAACCCTGTGAAATTCATCCCAGCTCTTGGAGAGGCTGAGGAGAATAATAACCCTTGGGTTTGGGGGGCTTTTTCAGGGAAGTTCTGAAAGATGGGGACTCTACTCAGCCCTTTTGAGGCTTCAGCTGGAGAACCACACACGGCTCTGGAGTCCTCAGCGTCTCAGAGAGGGTCCAGAGGAGGCCATGGAGCCGCTCCAAGGGCTGGAGCCCCTCTGCTCCAGTGTCCAGCCTGGAGAAGGCTCCAGGGAGACCTCAGAGCCCCTTCCAGGGCTGAAAGGCAGTTTTTGGAAAAGAGGAAGAGAAGGAAGCTTTTAAAAAAGAGGAAAAGTAACTTTTTACACAGGCTGGTGGTGAGGCCCTGGCACAGGGTGCCCAGAGAAGCTGTGGCTGCCCCTGGATCCCTGGAAGTGTCCATGGCCAGGTTGGACAGGACTTGGAGCATCCTGGGACAGTGGAAGGTGTCCCTGCCCATGGCAGGAGTTGGAATTTGATGGTCTTTAAGGTCCCTTCCAACCTAAATTTTTCTGTGATTCCATAATCCTAACCTGGCTCTATAAATCATTTAACTCCTTTGCATCCCCAGCCAAGGGAATGGGTTCAATACTTCCCACCTTGGGCAAAATGCTGAGAAATCCGAGGAAGGTACTTTCAAAACTTAAATTGTGTTTGTTCCAGGCCACCCTCACATCCACCTGCTCACAGCAGCCATGGAAAACACTGATCAAGCTACAGATCAGGGAAAGGAGGGTGTGAATTTTGCAGCTTCCAGCTCCTCCTGTGCCTCCTGCCCGGCCTATCCCGAACATGCCAGCAAGGTTCAGCATTGCTCCCATTTGAAATAAAGTCTCCCCACGTAATTTAAAAATACCCCACTCTCATGCCAACAATAACTCTCTGCCACACCACACTGGCCCTGTATTTATAGCCATGATTTCTTCATGCCACACTCCCCCCTGTACTGCCCCCACCAGCACACCCAGTTCCCATAAAAAGGGATTTTGCTTTAACCAGCAGTGGTGACCCCCATTTCTGCCCAGAAATGAGTTCCAGCCCCACAGCCACACATCCACATCAGCGCTGAATTTCCCCACGCTCGCTCCTCAGCAATGACAAGGCAGAGTCCCCCGAGGGTAAACACAAAGCTACAACCACTTCCATTTGAGCCATAATTGAAAATCAATAGGATTGGGAGCTGGAATGCTCATGTGCTTCAAGCAGAGGTCTGGGAGTCAGGAGGAGTCAGCAGCAGGAGTGATTTCTTCTCCCAGCCATGACCAGAAGGAGAGATTTTTTTTTTTTTAGTTCTCTCAGCTTGTGATCCAGCACCAATAAAATGGAAATAATCCAGCATTGGGTTGGAATGCACCAGAGCTTCAAAAGTGCTGAGGCAGAGAGGTGCTGGGACATGCTCACAGAGGAGTTATTTATAAATATATTGAAGTGAGAGGCAGCGAGGGCTGCTGAGCCTCCCTCTTTTTATTTTTTTAGGACCATCAAAGAAAACTCTGCATCAGCAATCCCTGCTCCACCTGATTGATGCCAAGGAGCAGCAGTGCCAGGACACCCAAACTGAGATCAGCATCCCAGTGCTGCCGTAGGTGGAATCACAGATAAAATATCCTAACTTGGAAGGGACCCACGAGGATCATCCAAGTCCAGTTCCCAGCCCCAAGAAAAACCACACAAAAAATCCCACAATGCATCCCTGAGAGCATTGCCATAACATTCCTGGAGCTCTGGGCTGTAACCATTCCCTGAGGAGCTTGTTCAGTGCCCAAACATTCTCTGGGTGAAGAACCTTCTCCAGCCCAGAGCTCTCCTGTCACACAGGGAGCCCATCCTAGCTATCAAAATAATGGACCTTTTTGCATTCCCTGACCTCTGCCACCTGGAGCCCCAGGAATGGCACTGCCCCTTTATGGATATTGCCAGCAGGCTCTGGGAAGAGGGGATTCATTTCACTAACAGGGTGAAAGACCATCCTGGAGGTGGAGGAGAAGGAAGGTGTAATTCCTGATTTATCCTAAGCCCGGATCTGTGACAAGAGGAGAGGATAAAGGTGCCACCAGCTCCATCGTCTTTAAATCAATCAATCAATAACCAATCAAAAATCAATCTATTTCCCTCCTATCTCTCTCTTTCCCTCCTCAGCTGCAGAGATTTCCACCATGCACTGCTCCACATCACCCAGCAAGGAGAGCAGGTTTTTTAACCAAACCAATGCTCCAGAGCTATCCCAGATCAGGAGGATTCTCTGCAACGTGGTGCATTGTCCCTCTGCCATGGGAACTGCTGTCCCTTTGATAAAACAGCAGGGAGAACATCTCATTTCTTTATTACAGCACAACTCCTGTGGCACTCAGGGTTTGTGCTGCACTGCCTGAGCTGCTGCACACCCATCCTCCAGCTCCAGAGCAGCTTCCCAGCTCCCACCCAGCTCCAAACTTTGGCCAGCCCAGACCAGTGGCACAAACCTTGTGCTCCCATGCACCAGCCTGGGTGGACGCTCTCCTTTTTGCCAGCACAGCTCGGAGGTGTCATTAAGAATCCAATCAATGTGACGTCATGGGTGTAATTGAATTATGTGTATGCTCAGCAGACCCTTTCCACTTGGTATCCCCACTGGCTAATGTTGAATTATGATGGATCATACACGGGGATATATGAAACATGCATGAATAACCCAAGCATGCATTTTTAATGATACGATCCTGATAACTTTCCCCTCCTAACAAAATCAAAATGAATTAAACACAAGTAGCTGTCAGTGGCATTAAAGGAAAAAAGGGGGGAAAAAAACTTCAGCATTTAAATGGCAACAAGAAATGTTCCCTGAATTGCAGGGTGACTGGGACCGTTTGTTGCAATGATACCAATTAACATATCTATCTATATTTAAAGTTTCCAGGGCAAGGAGAAAGAGCAGCTTGGGGGATATTCAGGGTAGGGAAAAGAAAGGTGAGGATAATGGATGGCTGGGAATGAATAGAGCCAAAATGAATGGGGTAATTCAGATGAATGATCTGACAATGGCTGGATAATCCCCCAGAAGAGCACGTCCCCAGATATAGGACAGAGCTTGCAGGCTTGTGACATTCATTAAAATAAAATAAGGGTGAAACCTGCAAACCCAACAGTCAGAAATGATCCAAGTCAGGCAGAGGCCACTGGACTCTGAGGTTCTGGCTTGAGACTCTGCAGTGGCCGAGTTAATGGGAACATGCCAGAGGAATGGTCTGGCTGCAGTGGCTTTGCTTTGGGGCACAGGGGATTTCTTGAGGCCACTTCCATACCTGTATCCCCTGATTTAACTAATCAGGATCAAAGATGAGAGAATCACTTGCAGGAATGCTCTGGCATCTTGGATTCGCATTCTGAATTATGACTGGGCTCTTCCAGCTCCAATCAAGAGCCATCCTGCCCATCCCTGGACATGTCCAAGGCCAGGCTGGGTGAGGCTTGGAGCACCTGGGATAGGGAGATGTCCCTGCCCTCGGCAGGGGATTGGAACTGGATGATTTTAACATCCCTCCCAACCCAAACCACCCCATGATTCCATGGCAGGGAGGCAACATGGCCCGAGGTCTGTGTGTCTGCATCTACCACAGACATCCAGATAATCTCTTACCTTCTACCACAGCAATGTATCAATATCAATTACCTAACAAGCTCTCATGAGCACTCTGCCCAGGGCTACAGGTCCAACTACCTGGGTTAACACAGCTCTGATTTCTGAATCCCTGGAAAAAACGGGCAGCAGGTCTGCCAAAAAAAAAAAAAAAAAAATCCAATTTTTAAAGGTAAGTCCTTGGAGACTTCTGGACTTCTAAATATTTTGAGCCATAAAGAAGAAAAATTTGTTGCCACTCTGCAGATCAGGAGTTTCTGCGTGTTCAGTGAAAATCAGACATTTCTGTCTCTCTGCAGATTTAGGATAAAGCAGTGTCACAGACCTTGCTCCTAATTGCAGACTGGCTGGACATGGTGGCAGAGGATGGGGCTGCCAGAGATCCCAGGATACGTCTCATAACAAGCTCATTATCTCCAACACCAGCCCCCCGTTCCTCAAAAACTGACCCAGGGCCCTCTCAGGATTTCTGCTGGAGCAGCAAATCTCCTGGAAACCTGTGGAGGGAAAGTCAATACACTTCATAAGAGATGAGTGAAGTGCCATCCTTTGCAATTAATAGTGAGTTAAATAAATACATGAGAGATGTTTATCTCCTCTGAGTGCGTGTCTGCCGTGCCTCACCTGCCTTTTAACAGGAATTTGTCATGCCAAGCACCATCAGCACGTTCTGAAGATCTTGGGACTGAGGGTAAAACACAATTCAGGGTGGAAACAGGGTCAGGGAAAAACCCCTCTTCCCCAAATGCAGTGGAATAACTTGTTAAGGACAACTTCTGTGGTTAAGGGAATAATTTTTCTGTCAGCCCAGGGAACTTGAGGTTTATTCCTGTCATGTAGCTTGGTGCAAGTCCAGAGTTTCTGCTGGGAAGTCACCCATGGAGTCACCCCTGCATGTCAGGAAGGGAATTTTGTGACTCTCCCCTTAAAGGATTTGAGTTACTTATATAGAAAATATAGATATCTCCAAGGGGTGGCATAAATGATGCTTTGAACTCCACTGACTGCACAAGGACATCCTGGCTGGGAGGTGACGTGAACCACTGTCAAAATTAAATATCTGCCTCTTTTCCAGGTAAATCCACTTTAGCTCAGAGCCTGAATGGTTTTGCTCTCTCTGTGACTCTGAGACAGCCCCACTTCCACACCTGTCAGCAGAGCTGGGAGGATAAATACATTTATTGATTTGATCTGCTGGGCAGCCAAATCCTCCAGCTGGAGGATCTGAGTGGCACTTTAGCAGCACCCACAACACTCAACAGAGACAACCACGGTTTGGTTGGAGCACCAAAACTTCCCTTCCAAAAAAAACAGATTTTTTTTTTAGGGAACAGGTATTTATCAAAAGAGGAGGACTGGGAAAAGACAGCTTGATTTCTAAGAATCCACACATTCTAAAACATCAGCATTTCTGATGCAGCAAGAGCTCAGTGCCCAAAGTCACGTCTGAGTTTTCCTGAGCATGGTTTTGAGTTTGTGAGAGAGTGGAAGCACCATCCCTTGAAGGGATCATTGGTGACCAGAACTGGGAACTGCTCTTCTCAGACAAATCATCCCTTAAAAAGAGCATTACAGACATACACTGAAATACCTCAAAATGAGGTGTGTTTTTCCCTTTCTTCTTTACACTGACTCCTCTCTTGTATGTAAATGCTAAATCATGGCATAATTTAGAGACAGGGTTTTTTTTTTTTCTGTTTAAAGAGAACCAGTTCATCTTTTGTGATGGAAAATCTGAACGAAAAAATTCTTCAGCTTTGTTAAATTTCAAAACTAAAATCACTTCATAAAAAGCTGCTCAAAGATGGCACATCACTGGGAGGTATTTAAATGCAGACAGCAGGTTTTTAACTGTTCCAGGGAAACCTTCCTGTTGAGCAGAACGAGGGCCATGGGGTTAAAACACAGCCATCATAACCTTTATTGCTTCATTTTTGTGAAGCCATTAACCACAGGAGGACCCCAGATGTGCCACAGCTCCGGCAGCTGGAGTGAAATTCAATCCCCACATCAGAACCTAATTTATGACCAACCTGTTGGGAGGGGGCAAGGAAATCAGGGATACACAGGGAGCTGGGAAAAGCCATGTGTTGACAGAGCTCAGCCCAAGCCCTTGCACAAACACACACGGGAGGAGCCCCCAATCCCATCAGGGAATTTTTGCATCTGGAAGCAGCTGAACCCCAACACCACCCAGCTTTGAGCTCCAGGTTCAGCTGCCTGGGAAGCACCAGGATGAAATCCAAGGGTGGCTGTGCTCAGGACAGGCTCATTGCCAGTGACAGCCCATTCCTTGCAGAACCCAGGGAAGAGCAGAGCAGGGATGGGGAGAGGGGAGTGATTTGCCCGAGGTCATGCTGCAATCAGCAACAGAGCCAGGAATAGATCAAGGCATCCTGCTCTGCCATGATGTCACACTGAGCTTTTCCTGACCACCCCTCATGCTCTCCACATCATCCCTCCCAACACAAGCTGGCCTTTCCCATCCACTCCTACGGAATTTGCTCCTCTCCACGCTTACCCCTTTCAGGCTCTGCCTGCTCCAGTTACTTGTGCCCTTTTGACTGCAATTTCCTGGGTGTCAGGGCCTCCTGTAACTGGGATCATGCACCTGAAAGTATCTTGATTTCATCTTTGCATGCCTAAATACTTCCTCGCTTCTTTAATCCACCCCATCCTGCCATCTTGAGTCTCCAAATCACATGGAAGTACATTGGGCATTCCAAAATATCCTCAAGTGTGCCGTGCCACCCAAAGCTTCACCTGTGACTGTCAGATGAGGGATGCCAAGGAGATCCCAACCTCCTCAGCCACTCCTGACTCTATGGCAGTGTCCCTGGTCACTTCAGATATTTGCCATAAATTCCACAGGTTTTCTTCCCCTTTTAAGCCAGACTAAAGGTTTTTCCCTCAGCTTTTAGCAGTTTTAGGGAGCATTTGTAACAGCATCAAAAGGAATACATGGATTAGGGGGTGTTGATGTGCCAGGTCTGTTCCAGCTCCTTTTTCCCCCTAAACCACCAGAGCTGAAGTTGCAGCCCAGGGTCCCCACATCTCCTCTATATTCTTTGCCAGCTCCAGGTGCCTGTCCAGGCAAGAGCCCCTGACCTTCACAGAAGGGGTTGGATTCCACCTGCATTAGAATGAAGAAAATACAAAGGACGAAACAAAATGGCCCCATCTGAACATGTTGATCAAATTTCCATCAGGAAAATCCTGCATAAAATAACTCTGCAATGAGCTTTTCTATTATCATAATGTTGGGGCACCTCACAACCACAAGCTGTTGATGAGACCCTTATCAAAGCAGAGAAAACACCATTACCATCACTTACAGCCAGGGAACAGAGAAATAAAGGATGGTGACATCTGAACAAGTTGGCTCCCCTAAGCTCTAATGGAGAGAAAAAGAACCTTTTTGGACATAATTTGCCTGCCCTGCTTTAGGGCAGTTTCATTCTCTTGCAGAACGAGATGAGTTGTGTGCTAAAAGGTCTGATTTTTCTCTCTGGAGTGGGAAGGAAGTTGGCAGAACTTCCTGGGAATGTACATTTCCCCATTTAATGAGATGAACCCCCACTCTCCAAAAGCTAGCTCCATAAAAGTCAGGATCTGAGTTCAGGATTCTTATATTTTAGTCTGATCAAACTGTAAATGGACATCAAAGGTGGACAGAGACAAAGGGCTGTTCCAGCAGTAACAAAATTGTGGAGGCTTGAAGGGAGCTCCTTATGGAACAGAGGGGATTGAGGAGGGAAAACTGGAATATCCTACAAAGCAAGTTAAAAGGACATTGAGGCAAGGTGATTAGTGGAAGAGAGGGGATAGATGACCAGACAGCAGAGATGGGGGTCACACTGCTCATAAAACACTGCAGATGTGAGGATGATCCAGAAGGAGCACACACACTGACTGTCCCAGTGAATATATATGGACAAAACCTTGCTAGGACACCATCCCCAGTCCAGATATTGTACAGGAGGAACTCAGTCCTGCCCCAAACAGCATCTTCCCACTCCCCTCTTCATTTTAATGACTGCAGGATAAACAGGGAGAGCAGATAGACAAGTCTGAGATCATCCAGAGATCACACAGGGAACATAACTGGGAGCAGATCCCACCACAGCCTGAAAGCCCAAGAGTGAACTTTCCAGGAGTTTGACTCTGATTCCAAATTTTGCAGCCTGTTTTTATTTAAAAAATAAAGAAATAGATTTGGGAACCAGGTGACAAGGCTGACCTGGAGGGAGGAACTGTAGAGTGGCCACCAGCACCTTTCCTTCAGGACAGTGAAAACAACAAAAAGCAAGAGCTCAGCTCTGAGAGCAATTAAAGAGCAGTTAATGAAATCACCTGCCACGGAGAATTGACAAAACATAGAGAATAAGTCACTCCAGAGTCTGCCAGAGCATCCCTGGCATGGACAAGGGGATATATTTAGTGCCAGTGATCTCATCTTTCCCAGCAGTGAGGAGAAGGGCAGCACTTCCATGGCAATGTCAGGGACAGCTTGGAGAGGGAAGAGCCTGAGATTTCCTTAACAGGGAAGGAAGCAGCACAGAGACTGCACCACAGGGCAGGAGGCAGGCAGGGGCTGCAAAATGAGCAAGGTGAAAACCCCAGGAGGAGGAAAAAACCCACAGAATATCAACACTGGTTAATTAAAAATGGCAGAATCAGCTCCTGTTGCCACATCCCAGCCTGGGACTGCTCAGAGCTTTTCTGGAGGGGTTGAGCTCAGATCCCCCTTGCCAGGTACCCTGGTTCAAGCTAAAGATTAATCCTTTTTTAACAGAAAGCACAAAACACCTTGGTGAACAGCCCTGCACCTGCACTTCCACCCATTGTGCTGAGAATTTGTTAAAGCAGAGCATTGGAATATTAATTACAACAGATCTCCCAATCTCCTGCCCTCCATCTCTGCTTTACAGCGCTGCCAGTCCCCTAAGAAGAACCAGATTCCTCTAAAAACTGAGAGTATGGTTTAAAAATCATGAATTAACAAGCAATGCCCAGTTTTAGCTTGCTATTATAGCTACTATCAGTGTCAGGATGTGTTTGGGACTGTATTTATGTTAGATTTACCTGCACCCCTTCAGCCCCCTCCCCTCAAAACAAGAATATCCCAGTCTTGTGCCCCAAAGCCAGATTTTACATCTCTAAATGAACAGATGTGATACACCAGGGCAGTCCTGCACTGCTCACCATCTTAAAATATATTCTTCTCCTGCTATATTATGATAATTTATTTCACTGCTGGGGCTCCCAGGTGAGTTCAATCCTCCAGCTTCCAAGCAGACAAAAATGCTAACCTGGCAGAAGAAGTTTAACAAAGAGACTAAAGGCAGCAATCTCATAAGATCTCCCACCTCTCCACATATTGCAGACTAAGACAGACGTGCAAAGAAAACAGAGACATACAAATTTGGAAACATTTTCTTTTTTTTATTTTTTTTCCTCTCTCTCCATTAATAGAAAAATTAGCTAAAATTTCAGAATTTAGGTGGGATTTGGGGAATTAATTTACATCATCACAGGGGGAGAAGGGGCTTGAATGCATCAAACGATTTTGACTTTTCCATCTCACAGTAGAAATATCTGTGAGAAGAGAACTAATTAAACAAAAATAAAGAAAGGAGGGAAAGGGAGGAGAGGAGGTCAGACAACCATAAGTGGTTGTTTCATAGATCATACAACTTTCACAGCTTGTTTGTTGTATTGAAAAAAGAGAGGGAGAAGCAATCAGTTTTGCTTTGGCACAGGGCTGCGTCTGGGTTGGGTTTATTTATTTCTTGTAAAATTTTGCTCCGTTCTGTAAGAAAACAACAGAATGAGTTATTCTCATTGTAAGAGACACTCCAGCCTAACAAGATGCCAGGTTCCCTTCGCTCCCCAGAACACAGGTGCTGTCTGAAGGGCAGGAGAAGTGTCCTTATCACTCAAGTTCTCCCTCTCTCTATCAGCATCTTCCCTTAGACCCCGAGGAGATCAATCGATGGCGCACAAAGCCCGAGAGAAACCCACAGAAACTTGTGAGCAGTGGGGGGAAAAGATCAAAGTGCCTGTGGTGTGTGAAACCACATCCAGCCCAGCAGATATCACAAGCCATAAACTCCCCCTGATAACCCAGCCCTGATCAACCACATGACAAACACAGGGAGATTTGCACAGTGCCAGTGATGGTGTTTAATTAGATTTCATCAGGAGGGGTCCTGAAAAATTCATTTGATGAGGTCTCTGCCAGTCTCAGTGATAGCCTTTTTCCTCTGACATCACTGGAATTTATTGCCAGCATCAGTTAAAAAAAAATAATGAAATTACAAGAAGTCTAAAGGATGACTCCAGAGCTCATCCATGAGGATCTCAGCAGAGTGGGATGCCAGCACAGCTGGCAGGAGAAGCAGAGGTTTGCACTTCCAGGATGCCACAGATCAAGTGTGCTGGGGTCCTCTGCCAACACACCACATCAGCTGGGAAAGCAACCCTCAGCAAAGCTTCCCAAAGCCACCAAATCCCCCAGGAGCTGCTGTTTTGTTACCCAGAGTGACCCAGCCCTGTGAATCACCAGCAGAACACGTTCAGCACGCCGAGTGTAACCAGAGCTGAAACCCACAGAGGACTTGGTCCCAATTTTCCTCTCCAGACTTCTCTTGGCAGCCTCTGGGGTCCCAAACCATCTCTCTTTAGAGCCTCAGAGTGTTCCACTGGATTCCAGCACAACTTCCAGGCTCACTGCTCCAAGGGGGACCCCAGCCTGGTGCCCAGTGCATGAACAACTCTTAGGGGGGATGTTCCATGGGATTAAGGGCTATCTCCACAAACTCAGCCCTGCCATCTCTAGTCAAGCATGGACACCAACCCAGCTGGCAAACCCATTTTTTGGGAGGGTTTTGAAGTCAAGTATCACTCCAACGCTTTATAATTCAATGCCTCTTTTAGTTTAGAGGATGAAAAACCATCCTTGGTGCCGTAGTGACATTGGCCAGGATGAAGAAATCCAAGCAATGAGAGTCAAATCATGAAAAAAAAATCTTTGACAACCTAGATTTGACACCAGCAGGGTACAGTCAAGTCTGAAGGTTTTGCTGCTGCTGTCACAGCAAGGAAGATTCTTTTGGGTCACCCTGGGCACAACATCCCAGGGGGACATGGCAAATCTCATCTCTGATTAACTGCCCTGGTCTAGCCTTCAGTCCATATTTCTACAGCCCTCACCCAGCAATCAAAGCTTTTCTAACTCCAAAAAGGGCCAGGAACCTGCAGCTCTTCCATATGGTTTAGGAGAAGCAAGAGGCCACTGACAGGGTTTGGGAGGTTAAAGGAAAAAAAGACAAACCCAAAGCAAAACAAAAAGACAAGTGTCAGAACAAGCAGGAACAGATCCCCAAGTCCCACACAGCAACACACTTCTTCACTCCCACAGACACCAGATGGGCTGGGGCCTACAAAAACCAGCACAACTCCTCAAACACGAGTCCAACAACCAGCAATCCATCATATCCATCCTCTCCAGCCAGGCTGCCACCACAGAACGGCACATGACAAAGCCAAAGAGTCATCAAACCAAAATGAAAGAAGCACGAGGGGAAGGGCTCAAGTTGGAAAGGAGCAAGGGGGATTTTATTCCTGCTATTATTTCTCAAGCCCCACCAGCAGCATTCACAACTCCTGAGTATGCTGGTGGCACTGAAGTTCCCTCACAGGGGTTCACGACCTCTGAACTGGCCAGAGGAGCAGCCACACATCAGGACATCAGATGTTGTGCACAGGAGACGTGGAGAGAGATCTTCAAACCATCCCCAGCCTAACATTGCTTACCCTAACAAAGGGAGGCACATTCCTTTTTGCCTTCTAATTAAAAGCTGGCTCGTAACTCAAACCTCTGGTTCCTACACTTGGCTGTCATTTGAGGGAAAAGCTCTTTTTCCAGGGCTCTCTCCTGCAAGCTGTGGTCTCTTCTCCAGATCCAGCAACACAACTAATTACACTACTTTTGTTTGCTATGAACTCGCTCTGCCTTAGCCAGGCCCGGAGTTGGACTCTGATCACCTCCACAAATGCCTAATTATGGGTCACAAACCAAACAAAGCCTCCCACAGCTTAAACATCAGCGGTAAGGAGAAAATTACTCTTAAATAAGCATTCCCCTGTATCTCCTCAGGGGTATCCCACAGCTGGTTTCAAATTAGAGGGTTCCTAGAGGTGGGCTGGGGGAGCAGCTTAAGGCAAATTGTTTTCAAAGTGCAATAGTCAGAGAACAAAAGCTGCAAGGCATGTGTTTACTTAAGAGATTTTTTTTGCATTCATACACATATTTGCACAAAATACATTTCTAAATTATGCATCTGTGGCTATTCTGTTTTCAGCCCCTCCAGCCTTACTCTGCTGTCTCTGCACAGCAGCGATTTCCAGCTCCTGGGAGATGAGCTAAAGGTGCCAGCCCAGACTGCAGCAATTACCTGCAGGAAATAGCCCAGCTGAGGCTCAGCAAAGCCAGAGTCAATGCAAAGAGTGGGGACACAAAACTTCTGTGCAAAACACCCCCCGTGGGCACAATGGGATCCTGTAAAGAGCTTCAGAGGGTCACAGAATACCCTTCATTGGAATGGACCCACAAGGATCATCCAGTCCAGCTCCTTGCTCTGCTCAAGACACCCTAAAATTCCATGCTGTGCATCCCTGAAAGCGTTGTCCAAATCCTCCTGGAGCTCTGGCAGCCTTGGGGCTGTACCCATCCCCTGGGGAAGCCCACCACCCTCAGGGGAAGAACCTTTCCCTGATCTCCAAGCTAAACCTTCCCTGACACAGCTCCAGGTGTTCCTTCGGGTCCCTGGTCACAGGGAGAGGAGATCAGTCTCAGGCCCCAGGAGGAAGCTGCAGACTGCAGTGAGGCCTCCCTCAGACTCTTCCTCTCCAGACTGAACAAACCAAACCACCTCACACACTCCCCAAAATGGCTTTTCCCCATCTTCATTGCCCTCCTTTGGACACTTTCTAATGGTTTTATAATTATCTTTTGTTGCCACTGAAGATGATTAGATCACACAGACATAGGTTGAGGTGTGGTGAAGAGAGTTTATTTTTCCCCCCAGGATTTATAGGCTTGTGACCACGGCCAGGGATTGGATGGTCAGGATAACACTTTCTCACAGCACTGGCCATGAGAGATGTCCATCACAAGATGTGTAACAGAAAGAATGTACACATATCTATGTTTACAGTTACTGTCCTGGGAAAGCCCTTAGAAAACCATGTTAGCAAGCTCAGAAGCTGAGTTTTCAGGGCGACAATCTTTCTTATACCACACCGTCCAAAACTGCACACAGGACTTGGAGTGAGAGCAAGGCAGGACAACCCCATCCCTCAACCACCCAGCAAAGCTGTGCCTGCTGCCCTCCAGGACACAGCTGGCCCAAATTCCACGTGTCCTTGCACAGGAAGAGCAGGAAACTGAACCTGGACCTCACT
Source organism: Poecile atricapillus (assembly GCF_030490865.1). Taxonomy (NCBI): domain Eukaryota; kingdom Metazoa; phylum Chordata; class Aves; order Passeriformes; family Paridae; genus Poecile; species Poecile atricapillus. The sequence goes on along the minus strand of NC_081289.1, from coordinate 2,464,023 downwards.
GCCGAGGCTCCCAGCCCCAGCATTGCCCAGCTCCTTCCCTCTGCCCATCCCTTCCTAAGGACAGGAGCTGTCGAGCTGTGATGTCTGCACTCCCCTAATCAGCAGCTGAGGCAGAGATCAGGCATCTGGCCAGAGGGAGAGGGAGGAGGTGAGAGGCTGAGGAGCTGATTTTGGGCACAGATACGGCAGCAGGGTGGAGTGGAGGACGCTGGAAAGAGATGGATGCACAGCACCTTATCAGGGGCTTGCTGTTCTTTCAACTGGCTCCCTGATAACATATGGAGCTTAATCAAATATGCAAATGATGTCCTATCTAGAGACAAGGGAAATAGAGAAATAAACCCAGAGACCATGCATGAAAACAAACCGATAAAATAAAGGAATGGGGAGAAGGTTTCCTCTTTTTGATAAAATTATTTCAAAAGATTAAATTAAAGCAAAACTAATTAGGAGAAACACACTTCAGCCGACTTCCTTTAAGAAGGGTCAGCAGGCAAGAGGCATTGAAATCAAAGGCAGATGCAAGAGGCACTTCAAGGGCTCCCTGAAAAGTCATTATCCCATTCAAAGAGGAAGGGGATAGAGAGGAGGAAGGCATCACAAGAGCATTTTTGGCTGGGCATCCATCCGGGCATCCACAGGAGTGTATGGAGAGCTAAACAGCCTCTCTGTCACCCTGGAGAGCAGAAGCAGCAGGTGAAGACCAAAGCTGATCATCTGATGTTCCAGCCACAGCATTTCTCCGAGAACAAAGGGACAAAGAGAAGCAAATGGACCAGAGGGAGATGGGAATGAATTTGCTTTTCCTTGTATCCCATCCCTGCACGACTTCCATTGGCAGCACAGCCTGAACACCCCACAGAGCTGCTGACACCATGCAGAAAATCACCTGCCACCACCACAGGGCAGGTGACAACCAGCAGCAGAGCCAGCTGTCCCTCGGGAGGCTGCAGGACCCATGGATTCCAGCAAGCTACAAGCAGCAGGACATTGTTACCTGTTCTCCTCGTCTGGTTTTGTCACTAACATCCCCCTGCCTGCACAACACACATCCTCTGCCCTCTGTGGGGAAATCCAGCTCTGCAAAGCTGTCAAATGCAGGCTGTATCTAAAGGAAGGGTTTGAGGAGATGAAGGTACAACCTGCTGCCTTCCCTGCCGCAGTGGGCTCACTGGAGCCTGCTCTTTCTCCTGGAGCTGGGAGTAAAAACACACAGTGCAGCACTTCTAGTGTAGAGTTTGGAGGGATTAGACAGTTATTTGCAAATCTCACTGCATGATCACAAGATTCCATCTCTGACAAGAGTCTGAGTCACAGCTAAAACAGAATATCCAAAAAAAAAGAGAGCAGCACTCAATACATGTAGGAAAAGCACCCAGTGAAAGCAGAGCTCAGCCAAACCCCACACACCAGCACAGAGACTGCTGAGCAGTCAGAAAGTAGAGAGGGGTACTTGAAGGAGAGGCATGGAAAATTAATTGCTCTCTGCCAAAAAGCAGGCTCCAGTTCTTCCCAGGAACAGCAGCCTTCATGTCACAGGGTGGGGGAGAAAAAGAGAGTTTTCCTACTGCAGTTAGACGCTGCAAAAAGCTGCAGTGTGAGACATGGACACGTTGTAGCTGGAAGTCCCAGAGGAATGGAAATGAGGGAAATGAAGGATGTGAGAGGCAAAGCCACCACCTGCAGTGATGGAACCCATAGAGGGTATTTCAAACACCAGTTCCACAACAGAGCCCCTCTGAGTGGGGTTTTGGGCAGAGGATGGATCTCGGGGTAACCCAGGCTGGAAGGGACCTCACAGGGTCTCTAACCCAACCTCCTGTTCCAAGCAGGTTCTGCTGTGATGTCAGACAAGGCTCTTCTGTCCCTTCTGGCCTTGATGAAAGTCTCTAAGAACAGGAACTGCTTCTTCAAGGTCCTCATGGACAAAAAAGCCTTCCCTTATATCCTATTGGAATTTTTTCATGCCAACTTATGCCTGCTGTTCTACATCCTCTCACCAACATGAAGAGCCTGTCTCCAGCTCCTCAACAGCCTCCCTGTTGGTGTGGGAATGCTGCTACCTGGACCCTCCACATTTTCTCATCTCCAGCCTGAATAAGCTCATTTCTCTTGTCCTCTACTCTCAGGGCAGGCTCTCCAGCTCCTGGCCAGACTCTTGACCCTTTCCTGAACTTGTTCTGGTTGTCAACAAAGCTTTTGTTCTGAGTAGCCTAAAATTGGGTGTGGAATCTGGATATGGCCTGGCAATGAAGCCCAAGGTGATCACCTTCCCTCAGCACGTCCTGCAGCTTTGATTTCACCCATGGGAACAGAATCCATTCATTTTTAGGTGATGTTTTAGGACTTTATGATCACTAGACAATGATTATTACATGACCCTGGAGAAATTGTGCCACTTCCCAATGTCCACATTGATTCCCACCACCCCTCTCAGCCAACATGAGTACTGAGGGCCAAGTTCGCCACAGCTACCAAAACCACGACTTTGAGTGCCTCAGCCAGAAAAATTAACTGATTTCCAGGCATCTAAAGCTGGCAACCACCTCTCAAAGAGGGGCTGCACGTCAAGGTAGGACACTGCAAACTTCAAATTCTGACAGGAATCAGCATGGCTCCATCTCAAGTCAGTGAAGCACCCGGACTCCCGCTGGCTCAGGAAGCTGTGAGGAGAGACCAGGGTGAACCAGCCCCTCTTGCAGGAACCATCTTCCCAGCAGGAGCCAGAGCCTCTCCAGAGCATTTTCTGAGCAGTCAAGTCCACCTGCCAAACAGCTGGGGGAAAAAAATAAATTCAAAAGAGCCCAAGACTTTCAAGGAAGCAGAGGGAAGGAGAAGGGAGCTGAGTTTTTCCCTGCTGGCATTCACACAGAGCTGTCAGCTGCAGAATTCCCTCCAGGAGGTATCAAAACTGAGCAGGGCTCCTGGTTTTGTGTGTATTCAGAAACCCCCTGACCTGAAGGAGCAGTGGGGGTCTGTGGCTGTGCCTGCAGTTACCACCAGACCAATGTGCCACGTGTGGCAATGCCAGCACTGCCACCTCAGCTCCAGCTCCTCGGGTGGGAGGTGAATTCCAACCCCCTGGTTGGATCTGGGACACCAATTCCATGGGCAGGGACACCTTCCACTCCACCAGGTTGCTCCAAGCCCCATCCAAGCCCTTCATTCACAACTTCCATTCACAACTGAGCACTTCCCCAGCACCACTGTGAGAGGGGCCAGAGTGAGAACTGCAAATCTCAGATTTTAAATTCTCCCTGTGGTGCTTTGTCTCTGGATCCAAGGAAAGTGGAGTCCCAAGGGTTCAGGGTTATCCAGAGCACGGATAACCCATGGAACTGGGAAATACTGAGGATGTTCTCCTAAACAGAGTTGATACCTGGTGGGAAGCGCTGGCCAGATTTCAGAGTTGTCAGATCCAAATGAAAACCCTCACCCCACACGATATTCCACATCTAAAAACCCTTCAAAGACCACAAACTGATTGGATTTGATGAAAAATGAAATACAGCCCACAGAGTGAAAGTGTTGGTTTTTAAGCTAAAGTTCTCTCTCTGCAAGGAATTCAGCATAGAAAAGGCTTTGAGTGAAATATTTGTATGGAATAAAAAGAAACCAAACAATTTCTTACAGGGAAGTTTCAAATAAACGAAAATTTCTACTACTCCATTATAAATAAACATTTCAAAATAGACCAGAGCTATGTTTTGTGAGAAATGCAATTCCTGGGGCTGCTCCCAGGCTGACATTTGTAAGCTCAACTCTCCCTTTACACCTGCACCTACAAACATAATAACTGTAGGTAAGTTTTTCTTACCTTTTCTTTGACTGCAAATGAACTGCACAGAAGAAATGACCCATAAATTAAATGCCTGGGGGAGGAATACAAGGAAGATGGAATACTGCTACTCTCCCTTAGTGATGCCAGGTATAAGTGGCACCAGGAAAAAATTCCAAACCAAGCACATGGGTGCATCCCTGCTTTTCTCCTGCCACTGGAGTGAAGAGCTGTGCATGGAATGAGAGAGTGAGCAAAGGAAAAAATAAAAAGCCAGGGAATTTTGGCACATTTTACAGCAAAGTGGTTTTCAGGGAGAGCATCCCCAGGAATAGCTCCTGTGCTGTTTGCAGGGAGACAAAACAGACATTTGTTAAACTCAAGTGAGGTTTTTTTACATCTCCTGAAAGAAATCACTAAAAACTCCCAGGGTTGCCAACTGCATTTCAGCCATGGGTTTGCCTGAAGCATTCCCCAGGGTACAGAGAGGTTCAGTGCCAAGGAAGCCCATCAGGATCCCTGGATTACACTAAAACTGTGGGAACACTCATCACCAAAGTACAGACACGTGGGAACACCATGGGACAGCCAGCACAGGAGGAAATCAGACACTGGGTTCTCACCAAAGCACAGCAAGGTTAAATATTTCTCTTTAAAAAATGCCACAAGTGGTCAGGAGCTGGTTTTCCATTGCACCTGATCCGTTGAGTTAAACTGTTTGAGGTGGTCACACACCTCACAGCACTTCATGTTTTCATTTTCTCCAGCACTCTTTGAGCAAGGAAAATATTCCCTGCCATTTGCAGGTGAGAAAATGAGACACAGAGATACACCAGGAGTTTCTGGCAGAGGGAAAGACTGAACTTCTCCTCCCTGGGCCATCCTTCTCCATCCTCAAGAAGCCAGAAATCCCCATTAAATCTTTAATCCAAGAACAGTGGTTTCTATGTATTAGATATGGACAGGGAGAATTTTTCCTTTTCTGGAGCTCCTCATTTTTATCCTATTTATTTCTTCATTCCACCGGGCCTGGCTGCACCATGGACAAGGCAGCAGAATTGGAGAGAATATTTCCCCCAGCACATTATTCCATGCTTTCCTGATGGACTGCACATGGAGCTTTGTGAATGAGCAAGGGTTGCAAAATGTATTTTGCCCGGGGCAGTGAAATAGCTGGGGCCAACCGTGTCATTTGGTTTCACTCACACTTTCCCTACCCTATCTCTATCTTGGTTTTTCCTTTTCTGTCTCTCTTTGTTGTCTTGGTTACATGGGCAGACTCCTGATATTCTGCTAGTATTCATTTTAATGATATGTTCCCGTAAAGCACAATATTTTCCTTCAGTTGTGTGTGCCACTGGATAAATTCCTTTGACACATGTGACATTTGTATATCAACTAGCAGATATTGCTTTATGACTGTGGGTATTTTGCAGAGCATTCATGGATCGCATAAATCAAAATCTGATACACAGTCTGCCACTTTCATACATAAGGAAAAAAAAAAATACCCACACAGAGAGGAAAATACTGAAACTGCAGGAAAAAAAAGCAGCAAAGTTTCTCCAAAATCATCTTGTAATGACTTCCAGCGAGTCTTCCAAGCACAGAATAAATCCTGCTATCTTGGGGATAATCTGAGAACTCCTCTTTCAGGACATCCAAAATATTCCACTGCAGCTTGACCGAGGAGCTGCACTGCACCAGGAGAAGCAGCAGAGTGTGACACGCCTGGTAAGACCCAACAGCACAAAAAAAAAATATCCTGGGATTTTTCCAGGAGTTTCATCTAATCCTAGAAGGCTTTCTCCAGTTTACCAGTGTTTTTTGAACAGAAAAGAAACTTCATGCTAAAATCATGGATTATGCTGGAGCAGCAATCCCAATGCAGCACCTGATGGATGAGCCAAGGTGGCAAACAAAGCATCAAAAGGCCCATGGCAGGGGTCAAGGAGCATCAAGGGAAAATCCCGAGTGCCAAACCTCACAGAGGAGGTGGCAGGTTGCTGTTCCAGGGTCAGACACCCTCGGGAGCACTGGAGGAGGACAATGTGAGGAGGAAAGTCATGGATTGCAGAGGTCACAGCAAGGGTTGGGCTGAACCTACAGGACCTGAAAGTTTCCAGGAGCCTGGATCAACTGGTCCAAAACAATCACACTTTTAGTTAGTGGAGCCCCACTTTGCTTTGTGTTCTGCCTCTTTGGGGAAAATTCATTCACCTGAGCAAATCTCAGCCCAAGGCTCCAGCCCTGCACCAACTCACCCAATGGGGGAACTACCACGAGCAGAATATGCAGCACACAGGGAATAAAATGAAGCTTTTTTTCCTATTCTCAAGTTACATCAGCTCTCCTCTCGTCATTCTTTACCCTATAAGGCTGTCCCTGCTCCCTACCACACTCCACAAAGCACAGAAAGCTTTCTCTCCTATTTTCCCCCATTAAAATGGAATCAGATCTTGGATTCTGCAATGCGACCTGCAAAGGCAAAGACAGATCTGTGGCTGAGTTTTCTTCTCCTGAAGCCAAAAAAAAATCCCCAACCAAAAGCTTGTGAGTGCAGGGAGAGCAGTCATTAAGTGTTTAAGTCTTTTTGATATTTACCATTCAGATCTCAACTACCCCATTTCCCTCCCTCCAAGAGACTGACTGGAGAACTGAACAGTTTATTATGATATCACACATGACAGGGAAGCCAAACCTATTTAGCTAAGGGAGGAGATTATTTTTATTATGACCATTTAAAAAACAATTTGGCTCCTTTTTCACATGCCTGAATAAAAAAAAAAAAATAATAAAACCACAACAAAACAACCATATTTTTTTTTTTCAAAAGCATGAGCAGCCTTTCCTCTGTTTCAAACAAAGCCAGAGACATTAGCCAGTGAGCAAGATCCCATTCCTCCCACAGTATGGGGGAAATACCATGTGAATTTACAGACCGGATTTGCTTTTCAAGTGAAGAAACAGGTAGAGGAATAAAACCAGAGATTCCAGACTATCCCTAAGCATCTATGAACAAACAGCTCCTTCACTCCCCACAAGCCACAGTGGGTCACCTTTTCAGAGCACTTCATTTGCCCCAACTTGGAAGTGTTTACTCGCAAAAGGGATTTAAAGAGGAAACAACATCCTAAAACATGGCAGGGATCTACCCAGCCTCCCTTCCCAGCTTCTCCCCCATCTCCATTACCATGGCAAAGCCACCATTTCCTTGCTCAGCCAAAGTTTCACGGCACTCCTGGGCTGAACATTCAGACCAGCACTGTCAGACCGGCACAGAGGGGCTGAAATGGAGGCAGCATCCATTCCCCACTTCCCACAGCTCTTCTTTCCTTGGGAAAGCCACAGGTAGAGGATTCCACCTCCCCAGCCTCTCCGAGTGCTTGACAAGGCAAACCCCAGCCACGTGATGGGCACATTTCCAGTGAGAATGCCCAGAGAGGAACACAAACACACTCTTCATTCTGTTTGTGTGGCATCAGCCATGAACATAAAGCTCTTTATGGCTCAGGACACAGCTTTCCTTTGATGCAAACCCATTTCCTTCGGCACGAACCCCCAGCCTGACGTCAACACGGCGGCCGCTAATCCCGTGCTGGGCTCGTGGTGAAATCACAGCCCGGTCACACTGCTCTGAAGAAAGATCTCCAGAGCATCAATCCTGTTTCCCAAACTTCAACCCAAATCAGTTTTTCTCCAGCATGCACAGACACCCTGTGATCAACGACTCAATTAGAGATGGTCTGAACACAGAAAATTCTGTTGGATACAAATTACATCACGTCCATCTGCGACTGGAGCTGTGGTTTGACTTCTGAGGCATTAATTTCCTGATGAATAACCATTTGGAAGAAGGATTTTATCCTTTCTCAGATCATCTCTATCCCTTGAGGGTGAAACACAGTTTTTTTTGCCAACCAAACCATTTTTTATCCTCAAAACAGCAGCACCTTAGGATAAGGACTGTGCTCACGCTCGATGCAACACTTAAATCACCATAAAAATATGAAAATCTGAGTTAGAGAACCACGTGGGTCCTACCTTCTTGAGCTTCCCACTCTTGGTGCCCACAAAAGCCAGGGAGTGGTTCTTGTAGACGTAGGCGATCACCGAGGTCATCCTGTCCCCATCCTCGGTGAAAATGGGGAGCCCTCGCACCATGGATGATACTCCCAAGGGGGCATTCATATCCAGGCCACAGAAATTGTCATCAATTGTTAACAGCTGCAAAGAAAGAAAGAAAAAAGGGGTAAAGAGCTGAAGTCACCAGTTTTTTTAGCCATTTGGGATGCATCCATCCATTGCATAACGTGCCTGTAACTTATGCAGGCTGACAAAAATCAGGGAGAACTGGAGAAAGAGGTGGAAAAAAAAAAACTCTCCAAAGTTGCTCAGTGAGTTACAGGCAGAAGGAGAACTGGAAAGTTGGTTCTCTTGAATGACAGCCCAGCAGGATACATTATATTAAGCCTTTTTCCTACTGCTTTACCAGTCAGTTTTACCAGTCAAGAGTCACCAATCAAGTGAAAATCTGCTGAAAATGTCATAAACATACCCAAGTTCTGTCCAGAAAAAAAAATTTAAAAATCCAGAGTAAGAACCACTGAGCTAAATCTGCACTGGCTAATAAAACAGTCTGGACCTGAGATCTAACAGTAAGGATCACAATTATGAAACATAAATAACCACTTCTCTCCTAATTCTAAACTCAGTAAGGTTGTTTATGTTGCATCTTGGAAATTATCATCCTCCAAGGAGTGTCCAGGCATTGTCTGAGCAAGGGATGGCCAGCCCAGGCCAAATCTGCAGAAGGGATCATGGTAGGAAGTAAATACCACAAACTTAAAGCCCTTTCCAGTACCTCAGGAGGATCCAAGAGAGCTGGAGATGAACTTGAGACAAGGGATGGACATGAGAAGAGGCAATTGCTTCAGAGGGCAGCGTTAGCTGGGGAGAAATTTTTGGCTGTGAGGGTGGTGAGGCCCTGGCACACACGGTCCAGAGAAGCTGTGGCTGCCCCTGGATCCCTGGAAAATGTCCAAGGCCAGGCTGGACAGGGCTTGGAGCAGCCTGGGATAGTGGGGGGTGCTTGTTCCCATAGCAGGGGGTGGGACTGGATGGTGTGGTGGAAAAACACACTGTGAAAAGCCAGTGTCCAGAAAGGAGACAGGAGTCCTGCAACTTCATTTGAATAAAGGGAGAGTCCACTGGGGCATACCCCCATGGGATTTCTCTCTCCAGGTTTTAGAGGACGCAGCCACTTTGATCTAAACTCACTCACCCACCACATATCCCCCCTTAAAGGTATCATTTCCCCCCAAATCTCAGCAGTTCTGCCTGGGTTCTGCCGATCCACGTGGGCTCTGCCTTTGTCCGGACACTTTTGTCCAACCCGAAAGCTCAGGAGCTCAAACCGTAGTTAAAGCTCCCGGGTTTTGTAAGGAAATTGTTCGGATTGTGGCTGGTAGAGACATTTAGCCCCATTTCAAAGACATTAACACCCATTCCTCCTAAAGACTCCTCACCCATCGAGTTGTTTCTAAGGACATTAGCGCCCATCTTTCCTTTCTTTAAGGCGCCTTCCAATCCAAACCATTCTGTGATTTTCCCTCTTAGTGTGATGCTGCAATTCCCTGGAGTTCTTTAAGAGGCAGGAAGCTTCCACAGCTACGGGAGCATTCCTGCTTTTGTTGGAGATATCCATGAACTCCAAACAACCAGAGAAAAACCCCTATCCATGGACACTGCTGCCTGAGCTCCAGCACCCACTGCATTCGAACTCAACAGCGTTTTCACCAGATAGACCCTCCACAGGCATCCTTTCATTTAAATGAATGCAATGCCCAATTATCCCCTAAGGGTGTTTCTTTGGGCTTCGGGGAGTCCCAGAAACACAGCAGGAACATGGCACAAGCAGCTTTTCCACCTTCAGGCATCATCAAGGCAGGTGAAGCTAATACAGGTCACAGATCTCCACAGAAAAAATCAAATAAAACTCCAAATATCCCAGCACACAACTGCCAGAGCAGTTGGACTTTATTAATTTCTCTGGGGCCACTTACAGATTTCAAGTTAAGCATCCACTTAAAATGTTTTGCTGCACTAAGGCCCGGAAAAGCAATAATTAACTGTACAGAAAGGCTGCCTAGTTTTGATATATCAGTACTAAAGGACCATGACAATTTTCTTTCACTAAACTCACATCTTCCTGGAAACACGACTTAAAAAAAAGTGATGCTCCCTGCTTGAGTTCACGAGCAGTAAAAGCCTGATAGCTGATTCGTTTTATCCTCACCCAGCAATTACGGGCAATAATTACAGATGGTTTTGCTGAATAGAAGAATAATGTGTCCTAAATGTGTTTATAAATACATAAAACCTAGGAGGAATTCAAAGAGCCATTAGGAGGGATCAGCTAGCCTGAGCTTTGGCCTGCAGGAGTCATTAGTGTTTGTGGACTGTCCTTTTTAGCAGAGCTAAAACACCGGCTCAAAGAGCAATTAGGGAGAAGATCAGGAGCCTCCAGCAGCAGCAGGCAGGATGCTGTTAGTCCAAAACATCAGCAAAAAGTCCAGGATAAATCTGCAACCCAGCTCGGGTACATGGAAATCCATAATCAGCAGAGTAAAGGAGGTGTGTCAGAGAAGGAACCACCCAACCAAACTGGAAATGCACTTCCCAACAGAGCCAGGTGACCACGAAACTACTCCAGATGATCCCCTCAGCCTAAATACAATCCTTTCAGCCCAATGTATGGCCCTTAATGTCCTTCCAACCTGAGCTGTCCTGTGGATGTAAAATCCAAGAATCCAGGTCTTCAAATCAAGTCAAATTTGACCAGAAACACTTAAGCTCTGAGAAGAGCACAATTTGTGTTTCAAACTGCCTAAGTGCTCACTCTAGTGACCTGAGGAGCTGAAAAGAATCACTTCAGCCTGAGAGCAAGAAACTCCCAAATGGGAGAAAGAGGGGAAAGGGAGGAAAGTTTTCAAGGAGAACAGGACAGCTTTCCTCACCACCCAGACGATGAAAAGCTTCATAGTGCCAGCAGACATCTTACCTAAGGTGCAGGGTACAAAGCTCCATCCCAAACCAGAGAAAATTACTCTGACATGCGGTGAAAAGAGATGAATGCAGCAGAGCTGGCACAGTCAGAGGCATCCTCCTCGGAGGAGCACAGCCAAATCCAACCACTCCACTTTTCCACATCCAACATTCCCAACTTTTGTGTGGAAAGGATCCATACACTCCTCTGGCTGCCTTCCTACACGATCTAGACCCTCCCATCCCAGGGAGGAGCCTGGGAGGACACAGCCCTCAAAATCACAGCATTTAGCACAAACACCTGTGGCTGATTTGCAGTCTGCCTCCAACCTGTTGAGATTTTATTAATCTAATTGCCTCCTCCACCTGATAGGGCTCCAGCTGAGCTCAGACTTACCCTTAATGGGGCTGATAATCCCACACAGATGCAAAATTAAATTCAAGACTATTTATTTCATTTTTTTTTTCCCCCTGATAATATTTACAGAAGAACACGTCCTTATAAGGACTTACACAGAAATAGGGGGGGCAGATTTTTTAAAGAAGGTAGAGTCACACTAGATTTAAAGATTTTAAATTGTTTATGATAAGGGTGGGGAGGCCCTGGCACAGGGTGCCCAGAGAAGCTGTGGCTGCCCCTGGATCCCCAGAAGTGTTCAAGGTCAGGTTGGACAGGACCAACCTGAGACAGTGGCAGGTGTCCCTGCCCATGGCAGGGGGTGGAATTTGATGGCCTTTAGGTGACTTTCAACCCAAACTATTCTAGAATTCTGTGTCCACTCACGTGCTGCTGGTTGGGTGCCAGAGGAGCAATCACAGCCTTGTGGTTTGCCATGTGGACAACCCTCCCCCAAGGAGCAGGAGCAAGGCCAGCAAGCCACACGCCACACGAAAACTATTTCCATTTAACGTATTTGGGTTATTTCCTCTGGGGATCATCTGCCAAAAAAAACGCCAGCAAGCAAAACCCTACAAATAAACACCACCCGGCTCCTGCACAGCTGTGGCTCTCAGCTGCACACAGGCCTTTGTAGAGACAGAAATACAGTCATCTTCTGCAGCAAAGAGAGACACGTAAGGAAGTTTGGATTTATGATGAAAGGGTCAGGAGTTGCAAGCACAGGTTTATTTTCAATTCCAGACACTCCTAGCAGCAATATAAAGTAGCCATGTTAAACTCTCTGGAGCTTCTCTGCCTGGCAATTTCATGTTAACGACTTTCCAGAATGAAGGAGGAGGTGAGGGCATGAATTCACTTCTAAGGCTGCTGCCACAGTGGCTGGGTTGGCAGGGAGAGGCAAAGCGAAGGTCTAAAGAGGTGGGAATAATATCAGCAATTCTCACATCCTGAGCAGTTAAAATCCAACCCAGAAAGTCACAGCCAGCAGGTAACTTGGAAGGAAACGGGGCCTGCAGTTGGAATGTTGGGCTGGAATGAATCATTTCATCACCCCACACTGAATTCCCGCTTGCAAATGCGGGAATGTTTCTCACCACCACCCTGCCCCAGGGAAACTGAGGAGCACAGGTTTATAAGGTGCTCTGCACATCCAAAATATCTTCATCTGAGACAGACTGGCAGCTCCCAGGGCACAAATACCCTCCCCAGTCCTACCAGCTGCTTCTTTACCTGGTAGTGCTCTCCTCCTGCCACCTTTCCCTGTGCCACCAACCAGGGTTTCATCTGCAGCCAAATGTCACAGTCACCACTGAAACAGGAAGGCTGTGCAAAAGAATGGCCCTGAATTACTGGATTCTGGCAGGCATTTGCCTCCTCCAGGATTAAACCTATCAAATAAATAATTAACACGTCCAAGCCCTCCTGGAGAGGATGGGTTTACAAGGCTGGTGCTGGCTCAGTCCTGGAGGGATTTGCTGAGTCCCCAAAACCCCCAAATTTAGCAGAAGGGTTAGAGATCTGATTACATCACCTCCTTCCCTGTCCTCATCTCGTTCCCAGCAGGAGCGAGCACGCTGGCATCGCAGGAGTGGCAGAAGCACCAAATATCAGGGGACATGGGCAAACAGTGCTCCAATTGTCCCTTAAACATCTGCTTTCACTATTTGCCTCTGAGACAGCCCCTGATAATCAAACACAGCCTAATCCACATTTGGGGAAGAGCCTCGATAAAGGATTAGCCACCCCTCACTCCTCCTTGCTTTCACTCCAGCAGAATCTTCCTCCTCAATCAAAGCACCGGAGCCTTTTTTTCCCAGATATCTCAGCAGGCTCCAACACAATTCCACAGACTCACCAGGGATAAAGGCTGTCCCAGTGGCCAAGTCTCGCCTTTGATTTGCAGCTAATACCTAACAGCCCTGTCTTCATGTGGTGGCAGGTACTTGGCTCCTCTCTCCTGTTATCTCGGGCTTGGCTGATGCAGAGGATGGAGGGAACACACATTAATGGATGTCTGTGCTGCCAGCAGGGCCAGGGAGCCAACAGCAGTAAGAAATCAACAGTTACAGGCATTTGAGTCTTTGCAAGGAGACATCCAAGGTCTTTTCCAGCACCTGACTGCAAGATCTCCTTCCCTGCCTGGCTGCAAGGGCTGAGTGAGGGTGAAGGTGGGCACATGTCCACTCAGTAGGATATTTAAGAATCTAGAGAGATGGAAGACACAGAAAAACCTCTCAGCAGGAACTTCACAGTATCTGAAGAGACACAGGCTAAGAAATTTAGGGTCTGGGTCACCTGCAGCAGGGGTGAACCATAAATCCCCACACAGTGGAGCTGGAAATAGTGGGAAGCATCTCCCTGAAAAACACAAGACTTCCAACAGCAGCAGGATGGTACCCAAGGCTTGTGCTTCTCCTGTTTGCCTGTGCACATTGTCCTGATGGTTAGAGCATGGTTTGAGTGCAGGGTGAGCTCCTGGTTGGACTCTGCTCTGCCCTGCCCACAGCATTAGTACTTGGCATTCCTGAAGCTGGACTGACTCTCCCTCTGACCTCCTGCAGTATCTCTGCACCTGGCCATGCTGCCTCCTGTGAAATCAATGGATTTTGGTTCACCTGCCCTTTCTCCCCGCAGAACTTCAGCAGAACCATCACGTTTCATCCTGCTGCTGTGCCGAGCTCTGAAATCCCAGCGCACGATGGACACGGCCCCTCGGGTTTTCCCTTCCTGCCACATCATTCCCGGAATTTGATGCCTGTCACTGCCCTCCCCATCCCAGGCATTCCTGACAGGGGGTCAGGAAAAGGATGCAGGTTTCCCCAGGTGTAGATCTTTGTCATCTGCAAATGATTTTTGTCATTTTTTGTGGACAAAGAGATGGGGAGCGACCAAAGATAGCAGAGATCACCAACCAACCCCTCTTCAGCAGCCGGTCTGGAGTCTGACATCCAAAAATACCCAGCCCCATTTCCCCAGGGTGCTCTGTGATATAATAGAAGCTGGATAAAGAGCCAGCATTTGGAAATACATTTTAATTGCACGCTGCTTTTCACTTGTGCACCCACAGCAGTGGTTACTGTGCAATTACATGTCACCATATACAAATGACAGTGCAGTTACAGTAACTTTACCAATTACAGGGAAATTGCACCCACTATGCTGAGAGGTTTTCATTCAGACACAATTCAGGAACGCAAGAACAAGAGGGAAAGTTACTCAAATTGACTAGAACTGGTACAGGCGTTTGGTTTTTAGGTCTGTAGTTTAAGCATCAGTTCAAGGACTGGTGTCAAGTTTCCAGAGTGCTGCAGAATCTTAATGGAGTACAGACTTTTTATGCCTGCATTTATGTTCCTGCTCTGCTGTGAGTGTAAGGCTTCCCAACAGTCTACACCGTGTTCCTCCACGTCGTAAAATTTGCAATTTCCTGAAGAGGAGGCTGCCTTTCTTGCAGAAAGCAACAGGTTCTTTCAGTCTTCAGACCTTTTACCCAGTAATTCTGGATAAAAGGAATGGTGCTCTAAATTTATGCTATAAATTTAGCATCCTCCAAGTCCTGCCTTTCTGTGTGATTACAGTGCCCAAAGATGTGCACAAGCTAATTCCATTGGTGAGCCCCTACACATTTTCTAGAGTCCAATACTACAAAATTTAAGCAATTCTGGCACTAAGTTTGCTTTCCTTACTTTTTGTGTCACACCTTGAAGATGCAGAGTCCTATTTTCAGCATCTGTTGGCCCTGTCACAGCCACGGTGATGCAATTGCAAAGATTTTTCTGTTTATTCTCCATCTCTGATTCCCACTTTTGCTGGGACTGCTGTGGAAGCAGCCCTGAGCTGTTGTGGGCTCTGAACAACCTGATCTAATGGAAGGTGTCCCCTGTCCGTGGCAGGGGAGTGAAACTGGATGAGTTTTAAGGTCCTTTCCAACCTAACAATTCTATGATGTTGTGATTCGAGGGAAATTGTTCATGTCCCCATGAAGAAAAATCTAACTGTGATTTAAGTGGTATTTCCAGTGCCTTGGTTAGACCCCAAAAGTCTGATGCAGGCCCAGAGAAGGGGCAGTACCTCCAGCAGCAATGCAGACTGAGATAATAAAACATTCTATTCATGGAGATCTTCCCATTCCAAATCCCAAACATCAGCGTGTCAGCCAAATCTCCCTTTTGCATATTGCATTTCCACCTCTTGGGAAAATTTCCAGCATCACGGTTCCGAGCCGTGCAGGTGGGGTGAAAATCACACCCCAAAGCTGTGTGGTCACTGAGCTTCATTCCCACAAGCCAGAAGGATGGATGTGACCTGGAGAGCAGCAAGTGTGACTGCAAAAGGTGTAAAAGGAAGCTGAGCTTTCCTGTGGTCCCATAAACTTCCCCCTGCTGGCTCAGAGGATCATAAGGATGAGGCGTTGAAGGATAAACAGAGGAATATAATCTCTGTGGCTCTCAGATCAGGGCTTTGAAAAATTCACTTAAAATTTTTCACACCCCAAAAAAAAAAAAAAAAAGAGATTACTGAGTGTGGAGACTCTGCCTTTGAAACTGCCATGGACTGTTGGGTAAATAAGCATTTGGGGATTTTTCAAAAGGGAAGTATTGATCAAATAAGCTGCTAGAGCTCTTCTGTAAGAACTTATTGCAGCAGCAAAGCTCTGTTACACACCTGAAACACAGCAGCACTGATATTCTCTGGTGCTGCTGTAGCTGAGACAGTGAGAACAAGTCTCAGAGAGAGGAAATCTTAGGTGAAAAGGGGTTTTTGTGTATGCAGAAAGACACCTTTGAGAGTAGGTGCTGCACTTTATTCTGAAGGATGCCACATTTCCCTGATCAGCCCTCTCATTCCTATTGAGTGCACACCAGCACCTGGTCAGATAAAGTCTGGCTGCCTCCCTTTGATGGCACCACCAGCAATTCACTGCATCACAATTGCTATAATTATTATTTTGTTACACAGGAAAAGAAAAAAATCATCATTTGGGCTGCAAAGTGCCACCCGCGCCAACAGCGCTGCAGAAATGAAACAACAAGGCTGCTTTGCATGCAGGCAACACCTTCACCCCGAGAGCCCTGAGCCTCTTAAAAGCATTAATTAAGCCTCACCACGGTCCTGCAAAGGTGATTTAAGTGCTGTAATGAGTGAGATGTATGTGCTGCTGCTCTTCAGCACCGGGAAGTGGCGAGAGCTTGCCTTGCCCAACAAATAATGCAGAGTCGAGATCCAGGGCTGGCATCTGTATCAGGGAGAATCAAGATGTGTCTGGTCCCATCATCTCACAGAAGATGAATTTAAAGAAGCCTGGTTATCAGTTTAAACAACAAACTAAAGCACTTGAGCCCTGAAAGGGGAAATCTCCCGCTTGCAGCCGCTTATCTGTGCAGATCACGGTGCTTGAGGAATTCAGAGCCTTGGTACCAGGCAGTGTAAATTCACTGAAGCTCCAACTGCTCCTGAAAGCAGGACTGAGCAACTGGGAGGCTGCAGCCAGCGCTGGGAGCAGGGACCCATCACAGTCATGGCCTGTGTTTTCTGGCGTGGGATCCCAACCAACAGTCCCAATCCAAGAGTGCTGGGTCATTCCCTCATTGGGAGGAGTGAATTTTTATTATTCCCTGCTGCATTTCCCTCACTCTGCCTCTCCCACTCTCTCTCTCCTTGTCTAAATACGTGCCTGGCTAATATTGCTTGTTTACAGGATAAATCAGCTGTACAAATCCTATTATATTTTGGATCGTTGACAACGACGGGGTAATGACATTGAAACGGGAAATGCAATGTTGTTCCTACTGATCTAATGTCACCCACATGTTCCATCAGCTACACGAGCTCCCAGAGCTGCATGGAGGAAACAGAGGAAACTCTGTCTTTACCATTTAGTTCCAGTCCTATCTGGGTGTCTTGCCTTTCCTAGTGTTGAGTATTTCTTTAAATATAGAATCATAGGATGGTTTGGCTTGAAAAGGGACTTAAAGACCAGTCAGTCCCACCCTGTGCCATGGGCAGGGACACTTTTCACTGGATCAGGTTGTTCAAAGACTCATCCAAGCTTGAACACTTCCAGGGATAGAACTCCAGCTCCATCCTAAACCTGGATACATCTACACAACCAGGTCTGTGCTGGCTCTGCAAACACCAAATTTTGTCCTAAAGTTGTTGCCAGGTTGCCCAAAGATTGTCCCATTCCTAATAAAATGCTTCTCAAACAAACTTAGAGCAAAAACTATATGCTGCGACAGCAAAGCCATGCAGGTGCCAGGCTGGGAGTGTCTGGGGCAGGAATATAGTCAGATGTGATTCAGGCATCTCTCTGTGAGTAAAACAGATTTTTTCATCTCCATCTCCACACTACCCAGTCTTCCAATATCTGTGCTATCCTCCCAGGTACAATAGAGACCCATCCAGGCAATTTGGATAAACAGAGAAATTTCAGGGAGGGGAAAAATAAATAAGTCTTCTCTTATATTCCTGGCATAAATAGATATAATAAATAAATAGACACGTGCATTAGATCGCTCCCAGAGGCTGAATATCTTCACTGAGCCTCCAAGTTCTGAGACAGACCCTGCACTGTGTTTCACCCCGACGGCTCCACTGGCATCAGGCGAGGGAGGAAGGGTCTGTGCAGGATTTATCCCAGAGAGCAAAGCTGTATCCAGCACCCCCTTGACCCCCTCCTCAACAGAATGGGCATTGTGCAACCTCCCCTGCTCCGGCTGCTTTAAATAGCATCAGCCTCGCCAAGGGAGCTGGAGTCATTTTGCTTCTGGCTCTTCCAGGACATCTGAGGTTTGCTTTCTGCCTTATTTTTTTTTTTTTCTTTTTTCTTTTTTCCTTTTTAATTTAAAAAAAAACCCTCTTGCACAAGCATTCTCCTTGGCCTGCCAGGCGACCTCCTGGCGAGGCAACGCGAGGTCAGGTTCGCGAAGTCGCCGATCTCCTGGCGCGGAAGAGAATGTGAGGAGATCATGTGGAGTCCTCCAAAAATGCAAAGCTGAGCCACAGGCGACCGCAGGGCTCGACCACAGAAGAAAACAGCCTGGGTTGCTGGCAGGGGAAGCAGCAAAGAGCAGTTCCCAGAAATAAATCTAATTGTCCATGTGGCAAGGAGCGCGGGGAGATGGCGCGGGCAGGGACGGAGAGTCTGGCACTTCGCTCACCTGCACACGAGGGGACCAGCAGGACCTGGGGTGATGCTGAGCTGCTCAGGCAGAGCCAACTGGAGCAGGGATGGGATGGATGGTGGGGGAGGGAGCTGTGCCTGGAATATCTCAGACACAACACTCTGCAGCCTTGGGTCCTGCTCTGCCCTCAATGAACATTTTGTGTGAGCGGGGTCACTCAGACGTGAGAGAACAGCTCTGTGAGAGGGTTTGGCACCCAGCCATTTAAAGGCAGAGGGTTTCCTCCTGTTTTATGCTTTGGAAGGAAATAAATATTTTTGAGAAGGTTGTTTCAAATGCATGTTTGGGGTTTTTTCTCCCCCAGGACAATGAGGATTTGGGAAGGAGAGGTTTCAGGGTGAAGGTAATTAATTACTGCCAGAATTATTTCTGCATTCGTTGGTCACGCAGTATCCTTTCAAGGACAGGTGTTTAATACTGAGAAACCTACTTAATATCTCAAATGCAATCATCCTCTCCATGCAATTAGCCCCTGGTTTACAGCCCTTAAATGAAAGCTTCTGTTGATATAGGGGATTAAGAGTTTTTATTTTGCTCTCCCTCAGAGCATCCAAAGCCACTTTTTTTTCTCTGCCTGGAGTGCAGAGCACTTTGCAGAGGCAGGAACCTGTCCTTATCCCTGCTGGCTGAAAGAAGAGAGGTGGCACCTGGGAGGGAGAACCATCACCCAGGGAAAAGAGATGATAAATCCACATGCTGCCTGGGCTCACCTCACAGAGAAAGCAGCAGGGAGAATTTCTCAATCCCAGTTCAGAGGGGCCAGAACCTTACTGGAGACTCAATTGCTTTCCATCAGCCCGAGGAGCACTGCCCCAGACATCTCTGGCCACATCCACCACTGACCACAGCCATGAGAAATACCAGCTGTGTCCCTGGAGAGAGCTCCCTGAGCTGCCTCACGTGGGGAGATAACATGGAATTTCTCTCTGTGGAAGTGTTTTCTGCCCCGGAGCAGAGCCAGCTTTGCAGGGGAGGTGACGCTCAGGCCTGCTGGAGGCAGAAGGTGCAGGGGGAGATTTGCAAACCACAGGGCCCAGCTGCAGAAACCCTGAGCCAGAGCCTTACCCAGTGTCCCTCTTCCTCCCCAGCTCAGATTCCGCCCTCTCCAGCCCCCAGTGTCAGCAGGAGGACACTTGTCACCTCTTATCACAGCGGCTGGGCCCGGCGGGTCCCTGGGCCAACCCGCGCAGACGCCGCGCACGCCATCCAACACAAACCGATGTCACCAAGTGCACAAACACAGATCTGGCAGCCACCAGCCTGTTTGCTCCGGCTCCCAGTCTCCAGTCAGCATTCCCAGAGAGGCATTACAGCATTTCTGAGGGTCCTGCCCTTCCAAAGTCTGAACATTGTAGTTTTTTGCAGGGGTTTCCTGCTCTTATTTGCATTTTCAGAGGAAGAAGAAGAAAGCGCTGTTAAAAATTGACCAAGAACTGACCTCAGCTGTCCATAAAGCCTTTGAATCAGAAACACCAGCCTGTAAAATCTAGACTAAAGACATGTACACAAAACTTGTGCATGGTCTGTCCAGCTGGGATGAGTAAAATGTGCTGTTGTGCAAGCACCAGTGGCACTGACACACACAGGGATTTACTTAGGATAGCCCGGCTGGCAAAGAGGGAGATTATGAGGTAAAATGAAACTGATAACTCATCCCTGTGATTGATCCATTCCCCTGGGAACGAGTCAGGCTCACGTACTCACCCATCCAGCCAGGAGAAATGGGCAGGGCTGGGTGTGCAAAATGCCAAAGCACCTGCATGGACCTCCTTCCACACATTCCTCTTCCCAAGGACTAAGCAAAAGTTAACACTCCCTTTTCCCCAACCTTTCACTTTTAAGGGAAAATGGGAGAAATGATAGATAGGGCTGACAATTCCTGCTTTTTTGCTTGTAAAGTGATTTTTTTCCCTCGAAACACCCCTTCTTTCCAGCAGCTCCAGCTGGTCCTTCTTTCTAAATGACCCTGTTCTTCTACCCACCATGCCAGAGAGGAATATAAGAGCAAGGAAGATATTCCCTCCTGCTCCTGGAACAGATGGGCACCACACTAAGATCCAGGAGTCCCTGGGTTACAAATTGTGGTTTTGTGCCTTAGCCAACCCCCCTGAAAAACAACCTCCTGCTGCTCCCCATCCTGGTGTCTCAGGGGTGCTCTGTCTCCTGTTAACACCTGGGATGATGAAGCCTGCAAGGAAGAGGAATATGAAATAGGCTGGAAAATCTTGGCCCTACCTGTGAACACCACTGATTACCAACAGAGGCCCTGGAAGGAAGAGGAATATTAAATAGGCTGGAAAATGTTGGCCGTCTCTGCCCTTCCCAGGAGTCAAGCTGACTGTCCCATACCATACACACAAATCCTTCCACCACCTGAGCTGAAAATGGCCCTTTCTAACCTGGTGGGACCGAGCAGGAGGGAGCCCAAGGGTCATCCCCAAGGACCAGGCTGGGTTCATCCCTACTCTGACAAAGGAAAATGTCTGTGCACCCAGCTGGCCTCCAAACACACCCAGCATGGAAGGACTAATCCACAGACTCCTCCTGAATCCAGCCAAACCCCGTGGCAACAGCAGTGCTTGCTTGGTGGGCACCAGGGATGGGCAGGGGATGAGGGAAGAGCAGGAGAGAGCAGGAGAGAGCAGGAGAGAGCAGGAGAGAGTAGGAGAGAGCAGGAGAGAGTAGGAGAGAGCAGGAGAGCAGAGCCCACTTGAGGAACAAACGCATGGAGATGGTGCAGGACTCTCAGAGATTTCACCAGCAGCATCTGCAAAGAGGTTTTGGGGAGTTACCAACCAGAAGCACAGGAAGCCTTTACAGCCAAGTCACTCGTCAGACAATGGCTTGGGACCCAAACATCCACTTCTGGTAACAAAGTGTTGGGAAAATATTGCCCAGCTCTTCACACAGGGCCTTTTGTTGGCTGGTCAGCTTTGAAAACATTTCTGTTCTCCCCCAAGTGACAGAGCTGCCATGAAAAACAGGAAGAGACTGAATACAGCAATTTAAACAGTCAAACCCCATTTCCTGCCAAAAGGAAAAGAAAATACAAGCAAAAGGCAGAAGCCAGGCAGGAGCTGGGGACTGACACTTTGATTATCTTGGATAGATATTGGTGCTGCATATCTGGCAGAAGCTGCAGTGATGGAGGTGACACCTTTTCATGGCAGGGACTGGAGTCTCCTAGGCTGGGAGGCAGATCAGGCTGAGGAGGAAGCCAGGATCTCCCAGGAGAGCAGCCCTGGGATGTGAGCAGCTCCTGAGCTGACAGCCAGGGTCACATGCAGCAGCACCCCGGGTTTGGCACTTCATTGCCAGCCAAAGTTCCATCAGGATCCCTGCTCCTCTCCATCTCCCCACAGCCCTGACACCCTCAGGATGCTTTGGGGTCAGTCTCCAGTACCCTCCTCTTCTTCATCCATGCTTTTTCTCTCACAGCAGCTCACCTGCCTGGTCCCCAGGGTAGAAGGGAAGGCTCCCCTGCCTCCTCTGCTAAGCATCCCAGGAGTAGAACTCTCACCAGGCTTCAAAATGCACCCATTAATCTTATTTCATTTTATTGACAATCAACAAATCCCCCAATGATCACTTCCTGTACAGAAATTACACACTTGTATCTCCATCCTCCTCTCAAACTGCCTTTTTTCCTTTTTCTTTTTTAAAGAAATCCAGCATTTTCCAACAGTGTCATAGAACCACAGAATGGTTGGAAGGAGCCTTAAAAGTCCATCTCATCCAGCCTCCTGCCATGAGCAGGGATAACCTCAACTAGATCAGGCTGCTCAGTTACAAAGTTTATGAAGGACACTGAAACCACAGCCTTCTTTACCCAACATGAAGCTGGTTTTCTGTTCTAAGCCTATTTTTTCCCCTCCAGCACAGCCCTGCCTTTGCCAACACCCTGCATGTCCACAGAGCCAAAGGGTTTGAAGGTGCCCTCTGACTGTATAAGCAGGAATGGCTTCAGAATCCAGAGAGGAGATTTAGATTCAACATGAGGGAAAGCTTCCTCGCAGCACAGACAGATTTTAGGGAGAGAGAGGAATCTCCATAGCCAGAGGTTAAGAACAGGTGAGACAAACATCTGTCAGAAGCGTTATAAGTAGGGCAGCAGGGCAAATCAGATGACCTCATAAGAATCCTTTTTTCCCAGCCTCATTTTTCTCTGATTATGTGAATTTCTAAGCATTTGGGGTCAAGTGTGCTGCTTAAATATAAGCTATTATCCTGCTTTTGCAGAGAGGTATTACCTGAGACCATTCATCACCTGAGTGAACATCACCAATTTGCAAATCAACGGCCCAGACATAAAAATCTATCATTTTTTTTCTGATTTATGCTGAAGATGAATGGGAGGACAGCTGTAACACAGGGATGGGAGAGGAATGAACATTGAGGATTCTCCATTCATCTCTGGACCTTCACCTCTCCCACTCTAGAAATTCTGCTACCACACTGCTGACATCTACAGCAGGCACTTGGCATGGGGCAGTCACAGGCTTGTCACACCGAGATTTTTTGGTTTTGTCTTTGCCTTGACCTTTGCAAACCAGACTGGGACAAGTCTCCAGGACATCCAACCCTGCAGGGGACCCAATGCCTCCCGCTGAATACTGACCATGAGACAAAGTTTGTCCAGCCAGGCTCTTTCCTGACCTCAGGTCTCTCAGCTCCAGCTATAACCAAGCTGTCTGACCAGAGGAGCTACAGACTTTGCTGCAGTGGGCCAGAACACTGCTCTCCTGCATCCCTGGAATTATTTGTGTGCACATTTGCAGGTTAGGAGAGTGCTGGGAATGATCTCCATGAGATTTCTCTTGCCCTGAAATGGCCTTGAGCAAGGATTGCACCAAGGCAGGAGCAGAAGTGTCCTGCCATGTAGACACATCCTGTCATGTGGATCCCCTTTGAGTCAGTAATTGCCCTGTTAGAAATACTGGAAATATTAGAAGAATATTTGTTACTAAAAGCCAGACCTGATAGGCAAGGACAGTGCAGTGAACCCAGCTCCTCAGTCCTAAAGCTAATACCACAAAGAATCACAGAATGATGGGTTGAAAAGGATCTTAAAGATTATCCTGTGACAACACCTTCGACTATCCCAGGCTGCTCCAAGCTCTGATGTCCAACCTGGCCTTGGACACTTCCAGGGATCCTGGGGCAGCCACAGCTTCTCTGGACAAGCTGTTCCAATGCCTCACAACCCTCTGTGTAAAGAATTTCTTCCTAACACCTAATCCAAGTCTCTCCTCTGTCACTTTGAAATGCTCAGTGCCCAGCACATCAGCTGGACCTGTTCTCATATAGGATTTCAGCTGCTGAAGGCAGGGCAGCACAGCTGAAGTTAAGTTCCAGCCTGGACCTTAGGCAGGTTAAACCTCTGTTTGCACCATCAGAGAAACATTTGCCATCCACACAACCCCGGGGAAAGGCTCACTGATGGCTTTGTAATTGTTTTTAGAGCTGCCTCTAACACATGTGCTAAGTGGCAGAGCAGCAGTGCTGGGGCTTGGCTGGCAAGCAGGACCTCAGCAGAGGAGACCAGGCTCTCACAGACACACATCCAGCCTCCAAAATACTTCACCAACCATCAAATATTTTCCAAGCTTAGCGGCTGGACTCTGCAACCCCTTTCAGCAGCCAAGTCACTAATACCTCTTCCCTCAGGCAGCACAGCTGATCTCAGGCAGGGTTTGCCAGCAGCTCTAAGTAGGCTCATTTAAGGAGAGGACAGCCTACTTAGTTACACTCTTCAGACTTCCTGCTTTGAATTCAAGCATCTTCAGGTTCTTTTGCAGTGTCTCTGATTCACAGTGAAGACGTACACTCATAAATATGCTCTAACACTTTTTCCCACCGTGCCCTCTCTCCAGCCTCTGCAATCCTGTCCTTACTCAGTCTGACATCAGTTTTCTTGGCTTGGGACTCACCCCGTGGGATACAAGAAAGCTGCTGGCCTTTTTTGCTCCTGTCTAAAGCCACAGAAGGCAGGACTGAGAGGTTTCAAACTTCCTAATTGGAGAGGTCCAGCACTGCAAACGTTAGTGTGGAGCACAAGCAGAGCAAATATGCAAATGCATGGAGAGGCTTAAGAGCCCAGGAAAGAAACTCCAGTGGGAAGCTCCCAGCTTAAATCTAAAGGCAGCTCTTTGAATGTGCACAGGCCTTGCGGCTAAACAAAAAAATCAAAGCCAGATTTGGGCACAGCCTTTCTCCTGTGCAAAGCTCCACGGGGAGCTTTGTGGGTCTAGGCAGAAGAGATCCCAACTAAAATCAAGGACTTGTCCCTTCAGTGTGGGAGAATGAGAGCAAGGCAAGGTCAAGCAAGGACACTGAGGGGTGTAAAGGGGAATTAGGGCAGAGTAAGGCAGGATCAGTGTCCTTGCAATGAGACTCCCCTCCACATTCCTCGTGGTTCGTCCTTGTCCCAACAAGGAGCATCAGAAGAATCCCCCAGCAAACAAGGCTTGAGCACAAAGGAGCAATCCCATATCCTGAGCACTGCCTGCCTGGAGATTAGGGGCAGGAAAGCACTCTGGCGTTTCTCCCTATTCCCTTTGCTCAGACTCAAACTCGCCTCTCACTTGAAAGAGCTAATTAAGGATGGGAATCAAAGCCCGGGGAAGCGGCTCCTGCAGCCCCGGGTGCGGTGCCGGCTGTAATGCCCATGTCTGTGCCTGCTATCAAAGCCAGCCCCGTGCACATTCCTGCAATGGCACTCGGAATAAACCGAGGCAATTTCTTCAGACCATTTGTAGGTCAGACAGACCAGCCTCTTCCCCAGTCCTGCCCTTAAATCTTGCAGTGTTTAATCCTTGATCTGCAGCCAGGCCTTAATTTCTCAGTGCAGAGCTGGCTGGAGACTGGAAGGCGAGGGGCTTTGATGGTTAATGACCAGTGCTTCTCAGCCCTGGAAGAAATGAAGGCCTGGTTTCATAAAGTTCCCTGAATAAATCCTGCCCCAGCTCTGGCCCAGGGAAACAAAATTACACCAGCACACACAGAAACTGGCACAAGCCACTGACATCTCTAGGTCCTGTTTTGGTTTAGGTTTGAGCCGAGAGTGCACTTGGGTTTCAGCGATTTCACCTCTGTGATTTGCACCACAAAGTAACTACAACAGGCATATTCCTCCTAAATATCCCGAGGCCCTTGGTTTAGCTCATCAGCAAACACAGCATGTCTGCCAATACCTCCATCAACTTGTCCATGAGCTAATTGGGGCATGAACTGGTTAAACTGGGTGGTATGGTGAGCTGGAGGCAGAGCCAGGACCGGGACAAGGCAGTCTCAGTTCCTTGGTCTCTGCTTTGAGGGTTGAGAAGGTTGGTTTTCTGAAGACAAGACCTGTTAATACATGAGGAGGGCAAGGTGGGGTGCTGAGGGGCCTCACTTACCGCGCTGCTACAGGGAATGTCCTTGACCTTGAGCCAGGCCAGATCTAATGTCCCCTCTCCCCTGTAGCAGGACTGAAGCCTGTCCTTGATGCGGTCGTTGATGTTTTTCAGGACAAAGATGCAAAGAGCAGACTCATCCAAGGACTTCATCTTCCTTTTCTGCCCCTTGGAGAAGACTGTGAAGAGGATATCATCCTCAGGGCCAACGCCCAGAGACCTGGCCAGGATGGCTCCAGCCTTGGACAAGTAGGCAGCCTGGAGCAACCGGTATTCCACCCCGTTCTTCTCACAGCCAATGGGCACCTCCACATAGGAGTTAAAGGCCGTGTCCTCCTTACAAAGCCGCACCAGCTTGGAGGTATAAACCTGCTCCTTTGTGGTGGAGCCGGGTGGGGAGATCATCTCAGGCTGCAGAGTCAGGAAGTAGACAAAGTTCCCGCTGCTGAAGCCGTAGATGTAGTAGATGTCGAAGTCGGGGATGATGGTAAAGGTATCTGAGGGGATCTTGATCATAGAGGCCACAAACTCATCGTGAAAGACATAGGCAAACATCCCATCAGCCTCGGAGTTCTTGGTGAGCTTTCTGCTGGAGATGGTGGGGAAATACTCCGGTTTGCCATCCACGGCCGTGGCGATGAACAGCTTGTCATCCATGTTGCTGTAAGAAACAATGACTCCAAAAACAGAGCCACTCTCGTTCACCCCAGAGAGGTAATGCTCCTTCTTGTGGAAGGGCTCTCCGAGCTTGAAGAGGTCATCCAGCCTCAGGAGTTTGCAGATGCCCTGGTACAGACTCCCACAGGCTATCAACCGATTCTCCTTGTAGTCTATGAGGAGCATTTTGTTTATGTTGTTGGTGGGCGTCAAGGGTTCGTTGCAGGTTTGGACTATCCTGGGAGGATAGCACTTGGGATTGTCATCATCAGGACCAGTCTCGTGGGTCACCAGGACCTTCAGGTCACTGGAGAGTTTGTAGATCCTGTTGACAGCCCCCAAGTAAATGTGCCCAGTTCTTTCGTCCACCACCAAGTGGTTGAAGTTTCCCTCTGCTTGTTCCCCGGTGAAGGTGATGAAGGGCCTCTTTGGATGGGGTGGCTGCTGTCTGCCAAGAGGTGACACTGTGGTGGACAGCAGGAGGTGAGAAACCAGGCAAGTCCATTTCCACATGGCCGGCGACATGATTAGAGAGGTTTGTATTCCCAAGGCAACGAGGATTAGATGCTGTAAAACTCTTCAAAACACCAATTCCTTGGCAGATTCTGTCCTACAAGCAAAGAAAAAAGGAAACAAAAGTACATTACTATGGAGTATTCCTTCCTCCTCCCTCCTTCACAACCATGCCATCATCAGAGCGTATTTAATTGCTAATCCTCCCTTTCTCCACTCTGAGCTCTCTACTTAAAACCAGCACAAAGGGAGCCCTCCTGACAGAAAAGATGCTGGGAGAAAAAGCAGAAATCACACAGCAGAGTAATAAATCAGCACCCTTTCCCTCTCCACTACACACACACGTGCCCCACAGTGCAGCATAAATATTGGCTGGAAGTGCAGAAGGGTAATGGCAAAAACATCACCCAGCATTGCTGTTCGCACTGCCAGCCTCAACCCAAGTGTGTATTTGCTATCTGAGATGCCAGAACTGGAGAAGGATTATTATCCTGCTCTTCTGGACAAGGCACTGAAGCCTAGAGAAGGTCAGGAATCTGCCAACAGGGATGGGGCCAGATGGATGCTGAGCTTTCCCACAGCCCTTGAAGATTGCCGGGAAGGAGCCAGCTCTGGTGTGACATTAACATCCTTTCATAGAGACCCCAGTTCAGAACGGGCCTGTTTGGGCTCTGTGGCTCTGTGGCTGCCAGCTCAGAGCTGCCTCATGCCAGCCCAGCCTGGAGTGCAGGCCCAGGGCTTGTGGTGTGCCAGCTGTCACTGCCACATCTGCAGTGGGCTGGGAGTGAAGAGAGCACTGGGTGTCCTCCCGCCCCTGGGCTCTCACCACAGACCACTTTCCACCTGCTTCACACTCTCTACCCACTTCACAGCCAAGGGAACATCATCTAAAAGAGATCCAGCTCTCCTGGGAATCTCAGGTGTCTGAGGAGAAAGGGGCTGCTTATCTACCAGCAGTGAAAAAGCCTAAAGCACCCTGAAGTAGGAAAAAACAATGACCCAAGGACCTCTCTTTCCAAAGAGAGGGAAGAAGCTTTCCTTGCACCACTCAGTCCCTTAAAATCTCCCAGGTTTTAACCATGGTGATGGGAGCAGTATGAGGTTCAAACATTTGGTGGGCACATCACCAAGCCCCATAGAAACACCTCTTCCTACTCAACATATCCATCTGCTCCCTTTTCCGTCACTTTTTTTGGTTGCTTCTGTACCAAGAACAGCTTTACCCCTTCATGGCCCCACCGAGCATGTGGGGATGGAGTTCTACCAGCTCAGACTTCACAAGCCAAGCCCCTCAATGAGTGCTGACCACACAAACCTGGTGGCCAGGCCCTTCATCCCTCTGTCACCCAGAGCAGAACTTCACAAAGCTGGTCTTGATTTTAACAAGGATGCGAGCCAAACAGAGCTCCATCCCAACCCCTCTGTCACAGAGTGACTTTGCTGAAGTCAGGGGTGTAACCAGCGATGACAGCCAGGCTCGCACAAGTAGGAGGCAAGGAAAAAATCCCTGTTTGCAGATCCCAGCAGGGAGGAAGATGTGACAATGACACAGGTCTGGATGTGCAGCTTTTCCAGATCTGTGCAGCTCTGCTAATGCCGGTGGAACGGAAAAATTTACTTAAAAACGTAATAGGGAGAATAAATCCCACATTCTTTTGACCCATAGGCTGATTAGATCTGGTAGTGGAGAGAGTAGGTCTGGGCTTGTAGAGCAGCCACCATTTTTATGCCACCCCAAATATTTCAAAATTCTCGCACAGCAGCCAGAATTTCCAAGCTGTTGTAGGATCACCTTCACCTCCCGCTGCCCTCCCTGCCGCAGCAGCCGCAGGCGCTGGATGGATGACGGACAAAGGTCAGCCCACATTTACTTTAGTCATGTTTACCCTGTTCTGCTTTGCCTCTCTGGTCAAGCAAATATTTAATAAAACCTAGCTTATAGTGCAGAGTTTGCAGGACTGCCTCTCGAGCTCTGCAGGGATAGGCAGGCTGGTCACGTAGGCTTTTAATAACCTTTATTATGATGGATGGAGCAGTGATGGGATGAGCTCTCCCCACACAACCATTCCTCTTTCAAAAGAGCCCATCCTTGAGAGAGCAGCAGCAGAGGGAAGCTGTCCCTGTTTGAGTCCTGTGTTCAGAAACATCACGTGGTGACCCTGAACACCATGATGAGTTATGATCCACATTTCTAACAGGCACTGGCTTGATCAGGAACTAGGCAGATCTAGGAAGAAATTATTCTTTTCAAGTATTACTAAAAAGGTATCTGTTTTACCCCCATATTTTACTGAATTTTGCTCTGCAGAGTCAGCAGAGCTGCAGGGCAGGGAAATGAGAACTGCTGCAATCCCAAGACTGAAGAGGTGCTGAGCACCCCTCTCTCCAAGAGCAGCCCTCTGCCCAAAATTCACCACAGCACCTGCAAAAATGGGGTTAAAAAACCAAACAGCCAAGACAAAATGAGAAGAGACAGACTCCAGGCATAAATTCTTTGAGGCCCATGAAGGTGAGAATTGATTTGAGGTCAGGCTATCACTCAGAGAGGAAGAGAATGGTGAGGAGAACCTTGCTAGATCCCTTCCAACCCAAAAACCATTCTGTGATCTCTCCAGACAAAGACAGCAAATTTGATCTGGAAACCAGAGAGACTCCAGTGAGAAACTCCAGGAAGGCTTTACAGCAGGCAGGGGTGTTTTCCAAAACACTGAGCCTCATGGGGGAGGAAGCTCACCTGCAGAGGAAAGAGCATCAGCAGTCTGAAAGCACAGGAGCAGCCCTATGGGACAAAGCTGGGAGAGCAGGAGCCTGGGGCTATTTTGCCATCTTCCAGCAGCCATCTGAGTGATCCTAGGAGCAGGATTTCCTCTCTGCTTGCTGCTGGCACTCTCTCCTCTCCCATCTGCTCATGCTGCTCACCCTGTACCCTCTGTCCTGGAGCCCCAATCACTCCTGGAACCTCTGAGGGCTATAATTTATAATTTGGCTTAATTAATAAATATCAGCAGAGGTCAGGGGCAAGGAGGCCTGGATGTTTAGCCTGCAGAATAG
This sequence comes from Poecile atricapillus, assembly GCF_030490865.1. Classification (NCBI taxonomy): domain Eukaryota; kingdom Metazoa; phylum Chordata; class Aves; order Passeriformes; family Paridae; genus Poecile; species Poecile atricapillus. Next base: position 2,433,999 of record NC_081289.1, on the reverse strand, counting down.
AGCAGGGTTGGTACAACCCCTCAGAGGATGCGCCAAGGAGAAGGGGGTTGTGGAAGGTGTTTTTTTGCCTATGTCTGGATGGCAGGAATCACAGCAGCTGGGAAGGCAATAATACAGTGCCATGGGCATGCAGAGAGTAATTATATTCTAGAAACAAAGCAAATAAACAAAAGGCCACAGCCAGCAAGAGCTGGACTTAGGCTCTGAGCTGGCTGTTTCCAAAATAAACCCAAACTGCCTTTTCCACTGGGGATGTGGCCAGCAGTGATGCTGTGAGCCACCACACAGGGCTCCTGTGCAAGGCCAGATCATCCCTCAACGTGGCTCCTGCCACAGCAGCCACTCCATCAGCACATCCAAGGTCCCTGGGAAGGTCACAGAGCAAATCCAGCTGTCCCAGACAGGATCCCATCCATGGTAGAGGGAGGTCTCAGGGTCAGCACCCACAGGAGGTGTCACACCACTGTCTTGCCAGTGGAATCACAACTTTTTGGCTTGCACATAGCACATTCCCCAGAAGATGCCTTGAATTCCCAGAGTTTGGTTAAAGTACTGGTTTCCTCCTGGAGAACAGCACCTTAGGGGGCTACCCCACAGTCTGGTCACATTTTTGCTGTCACTGAGCATTTCCAGCAAAGGTTTGGGACCACAGAGTTGAGGGTTGCAGTTTGGTTCTACTCAGGAATCTCCAGGACACAATCCCAAGACTCCAGAACATGAAACTCTGTGGTAAATGCATGGGGTTCTGGACAAGAAAAGTTTGGATGCCAAAGAGTCTCAGAGGAAGAAACATTCCAAAATTCCAAAGCTCTGATTATTAGATGGGAATGATGAATACATCCTCACAGTGCCGCAGCATCCAAGGGGACAAAGTCAAGGATGAGTTATGCCTGAGGAAGTAGGAATAAATCAGGAATAAAGAGAACACAAAGGACTGATCTGTCAGTTGAGAGAGAGGGGAGGACTCGGGAGGAAGTGTACAGGGAGAGGGGAAAGAGAGAGCTGGGAGAGCTGAGTTTTGATTGACAGCCTCACACAATCCATGGTCACGTCCCTGTACCGGAGTCTGGGACAAACCCACCCCACTCCAGGGATGGCTCCTGAAAGGAGCACATCACTGGCTGAACGTGAGACAGCAGCATTTCCCTCACACACACACAGCTCTCCTGCCACCAAAGGTGTTAGACACAGCCTCAGCAGCAGGTCCCCTGCCACGGCCACACGTGGCAGCAGGGCCAGCACAAAGTCAGCAGGAAGAGCCTGGATACAGAAAGTCATAGAAGCAATCCCACTCTGAGTCCAGCTCAGAGCAAAAATACATGTTAAGGCCTTGAATACAACCAAAATGAGCTGAAAAACAGCTCTGGGAGGGAGGGAAAACTCAGCACATCCTCGTGGACAGTGGGTCTGGCAGCACCCCAGAGCCCCGGAGGACGGACAGGGTGAGTTCCCCACCTGGCTGGGAGGAAGCCAGGAGCACCCAGGGCTCCTGGGCAGTGCCAGGGTGGTTAATGAAGCCCAGCTAATCAGGCAGCACACTCCTGTGTTTGCTTTTCCTGCACTCAGGCTATTCATTCCCGGGATGCAGGAGGCCGGGCAGAGATGCTGACGAGGCAGACGCCCAGCGCCGGAGCCAGCACGGAGCGATTCAGCACCAAGTGCAGCTACACAATCCCTTTAATCTCATCTAAAGACTTTTTTTCATGGTTTCCTTTAATAAACCCTGATTACCATGGATAAAAGCTTTTCTCTGGGAGCCAACATGGCAAGAAAACCCATAGAGTGACATTGTCAACAGCTTCCCCAACAAAGAGCGGATTCTAACTTTGGCTAAATCCTTTCTCCCTGAACTTACAACCTGTCCAAGCTGAAGGCAAGTCTCACTTTGGGGACACCCCACACCAGAGCAGCTTTACTTTGGAGCTCACCAAAAAGAACAGATCCCTGCACAAGCTGCTGCTTGTCCCAAATAAAGAGATTAATTTCAGGATGGTTTGTTTGCAAGGGAATTATGATACAGAGGGACAACACAGCCTTCCCTCATCACACAGATTATTCCTCTCAGGCCCTCAGATGCTGCCCATCACCTTGTTGCCTGTGTCTGTGCCAGAAGAGTATTAAATTATGGGATTAACACATGCCATGAGTGGGACTTGCTTCCTTTTTTTCCCAGCTCTTCCCAGTTGATAAAACTGCATGTGGATGTCGCTTCTGCCTGCATTTCAAACTTGGTTTTCTACCAGCAAAAGCAGGTCAGAGCTGTGCTCCTCTGTGCATGGAAGGGAGAGCAGAGAGGTTTGTAATAATTTCTCAGCTCCTCCAGGAATTTGCTACAGAGACTCGAGTGAAGGAATACAAATATTCAGCATCACAGAAACAAGAATGGAGTTTTGAGGTCATGGAAATATGCTACAAATCCAAAGACCGGAGTTAAACTCTCTTTTCTGGAGCAGACAAGGCTGGGTGTTATGGAATCATGGAACATCCTGAACTGGAAGGGACCCAGCCTTTCAATGATGTGGCACAGGTAACAATATTTCCCAGCCTCCTGAAAGTATCCTGAGGACAAATCTATGAAAATGACTCCTTATCACAGTAACTGGGGACATAAAAAACCCCCCCAACAAACAAACTGTTGTAGCAAGAGCACACAAGGTCACTGATTTCAAGCAAACCATGTCACAGCAGTGCCTAAATTGGCTGGTCCCACTTTGTGTGTGTGAGGTCATAGAGGTCCAGGGCACTGAGAAAAGGGAAATATTGCCAAAAGCCAGAGTGTCAGGTTGATTTCTGTCTCAAAGTCTTATTCCTGTTCCCAGGAAAGCCATCACACAGTGCTGGCACTGCTCTCCCCAGCACAAAGAGTTTCTCTGCTGTGTTTCACTGAGGTGCAGCTCTCACAGGGTTGGCAGTGCCAGATTGGCCAAAAAATTAAAATTTTATGGAATATTCCTTTGGTCAGTTTGTGTCAGCTGTGTCCCAATTCCTGGTGCACCTTCAGCCTTCTCCCTGTCAGGGCATGAGAAGCTGAAAAGTCCTGGAGTTGGTTTAAACCCTACTTAGCAGCAACTAAAACCATCAGTGTGTTATCACCACGATTCTCATGCCAAATCAAAAACACGCCATCCCAGGAAGAAAATTAACTTTATATCAGTGGAAACCAGGACAGCAATTCACTGGGAAGAAGACCCTGATGAGCTCTAGACACGAAGAGGAATAAACACAGCCTCTGCCCCTAAAGGAGTGATGAATATTGAAAAGAAAATGAACTGGGTTTCATCCCAGCAGGTCTCCCCAGCTCGTCTATGCATCCCAGCATTTTAGGACAGCCTTGAGGAAAATGGCATTTCCTTCCTCAGAAGCTCAGCTTGTGCTCACACATTCCCTTCGAGGCTTTGGGGGCTCTTGAAAAAACCCAAAAGAAATTTAAATTTGCTGGGTCTGGTTCAGGTGGGAGCCCTAACACAGCAAGGAAGGGTCTGTGACCCAGCTGTCCCCATGAGCTGCCCCCAGGCAGCTGTTTGGTTTCCTTGCTGGCTGAAGGTGCTTTCAGCAGAGTTTATGTTGCTCTGGATGGCAGCAGGTGGATGTTTCCCCCTGCCTGGCAATTTCAGGAAGATCTGTGAGACTTGAGTCCTCTCTCTCAGGCTGAAGCCTCACAATTCACACTGTGTGTATCCACCAGGAGCCAAATCTCACTGTTCTTCAGCTGCCTCCTGAAAGGCTGGCAGGGAGCGTCACTCCACATTCACAGGGGCTTTGTGGCCACTGGCTACTGCACTCCGCAGATCTCCGGGAGATAAAACACGGGGCTTCAAGGAAAGAAACAAAACCTTGATCAGCTGGTTGTGGGAGCACTGAGATCTGTGTTTGGAGGTGGGGAAAGCACTGGCAAAGAAGCCAGCAGAGAATCCCCAGCCTTCAAAGTCTGAGATTTTGTTATATATTCAAAATACAGCTGGAGCAGAGTGGTCTGAGGGAAAAAGTAAAAGCAACAGGGCTGGGAAAATCAGAGATGATACCAGGATCTGGAATCCCAGAATGGTTTGGGTTGGAATGAACCTAAAAGACCATCCAGTTCCATCCCCCTGCCATGGGCAGGGACACCTTCCATAGACCTGGTTGCTCAATGCCTGGGTAGGGATGGGGAATAAGGTTTGGAAATAAAGCTGCAGAGGGATGTAGAGCAGTGGATTTGCTGCACAGGATCAGGCACTCTGCAAACCAGATGGGCACCACTGACCAGCAACCAGCACTTCAGATGGGAACTTCTCCCAAATGAAGAGTTTACAAGTGGCCAGGCCAGTGGGATTAATGCAGGGCACAGCTGTGTGCTCCTGGAGAGCCAGGATCCCCGAGGGAAGGGCCATCAATCCTGCAACTGCACCAAACCTCACGGGAAATAGGCTGGACACACAGCAGGAGTGGGAACATAAAAAAAATGCTGTTAGCAGTGCTGTATTGCTGGGAGGGAAGAGTCAGAGGTGTGATAATTTCTCTTCAGTGATGCAGGCTTTGCAGCAGAGGCGAGAACAGAGTCTCTCTTTGTGCTTTACTCAGCATAAAATTTCCTCCTTTCATTTATGGCAGGTATCCAGCCCCTTTTGGAGCAGCAGCCACCAGCTCTGGATGGGGCCAGGGAAAAGATCTGACACAGCAAATTCTTCACCCTCTGCTTCTCCTGCAAGTGGCTAAAGGGAGCAGATGATCCTCATAAAACAGGGATGGCTGGGCCATCCCAAATCCCAGCCAGATCTCCAATCCAACACACCCCTGGGAAGCAGCAGTGCTGACTGGCATTTGCTCTCCCAGCCCTAAAAAAAAGCTGCACTTTACTGCAACCATTAGCAGAATTTTGGTATTGACTGGAGATTCTGAAAAAGAAACTTTGAGACATCTCCTTGTTTCACTTCCTCTGCACACTTCCTATCTCTGACCAAATTCCTAAACGCTTCTGGGTGGGTTTTTAGGCACCCTGAACCTCCTGGGCAGACATGTGTTGCTCATTTTATCACTCTGCCTTCTTCGTGACAGCTCTTCCACCACCTGCTCCCTGTCTTGCAGTCCTCAAGCAGGTCAGACAGGGTCAGGTGAATCTTTTTTCATCTTCCTCTAGCACCCAGGGCAATTAGGTCCCAATCTGGTCATTCAGAACTTGCATGTGTCAGCTGAAGGAATCTATTCCTGCTGCCTCCAAGGACTTGGAAAGAGGACTTGAAGGGGTGCCAGAGGGATAAAAAGTCCATAGTTCTGCTCTGAAGCTCATCAGTCCCAAATGCCAGGTATCTTCTGTAGATATGAGATTCCTACAGAGCATGATCTCTTCTTTAAAAATAATACAGCACCAAATAGACATTTTTAAACTAATATTAATCTCCTGCACGCTTTTCTTGGCTTTCCCTAAGAAATACCATAAAAACTGCATTGCAATTGTTTATAATTTTTAACCATTCTGGCATAACAGTACTTTTTGTGATGTTCAAAATGAACCAGGGCAGTGCAGCTGCTGCATTCAGAGCAAGATGCTCCCCGAGAAGAAGCACCCAAGATCAGACCAAACAAGATGTGTCCTCTTCAGACACTTCCCCTCAGAGCATTTTGGTCAAAAAGGCTTCTGTCCCCACTTGACTTGGATGTTTTGAGCAGGCTGAAGGGCAGCTGAGCTGACCCTGAGCCAAAAGGCAGGAGAGATGAGGGAGAGCCCCACGTTTGCCCAAGCAGAGACTTCCAGCTGAGACCCAATTTCCAGCCCAGCAGCAGCACTGGGGAAGGACTCTTTGTGCTGAGAGCTGTAATGAGGCACTGTGGACACAAGCTCTGATAAGCTGCAGCTTTTGGAGCATTTCAAGGGAAGAGAAAAAATAAAAAGCAGTCTGACATCCATCCCACCACAGCCCCGTGATGTCCCAATTTACGGGTGACACAGGAAGACCACAAAAGCAGAGAATCAGCAGCAAAACTCAACTCCCTCTTCCAGAAAGAAAAATGTGGATAAAGTATAATTAATTTGCTGTTAATTTTCTCTTCCAGTGAGTTTGCAGCCCAGCTACTGCCAACACATCCAAAGGCCAATGGAAAGTTATTCTTAGAGGCCAGCCCGGCTGTTGCTGCAGGATAAGTAATCCCAAATCATTCCTGAGAGTCTTGAGCTGCTGCTGGGCTGGCCAGGACACCTATGGCCAGGATCAGAGGCAGGCAGGAGGCAGAACAGTGCTCACATGGGTGAGGAGATAATCACATGCTGTTTGTTAACAAGCAGATTAGAAAGGAGCTGATGTACACACACAGATCACGTTTGCAGGGAGATACACGACTCCACCCTGGACACACACATCCATTTTTGCACCAAAATGATGCAGTTCCCGTGCAGGACACTGTGTGCATACATAATTGCAGTGAGCTTTAGCAGCAACACCTACAGCTCAGGTTGTCTGACATGTTCTGTGCCCAGGCTCACTTTTAAGGTCCTCATTACTTTGACAGACCTGAACCACTCAGGGGACAATTTCCTGAGCTTGGTGTCTGCCTCAGGCTACCAGTGCCGTGGAAAGTTGCATTCAGAATGACTTGGGCAATGCTGAGAACTAAATTAGGGGAAAAGTTTTTGCAAGTTACAGATTTTAACTTTTTTTTTTATTATTTTTTTTCCTATATTTGACCTCAGCTAGATTCTTCCTGCTGCCTCACTGAAAAGGTGGCACGCTTTGGGGCAGGGAGAAAAAATCAGGATGCTCCTTCCCTTGTGGCTAAAAGTCTGTCTAAATTTGACCAAGTGGAGCATCTAATAGCACAAATATTGCAAGGAAAAGTTTTGCCTTTTCCAGTGCTCCTAGGATGGATCAGACAACACTTGGGCTTTATCAGCAGAGGAGGAGAATAACTTGACCCTGGGCTAGTGGAAGGTGTCCCTTAAATTATCTTTAAGGTCCCTTCAATCCAAACCAGTCTGTGATTCTCTGACTTGCCCAAGGTCACACAGAGTCTGCAAAGCAGAGACAAATCTTCACCCCTCGTGTTGAATTCCCAGCTCAGTGCCTCAGCAACAACTTTTATTTTGCAGAGACACGCGTGCAGCACCAGGGGAACTCCCTTCACCTCTGATTTTCTCTATTCTTCTCTCCTTTGGTGCATGTTTGAGGGACACACACCCAAAAGTGCTCACAGTGACAAATTCCCCTCAGTCCTAAACCCATTCCCTGCTCCAGCACTTTACCAGCATCAGCAGAATTTGCATTACACACCCGAGTGTCGGCGTTGGAGAGAGACTTTAAATAGTTCAGTGGTCACCCTGCTCAGCTGTGGGATGCAGGGATGCATCCAGCATGTCCTGAAATGATACAGCAGAGTCCTGCTGCTGGCACCCAGCCTGGGAGGCTGGGGAGAGGAAGGGAGGAGCACTTCACTGCTACTCTGCTGCTAAATCTTTCTGCAGTTTATCCCTGTGCTCCTCCACACTGACCAGCCTCGAGAGGAGACACTGCCAGCACGTTCTACTCCACGTGGGCAGCTTGCTGCTGCTGCAGAACACACCTGCAAAGGGCAAAATGACCACTTTTCCTCCCATAAATATCTCCCCTGGTCCACTCAGACACAGATGGAAGCTGCAGGTGCCCTGCACTTCACGGACCTGACCCTTCATCCGCACGAATCGTGCCTAGCGCTATCAGCAGCTCCACAAATCACCCCAGAGCAGCCACAGGGAGGGTGATGCAATTGTTTTAGCTGTTTGCACAGCCTCATAATTGCAGATCCATCATCAGAAAGCATTAGCTGTGTTAGGACAGGTGTTACGCAGAGAGCCAGCAGCAGGAAGGGGCGCGTGAGCCGGGCAGGCTGCAAAGGACACTTCAGTTTGCACTGAGAGGTCTGAGATCTGGGTTGTGCTACCCAGAAGAAAGTTATTTGTTTGCTGAGCCAGCTGCACGCAAAACTCTAATTTAATCCAGATCCAAACACCATCTGCTTTGTTCATCTCTGCTCACACAGGATAAGGACACCTGTGGCTGAGACAAGAGGTGTTTTTAATGTGGGGGGCGTGCAAAGGTCACCTCTGTTCATAAAATCCTGCTCAGAGGAAATGGGGGCCTTGATAACACAGGTTTTAAGACCTGGGGAAACACTGTTAAGCAGATGCCCAGGTGCTAAAAGAGCAAAGCCCACAAGTACTGTAACAATGGGCACTCCTGCCCCGAAGCCTCACCTGCCACTGCCTCCACCTCTCCACTCTCCCCAAAACAGACCCTGCTGCTCTCTTCCCTCACCTCACAGGACCCCACAGCCACACCTGGAGTGCCTCAAACAGTGTGAAAAGCTGTAAACCTGAGCCCATGCACCTTTCCCCTTGGGGATGCAGGCACAGCTGTTGGGACACGAGGCAGGAGCATCCTCCCTGCTCCTGGAGAGCATCACCTGAGCTCCACCTCCCCGGGGCCCCAGGTGCAGGGCTGGAGCACACAGGGCCCTGTCCTGGCTCCTGTGTGCCCGGGACATAGCTTGGGACTGGCTGCAGGTGGATTTGAATGACATGAGGCAGCACTCAGGCAGGAGGCTGGGCTGAATTTTAGCCTTGACTCAAGAGTTAGAGCCTGTAATGCTTCAGCTTGGACTAGAGGAAAAAGGCAGAAGGAAAGAGGGGTGGAAATGAAATCTGGGTTGTTAGTGGTGGCATTAGGCTGAAAAGAGCAGTGTTTTGTGCTGGGGGCTGTTGTGCTTTTTAGGGCAGAGCTGGGGAGTGCACCCAGGGGCCACTTCTGGGCTTATTTATATTTTTTACCTTAGTGAAGAAAATATAGAGCAGTAAATAGGAAAAAAAAAAAAAAAAAAAAAAAAAAAAGGAGGGTTTTTTAGGAATAAAAAAGGAGCCAGGACAAGGTAGAATAGCTTTAAATTGATAGAGGGCTGGTTTACATTGGACATTTGGAAGAAATTCTTCCCTGTGGGGTGGTGAGGCCCTGGCACAGGGTGTCCAGAGAGGCTGTGGCTGCCCCTGGATCCCTGGGAGTGTCCAAGGCCAGGCTGGATGGAGCATGGAGCACCCTGGGCTGGTAGAAGGGATCCCTGACAGAGGCTGGAACTAAAATTCTAAGATCCCTTCTGGCCCAAACCATTCTGAGATGCTCTGGGACAGCAGCACCTGCCAGGTCAGTGTCAGCAAACACCCTCAGGAGCTCAGGACCAAACCCCTGCAGCCAGTCCATGGTCAGGGCTCCACAGCCAAACCCTGGCCTGTCCTCTGTCTGTGCAGGAAAGAGGAAATCCCCACAGCTCCCAGCTGTGCTCCTGCCAGAGCGCCGAGATAAAAACCGCAGCAGCGTGCACAGGTGTAAAATTGCTATCGCAATTCAGTGGCTTATTAATAACAAGACATTTCTCCTCTGGGGCCATCTGCATCCCACACACCCCCACAAATCCGGCACTTTCCTCTTCCAGTTACAGCAGTCAGGGCAGATAATTCCCTTTTCTCCTCTGCCTCCAAGCCATGCACGGAGGCAGAGCTCAACAGGCAGCTTCCTGCTCCAGACCATGCAGACAAACATTGTGCCAAGCCCCATGAACTCAGAACTGGGGTTTTCTTTCTACCAAGGTGCCAGAAATAATACAAATAAACTCTTCTTTTCTCCCTGGCTTTATATCTACAGCTCCCACACATCACTACCAGCAGGGCTTTAAAACTAAAACAGACTGGGCCTACGTGGCTTGAATTTGTTCTGGAAATTTATCTCTTCTTGCTGAAAGCTTTGTTTGCTTGATCTTCCTGCCTTCCAAGCCCTAGAAGTGCCACATGTTGCACAGCTGGATTCCTGACAGAGAAAGAAAACAGGAGGGAAGAGAGAACAGATATTATATATATATATATATATATATATATATACATGAATGCAATGGCCAAGGTTTTTGAAAGTCACCTTCGAACTTCAGCAAAGTGCCTTCAAATATCTCCAAGGGACCTGTGCTCAGGAGAGACAGAGCTCTTGAGCTTCCAGAATTCTGCTCTCCACAGGTAGAAGTGGAAGGAAAAGGAAATGGGGCTCCAAAGGACTTGTTGCTCTAAAGATGCTCAAGACCAGCCCTTGCAGGAAAGGATTTGCAGCAAAAGCTGTGCCAGGGCAGGCTGGAGATAACTCAGCCAGGAGGAAGAAGGACAGATCCATGTGGCATTGAGGGAAATGAGGAGAGTTTTTAATTCTCAAACTTGCTGGAGTCTGACTACTAAAGTAATTATGTCTTTTCCCAGCTCCAAGAGAATTTGTTCACCCTTAGCAGCTGTAACAGGGGAATATCCCCCAAAAACATGGGCAAGCAACATCCACTTCCAGCGTGACAAGTCAAGGATAGAACATGGAAAGCTGAGGGGAAGAAATCCTGTTCATCTTGAGCAGCATTAAAAAAAAAATCTCAGCAAAGAAGAGAAAGAAGAAAATGTTATTTCCTTTGAAATGGAGTATTGCAATCTGTAACAGGAGTGGGGCAGGGGGGAATCAAACCCAAAGAGAACCAGAGATTGAGTTCATAAACACAGGAGAAGGTCAGCTTCCTCCTCACCAATAACTCTGTCCCAGAGGAGCCCAGCATGGCATTTGAGACAGGGCAGATATTTGATTCCTTCCTCTGCGTGGGGAGCCTGACACACACATCCTCCATCCCACCCCATCCCAGCATGGCCATGGCCTGCCTTGGGCCCCTCCTGCAGCCACCCTGCCTCAGCAGCAGCAGGAACCAGCTTAAAACCTTCTCCTTGAGCTGAGGAAGGGATTATTTTTCCCCTGTGTTTGAGAAGAGGCAGTGGCTGTAAAACCTTCTGCCCGAGCCCAGCAGCAGCCAGGCCTTGGGAGAGGCTAATTATAGGTGGCAAAAAGAGTCACCCACTGGCAGAGAGCAGCAGAGGAGAGACAGGCAAGCACAACCCTGCACCTGGAGACCTTTCTGCTTATTATAAAACAAAGCTGATTGTGCTGCCTGTCCTCTCGGGGAGGGAGAAGCAAGGCAGGAGAGGAGACAACGACCGAGTGAAACCAAATCACCGAGTGAAAAGGCTTCAAGCATCTCGCTGTCACTTTTCCCTTCTGCAGGTGTTGGAGAAGCCTCAGGATTATCCTCCCACACATAAATACCCAGAAGGAGGGGAGGCAGAGCAGGCAAGCAGCCAGCAAGGCAGTTTGTGGGGGAAATGTGGCTCAAAGACCCCTGTGCATCAAGCAGCAGGATCAGGAAGATGTCTGCATGTGCCCATCCACAGCCAAGGACTGGAAAGCAGAAAAGCAGATTTTCACGGAGCTCTGAGCTGCTTGGGACCTTCTCCAGGCTCGTGGCACCTCGTGCTGCCCCACTTGAGAGTTCGTGGCCAGGGCCCAGCCGAGGCACTGGGAAGGGTGAGAATTGCTGCACGATCATCCCCTACCCCTGAGAGCCCCTCAGAGGTTCCTTTGCACCAGCAGGACCTGGACCAGCACCTTCTGAAAAGCACTAAGGCAGCCAAGCTCAACTGGAGCACATTCCCAGACACAAAGATTTGTCCAAAATTGCTTTAATTATTCCCAGTTCTGCAGTGGAGGAAAAACCTCAAACTCTTTTCTTTCTTCTCTCTCCTCCCTACAAGCTGGAAAACATCTCTCTGTCAGCAGCATCTGATCAAGGGATGCTGGAGGAAAAAGGAAAACTGTTTTTTGTTTGCCTAAATCCCTCCTAACTCCAGCTATTGCAGCAAGGCTGCTCTTCCTTCTCCAAAAATCTGGACCTGCAAAACCTTTCCTGAACTGTGAGGGAAAATTGGCAGTGATCTGCGAAAAGTGCAGGGTGAACAGATTGGCATTTCCAAAGCATGTGTAGTTTGCATTTGTGTGTAGCAATGTGCATATAAATGTGTATTTTATGTATATGTATAAAACATACACACACACACACACATAGATCTATATATATATGGGTGCATGGAGTTGTATTTAGGGAAAAAAGCATCACAACTTCCAGCAAAAGATAATGAGAGAGCTGGGAGCGTGCAGGCAGCACGATGCAACTCCAATCCCCTCCTTACACTGCAGGACAATCAAGAGTTCCTCTCTGAAATGAATGCAGAAAAGGGCCCAGCCAGCTGGGGAAAGGGTGATGCTGGTGAGAAATGGGCTTTTTTCGTGGCTCATGCATTGCAAAGTGTGTGTGTGTGTGTGATGAGTCAAAGTCTGAGGGCTGCCTTGTGTCAGCCATTGACTGTGCCAATGACAGCAGCTCCCGACAGCCTTTAATAACACCACTTACAGACTCTGGAGCAGGGGGAGGAGAGAGCTTCCCTCGCAGGCTGGTGCACAAAGCCTCCCCATGCTCGCCAAAATGTGTCACAAGAACCCGTTGATGGCTCCATAATTGCAGCCCACGCTGCAATGTGTTGTTCTAAGAGGCAGCAGAGAGCACAGCCAGGAGAGCAACTTTGGGTACTCGGGGGTAAAACACGGCCAGGAGGACATGGGGACACGCTGGGCTTGGGTGGTGCTGTAGGGGCTCGTCCCAATCACATTTCCCTGTGCAGCCAGGCACCTCCATGTGCTCACAGCCAGGTCTACACTGGGAAGCAACCAGGAGACAAGAAATTCCATGCAGAATAGGTGGAACGGGGAGAAACATCTGCAGAAGACATCTGGAATATGCAAGTCCTGCTGCCCATCTTGGTTCTCCAGCAGGGAAGGGGAAATAAGTCCTTGCCAGGTCTCAAGGATCTGGGAAGCTCCTGGAAGGCTGGTGAAGATGCTAAAAATCCTCAGCTTAGTCCAGATTTGGAAAGCTTCGAGAAGAGCTTCAGGAGCGCATCGTGTCCTGATTATTTACTTCTCCAAGCTAAGGAGAGACCTACTTCACACACCGCCTCCTGGAGAGGCGGAAAAATCAGGCATGTAAAATAAGAAGGAAATGGAAATCGACTTGATAGCTCCTTCCCCTTCCTAATGGGGAATACTTACCTAATTAGGCCCGCTTACCGTTTCCTCTCCTTGCTTTCTTTGAGACATTATGCAGAGAAATTTGTCCTAAAAGTTGCTGCTTTCATTCTGAGGCATTCCCTTGAGCTGTTTGCCTTGCTTCAGGCAGGCAAGGGCAGCAACTCCATCATAAAGGAGGAAAAAAATCCCTCCTGAGTGGCTCTAAGAGGTGCTGGTTGAAGTAACCAGCTCCTGCCATGGCTCACCCTTCTGCATCCCTCACCCAGGCACAGGGTGCAGCTCCAAGGTGCCTCCTGCCCTTGCCTGGCCCAGGTGAGCAGCTCCTGATCTCTGGGAGTGACCTTGGAGACCAGGAAGGGAAAGCCAGAGGATGCAAAGGTGGCCAAACTGATTCTACCCTCAGTGGGTTTTTGGAGACAAACCTGAGACTGGATGGTCCCAGGGCTGGTGGGATCCACAGAGACTCCCAAATTGGTCCCAAATCCATTCCATGACTTGGAGCTCAGAGTGGAAAAATGAGGGGTGGTAGAAGCCAAACCCAAACCCTCCAGACCCACATGGACAAGGGTGACCCAACCAGGACACAGCCAGCTCTCATTTCCCACAGCCAGCTCCCCTCCTTTCACAGAGGCCCCACTCTGGTGGCCTCCCCTCACCAGGAGCAGGGGTTGGCACATGCAGGATGTGCAGGAGCACCTCCCACCCCACAGAATGCTCCCAACCACCCCCATAACCCAGACAGGCTGGATGTGACCCTACACGAGGGGTTACAGGGGTCTCTGGTACAGTGAGGGGTCAGCATTCACTCCTAGGCCCCTACACTGCACCCCTTTATCCATTCCTCCATTTCCATCCCACTTTCCAGGAAGGTTCCCCATCCCCCTCAGCCCTGCTCCTGCACCCCAGGAATTTTTTTTCTCCTCCCTGCAGGGAGCAGAGCTTCCGAGAAGGGAAATGCAAAGCCCAAAGGGAATGACTTCAAGCAGTGACACGGCTCTGCAAAGGAAGGTGTTTCATTCCTGCCTGAGGAGGTGCTTTAAAGAACCTCCTTTTGTTTCCTCAAAGGCTGCTGAAGGTGGAGACCCAGAAGAATTCAGGGAACTCACCCTGCAAGCAGCAGCAGAGATTTCCCCAAGCCCAAGTCTCTGCATACCCTCAGCATCCTGCACTGGTCCAGCCATTCCTGCATCCCTCCCCACCCCATCTCCCAGGGGAGCACCTGCAGCTGGGCCCAGCCCTGCACCTGCAGCACCTGTGCAGGGCATGAGAGGAGGGGCTGAGCCACCCCTGCAGCTGCTCCAACCAGCCCTGAAACTTTCACCTCCCAGTTGTTCATTCAGCATCCAGAAAAGCTGTGTTGTTTTCCTTTTTTCTTTCCTTTTCCTTATTTTTTCTTTCCACTAGGCAATTTCCAGGGAAGAAGAAAGAACTGCACAGCTAATCCCTGCTGCGAGCCAAGCCAAACCCTCCCCTGCCCCAGCCAGAGAGGGAAAGCAGCCCCAGTCCTCCCAGTGCCCCTGGACATCCCTCCATCCTCCTGTCCCCACCCAGCCACCCCTCTGCAGCCACTACAGCATCCTCAGGGCTGCCAGGGTGTGAAGGATAGCAGGAGGGAGGTTTCCTTGAAGAGCCACCTCTGCAGCACTGCCAGCTTCCAGGAGAAGCTGTGAACCCAGTGGCTGCAGGCAGGAGACCCCTTCACATCCCCCTTGCACCTGCTGAGCATTCCCAAAACCAATGGAAGTGCTGGCCAGACTCCCAGCCAGAGCATTGCTCAGCACCCAGCCCGCAGAGGAAACCTGCTCCCACCCCCTGCTCCCGTTCCTGGGGAGCAAGAACCCCCCAAAGCAGGACGGTTCCCACCCACAGCAGCAGGCAAGGGATGGTGAGGGCAGGCAGGGCGATGCCCTGAGCGGGGCTGGGTGCCCAGGGGGGCTCAGCAGAGCAGAACCCCCAGACAGGATCATCGGAGGAGCTTCCCTCCCTCCCAGCACAGCGGGCTGGGCTTGCAGACAGCGAAGGACTCCAGCAAACAACGAGGAGCAGCAGAGATCAGAGCAGGTATTTGCCAGGCGATGCCTCCAAGGTTCTGTGAATGCAGCATTTGTGCTGGATGAACAGACATGTCACCACAGAACTCGGCGCCAGCCCTCCGCCCCAAACGGTGACACGCGTTTACCAGTTTGGAAATAAGTAAGCTCATTAGAACAAAACTCCCCACTCAAATCCCCCTCCAAAGGAGGGACCTGACGGAGGAAGGGACCTGTGACGGGAACATACTGGGGGGATTTGTTTAACCAGATCAGCCTGCTGGGCCAGCACAGCACGGTTCCCTGCCTCCAGCATGGATAAACCTGGATTCCCGGGAAGCTTAACCCCCCCATCCCACATGGACAGGGTGGGCAGTGTCCCACACCCAGCACTGGGGTCTTCTGGGCACAACCCTGCTTTTAAGGGATGAAAAGAGGCACCTTTCAATAATAAATAATAATGCTAACTATGTGTTTCTATAGCAACTCATCACCATAGCAGCTCGGCGCAGGAGAACTCAGAGCTCATCCCGCCGTCTTCAGGGTGAGGAGGCAACTGCCCTCACAGAGGTGGCTTCAGTGGTGGCACAGATGGGACTGAGAGCAGGAAGACCCCCTCCAGGTTGTCCCTGAGCACTGGCCTGCCTGGGGAAGCTGTCTGGATGATGTGGAGCAGTCAGGGATCCAAGTGGCGATGGGGGTAGGAAGTCTCAAAAGCACCAGGTACTGATGTCACTGCAATCCCCCAAATCAGTCCTGGGATCCAAGGAGGGATGGGGGTATGAAATCTCAAAAGCATCAGGTATCGAGGTCATTGCAACCCCCCAAATCTGTCCTGGGATCCAGGGTGGCTGGAAGGAAAGGAGACAGGGGACAGCCCCTCTGTCCAGCCAGGAGGACACCATGAAGGGCAGAGTGCAAAAAATGAGGCACAATCAGAAGGAGGAAATACCAGAAATTATCCATGCAAATACCCACCCTCCAACACTTACATGTCTCAGGAGAACAGCTTACAAAACTCCACATGTCTGCTCTGCTTTAGCAAGACCCAGAAATTTGCACCAAAACCCTGACAAATAGAAGGAGTTTCCCAAAACAGCCCAAAAACTTCTAAGGAACTCATGCCCACCCTAATTTGGGCGCAGGGTTTGGGCAGGGGTTTTTCTTCCCTAGATTGTCCATTAAAGAAAATGCCAAGCCTTTGATTAGCCCCACAATTGGTGTGGTTGTATTCCCAGCTCCTCTTCCTGGCAGGGCTGTGGGGGCAGAGCCTTTGCCTTGAATATGGAACCTCCTGTTCCTCAGCACCTCTGGAAGCCTCTTCCCAGCCAGCAGCAGAAGGTGACACTGCCCAGGGGTGGGACAATCCTCATTAGTGAGGATTATTATTATTATTATTATTATCCATGGACATGAAGAATTCCTGAGGCTGGTGAGTGAGTTCCCAACAAGGCCTCCCTGGTTTTACTGACTTTACAAAAAAGTGAGTAATGTTTAATGGTCATTAGAGCAAAACCAGCATTAGGTGGTGGCTGAAGGGGCAGCCAACTCTAAGACACATCCCCCACTTGATAGATGGGGAAACAAGAAGCCAAGGAACACGCTGAGGGCCATGGGACAGCTCTCCATCAAATCCAAGCCTCCCTTTGGCAGCCCAGGGTAAGTTTCCCTAAAGTAAAATGAAGCTGTGTAGCACACCAAGCACTTGCTATTCCATCAATAGGCAATTGTAACAGGATACACCTCCTTAGTCTCTAAATGAGTTTTCTTTCCAGCACTACATTATAGACAAATCCCCTGTCACAAAAAACAAATAAATCCCTTTTCACAATCAAATATGCTCTAACCAAGTCAAACAGGGCCACCCGCACGTGCAGCGAATCCGCAAAGCTTCTCCCAACTTCCCGGCGTGACCATCCTCCCTTCAGGCGGGGAAAGAGGTGAAAAGGAAAGGAAGGAAAGAATATTTGATAGGAGAAACAAAGTGGCAATCTCCCAGTTCAGCTGGGAATCAATAGCGGGTCCTTGTGCTTCCTGCTCCACGGGGGCTGAGCTCGCGCCGCCAAGCCCAGACTGACACAACACCGGCGCTTGACTTACGAGTGCCTCATCCCGGCAAGATATTTTTAATTTAAACCTTGTCAGTGCTGAGGACGAAGCCATCCAGGCTGTGATTTACTGCTAATTCATCCCCCTGCTCCCTATAACTCTCAACTCAAGCCACCAAACGGTGGAACGCCCAGACGCTCCCCAGTGAGGCTCGGCATGAATGAGCGTCAGGGGTTCTTCATTCAGAAAAAAAACAACAAATATATAAATAAATATAAATAAATAACCATCTACAGGCGGTCACCAGTCCAGCATCACCTCACTATTTCCCAGGAAAACACTACTGGGAATAAAACACTTTGGCCAGCCTCACCTTTCCTCCCTCGTGGAGTGTTTTAAGCTCCATGAGAAATAACACAGAGGTCGTTATTTCACAAACATTTCACAAACATTTACGTGCATTTGGCTGTGAGGGTTCACCCAGGATGAAGATTTATCCCTCTGGCCCTTGCAGGAGAGCAGAGAAGGGGAAAATGTGTGGGTATAGATCATGCAAATGCCTGTAATGGAAATCTAACCTGTATTATCTGCATTAGAGCCACACATTGGTCCTGGCAAATTCAAGTGCCAGTCAAATGCCATCAATGTATTGCCAATGGCTGGGTGGAAAAGCCCCAGCAGATCAGGGTGTGGATAACAGGGATGGAAGGAAACTCAGAGATCAGGCATGAAAAGCAGGAGAATCAAAGGTGCAACATCTCCCTTTTGGCTCACAAGTGCAAATCCAGCCACGCTCAGCAGGACGTTTTATTTATCCCCACACAAAAGAAGCCTGGGAATCTCAGCCACTAGACTTTTGGGTCTGGATTTCTGTTTCATCACGTGAAGGATTTAAAAAACACTTTTTTAAAGGGGGAAACTCTCAGGGGCAAAGCCTGGGGTAAAAGCAAATCACAGTCTGCTAATGACCTCTCCCTCTCTAGTGATTCCTCTCCAGGTGAGGTCAAAGCCACCTGCATAGTGAGGTGGGGGTTTGAACCCAGTCACTGCTCTCTCTCAGGTCTTCAGGCTCTGAGAAGTTGGTGTCTTCTACAAACATTAGTATTTGAGGTGGGAAGAGCTGGGAACATTGTACTGGCTCCAGGCTCCATGGCTCCAGGAATCACCCTGGAAGGGAGCGTGTCCACAGCAGCTGGAGCTGAAGGGCTACAGGTGTCTGAAATGAAGTGGTCAGTGGGTTTTCAAACCAAAGGTGCCTGTTCAAGGCCTTCAGAGCATCTCTAAGTGCTCACAGAGGGGTTTTTACCAAGGAAAGGGCTCAGGACAGGTGCCACATGACCCTGGGCCCTGAGGCAGGGGACGCAGAGTTGGCACCTCTTACCTGGGTGGCTGCTCAGCCCCTTTCAAGGTGCAACTGCTTAAGGATGAGGAAAACCTGCAGAGCTCATGAACCAAAAAAAAAACCCAGACTGTTCTTTGGGATGAGTGAAAAATCCCCCAAGGGAGAAAGCCAGATACAGGAAATCGTCACACAGGCTGTAGGGATCTCAGCAAATCATTTTTGCCATGATGCCTCCATTCCCAAAGGTGATTAAAAACATTTTGCAGCAAATTTTAAAGGCACTGGGACTGAGGTTCGTGAAGGCACAACTGCTCCCAGGCCCGTTCTCTAACCCAAAATGTTTGGTTGTCTCTGCCCATGGCAAGGCATTGGAACTGGATGATCTTTAAGGTCCCTTCCAACCCAAACTGTTCTGTAATTCCATGATTCTATGATACTTTCTCATTTCAAAGCTCCCATTTGCCATTTTAACTGGAAAAAAAGTTCAATCCTGAAAATGTCCTGTTCTGCCCAAGGGCTGCCCTTGGCTGTTGAAGCACAGGCTGCAGGGCAGGGCACCACTCCCTGCTCTCATCACCACTTGGGGCTCAGTTTGCATTTCAGGCCGGTGAGTGAGAATCCCTCATCAACAAATGTGGACTGAGCTTTTTGCCTCCTTGTGCCTCAGTTTCCCCATCCATACCACAGGAATTGAGTAAATGGTGATGTTTCAAAGCCCCGTGCCTCAGTTTCCCAACCCACACCACGGGAATGGAGTAGATGGTTATGTTTTAAAGCCATTCACAGCCTGAGTGAAAAACATGTGGGCAGCACTACGTAATTTTTTCTTCTTCTTCTTCTTTTTTCTTTTTGTCACAGGCTCCTTGAGAGCTCAAAGCTGAGGGATATAAAGCACTGTTCACAGGAAGGCAGTCACGCAGGGAAGCACGCTCATCACTGATGCCCTGCAGAAAGGCAGTGGCTGCCCAGACTCTCTGCACAGACGGGAAGTCTCGTTGCCTTGGGCGCCTGGAGCGCTGCTGTCCCTTCCCTGAGTCTTGCAAGCCAGAAGGAAGGAATAAGAAAGAGCCCTCTGAAGCCTTTCAGGGAGCCAGAAAGGTTCCACAGATGATTTTTGTAAGAGAGTCAAGCTTTACTAGGGGGAACAGTCCCAGCCCAAAATGCATCCTGGGTGGGGAGGTGGATTCATGCGCAGGACATGAGACTTTGGGGTCTCAGCTATGTGGGGACCCCACTTTAGAGGGGTTATAAATAATAACCATGTCAAGAGGAGCTAAATGATTTGCAGGTCACCATGCTATCCTGCTCCAAAGCACATATGGGCAGTGCCAAGCCCCAAACTCCGGCACTGCTAACTCCAAAACTCAGCAGCCCCACCTCTGGCACCCTCCCCAGGTCAGATCCCAGCGTGGAGCAGGAGCCCACAGCGCCAGCATCCTTCTGGAGCTTCTCAGGGTTCCCTTCCAAGCAAGAAACCGATTCCCACACGGCGTTAACCCTCAGCACATCCCGAGCATCGTAAGACCTTGCCAGGCTCTTCACACCAATCCAAGCCCGGCACGGCGAGAGGGAGCTTGGTTTTACCGCAACCGCTCGGCATCGAGGACATCGGGAGGCAGAGACAAAGCGATTCAGCAAAAGGAAAAAAGATGCAACACAAAAGGGGCGCCGGCATCTCTCCTCCCCCTCCTCAGCCTGCGAAAGTAGAGGAATTGATATGAAAGCGGTTCCAGCAAGCCAGAGCCCCCCGGGATGGGGCTGCCAGAGACGGCTCCTGCCTTCCCGGCAGCGTAGCTCAGCCGCCCTCCAGCCTCTGCTCAGCCCTTGGTTTTGCCTCATGCACAGGCTGCCGAGCACAGACAGGGCTCTCTGCGCTGCGGGGAGGGATGCTGGCAGGTGGATCCGTGAGGAAAAGCTCAAATATTCCCTCTCCCTGCGGAGAAGTTCAGCATCTCCCTCTGGGTTTGCAGCGTCCCTCCCCAGCCGGGCTGAGCACATTGAACACCAGCCCTCGGTGCCTGCGAGGCAGTTCCGATCGTCAAGAGAATGCTTCCCTACAGCACCGTGATTGATCATCAGCCCGGGCTCTAAAACACCCGTCTTGGACATAAACAACACTTAGATCGTGCGGCTGTCATTTATTTATTTCGCACGGTATCGACACCGCCGAGCGCCGCAGACTTGGGATGGGACAGAGAAAAAAAAAGCCTTGGACTGGTCCTTTCGGGAAGGAGACACCCCCGTGGAGGGTGGGTCTGGCCAGGGGAGGGAAGAAAACCTCAGGTTTTCGTGCCGGGGCTGGGATTGCGTGTTCAAACCTGACACACATCTGTTGCACCGCTTGGAGCCCGGCTCTAGCGAAGGATCCCCCCCACACACAAACAAACAAACCAACCAACAAACAAACACGCACCTCCCCCGGCAAAGAAAGCACAAACAAAACGCTGCTCGCATCCCCTGCACCTCCAGCCAGCGGCTTAGGCGGGGAGAGGAAGCACCTAATCCCACACAGGGAGGCACACGCCGTAATTAAAATCACAGAGACGGCAAAGCCCGCGCCCCCCGTGCCCCCCTGGTCCTGCCCGCTCCTGGATTTCCACAAACAAGACCCGGGTGAAACACAGGGCAGGTAAAGGAAATAAGTTAGCACGCTTTCCGCCTTCCAAAATATTTGTGTAGGACTGGTACAAGCTCAAGATAAGTCCCTGGAGGGCTGCGAGCAGTTGCATCGGCTGTAAAAATCCTCCGGCACCGTCATTGTTCCCGCGGAACGAGAGCATCCCCCGGCAGTCTGGGGGTCCCGGTGCAAACCTTCCCTCTGCACCGCTCACCCCAAGACCTGGGGAGCGTCAGACCCCACTCGCTTTTCCCCAAAACCTCTCCTCCCGGCAGCGGAGGGAAGCCCTGGACAACCAGGTGCGTTTCCAGGAGCTCTCGGGCACGGCTGCCCGGCGGCAGGGCTAGAAGCAGCGCGGGGTGTGGAAGTTTTACGGGAGAGGTGCGGAGCCACACTCGTTCCACTTGGTCCTTCCCACCAGGGCGAGCCCTGCGGGTGCTACCCCCGCATCCAGCGCCGCGAAGGGCACATCCCTCCCCGGCACGGCTCGCGGAGCAGATGGAGCCCCGGGAGAAGGATTTCCTCCGGGCTGGGGATGGAGCAGCCACATGCAGCCGCTACAAACCCAAACAGCCCTGCTGGGGCTGAGCAAGCGGGTTTGTTTATCTGGGAGGAACTCAGCTGCTGCCGGAGTATTAGATTTCCACCAAAACAACGTGCGGCTCGGTGTTTAGATCACTTCTCCCGGTCTCCATCATTTAAGGGCATATGTCTGATAAACGCAGAGCATCAATACGCAGGTTTCGGTTGCAGCACACACATGCACCGAGGGAAAGGAGGGAGAGCTTTAGCAGCGCTGACTCCGCAGCCGGGATTTGGGCAGGAAAACTCTCCGGCACCTTGCAGGAAGGGAAGCGGCGGGGGTCTACCCTTCCCTCTTAGGTGTTCACCACCGGGGGTGGCCCCTGTCCCCATCCATCGGTCACCCGGGAGGTTTTATCCTCCCCGGGAATAGGGCTCTGCCTCCAGCCCCGTCCAGCTGCAACCTCACCGGCAGCAGGAAAAGTTTGCAAATGCCACCAGCCCCTCGCCCGAGGAGAGCTCTGGGGCAGGGAAGGGGGAAAATACCCCCCGAGAGGAGGAAAATCCGCAGCCGAGGGATGCCGAGGGTGATGAGGGACGGGCTGCGCCGCTGGAGCCGCTACCTCCGGGGAGAAAAGTTGAGCCTTATGCATGGGGAAAAAGCCATCGGGGACCGGGAAAGGGGGACACCGGGCTCCGCGTCCCCTCCGCGCTGGGGATGTGGAGAAGGGGGGCTCCCCGCTGCGCCCTCCCGCCCAGCATCCTCCCAAGCCGGGCCGGGAGGGGCGGAGGGGCCGTGCCCGAAGCCCCCGGCTCAGCCCGCTGTCCGTGGGGGTCCCTGCCCTCCATCCCAGACCCCCTTCCCAGGACCCAGGGGTGGGGAGCAGCGGCGGGGGCGCCTCCCAGAGCCCCCCCAGGTGTGGAGGGCAGGTACCGCTGCATCCCCGCCGGCCCTCCCGGGGCATCCTCCGGGGCATCCTCCGGGGCATCCTCCCGCAGCCCCCGCTGCCCGGGCGGGGCGGGGGGCTCCTTACCTGGGAACGCTCCTCGCTTGCTTTGGGTGGGTTTTGGTGTGTATATATATATATTTATATATATATATATATAATTTTTCTCTCCTCTCCTTTCCCCCCACTTCAGTCTTCAGAGCAGGCGCCGCATTGACACTGCAGATGGTCTCTGTGTGCGTGTGTGTGTGCGCGCGTGTGTCTCTCCAATCCCAAATACTCCACGGAGGCGGAACACGGAGCCCCTCTCTCTGCACTGGGCAAACCGTGTCTGGCTCGCCCAGAGCCGGGGGGGGGGCTGAGAATGGGGGGGGGAAAACGCAGCTCCAGTTTTCACTCCCCCCCCAAATCAACCCTCCCTCCCTCCCTCCCTCCCCCAGCCCTTCCCCCCCCCCCCGCCTCTAAATCAGCCAGGAGTGGGGGGAGCCGGGCAGCGGAGCTGCAGGCGGGGTGCGGGCAGGGGGATGCAGGCAGGGGATGCGCTACGGGGCCATGCCCGGCTCCGCGGCCTCCCGCCCGCCGGGGAGGGCTCGCACTGCGGCTGTCTCGCCAGCCAGCCCTTCCTCCCCAGCCCTCCTCTCCAATGGTGGCTGCGGAGCCGGCTTGGACACCCAGGCTCTTTTGCAAACACAGGCACACGCACAGGCACACACCCCTTTCCGAAAAAAAAAAAAAAAAAAAAATTAAAAAAAAAAAAAATAGCCGGAGAGGTGTAGAAGTGCTGTGGCAGCAGCAGCCCAGTGCACCGGGGAGGGGTAATAAAAAATAATAAATAAAATACTAAAGCGATAATAAAAATCCCTTTCTATCCTTTTTCTCTTTCTTTCCTATTTTTTTTTTTTTAGCTTTGCAGAGAGAGTGGCCGGTTGCTCCTCCTTTCTCCAGCCCACCCACCTCTGGGAGAGGGGAGGAGGCGGAGGAGCGCAGGTTGTCTCTGGAGGGGATCCCCCAAGGCGCTTTTCGTCGTCCTAAAGTTTGCAGGGGATGGGGAAAGGGATGGGGACGGGGAGGGGAGCGCGGCCGCCTCCCGGGGCTGCCAGCGCCGCCGCCGCCGCTCTCCCACGGCTGCAACTCCGGCTGCCTGGATTCCTGCTCCTCCGGTGCCTTCCCTCGCTCCTACTCACTACTGACACCTAGGATCTCCAGCCTGATTGGGCTAATTGGGAAACGTCTCTGCCCAAAAAAAAAAAATTAAAAAAAAATAAAAAAATAAAAAAAATAAAGGAATAAAACCCAAAACCCACTCACGGAATAAAGCGCATCTCGCCGCCTGCCCCCATCTGCTCCTCAGAAAAGCCCTTCCCGGCTTTGGCTGGCATCTCCCTTCCTTTTTCCCTGCTTTCCCTTCCCTCTCCAGGCTGTGCCCCGCTGCTGTTCTCCGGCTCGGACCCAGCGAGGAGGGGAGCGGATCAGAGCGGGCGTGGGGAGGCTCAGGGGGAGATCAATCCCTCAGCTCGGCTGAGCAGTAATCCTGGAGAGCGGCTGCAAGCTGCTCCCCTGGCCCGGGCTCCCTTTAATTCCCGCCAGCCGCAGGAATAAAGGTCTTTTTTAGAAGCTGTTGGTGCTTCCTGCCTGTTTGGTGTCCCCCAGGCTGGCCGGGATGTCCCAGAGAGCAGATCCCACCCCAAAAGTTCATATCCTGTGTGAGACCCGCGCTCCTCCCGCAGGTGATGCCCCAGGGCAGGCAGCAGATGGTGGGGAGGGCAGGGATGCTCTCAGGGTGTCGATAGCAACAGGGCTGCTCCCCAGGGAGCCTCGATTCCCTAAGGACGGTCCGAAGAAGAGGAGAAGCAGCTGGGGGAGCCCTCCTCTGCTTCCAGAGGTGTTGGCCATGCTCACGCCAGGGAGAAAACTCTGCCAGTGACCCTGCAGCTTCCCCTTCCCCAGCAGAAGGCAGAGGCATCCAGCAGGGATGCAGGGGCTGGCTGGGAAAGGGGGTCCCTGCACCCACTGCAATCCAAACCCCAGATCAGAGGCAGGAATTGCCTCTCCAGGGGTTGTGCAGCACCAAACACGGCAGGACTCCCCCTCCTCCCCACAGCCTCCACCACTGACAGAAAATCAGCCTTAATCCGAGCTTTGTATTTTTAATTATCTTAAATTTATGCCACAAAGCACGGGGGCCGGGGGCTGTCTATTTGCATCCTCCAAGATATTTATTTGGAAACAATATCATGTTTTCCTTAAAACAAGTTTTATCTCCCCGGCGCGTGCCTGTGTGCGCGCCTGTGTGTGTTTTGCCTGAGCTCCGGTTTACATTTCCTGATGGATGGATGGGGATTCAGAGCCCTTTTTTTTTTAAGGTGGTGCATAAAATGTATTTATTATTCTTTATCTCCTACCTCTCGCAAGGAGTCATTTGTTTTCATTCAGAGAAATGAATACGATGTGAAGCCTGAAGAGTAATAACACAGCGAAATGACAACGGAGCAGCGAGACGGGAATCTGAGAGATACAATGGCAGGTTAGTAACCTCTAAAGATCACTGCTGCTCTGAGTGCTACAGTATTATTGAGTGTCCAGTCTGGCTCCCAGCTCCATTTAATAAAATATATGAAAATCTGGAGGAAATTCAGTCTCGCATTTAAAACCTGTTCCGCTAAACACGGATAATGTGGATATGCCCAGATTATTTCCCACTATCTGGTGGGGAGGAAGAAATTTAATACCAGTTCTTTCTGCTTCTTAAGACAATGGCATGAGTCAATGCATCCCCGTGCTGTTTGGGTTCATGGAGTGAGTGACAAATGAGACTTTATTTATAGGCCTTTTCATGAGCTGGGCAGTGGGGGCGGAAAAGGGTTGGGGCTGGAAAACCCAAATGACCTTCCCTGACCTGTGAATTTCTGCAGAAAAAGGGCCCAAGGACAAGGAGGGTTCAGGCTCACCCTGGTGTCATCCAGTGGATATTTCCCCCCCCCCCCAAGTCACAGCAGAGATCACAGAGAGGCGCTGGGCACCCCATGTTCTGCTCAGGGGGGAAAACCAAGCAGCACCAAAGTCACCTCAGCATCATCTGGGATGAGGCAAAACCCTGTTGTGTCCATCCAAACAACCTCACACACTTGATTTCCCTCCTGCTGCCCCAAAAGATCCCCCATTACCCCTGAAGTCCTGGATGCCAACAGCCTCCCTGAATCCCTCTGTGCTTCCTGAAGCATCATTTCTCGCCTTGTTACCTGAGCCACACACAGCGGCACACAGGAGTCACTTCCATCAACACCCCAAGAACAGAAAACACCTATTCTTGCCAGGACATCCACCTGTACACTTCACGACTCCAACAACAAAGAGGACAAACCAATTAGAAGAAAAAAAACACCAAAACAAAATAAAGAGAGAGAGAGACGGAAAATCCAAGTTAGACTGTGCGGGGATTTTTCTATTATTATTTTCCCCGCCATTTTACAAGTTTGTTAAAGCAGCTGGGTGTTTAAGTTGCTGGAAGCCGGGGCTGCCTGTTCCATCTCCGGGGCTGAGGCGAGCGCAGGCAGCGCTCAAACCCAACATCGCAGCGCCACCTGCAGCGACCGCGCTTGGTGGCAGCTGCAAAACCCCTCAAACCGGGAGAATCCTGAAAAAAAATAGCCCGGGGAGAGGGCTGCTAACTCAAAATCTTCTTCCTCCAGGTCTCCCGTTCATCCCCTTCTGCCCTCCGGTCCGTCAGGTCCTTCCAGCTCGCCCCTCTCTGTTGATACACGGAAGGAAATTGGCTTCTCCTGGGTAGCTGTCACCATCCCTGCTGCTGACAAAGGATGTCTTTATCGTGATTGTGGAGGGTGGAAAATTCTGTGCAAGCTGGTTTAAAGCTGGGCCAGGGCTCTGCGTTGTGGCTGTGACACCCCGGGGAGGGGCAGGGTGAGCTCTGCCCCTAAGGGCAGTTTTTGGTTCAGGGGTGTCACTCTCTCAGATTTTGGCAGCGCTGCCAGCTTCAGGAAGGGCTGGGCTGATAGAAAATGAGATAAGAGTGTTACCCAAATTAATGCAAGAGAAGAAGTTTGCAGGGAAGAGCAGGATTTTGCCACTTGACCACCTGGCCACTGCCCTCCCCTTCTTTCATAGCATCTTTGCAGCCAATTTTGGGTGATGGGTGGAGAAAAATCTCTTGGGAGGGTCCATCTCAGCCACCCTCTGTGCTTTGTCCATTTCCTTGGAGTCTTGGGGGTTTGTACTCTGGATTCTCTGAGAAGCCTGGGGTGTCTTGGCATGGAGCAGAGGGGTGCCACATGCCCTTCCTCCTCTGTCACTGATTTCCTGGACAGCCTCTGGCAACTCCCTTAACTGCCCTGCCAGTCTTTGCAGAGATTTTTAGCAGGACATTTATTAAACGATATTTTTATCAGTTATCCAGCATCCCCCCCTTCCCAGCCCTTTAACAAGCACGATGATCTGTCAAACAGAGGCAAGGTTTGCCTTCGTGTTTTTTGACCTCTAGTTTGGATGCTTTTGAGGGAAGGAAAATCTCGTTTCACATTGTCCCAGGGTCAAATCCAGCAGTTCACAGGAGCCACTGACTGTCCCCTCCCTCTCCAGATCTCCTTCCCGTCCGTGGGTGCTCCAGTCCGTGTTAGCATCTGGATTCAAACACCAGCACAACAACCCCTCAAGTTACAGGAGGATTTCCAGGGGTTTCCAGCCCAAGTTTCCCCTCTCTGCTGCAATTTCATTGCCATTTTCTCCCTTCCCATTCCCTCTTCTCTGTCCCCCTGCTCCATCTCAGCTCTCCCCAGCAAAGTGCCACTTCCACAGAGGATCTGCCCTTCCAAGCAGACCCAGGGATGAGACAGGCGCTCATTCCCCATCCCCACCCACCCAGAGGGGATTTATGATGAACTCAGGCCGACAGCATCATCTGCACATCTCCCCACCCCATCTGCCCTCTCCCCCTGCCAGCTCTCCCTCCTTGCCCTCTCCCTGAAAACTCCCCCAGGGACAATTTTTCTCCTTCCCCCTTCAAATATTTGTCGACCATTATCGCCTCTGGTCACACCCAGGCTGTCATTTGTCCAAACAAAACAGCAGGAGGAGGGACAGGGGAGAGGGGCAGGTGGACTGAGGCAGGGTGAGATGGGAGCCAGGGGAGCAGTCAGCCCATAATGATAAGGGGACTATAAAACCCGGGCTGGGGCTGGTCAATTAAATGAGGGGACGCCTGAGAGGGGCCACTTTGAACCGCAGGAGATGAGTGAAAGGGAATAATATTGGAAGCAGGCAGGTGGAGTGATAAGATACGACCACAGAAAGTCAGACAAATTCATTGTTGTTTCATTTTGGAGGACAATACCAGGAGGAAGAGCAATCAATCCCTGTTCAGGAGAGCTGGAGAGCTTTGGGGCAAGATAAGGAGTGGGGATGGAGGGAAGAGATGGAGAAATGGGTAAAGAGTCAGAGGAAAACAGGGACACGCAGGAGGAGCTGGAGACTGTCTGGAAGGAGACAGGGGAAGGCTGGATGCCAGCACTGGGGCTGCTGGATTCAGCTGAGGAGAAGCAGCCCTTAAATCAGAAGAAATCCAAAGGGAAATAGGACAGCCTGAAGAGGGGAAAGGCCTTATCCACAGATTAGGGCTTTGATTTGGGGTTTCAGAACCTGAGTCAGACCTGATGCTAATGCAGCTCCTGGCTGATGCTCCAGTGGGTACCAGGAGAGAGGTGAGGAGCCAGGATAGAGCTGCAGGAATTTTCACAGAATTCCCCAGCCTTTGCAGTTGGTAACACTCTGGAAAGGTATTTTGGGAAGTTTGCCTCCCTCAGATAAGTGGGAAAAAGATACATAAAATGCACTTTGCATCCTAGCAAATCTCGCAGCTAATTGTGGATGTCGCTGAAGGCTAATCCTGAATAAAATTTATAAAGCTTCTTTCCTACTTTTTCATTTCCCTCACTCAGGAAGCACCCACCCAGCCACCTACTTCCAAAAACTTTCAGGAATAAGATCTCCCTGCTGCCTGTCACCTATGGCTCAAACTGCCCCAAATCAGCCCTACAGACAGCAGGAGGTGAAAGGTTTGTTTTGTTAGAACCCCAAGCTGCAAAGAAAACCAGAAAAACACACAAACCAAGCCCAACATTTGCGATTTTTTTTTTTTTTTCCCTTGCTGCAATTCATGCTTTTTAAGCCAGTTGGAGGCAGGGGGGAGAGGGAAGGTTGGCCCATCTTTTTTAGCACGTGGGGTTGGCAGCACACGGATTTACCCACTTAGGGAACGTGGGAGACGAGAGAGGGGGAGAAGCAGAAGCTCATCTCGGGATGCTGCGGGAACCCCGGCGAAGAATAGCTATTCTTACGTGTCAGCTCCATCACCATGGCATCAGAGAGGGAGAACAGAGGGAGAAATGACAGAAAACGGGGGGGAGCAAGGCAGGGAGGCTGAGGAGACAAACAGGAAGGGGAAGAGGAAGATATTTCCCTGATGGGCAGTGTCACTTGTTAAATAGTTGGTGGGCAGTACCCTGGGCTTGCAGACTGAGAGGTGCTGCTGGGCCCTTTGGAAAGGACCTCTTAACATGTTCCCAAATTCACAGGAGCAGGTCCTTTCTGGAATGCTGGAGTGGGGCTGGTGCAGTCAGCCCATCCTAAAAATTTCAATTAAAAAAATAAATATATTCACATATAAGTGAATCAAGAAGACATCTGCCCTCTCCCCTTTGTTCACTGGTAGGACCTGTACAAAACACATGGAATTTGCTCTCCTGTTGTCCTGGGTGGATTCACCTGTGGTGAAAATGGACTGTGCTAAAATAAAAAAGACCTCTGAAGACCCATGACCCCTTTGCAGTGCTACAAACTGATGGTGCAGCACCTCAAGTGTACAAATACCCATTTTTTTCCTCCTAAAATCGTTTTCTTTTTACCTCCTTCCACCTCTATGCATATGAATTTCCAAGCAGATTGGGGTGATGGTCTGGAATTCAGCCTTTGGCCACACCCACATCAGCAAAATCCGGGATGAGAGCCTTCCCCTCTAAGGGGGAACAGCCTTTAACATGGGTTATTGCTGTGGATGTTCCCATCACCAGAACAGCCTTTAACACGGGTTATTGCTGTGGATGTTCCCATCACCAGTGTTTATTCTCTTTCTGGATCATGCTGGGATCTCCCCCTCTCTGCTTTCCCCACTTCCCCACCTCATGGAGAGCTCTCCTTAATTCAGGAGCAGCAAAAAGGACACGATGGGTTTTTCTCTCACCCCGAATTGTTCTGGGGTTCACTCACCCCAACCATCACCTGCTCCTTTTGGGAATCTGTTCATCCCAAATCCCTCCCATGTTTTGGATGACCTGCAACAGCTGCATCTCTCCCCTTCCTCTTTCCAAACTCGCCAGGAGCAGGGGATATCTCACTTCCTGAACTTGCTCAGCTCTTGAGTCAAAGCTTTTGAATGAAACGAGCCAACATCACCTCCTCAAACCCAGGTCACTTTGTGCAGCTCCCGACACCAATATTCTTATTAAAACCTTTGAATTAAGTTGCTCCACTCATTTTTTTGAAGCTGACTTCCCACCCAAGCAACCAGGCAGAAACCTCCTCCCCCTTCCCTCCCAACACCTCTTGCACAAATCCTCTCCGAAGGAATGGGAGCTGCTGGAGGTTGAGCTGGCCACGCACGTTGTAGCCCTTTATTATCTGGGGACCCCCACTCAAATGTACAGAGAGATAATGTTAATGGAATGATGCATTTGCTCTGATCTGGAGCTGTCTCAGAAAGATAAATGCCGAGGCAAAGCAGAAGCGTTTAATCAAAAAATAAACCACCTCAATATGTTGTGTATTATTATTTTTTTCTCCTAAAGAAGCAAAGCTTGGTCCTGTCACAGCATGTTATTTTGCCAGCATTATCTCTGTTATTTCTAAATAATTCCATTTAGTGCTGGTGATGGGTAGGAGGGCTGAGATACAAAATCAAATTAATTAGAGTGACCCAACAAACTCGTGTTTGCATTGCGAGATGCAACATGGCAGCAAATCTTGCTGAGAACAAATTGCATTCAAATTAATTTAAGAAAAAAATAATTTGGGGCAGATCAGGTTTATTTAGGATCAATTTTAATAAGCTAAAATAAAGTCAAGGCAGTGGGTGATACCATCAGCCAGCCAAAAGCCAAGTTTGATAGAGGTTTATACAGCTGAATGACAGTTACCTTTCCAAGCCATTATTAGAAAAGCTGGAGTTTTTTTTGGAGTGGCTTGGACAATTAAAAGAGCACCTCAATTACAGCTGCTGGAGATATTAGTAATGAATAAATTATCCAGCAGGTTTGACCCTCCCTTCCTGCACATCATTTCCAAATAATTAATTTCCTTGCCACGTTTCGAGACGTTGCGTTAAATTCTGCAGCAGAGGAGGGGCAGAAGTGGGGAGCCCTTCTTCACCCCCTTGGCTGGTGATAGACCAGGCATGAAGGTTTTGGGGGTTCCAAAACAGAAGTAGAATTTGCCAATATTTTCCTGGTGTGTCCCTGAGCCAGCGTTCCTGCACAGGTCTTTTCCAATCTCCATGATTCCATGATTTTGTGCTCACAGCAGGAGCAGATCCTGGTCAGTCCTCGTGCCCAGAGTGGGGGGTGGTGTTTGTCCATCTCCCTCTGCATCCCAGAACATCAGGAATGGACTCATGGTGGGCAGGATCATCAGGAGAGCTTAAGGAGCACTGGATGGGCCTCAGCTGAACGAGGCAAAGCATCAGGGGCATTCCTTGTGCTGGATTTATCCAGAGTATTCCTCAGCCCAGGGCCAGCTCTGAGACTGGAGCCCCGTGCTGCAGGAGCATCAGAGCAGAGGCAATTCCATTCTCCAGGGCAGCAGATGTGGAGCACAGAGAGCTGCAGGGAGAATCCCCAGCCCTGCACACACCACAGCCCTGCTTCCGTCCTGCACAGGAGTCACCCAACTGAGCAGGACAAAGCCACGGGCAGAAATCAGAGAATGATAGAACAGTTTGGGTTGGAAGGGACCTCAACAGCTCATTCCACTCCCCCCATGGCCACCCTCCACCACACCCAGGAGATTTGAAACTTAAACTTTGCCCCATGCCACACTTGCTGTACCAGAAATGCCATTTCCAGGACACAAGCCCTCCTGCTCACGTCTTGTCCCACCAGCACATTTTTATTATCCTGATTTAAATGTTTCTTTCACTCCTTCCCCATTATCCTTTACCTCGTAGACATCAACAGCTAATGGCCAATATTTGGAGGGACCTGTCTTTCACCACTGCAAAATGAGCATGAGATTGCAATCAGTACATGCCAGGCCAGGAGACATTACAAAAATTTAAAGGCCTTTCAGTGATTTATGGCTCTTTAATCAAGGCCTTTTAATATTTAATTGCAAAGCCACAGGAGTTGTCTTTATTTCTGAAAAATCTGTTTTTGAGGGAATCAGACAACGTGAAACTTGGCACATTCTGCAGGTCCTGGGACCACAGCCGAGGGTGGGCAACAGGAGTGATAATGTACAGCTTTTTCCTTATGGCTTTGAGATGCTGCAGTAATTTAAGGTGATAAATTAACCTCCATTATTCTCAAGGAGCTTGAGAAACCATGAAAGGCTCATCAGAGGATCACACTAACGATGCCACGGGCAGCACACGGCAGAGGAAATGTCCCAGGCAGCAGAGACAGGAGGCAAATGCAGGAGATGGTGAACAAATCGAAGTCCATCCTTCTCATCCCTCCTGTGGCCCCATGGGATGCTCTGGGAGAGCATTCTCCAAGTTCCTGCTGCAGCAGCAAAGGGAGAGTGTTTGGATTTGGGGATTTGGGACAGCTCCACCACGATGGACACCGCTGGCAGCCAGCTGAGGCATCACCCCACTGCAGACACCCCTCAGCTCACACTCAGGGGCTGCCATGCCTTGGATAAATGTCTGAACATTCCCTAAATGGCTCAAAAGGATTTTTAAATTTTTTATCTTTTTTTTTTTTTTCTGCTGAGCATCAAGGGAAGTTTGGCAGTATCTGAAATATAAATGTCTCCAGTTAAATGAGATGAATCCCACCCTGTGACTGCAGCAGCAGAAGGAAAACGACCCAGTGAGCTCCTTGCTGGGACAGCGTGTCCAGAGTTGCTGCTCTGTGAATATTTTGTGATGTCTAAAGAGCAAAAAAGCAGAGAAGGAAAGAGGGAGAGTCTCTCCCCACACACTGGGCAGGTGGTCCATGAACTCAGGTCCCCTGCCAGCTGAAAAACTGCTTCTACCCCTGCCAAAACAGCCTGGGAAGAAATCACATTATTTTTCCCGACGATTTTATTTTATGCCTGAAATAAAAGCAATTGCCAGTTTAATCTCATTTGTATGCTCTGTGGTGGAAGTGGATCTGGGCATCAGGAGGACTCAGCTTCACCCTGGCAGTCTGGTGACCTTCAGATGGGAGCATGTCCCTCCTTGCACTGCTCCTCTTCTTGAATTTGGGTTAATTTTGGAGCTGTTTTCATCCAGGGCTGCCTCTCATTATGTATGTGGGTGCTGCCTGCCACAGCAGAGATGTGATCTTGCCTGTGGCCTCTGCAGCTCCTCTAGTACAAATAATAATTTCCATCCCATCTATTCTTTTGTTTGCTACTGATCTATATTAAACAGTTGGTGATGACTACATTTATGGGTGATTATTGCACTTATGCTGTGTTAAATCTAAATGTTTGTTTATCTTTATGTGGTCTCTGTGTATACGCTTGCACGGCTTTTAACTTTATGTATTGCAGAGTTCCTTAATTATAAAATCAATAAATTTTTTAAACTTATGGCTCTTGCACAGAGAGAAACCCACACACCGTCCACGGCTGGGTGTGACAATGATTCTTGCCTTGAGCTTGTGGCAGAACACAAACCTCAGCAACAGGAATTGACAGATTAATTTTTTTTTTTTTAGTTTGTTTGTTTTTTTTCCTATTCTCGTAGCAATTAGTTCAAACCTCAGCTGCAAGAATTGAAAGATTATTTTAGTTTGGGGTTTGTTTTTTTTTTCTACTGTCCTCGTAGCAATTAGTACTTTGTTAGTTTGGCTCATCCTCCAGCTCTCACCAGAGCGTTCCTCCTGCGAGCTGCTCTCCTCAGGCCAGCTCTCAGCTCCTTGGAGGTTTCTGGCTTGGATGAAAGGTGTGACCACTCAAGGTCACAGCCCTGTGGTGGCTCTTGAGCCAAGGCCTGGGGAGAAAGGTTCAGTCCCCAGCTCTGCCACGGGCATTTCTTGAGTCACTTCTGCACTGGAGAAGTCCTGGGTGGAGTTAGAGCTGTGTTGGCTCTTCCACAGCCTCGGTGCCCTGCCAGGGGTCGATTCCATCCCTGAGCAGCTCCAGGCCCTTCCAAGATCCCATCCATCCCTGCCCTCTGGCAGTGGAAGCCATTCCCTGTGTCCTGTCCCTCCAGGCCTTGTCCCCAGTCCCTCTCCAGCTCTCCTGCAGCTCCTTGAATTCCTGGAATGTGCTGGAAGCTCTCCCTGGATCCTTCTCCTCTCTGGGTGAGCACCCCCAGTTCTCCCAGCCTGGCTCCAGAGCAGAGGGGCTCCAGCCCTGGAGCAGCTCCGTGGATTCCTCTGGAATCTCCCCAGCAGCTCCAGGTCCTGCTGCTGTTGGACTGGAGGCAGCTCTGCAGGTGGGGTCTCACCTGAGAGGGGCAGAATCCCCCCCTCCCTCCCTCCCCTGCTGCCCAGGCTGGGGGATCAGCCCAGCTCTGGGGGTTCTGTGCTGCTGTGGCCAGGTCATGCTGAGCTGTATGAGGGAATTGGGCTGAGCTGGGCATCAAAACCTCCCCTCCATCATTTGGGGGACAACACACAACACCCAAAGAATCCACTGCCTTCGTTTAAGCTCTGCTCTTATTCCCATTTCACCCCTCCCATGCCTCATTTCCCCCTGTAGGGTTCTAGTAGCACGTTACAATCAACATTTCTCCCACTCCTAAGAATCCTGACGCCCCTCCAGACAATTAAAAACTGACAAATCCATCAGTGCCCACTGCCCAGCACAGCAGAGGAGCCTCCCACAGAAACAGGAGCTGTAGCCACGCATGTAAACACGAGCTAATCAGCAGCCAGCATTAGAGAAGCGTGCTCAGGTGCTGACCCCAATTTCTTTGATTTCAGGCTGTATTTCTCAAGCAGCAGCTCAGATCAACTCTTTCTTTGCCACTTACATCTAATTAGGATCCGTGCCCACAACGAGCAGGAGCAGTTGTAATTAAACCAAACCTGGGAGCTGGGGGAGGGGAGTTCACTCAGGTGGGAATTTTTGGCACAGCTGGAGGTCAGAGGTTCAGTGGGAAATGACCACCAGGACCTTCACTGTGGACAAAAAGTCGTGTTAACTGTCTCTAAAAATGTGATATTTACCCCAGAATAGATGTATTGTATGCCATTAGAGGTGAATTTGGCAAAATATAGTTAATAAATTAACAATTATGTTGTTTGGGCATGGGCACATCTGAGATCAACCTGGGCTATCAGTCTAATTTTGAAGATCCCGTCCTTGTCACACTTCAGTCCCTCACACATCTTCACTCACATTAATTCTACCACAGAAATATCAATGTGTCTTAAATCTCATGCAGACTTGCCTGAAATCAGGCAGGTGATTCAGAGAATTGGTAAAAGAGGGGGAAAAAAAAAATAACCTAACCAGGTAAAATTTCTTTTAGGATCAATAGAACAACCTCACTCTACCCAGTACCAACTCAGAGTTACCCTTTTCGTGCCAAACCAGGAAAAGTGAGGAGCAATCCTTTTGACACTTGGACCAGATGAAAACCAGAGAGAAAGAATCCCAAAGAATTGCAAATGTGATGAAATCTGGGAGCGCAGCTGATGCTGGGAAGCAGCCTGTGGATGGAGGAGAGTCCCTGGCTGGAGGAGGAGGCACAAGTCAGATGTTACCAGCTCCCTTTGGTCCCACGTGGTCAGAAATGTAATATCACAACTCACTGGAAAACCTCATTTTTGTTACAGCATTAAAACACATCGGTGGCAGAGGCATCCCAGGGACTGTGTAATTTGAAAAAGACACATTCTAGCAATTACCTTGGTTTGGGTTTTTTTTTCCCCCTCCTTTGAAATAAAAGCTGATCTTAATGGTTTCAATTATTTTTCATCCAGTTGCTGCCCTAGGATGATGCGGAGCTTTAAGTACGGGCAGGAAATAATTTCCAAGGGGACATTAAATGTATGTTTATGGAGTAAAATATGTATAAATGCAGACCACAAGAAATGGACTGCAAAGCATTTTATGGAGCTAATTCCATCAGGGGAGGGAAGGAGCCCACAAGTTCACTTGCACTGTTTATAAGGTCAGCACAATCCCTCACTGGGAATTATTTCCTTCTAAATAACTATTGCCTGACTATTTTTCCAAAGCAAATCCTGCATCTTCCAGGTGGAAACTGATCCTAGGCTAAAAGCATCCCTGGATGTGGCTGCTTTCCCTCATCCAGAGACGAAACGTGGCCTCTTGAACATGAAACCAAAATCCAGGAGCTCCAAAATTCTCGGTGCTGGAAGCTGCAAGTCTGTTGGGTGATTTTGGGAAAGACTTTTCCATCTCCAGCTTGCCTCCTTCTGCAATAGCTGGAAGGAAATGTTTCACATAACTCAGTCCACACTGTTGCAAGAAGTCAATCCAGGAAGACATTTGAGGGTTTGAAAGTTTTCCAAAGGCAAGGCAGGATTTTTCAATTTTTAAAGTATTTTTTTAATCTGGAAGACGTCCCCAGAGACATGAAAATTACTTCTGAGCTGGCTGCTGAACCGATATATTTTGTGAGCTTTCAGGTGATTTCCCTGTGAATTTTGAGGCTGCAGGCTCCTGGCCAAAAGGAGCTGTGCTATCTGCAACCCACAGGTCAGCCTGAGCTCCTGGGGCCCCAGAGCAGCCCATCCCACCAGTTCAGCCATCCTGGGGAAACTGGGACACATCTGCTGGTGGAATGGGGATGAATCTACTGATGGAACTGGGAAGTGTCTGCACAGGCTGCAGGGCTGGAACCACCTCTCACCTGTGCAGCAAAACTCCTGAACTCTTGCTGGACATGAGGAGACCCCCATGCCTGGAGAGCTGCTGCTGCCAGATTGGCCAAATTCACAGATTGCTGTGATAAAACTTCTGCCCCTGAAGACCTCATGAACAGAGTTAGAGGAATAGGGAATCCTGCTCCAGCAAAGCCAAAGCCTCCCTAGAACTGAAATCCATGGTGATTTCAAACAACAGGCAGCTATTTTGGATACTCATCCCACTAAAATCCATTATTCCCTTTATAACCCCAGTGAGGATGTGCACTGTGCTTAGCCAGGACACAGGAATGTTGATGGGACACTTAACAGAGGTTCTCTGTGGTCATTCAGCTGTCCCCAAATTCCATAAATCATTATCCTTCAGAGAATTCCAGGGAGATAAATCAGCCACACTGCCTGAGCAATCATTCCAGATCCTCGGAGATGGGAAGAGGCACAGCAAAGAGAGATGGTCTCGTGGTTAAAACACGGGTTTAAATCCACAGGAAAAGCAATTCCTGCCACATCTTCCACTGCTGCCTCGCTGCAGGTCAGATCTCAGCACTTGGGCACTTGGCCTGGGAATTGCTGGAGATCAGGAGGCCAATCTGCACTTCCCAAAAGGCTGGGAAGGCAATTCTGCTTGGCATATG
Source organism: Poecile atricapillus (assembly GCF_030490865.1). NCBI lineage: Eukaryota > Metazoa > Chordata > Aves > Passeriformes > Paridae > Poecile > Poecile atricapillus. The sequence goes on along the minus strand of NC_081289.1, from coordinate 2,396,874 downwards.
TAAAATCTGCTGCAGTGCGATGAATAGTAACAATTATTGTCTTTGTTCAGCCGTTCTGGGGTTGGTAAAGCCAGTAAAGCTCTGAAGTTGGAGGTTTACACACAGAGAGCACAGGGAACTGATTTAGCCAGGATGCTGCACAGATTTTGAGCCACATGATCAAATGAAGCTACAGCCCCTCAAGTTTGTGTGGGATTTGGTGAATGCAAGAAAAGAGATTTTTTTAAAAGCAGGAGAGCCCTTTGGACCTGGAAATGGCGTTTCTCTTTATTTTGGCCTGGTGAGAACCAGAGCTCCTGCCTGTAGATGAAAAAATCCTCTTTCAGGGCAGGTGTAGTGAGAGGAGACAAAGTGTGGGGTGCAGTGTCCCCAGGGGAGGGAGGGTTGGAGGGTGAGGAGGGGCTGTGGTGGTCCCACAAGGCTTTGAGTTCATTGCATCCCCCTCTGTCCACTTGTGATTTCAGGCTTGTGTGAGTTCGTACAAAAGGAAAAGTTTGTGATCACATCCCAGAACCTCTTGGGATGCCCTCTAGCAACATTTAGAGACCCCTCCTCTCCATCCAGAGGTTTTGCAATGTCCCTGAGGTGCTTGAATTCCCACAGCACCGTTTTCCTGCCCTTTCTGCCCTGCAGGAGCAAAAAAAGCCAACCCAGAACTGGAGCAGGATGAAAAAAATCTTCAAGCTTGGAAAGGGAAAGAATGATTCCTGGCCAGGTTCCATCCATCCAGCTTTGTGTGTCGTCAGCTGGGATGTGTAAATGTGCACGAATCATCTGGATGCCTTTGATAGTGGGTAGAGAGAAAGAGGAACTTCCCCAGTGCAGTTCAGCCCAGCTGGGAGAGATGAATTGTGCTCTGGAAGGAACCATCCCTCTTTCCTGACCATAAAGCAGCTCAGACATAACCCCCCCAGCCCCCAGCAAGCTGCAGGCAGATGTGAAAAGTCCCAAATAATCCCCAAAAAACCACCAGCTCCCCAAAACAGAAATTAGGGTGGAGCAGAGTGGGAGCAACGTTCTTCCCACAGACCTCAAACCAGCAAAGCCTGTGACCACAGTGAACTTATCCAACAGCTTGGGTGTTCTGGAGGAGAATTTAGGATCAGAATTCGGGTCTGTGTTGTGCCAGAGGGGTTGTGCTGGCCCAGGTCATGGTTTTGCAGCAGTGGAGAAGTTGGAAAGTATTAAAGGGTCACAATATTGTCACAGAACAGCTGGCCTGGGCTGGACAAGGTAAATCTGACCATAACACAAATCCAATTTGCCTGGCCTGGCTCATGCCAGAACCAATCCCCAGATAAATGACAGGGGAGCCTCAGCCAGCCCCATTCAAGCTGAGAAGGAAGCAAACCCCTGGCCAGAGATCTGGGCAGAGAGAGATCCCAGCCAGTGGCTGAACAGCCCAGGAGTTTTGAATCGAGTTTGTAAATGAGCTCTGAACAACAAACGAGGCTGATTTGTCTCATGAGCATCTGGATCTCGAGTCGTGGATTTCATCTCCTCGCCCAGGGTGGGCACACTGCACGTGGTGACCCCGAGTGAGGACACAGGACACAGCAGTGCAGGGGAAGACAAAGGCAGAGCACAGAGAACCTGTCCAAAACCAGACAAAAAAACAGGCAAGATGAGCCCAAACTGCAGCAGAAAGCTGAAATAAGAGGCGTGTGGAAAAAGCTGTCTAAAATATACAGCAGGGAGTGCTGTTTGCGGTGAAAAATCACTCAAAATACAGAATATTTTTGTACTTACCTGTGAAAATAGAAGAAAATGATCATCAGAGCCATGGGAGGCTGGATACCAAAGCAACCACATCCAGTTTTGGAGGTATGGTTGTTTTTTTTACAAAAATGGGACTTAGAATATGATAAAAATGCATTATTAGCTTTAATAACTTGGGCAAAGAACCATGGATTGGACACAACCAAAAAGGCCACCCTTGATATAAATACATGGGATCAAACTGGACAATTTACACTTCAGGCAGCCTCCAGGGGAGACGAAATCCACGACTCGAGATCCAGATGCTCATGAGACAAAACAGCCTCGTTTGTTGTTCAGAGCTCATTTACAAACTCAATTCAAAACTCCCGGGCTGTTCAGCCACTGGCTGGGATCTCTCTCTGCCCAGATCTCTGGCCAGGGGTTTGCTGCCTTCTCAGCTTGAATGGGGCTGGCTGAGGCTCCCCTGTCATTTATCTGGGGATTGGTTCTGGCATGAGCCAGGCCAGGCAAATTGGATTTGTGTTATGGTCAGATTTACCTTGTCCAGCCCAGGCCAGCTGTTCTGTGACAATATTGTGACAAAAGCGGATGCAAACCCTCACAGAGTGGTGTGGGCTGTGCCATGGCAGGAACAGCATCCTGAGATACATGGACAGACCACTGGATTGCAAAAGGATGGGAATATTGCTGCAGATTTTCCTGACAGAAGAGGCTCCACCTTTCCCTCCTTTCCAAAGATGGGGAAAAAAATCCTGGAAATATTTCCCCTGCTCCATCAGAGGCTCCATCAGCACAAACACACACACACTCACCACCCTAGATACACAGCCCTTCCCCAGGTTTGCTTTTCAGATTTGCCTGTTGACATTTCCCCTCCCTCCTTCCCTCCATCTCCTGAGCCTCACTTCCCCCACTCCACAGAGCCACTGGCACAATCCAATCCTTCACTATCACTGTGAGACCCCGGGCTGCTTTGAAAAATTATAATAAAGCAAAATTAGAAGAAGGGAAGGGGAGGAAAAAAAAAAAAAAAAAAAAAAAAAGAAAAGAAAACAGGGAAAATGAGCAGAGGGAAAAAAAAAAGAGATGGAAAAAAGAAGAATGCGTGTCAGCTCCAAGCCGCCGCCGTGTTGGCGCACACGGGCTGCCTTTGCTCAGCGCACATCAATGCCTCTTATCCTCCGAAGTTATTTCCCCTGGAGTGAACCTATCAAAGATTTTCAGGCTCTCTGGAGAGAGCAGTTCCAGATAACACTGGATTCCCTTGTCAATTTTTGCCTACCAGGCTCTGGCAGCATTTTCTACCTGACACTCTGATCTTGACACGCGCGGGCTGGAGGAGTGTGTGTGTGTTGTGTGTGTTGTGTGTGCATTTCTGGAGCTCTTTTCCCCCTCTCTCTAAGCAGTGCAGATGCTTTTAGACTGCAGAGAGGAAGGGAAAACCCACTAACATTTGGCATCTGCATACACCCTGCTCATTTGTAATTCCTGTAGTGTCTTGCCCTCCTTGTAATTACAGTAATTAATATAATTACACTAATAATAATGATTATTATTTAGGGTGTGCCAGATCTTTCCTAATACAGCTTGCTCCCTGGAAATCCTGGGCCTATATTTGTAAAAGAAGTCACTGCAAGATTTCCAAATAAATGCTCCCCACAGAAATCCCGCTGCTGTGACAGCTGGGAATTCAGAAATATCCATCCCTTCTCCTCTCTTGGCTGTGACAGCAGTGCTGGAAGGCCCAGCCACTCCAGCAGCTTCCCAGCACCTCTGTGGTGCTTCAGACAGGTCACTTTGGGTTTATTTTTGGTTGGGGGAGAGAGGCTGGTATCCCAGGATGGCTTTGGTGTGTCACTCATCCTTCCTCCTCTCTCTGAGGCCACATTCTCCTGGGCACAGGGTGGAATTCACTGGGATGGGGTTGTTCATTCCCACTGCCCATGATCTTCCCGCGTTCTGGAGGCCCTGGAAGCAAAGTTTCCCCCAAGGGCAATGTGAGACACCCCCAGAAGGTCTCAGTGAAGTGGGAATGTGGGAAGAGGACCCTCAATTGCCTCGACTGAAATTTAGTCACTGTTACTAACATTAAATCATTGAATCATTGAACCACAGAACGGCTTGGGTTGGAAAGGACCTCAAAACTCATCCAGTTCCAACCCCTGCCGTGGGCAGGGACACCTCCCACTACACCAGGTTGCTGCTGGGGAAGTGACAGACCTGAAACCAAGAGCTCTGTTGGAAACTCAGCTGCATAATGTAGCCCCTCAAGAGCACACCCAGCCCCAGAGAGGACACTTTTAATTGCCAGCTTTGCTCCAGGGCCCACCTGTGTTCCTCCAGCCCTGTAAATACACTTTGGAGTCCTGGGCTTCTGCCTGGTTCCTGCTGTTCCCCTCCTGGGAGTTCCAACATTTGTGAATTCCAGGAAGATGCAATAACATTTTAAAGGCAAGATGTGAAATTGGATTAGGTGGGACTCAGCCTCTGAGCAGAGAGAGGTAGGTGTCCTTAAAGGCCAGCAGCAATCTCTCCTTTTTCCCTGCCTGGGACCTTCACTGAACCTTGAGTGGTGAAGCACATGGTTATTCCATTTCACCTTGCAGCATTTCTGCTGTAATTGATGATATTTGTCAGCCTACTTCTTTCTTTTTGAATGCCATGAATGGGAGGATGCAGCACGTCAGAGTAAAGCAGAGTTGCTGCCCTGCAACAATTGTTCCCTGTTATTCCCCGTTCCCTGCTCACAATGGGAGAGATGCATCCAAACAGGACAGAAAAATATCACTTTGTGAGCCTGAAGTAGGTGTGCAGCATCGAATCCAGCCATCCATCATCTCTCTGCTCTAATCTGCCTAAAGTCAATGCAGGGAGAGGGGAGAAGCAGGCAACAATAACAGGATCATGGTAACAGGGACAGCAGTGCCGGAGGGAATCGTGCCTCTGGGAGGGCTCTGTGCCATGGAGAAGCATTAATCAGACACAAAAGGGCACGTGCCACACGAGAATAGCTCTGCTATTATTATTATTATTATTTACTTCATGTGATGCTTTAGCTCTGTAGGCAGGGCACGGCCTTGGTGTGTTCCTTCCAAGCCCCAAGGAGCCGTGCGTGGAAAAGAGGAAATTCTGCAGCCCCGTTTCCACCCTGCTCAGGGATGGACTTTGGGTTCAGACAGTTCCTGGGGCAGGCTGGAGGTCACTGTGCCCCTGGACATGGTGTGGAGCCAAGAGATCAGCTCCATGGGAAGCATCCCACCCTCCAGAGCTCCAGGGTCATTCCCCTGGGAATAACAGCATCCCTTGTCCTGGCAATGCTCAGTGTGATGGCTGGAAGGGAAATGTGGGTGAGTGTCACTGTTGGGCACAAAATGATTCACAGCAGCTCCAAGTGAGATGAAAGAAGAAGGAAGTTTATTTGTTCTTTCAGTATTTATAGGTTTTTGACAACGACCAGGGATTGGATAGTCAGGTCACCACCTTCCCAACCACACTGGCCATAAGAGACGTCCATCAAAAGGCAAATCTTTAATGGAATGTAGAAACACCTGTGTTTATAGTTACTTTCCTGGGAAAGTGGCTAGAAATTATGAAAACAATACTGAAAGATCTGATTCTCAGGGCGACAGGTGAGGTTAAAAGTTAAAATTATCTCTGACAGTTTCAGCTTTGCAAAACCTGCAGTTTCCCCCCCAAATCTTGTCTCATGTCATAGAATGGATTGGAAGGGACCTTAAGGGTCACCCAGTTCCAAGTGCCCTGCCATGGGAAGGGACACCTTCCACAAGGCCAGGTCTCAAAGGGAAGCTGGAATGAATCCTGCTCTGCTCTGAAACCCATTCCCAGTGACATCACAAGCTGCAGTCACAGCAAGGCATTCCTGCTATCCTGGGATGTGTCTGGTGATGTCAGAGGGAAGAGGGCTGGCACGAGAGCTGCAGCTCAGACTTTCTGCAAAAGGCACCACCTGATGTGAACTCAAACATAAAAACCATCTGGGGCTTTGCTCCCGTGGAAATGAGGCCTGAAAGGCTCCATTCAGAGGGTTGTTGGGCTCCTCTAGTCCTCCCTAATGCTCAGGTACCCAGGAAGAACCACAGGGAATCTGCAGTAGGAATTAATATGGCGCAGAGTAATTCCCCAAGGAATAGGACCTTTAGAGACAATTCCAATAAAAACCCAAACAAATGAATGAACCAAACCAAACCCAGCCCGAAATAACAAACCAGGGGCACTTTGGGGCTGCATCCTTCTCTTTTCTCCCATCAAAGAGGTGAGGAGAAGTATCAGAGCAAACACCCATCTCTCAGGGCCACACTGCATGGCTGCTGCACTGGGGCTTTGCAGGAGCTGCAGAGTGACAGCAAAATGCAGCAAAAAGCAGCTCTAGAACTGCCAGAGTCATGGCAATGGGGTGACAATGAGTGGCACAGGAGGAGCTGTTAATGCAGGGGAGATTCTGGAGCAGCCTTAATCCATTTGGCAAATTGGTGTCTGACACTGCAAAAAGCTGTGCACTGAGAAATCCAGAGAGTGTCTGGGTGAAGTTTGGCAGGGTGTGATTTGTGTTTGTTAATGTCTGTGACAGCAGAAGGAGGAACCCTGGTGTATTCAGCAGGGGGAATTCCTGCTGTGTTCCTGCCTGTGCCCCAGTGAGGAATTTCCAAGGGTGCCCTGATGCCTTGGACAGGCTGCCTGGAGCAGAGCTGGGCAGAGTTAAAGCAGGTATTTATTAAAGATCTTTAATAAATCCAGATCCACCCTGGCCAGTGCAGGAGCCTGGCAGAGGCTACACCCGAGAAGGATGACGGTCACGAGTTTTTCTGCAGATCTAAGTTCGGTCCATTTGCATATCAGGGGTTAATTGTCCAGTTACAGCTTCAGGTAATGAAGTCACGTTCCCCCAGTTTGCTCCTCCCCAATTCACTTTTGTTGATGCTTTTCATGCCTGAGGCTGTGAGGTGTCCTTGGTTCTCAGGCCCAGCAGGATTGTTTTGTCTGCCCAAGCTGTGAAGAGAGCTTGCAAACACTCTGTAAGAGTTCAGAGTTATGCACTAATGCACTACAGGCTCTGAAACACAGAAAAGATAAATCTTAAGGCATCAGCCCAGGCTGGATCTGGCTGGCAGAGGTGCCTCCCCCGACTCTCGCTGCTCTGCTGTCACAGCAGCTCTTTCCAGTCACACATTTGGTGGATGGTCACACTCAGTGGTGCATGGACGGGCCTGAGCCCAAATCCATCTTCTGTGCTTTGGTGCCCAGCCCTGCCTCTGCTGTTAAACCTCAGTAAAAGGCAAGCTGAGAGGCTGTGAATGCTGCCAGGGCACTGCAGCTTTTTCAGTCACAGAGCAGGTGCTTGTTGGGATGTGGCTCTGCAGTTTTCCCTCATCCATGTCTGCCCAGAGTCTGCTGCAAAGGTTAACCCATCCCTGCAGGACCAGGAGTGGGAACACAAATCCCTTCCCTCTCTGCCAGCCAGCAGGGGTTCTGCTGCAGGGAGTCTTTGATGGAGGTGTGGCAGCTCAGGGGTGTCCCCAGAGCCACTGGAGTGTCTCAGGTGGGATCTGAAAGCACCAGAAGTCATGGATGGATGGATGGATGGATGGATGGATGATGGATGGATGGATGATGGATGGATGGATGGATAAGTGATGGATGGATGGATGATGGATGGATGGATGGATGGATGGATGGATGGATGGATGATGGATGGATGGATGGATGGATGGATGGATGGATGGATGGATGGATGGATGGATGGATGATGGATGGATGATGGATGGATGATGGATGGATGGATGGATGGATGGATGGATGGATGGATGGATGGATGATGGATAGATGGATGGATGGATGGAGGGATGATGGATGGATGATGGATGGATGGATGATGGATGGATGGATGATGGATGGATGATGGATGGATGATGGATGGATGATGGATGGATGGATGATGGATGGATGATGGATGGATGATGGATGGATGGATGATGGATGGATGGATGGATGATGGATGGATGATGGATGGATGGATGGATGGATGGATGGATGGATGGATGATGGATGGATGATGGATGGATGGATGGATGGATGGATGGATGGATGGATGGATGGATGGATGGATGGATGGATGATGGATGGATGGATGATGGATGATGATGGATGGATGGATGGATGGATGATGGATGGATGATGGATGGATGGATGGATGGATGATGGATGGATGGATGGATGATGGATGGATGATGGATGGATGGATGATGGATGGATGATGGATGGATGATGGATGGATGGATGGATGGATGGATGGATGGATGGATGGATGGATGATGGATGGATGGATGATGGATGGATGGATGGATGGATGGATGGATGGATGATGGATGATGGATGGATGATGGATGGATGGATGATGGATGGATGGATGGATGGATGGATGGATGATGGATGGATGGGTGATGGATGGATGGATGGATGGATGGATGGATGGATGATGGATGGATGATGGATGGATGGATGATGGATGGATGATGGATGGATGATGGATGGATGGATGGATGATGGATGATGGATGGATGATGGATGGATGGATGATGGATGGATGGATGGATGGATGGATGGATGGATGATGGATGGATGGGTGATGGATGGATGGATGGATGGATGGATGATGGATGGATGGATGGATGGATGATGGATGGATGATGGATGGATGGATGATGGATGGATGATGGATGGATGATGGATGGATGATGGATGGATGATGGATGGATGATGGATGGATGATGGATGGATGGATGATGGATGGATGGATGGATGGATGGATGGATGATGGATGGATGATGGATGATGGATGGATGGATGAATGGATACTGATGTTACCGAGCACTCACCATCACCTAAACCCCAGAATTATCCTAACAATCTTCTACCCAGCAAGATCCCCACTACAGATGCCTGGGAAAGGGACCTCTATATTTAGAAAGCATTCAGAATTTGGGGTTTTTTCTCTCTGGAATTTGTCCATCAGCTTTTTGACCCTGTGCAAATCCCTGCTGTGAGGATGCAGCCAGCAGAAGCAGCCCCCACCCAGAGGATGTCCTGGTGTTTGTTTTCAGCTTGGTTTTTACAAAGTGCTGCCTGCCTGGCAGAGAGGATGCCCCCTGGTTATTGTATCTCTCAGTGGTATCTGTGGTTTTACAGACATCTCCAGGATGTCATTTCTGGCTCTAAGCCACAAACCGAGCAAGATTTGCAAGGAAACACAAAACTTTGCAGTGCCTGTGCTCCTGGCTGCAAATCACTCTTGCCTCCAACACAAATTTATTTTTCAGTTCTGTACAAACCCCTTGCAGTTGGATTCATCTCCCCAAACTCTGTCTTTTTACCAGCCAAAGGCTGATATTTGCTGTAAGGGAAGATAAATCTTTCTGGAGAGTGTCAAAGGACTTCAGCCACCAGCTCCTGCAGGGGCACTTGGATCTGAGCTGCCTGAATCCCACCTGTAGGGCCTGGGGAGGGAAATTCAGCCTCCTCCTTCCCACACATCTACAAATACAGGAACTTCACCCCCTCACAGCACTATTTAGAAGCTCAGTTAACTAATGGCCTCAAAACCCTGGCACGATGGATGCAACCATAGGAACAGAAGTACTTCCATGACTTTTTTCATAATAATTTATTTTTTTTTTAAAGCCACCTGACAAATCTGTGGCTGGAAGGGCCCAATGTGTCAAAAGAGATGGACAGTGAGTAACTGAGAAGGGGATGGGACTCCCATTCATCTTCCAGCTGGCATTTGTTTCATTTTTAGCTCCCTTTCAGCTCGAGGGCCTGAGAATAAGGTAGGAGAAAGAAATATTGTTGTGGACTTATGAATGTCTCTGACAAAGAGAAAAGAAACCCCCAGAGCACGACAGTGACCCTCCTGTGTCTTTGCTGGTTTTGCTATTTCTAAGGTAAAAATAAGGCAGGAAAGGGAAAAACAAAACAAAACAAAAAACACATCTTGAAAAGACCTTTTCAGGTAAGTTTTTAATGTCATAAATAAGTGGAGAGGTGAGCTAAGGCTGTTATTATTTTTCATAGAATCGTAGAGTCATAGACTGGTTTGGCTTGGAAGGGGTTTAAAAGCCCATCCAGTTCCACTCCCTGCCATGGGCAGGGACATTTTTGATATCCCAGGCTGCTCCAAACCCCATCCAGGTAGCCCTGAACACTTTCAGGGATGAGAAATTCAGTTTTTGAGTCCAGACAAGTCAGGAAGGTACAAACCTCTCTCCAACATATTTTTTCCAGTGCTGTTAGCCCAGTACCCTTTCCCTTGCTGCAGGCCTGGCCAGTGTCACTCCCCAGTGCTGAATCCCTGCAGCACTTCAGGCTCCTCTGAGCTTTTCTTCAGCAGCCTCACGCCCTCATCAGCGCTGCCTGCAGAGCCTGTAATACCTGAGCAGGGCAAATCCCCCCAGCTCCCAGCAAATCCAATTTCATGGGCACGGCTAAACGTGAGTGTGATGTGTTGCTGGATTAATTCCTGAAGATCATCGCCCCCTGGGTGCTGTAATTCCAGCTCTTTTCTTGCACGGGTATTTTCCCATCACGGGGCCGCTCCCAAGGAGCGCGGTGGGATGCAGGAGCAGCGTGGGGGATTGTGCTTGGCCACAGGTCACCAGGGCTATTACAGCCCTGCCTGGCATCGGGCAAAGGGTTGGGCTGAGCAGCCCAGAGAGGTTAATTCCGATTTCACGGATGCTGATGGGTCAAAAGGCTTCCAGCCACTCCGAAACTTCACGTGTGCCACGTCCATCCTTGGATTTTTTGTGCTGAACAGATGTGAAAAGGCCTAAAACAATAAATCCCCTCCTTTTTGGGGGGCGATGGAGAGGGAAATTTTTGTTTGGGAGGAACAGCGTGCTGACACTGTGATGTTCTTCATCACCCCGTGTCCTTCTGCCCTTTGCATTTGTGGGGTGCTTTTTCCCTCCATGCCCCAGAGAAGCTGCAGGAATTTGCTGTGTCTTGCTGATGTCCCCTGGCCAGCAGCACCACTCCAAAGCTTTTTATCCCTGAACAGGTAAAACCTGTGCAGCCCCATGGCATTTCTGCCCAAAACAGAATCACAGAGTCATTTAGGCTAAAAAAGATTCTTAAGGCCATCAAGTCCAAGCATCAACCCAGTGCTGCCAAGTCCAGCACCAATTCCTGTCCCTAATGTCACAATTCCTGCACTGCTGGAGCCCCTTCCTTTGAAGGGAAAGCCAGGAAATGTCACTTTTCCATGCAGGGCTGTTTAATGGCAGCACCATTCCCAGAGAAAGGAAGATTTGGGATATTTCCACCCTCTTTTCCTCTGAGGAGAAACCTGAGGCCCAGCACCGCTGTGATTTTTGGACAAGGCAGTGTTTCCCCACACACAGCATCCCTTCATCCCGAGTTTTTCCATCCTCCCAAGGGTAGTTCCACAGTTTTTGCTGTGGCAGGAGCCACCAGTGTCCCCAGCAAGGTGACTTTCAGCCTTCACAGCCTCTGTGGGTCTCAGTGCATCTCTCTGAGGTGTTGAGGGACCCTGGGAATGGCAGAAGTGGGAGCCTAAAGAGGGTTTGAGCTGAGGGAGGCTCATTTTGGATAAGGAAAGACAAAAATGTGCATCAGAAGATGGGAAAAAGGACTTCATATCACCCAAAAAACATCCCACAGACTGAAACCCCACAGGCATGTTCTTCCTGCTCCCAGCTGGTGCCCAGTTTCTCCACTCTCACCTCTTTTTTCTTCCTAAATCTCATTTCTCAGATTTTCAGGAAGCAGCCAGATGGGAATGACTCTTAACCCCCTCCATTAAACCCTGTCTCACTCTCCCCACGTACCTGTTTATATCCATTTCAGATGGACAGAGAAAGCTCACTCAAAGTGTTTTTCTGGGATATTTTTCCACAAATTGCACCATTAAACCTAATGTATTATATTAGCAAAGTGTGTAGCATTGAACAAAGTAGTATTTAGCACATAAAATATATTTAGAATATTAGAGATTGGTATAATTTGCTCTTTGCAATGCTTGAAATGTGTTGGGAAGGGAGGGAGAAGCACATTAGCAGAAGAATTCCAGGCTGAAGGGTTGAAGCTCTCTGGACCACTCTGACTGTGACCCCTTCTCCAAATAATTTTCCTGGGACGTGGGGTTGTTCAGTGGGCTCTGGGAACTTTAATTCTGCATTTTCTGGCTCCTGTGGCTTTAAATCATAATTCAATGTTGCATTAAAAAGGGTTTTTTTCTTATTTTTTTCCCATTAAAACAGCAATTTTTATTATCTTTTATCCCAATGAATTAACTTGGAGAGGGGTTTGAGAGTGACATTTAAAATGTGGGGGAACTGGAGAGATTGACTCAATTCCTATACAAAAAAACCACATTTTGGAGTCACTTTAAGGGAGGGTGAGGACACCATGAAACCACTTTTTTGAGGGTGAATGATGGAATGAGACCTTTGTAGGAACAAGCATCAGATCCATAAAAACAGAGCAATAAACTCATCAAAGGAGCTTTCTTCGTTTTGTTTCATGTGGAAGTATTTTTTTTTTTTTTAAATACGTAAAAATCACAGCTCTGTGTTCTTAGTAAAGAGGATTCTTCCACCTTTCTGTCCTTCCTCTGAGCTTCACCTCTCCTCAAATCCTTCCTTCTTTGTTCTTTTTCTGAGCAATCTCTGTGACTCCCTCTTCTCCCCTCTGCTCCTGCATTGTTTGCCCCATTTCTCCAGTCCCTGAAGACTCTGGGTTTTTATTTCATGATCTTTGAGAGAGAAAATGAGTTTTTATGGATATGAAGAGCACTGGACAAATATGAAACTGTTATTTTTCATTCCCCTGCCTTGTGAGCAGGGCTGGGGGCTTACAGCTATAGAATAATTTTACAGAAACACTGTTTTAGATGTTTTTTTATCCACAGCCACCTTATCAGGGAGAGCCAAGGGGTCAATGTCCTGCCCCTGGACGGGTCTGGGAGCAAGGAATGTGCCAAAGATCACATATAAAAGTTTATTTTTCACTTGTTTGGACATCAAGGCTCCTCCTGACTTGCCCAGGAGTAAACTGCTCCCAATTTACAGCATCACAATTAATAGCAGAGATAGAAGATTGCAGAGGGTTTAATGGATAAAATGGTTACAAAGATTAAAAAAGCAGGAGGGACAAGCTGGATCACAGGACCCTTTCCAGGCCTTGTATCCAGGATTAGAACAGTGATTCCACATCCACAAAACTTGTGGAAGACCAGCTCTTGTACTCCCACACACTTTGCAATAATATCTCCTGCTTCCAGAGGAAGTTTATCCCAAAAAATACAATTTATTCAGCAGGGAAAACAAAAATAAAAAATAATGGAAGGAAAGAACAGCATGGAAAGCAAGCAGCAGGAATTGAGAGATTTCATGGATTATTGAGGAGCACATCTGAATACACAGAATAATCCAGCAAGGAGCTGTGATCAACACCTGACACTTTTTTGTTATTATGGTTCTAATTGTTAATTAGATAATGACATTCATTCCTTTCCTACCTCACAGCCAGCTGGACACCAGAGGTGCTCCTCTTGTTTCCAGCAGCTTTTGGACCAGGACATTTCACCTGTTGCATTTCAGAGCTGTAAGAAAGACACCAGCAACAGGGGAAAAAAAACAAAACCAAAAAAAAGGCAGAGAGAGAATTAGTAAAGCCTGAAAAAAAATATAAAATTTTCTGTGAGATAAATGGGGACAAATGTTGAGCCCAGGGATGATGTTTGCAAAAATGGCAGCCATTGGCCCACGCTCCCTTTCTCATTATTCCTCATTTGTGGAACAAAATCAGGCATTATCTCCAGGGAGGCTTTCGGAGGTAAATAGATGAGCAGGCATGTCCAGCTGATTTTTGCCATCCCCAGTGTTTATGTTTCATATTTTTTCCTGGGCACACTTCAATCAGATTCCATCAAAACTCGTGGCCAGATCAGGGGGGTTGGGGCTGAAATGAAGATGGAATATTGCTCCAGACGATTTCCATCTGTCCAAAACTTGATCTAGGAGGAGCTGAGCCATTTGCTGGGCATTTTCAGAGCCTCAGGGGGTGGAAGTTTTGTGCAGATTTGGGTTTTTTTTTGTCCTGTGTTCTCACCAGCTCTCCCTAATAAGAACAATTTCTCAAATCCTTGGGGTGGGTAAGGCACCAGCACTGCAGCCCTGAAACCAGGGAGCTGAATGTGAACATTTTTCCATCTGGGCACATCCAGAGTCTGGATCAGCCCCTCTGCAGAGTCACCTGCCAGCTCTGTCCTCCTCCTTGTCACCAGGAGATTTGTGCTAGGCTTGAGCCATATCCAGACAAAGCCCAGCTTAGGAGCACTTGGCCTCTCAAATCAAGTTTTTCATGATAGATGTAATTTTTTAACATATTTTCCTTCAGTCCCTGAGTTGCAGCAGGACTCCAGGTGAGGTACAACATTTCAATGGGGCCTTGTTACTTGAGAAGAGGGAAAATTTGGGATCTGATGGGCATCCCCACAGTTATGCCCCACTCAGAATTTTTCCAAAATAATCTGTTGTCAAGGAATTTTGTTCATACTGGGCCCCCACATGAGTGGGTACTTTGCAGACAGCAGGAATACACCATTTTCACCTTCTCCTTGATCTTTGGACAAGGCTGGATATCATTTGTCTGATCAGGTGGAAGTGATTCTTTGGGAAATTCCTTTTTCTTTGTATGGTGCATGAGATGACAGCTGGATGAGGGGTGAAGAAATCCATGAATTTCCTATGGATTTGGTGTCCTAGGGCAAAATAAGTTATTTTTCCCACTGCTGAGTCTGGTGGCACAGGGAACAGGCAAGTCAAGGACTCATCCTGCCAAAGGAGAAGGATCTTCTTAATTTGCTGAAAGTTTGGAGCCCCTGCACGGTGCCATGGGAAAGATTTGGGACTTTTACAGCTCCTCCACAAGATGTGTTGGAACTCTCCTCACTCTCTAACTGGGGAAACATCATCCTCAAAGGGTGCCTTGGTGCACTGCGTGTCTTAACCTGAACTGGAAGATTTTTTTGATGGTTTTATTTAATGCTGTTGACTCACATCTCTCAGCCCTTGGCTGCTCCTGGCTCCCTGTCCTCAGCTGGCGAGAGCAGGGCTGTGCATCTGTCTCTGGCTGCTGCCACACCAAGCAGGTCCCCTCTGTCACACACAGATGAGACTTGGCTCCATCCTGCACAGCAGCCAGAGGGAAATCTACAGGAATTTAAGCCCCCCCAGGTATAAAAGCATGAAGGAAAAAAGTGAAATCACAGGCTGGCAGTTTGCAGGGAGCTGCTGGAAGGCGCTGATGTTGTTCTGCCAGCGTTTGTGATTTCCCTGCCAGCCTCGCGTCTCGGGGCGTCTTGGACCCGTGGAAGGATTTTGTGCGGAACAGCAAACGTTGGGTGGATGTGGCTGAGGAGCAAAGCCAGGACACGTGAGCCCTCCAGGCTGTGAAGCCAGAGAGCTGCAGAAGGACCCCAGGTGTCAGTGCTTTTCAAACCCTGAACTGTTTTCCTTTTCCACTCCGGACTGGCGATGGTGAGATTAATGCCTGGATTGTGCCTGTGTTCTCCAAAGTTTCTTGCTACAACGACTGATCCCTGAAGATTATCCCTACATCTTCTTCAAGCTCTTTGTATTTAAACATTTCCTTTACAAAGGCAGCTTTCAAGCCTGCATTTGAGAAAAAAAATATTAAGCTGTTTTGACAGAGAAGAGACACATATCAGAAAGGGTTTCTCTCTGCAGCCTGTGCCTCAGACCTCCCCAGCTCCTATTTATGCTGCTTTTGAGCATAAGGAGAGTTTGCTTTTATCTGTCCAATGGATTTCTGTTGCTGTGATCATTTCTCCCCTGGGAAAGGTGTCTGTGGCTCTTTCCACCACCACAGAAACACAAAAGACCCCTTTCCCTTTTTTTTTTTTGTCGGGGAGCCAATGTCGAGAATTTCCTGCTCTCTCACTTGGGGGTAGTAACTGACTGGGGAAGAACATCTCCATTGAGTTTCCCCAGCTGAAACACCACTTACCCTCCTCTCCCCAGTGCCCTGAACACCAACACCTTCCAAATTGTGTTTTCTTCTTCGTGGTGGACTGCAAAAAAAAAGAAAAAAAAAAGAAAAAAAGAAGAAGGAGAAGAAGCTTTGCTGATTTGTGGTTTAGAAGAACGTCCAACCCCCGTGTCTCTCCAAGATGAGCCCTGTGGATGATAAATAGCCCTCCAACTTCGAGCAGAGTTGGGTGGTGGCTCCAAGAGCAGGGAAAGGAGGGCAGGGGAAGCCAGGAGAGCAGAGCCCAGGCCCCACGGTGAGTGGAAGCCTCCATCCTCCATCTGTGGAGTGCTGGGTGTAAGTGAATTATCGTGCTGGGGGCTGATAGCCCCACTCGATAGCCTGCTTGCTTTAATGGCTTGATAAAAGGATGGTGACAAGGAGATAAATAGAGATAATACTCCAGGCTTCTTGCAGGAGAACCATTATCATTAACAGCATTAATTAGCCCATAATACACTGTACAAAAACACCAGATCCATCCAGTCCAAAGGGAAGCAACCTGACAATTGTCAGTAATGTGATAGCTCAGCATTAGCATGCACTGATCATTGAATATCTTTATCATCCCAACCTGGCCGCTGGAAAAGGCAAGAATTCCCAAGGCTGCCTTGCAGGCAGCATCTCCAGCCAAGTCATTAAAAAGATACATGATTATGGAAGTGAGAGCTGCAAGGACGGGAGCAGACTCCAGAACCCTTCGCAATCAAGCCAGCCCATGCAGGATTAGTCCAGCTGTACCCTCTGGGAACTTTTTTGAACTTAAAGGCACATTCAGGTGGACTGAATTCCCTCTAAACCTGACAGCATTTCCCAGCAGAGACTGGCAGGGCCTATGGAGAGCCTCCTGGAGAGATCTGATGAAGATCTGATGAGAGATTAACACATAGGAAGTGACATGTAGAGGTAGAGGTAGAATGAATTAGAATTAGAATTAGAATTAGAATTAGAATTAGAATATTAGAATTAGAATTAGAATTAGAATATTAGAATTAGAATTAGAATTAGAATTAGAATTAGAATTAGAATTAGAATTAGAATTATCTATTTCTCTACAGAGATATAGATAGAATTCGAGTATAGCCCCTGACTGAGGAGTTCCAACCTAAAATCAAACCTAAAAACTCCTCATCAGCCTGGATGTGCAGAGATGATAAATTATATTAAGGCAGAAAGAAGAATTGCCCTGTTACCCTTGGGTCAAACCCCAAGGCTCGTGCTAAGGACAGAAATGAACTGTGGAATCAGTTTTGGTTTTAGGAGATCCATTCTCTTTGCAAGGAGTGTATCACAGAATCACAGGTGAGCCCCTTGGATCAAAGCTGAACCTGGGACATCTGGCTCATGCTCAGCACAACTTTATCCCAACTGAAAAGCTCTGATCGGGGAATTTCATAGCCCTCTTCATCCCTCTTCAGTCATTTTCAGGGAATTTCACAGCCATCCCTCTTCAGCCATTTTAGCATTTTATTGTGAACATGAATTCCAGCCTCTCCTAGCATCCAAACTGAACCTTTTTTTGCTGAAAATTAAACTCATTTCTTATTTTTCTCCTAGAAAAACTAGAATTGCTCTCATCACTTTTTCAAGTGTCTCCAGTCTCCTGGAAGGCCATTATTCCATCTCCACTTGGCTTCTGTTTCCTTGGCTGGATAAACACAGCTCCTTCAGCCTGTTCTGCTGATTCCAAAAGTACTCAAACTCCCAGAGAGGGTTCCCTCTGAGCACAAAGCCCCTCTCTGTGAGGAGCCCTGAGACTTTTATTTCATGCAGATTTCTGTAGGTTGCTTTTTTCCCCACCAGCATAAAGTGCATTGAGATGAGCATGGAATTTTAATCCAGCTGCTCCTGGTGTCTCAGCAGCCTGAGGAATGTGGGATCTGGGAAGGTTTTTGGGAGGTGCTGGGGGTTTAGGCTGATATCCAAACTGAATTTTATTGCCTGACACTGGAGGTTATCACATGCATCAGCCATGGTTTCGAGACAACCTTCCCAGGGAGCTCCCAGAACAAGGCTGAGAGGGTTTTTAACTCAGAACCCCCAGGTTGATTTTAATAAAACTCAAAAGTGACATCTCCAAGAGGTGTTTTTGTCCCAGATGCTGAACTTAGGCTGGAATAAAACTCTGCTGGAGAGAGACCTAAACTGTGTTCAGCCTGGATGTCCCACCTTTAGATGAATTTCACTTGATGAGATGGGTTTGTGTGGCTCTGATTTTAATTTTTCTGTCTCACAAACACTACAGTCCAAACAGAAGGAAAGGTTTCTCTTTCTTTTCTTTTCTTTTCTTTTCTTTTCTTTTCTTTTCTTTTCTTTTCTTTTCTTTTCTTTTCTTTTCTTTTCTTTTCTTTTCTTTTCTTTTCTTTTCTTTTCTTTTCTTTTCTTTTCTTTTCTTTTCTTTTCTTTTCTTTTCTTTTCTTTTCTTTTCTTTTCTTTTCTTTTCTTTTCTTTTCTTTTCTTTTCTTTTCTTTTCTTTTCTTTTCTTTTCTTTCTTTTCCATGTTCCTTGGGTTTCCACCCTTTTTATATTGAAAATAATTTATTTTGCTTTCTCACAAACATCTCCAGTTCAAACAGAAGGAAAAGCAGATTTATTTAATTTATTTAATTTGATTGTTTATTTTGTGATACAGGCCATGTTTATGCTCCAAATTCCTGGGGATTCAGTGTTTTTCTGTCTAAAAGCATTTCTTTGGCTGTTGGGTGCTCCAACCAAATAATATTTCCAAGAGGGACAGCCAGGACCAGCCTGTCCTGGTGTGACAAGATGAACACCCCTCAGCAAGGCTTTTGCAGCTCCATTTCCCAGCTCTTCCCATTCCACTCTGTCCTTCCAAGAGGGAACTGACTTGCCAATGGCAGGGAAGAACTGTGTTTATCCATACAATTGTAATTTTTTGGTGCCACAGTTGAGTTGTTGGCTTGGAAGTGCTGGTTTAAAGGTTGGATTCCATGATCTGAGGGGTTTTTTACCAACCTAAAAAATTCTCTGATCTCACCTGTGCTTGAGAATCAGATATGGAAGCATTTCTACCTGTCCAAATCCTACAAAAAAGCCCATTCTGCTTGGGAGGAAGGGAGGGGAAGAATGAAATCTTCCTCTGGGGGGATGAAAACTGTGGAAAATGAAACAGAGTAGGCAGCAGAAAGACTGACAGCCAGAGCCTGCTGGATCTATGACTATTGACTGCAAGCTTGGTTAAGGTGGCAGTTCCCAGTTACAGCATCATCCCACCTAAAAGCTGAAAGGAAATATCAATAATGAAATGGTAAAGGCACAAAAAGAGAAAAAGAAAAAAGGAAAAAAGAGCAGAGCAGAGCGAGGCTGTGCAATAACAGGAGTGCACTGATTAAGACAGACAGAAAGTGATGGTGCTGCAACAACTCTTGGCAGTGCTGGGAATGAAAGTCTACATTTCATTGTGCAAAAACATAAAAGGAGATGAATTTGCTCCTGTGCTGCCTGCAGCTTTTGGTAGACTGTAAAACAGTTTGCCTGGTTTCTCTGAAGGAATTGCTTTGAGCAAATATCCAAGTCAGGAGGGTTATTCTTTTTTTTTTTCTTAAGAAGATACCTGGATATAGCACCTACTCCTCCAGTTCTGGATGGATCCACACCTCTCCATGTATTTTATGAGGTCTGAAATGGCTTGAGGTCAGTGGTTTCTGAAGAAAACAAATGAAGCAATTGGTTCTTGCTGCTTGGTGCATATTTCCCATTGCTTGAGGAGAAAATTGGCCCTGGAACTGTGAGCATGCATCAGCGTGTGAGGGAGCAGGGGTCAGGCAGGCACAGTGTTGTTATAAATAAAAGCAAAGTGTATCCCTTTGCGTGGGGCTGGCATTCAGGGCTTATTTCCCTGGAGCTCCACACGTCCCATGTTATTTATGATCTCTAATGGCCTCATCCCAAATGGTGGCAGCTCCACAGATGGGCCTGGCTCCCCAAAGGGGACTGTCCCAGGAGCTGGGCAGCACCAGCCGCCTCCTCCTTGCTCTGTTATTGTCCAGGACACCCTGCAGGAGCACCTTGCTTTGGGGCCAGGCTCAGTTTTTTACTGTCTTGAAGAAATACTGGCTGTGCACAAAACTTGGGAAGGATTTTGAAGAGCAAGGTAAAGTCATGTTGGTGCAAAGAGCTTCCTTCCAAGGGAAGTTTTTAAGATGATGGGTTTCCTGGACTCAAGATCAGCACCTAAATCCATGGATCTCCTCCCCTGTGGCAGCTCTAGGTTTGTGCATCTTGCTCACAGGAAAATGCCACAAAATCTCTTTTCCTGATGCAAAAGCAGCTTAGGAAACCTCAGCCTCCCTGTCCAGCTCATTTTTCCCACATCCAAAAAGTGGCCCAGGACAGCTGCTTGTGGGACCACACCAAAACTCACATCCCTGAAACATCTGGGCAAAAAAATTACCTGCTGGGGGTTGTCTTGGTGCTCTTTTGAATGAGGGGTTGTGCATTTAGGGGCTATTTTCAACCAAGTTTATTTAATGGATTTTCAAAATCATCCCTACTCAAAATATCAAGCTTGTGGTGGAGGAAAATCTGTCCTTCCCTCCTAAGGTGGAGGCAGCTGCTCTCCCTTATATTTTTACCACAGACCAGCCCCTGCAGTCCCAGGCTCAGGTTGGATATTTGAGAAAATTTCTTCCCTGAAAGGCTTCCAAGCCCTGGTACAGGCTGCCCAGGGAAGTGGTGGAATCACCACCCCTGGAAATGTTTAAAAAATGTGTAAATGTGGCACTTGAGGATGTGGTTTTGTGGTTGGGCTTGGCAGTGCTGGGTTAATGACTGGACTTAATGATCTTCGAGGTCTTTTGCAGACTTAATCATTCCATGGGTAGGCTGTAAAAGAGAGGAAAAATCTGTTTCACCAGGGGAATATTTCCTCAGCTGGTGTAAAAATTGTAGCAACGCATTTCCAAAGGCCGGGATGGATGACGGCAGCCCAAGGATTTCCCACCAAGATCCACAAATTCTGGATGAAATAAGCACAATTCATTGCAAGTCCTTAGCAAAACAAGCACACAGCTTGGTGCTTAAATTCCCCCACGATCTCAGCTATTTTTATGTACAGCCAGCCAGCTCTGTATTTATTTTCCCAGCATCATCCCCTGCTTGTTTTACAGGAGCAGGGCTTGACACACAGGGTGTCAGGCAAATAACTCGCCCAGTGCTTCAAAAAAAAACCAGGGAGAGAGTCAGGAATCACAGCCTGGAACCGTGCAAATAAACACATCTGTCCTCTGGCTGCCTGGAAAACTGCGGCCCTGGGAATTAGGGAAAGGTGGGGATTGGGAGCAGGGGGGGAAGGTGCAAGAAAAGGAGCTGAGAGCAGCTGAAGGAGTTTGTTAGAGGTTGGTTTGTGGGGACTGCATTCACATTCATCTCCCCTTAAAGGAGTTTGGGTTTCCTTTACTCACTACCAAGGCAACAAATTCCTGCAGGGAAGCAGGGTGAGCTCCCTTGGAGGGGTTGTAAACAGCAATGAGAGCAGCCACTTGTAGAGGCTCAATGGCCAAGCCCAGAGAAGCTCAAAAATACAGGAAAAAACTTTTGTGGCATCTAAAAATATCTCCCTACAGAGGCCTGGGGTGGACCTCATGAGCACCCAGAGCAGGGTGTCCCTGTGAGGGACAGGCAGTGCCAGATGTGCTGCTCAGACACGCTCAGTGACCTGTGCTGATGGTGCTGGCAGTTTTCCTTCTCACATCCGACTCCAAACTCATCTCCCTCAGCTCAGCTGCTCTGAAAGGAGCAAGGAGAGGGGGTTTGGAAGGAACTGGAAGCAGAGTGAGCTGTGCAGGGCATCCTGTTAATGGCAATGATCTGACCTAGGGGCACTGCAGGTGCCAGAGGCTGACCCTCAGCAGCCCTCAGAGGGGCAGGGACTGTCCCCACACGTCCTGCGAGGGGACAAACCTCAGCCCTGTGACGTGACAAGGAGAGGGGCAGCTTCACCTGTCACCTCTCCCAGCAGGGCTCACAGGCCTCAGGGAGAGAAGGGCTGGAGCTCAGCTGGTGGAGCCTTGGCTTAGTTACAGCATCGCTGGTGACCCCGTGGCCTTTGTGACAGAGTGTGCTTGGCCCTGGGGCTGGAGGGGTTGGACACCTCTGGCTGATTTATCCAGAGCCACCAACACAGCCCAGCAAGGTCCCAGCCCCAGGAAGTTTGTGGAAGATGGATAGCACAGCACAGATATTAATGGGCCATAGGGGAAGGCAGCAGAAAATGTGAGGAAGATCTGTTCCTGACACTTGTCTTCCAAATATAATTGTCTGGTTGATGGAGGAACCCAGAGCTTCCAGTGCTGGAAACACAAACTCCAGGGGCTGCATGGAAGAGTGGGGACATGGCTGCACTGCTGGCCCACCATCAGAGAGGTTCAAACCTGGATCTCCAGCCAGACATTCCCAGCCAACAGCAGGAACAGAGGAGAGCGTCTCCATACCCATCCATCCCCTCAGGCAAGCCTGAGAACAGAGAATTTCCCCACACAGCACGTTCCTCCCCAACAGCTGGGAGAGTTTGGGGTTCCTGCTGGCACAGCCCCTTGTTTGTCCAATCCATGGATGCTGAGGGTGGCTTTCTCTCCCACCAAAATCCAAACCCATCATCTGGTGCTTCCTCAAGATAAATAATCACAGGTGACGCAACACATCCTAAAGTACAGATGGGAAAGAGATCAGCCAGGCTGAGCCTTGGAGCACCTGTGAGGATTGGGATTGTTCAGCCTGGAGGAGGCTCCAAGGACAGCTTATTGTGACCTTTTAGTGCCTAAAGGGGCTCCAGGAGAGCTGGAGAGGGACTGGGGATGAGGCCTGGAGGGACAGGACACAGGGAATGGCTCCCACTGCCAGAGGGCAGGGATGGATGGGATCTGGGGAAGGAATTCCTGGCTGGGAGGGTGGTGAGGCCCTGGCAGGGGTTGCCCAGAGAAGCTGTGGCTGCCTCTGGATCCCTGGAAGTGTCCAAGCCCTTTAATGATTGCAATGTGAAGTCTCCAACCAAGTGGAAGAGAGGAGGGAATTTATCACCCTGCTACACAGGACAACAAAATGCATCCCAACTTCTGGCTCCGACCTTTTCTTGACAAGAGTCCTCCAATTATCAAAAGCAAGACATTTTTGGGTGTTTCTTTTTTGCTGTCCTGTCCCTCTAAGAGGGTGGAGCTCCAGGAAGCCCAAGCCTAACCCTCTGAATGGCAAATCCCCCTGAAGGGCTTCCCACAGGCCATCTAAACATTAATCCTCCAAATTCCCTCAGAAATTGATTCCCGGTCCTGTACTCCAGTCTGCACCTGATTTTTCCATATGTCCCATCATCTCCAGTGCCTGACTCTTCCCAAGGTTCATCCACTGTGTTTCAGCTGAGGGTTTGAAGCAGATTGAGGACAAGTGGGGGTTTGGAGTGCTCCTCCCAGCCCATTTCCTGCTGGCAATGTGCTTTATCTTTCCCCAGACACACAATATTATGTGATTTTGATGTTCAGATGAACAATGATAATCAAGAAGACAAGAAGAAAAAGATTCATTTGATTTTTCTCTGTTCATGAGATACGGTTTACGCTCCTGCCTCCCTCCCCCTGTTTACTCTGAGCTTTCACTGATTCCAGGATCTGTTACTGGGTATTCCTTGGAAACAACTCATCTCTGTTTACTGTCTCTGCAGGAGGTACTATTGCCTCTCACAGCTTAAATTCATTATTATTTTTTTTTCCCTGTTTGTTTGTGTTTTTCCATCTCCAACCTTCCTTCTTGCCTCCATTTCCAGAGCACGTGGATATTCCAGCTTCTTTGGAGACAAACCTTAGTGTGCAAGGATATTAAAGGTGTGCAAGGATATTAAAGGTGTGCAAGACAAGGGCTCATGGTCGGAGGCTGCTCTGTTTTGATACCTCAGTGATGGAACCTCACAGCCAAGAGCTTCTCAGGGGTTCCTCTCCATTGTAACCCATGGGGTGAAGGACACAAAACCCCCAAATTTAACCATTTATAGACCAAATCACCTAAAAATGAGACAGGACTTGTCTCCCAGGACAGTGGTGATTGATTTTGAAAAGACCAGGGTGGTCTTCTAGCAGTGAGGAAATGGCCACAGACACTGGGCAGACCTCACAGTGACTTCATCCGTGACTCTGGACGTCAGGAGGAATTTTCTCATGGAAAAGGTGGCCAGGCATTGGCAAGGGCTGTTCAGGGAAGTTTGGAGTCCCTATCCATCCCTGGAGGTGTCCAAGGAAGGCCTGGACATGGCACTCAGTGCTCTGGGCTGGTTACAAGGTGGGGATTGGGCACAGCTTGGACTCCATGACTTTGGAGATCTTTTCCCATCTTGGTGATCCTGAGATTCTGTGACCTTCGTTTCCATGGGCACCAATTGGCTCTGCTGCTTTTCCTGAGGGAGGGGCCCAGTACCAGGAGATGAGGCTGGGAGATCAAATGTCTCCATGGCTTATTTTGAGGTGCCAGATAAGCTCTAGTCCTCAGCTTGGTCACTGATTATACAGGAGCTTTTTAAAAAGAGGAGTATTCCTTGTTTTTTAATCAGGAATCACTCCTCATCTGGCAGTGCAGGTTTCCTGGGGTCAGTGCTGGGGTCTGGATTCTTGTCCTGGGGTCCAAATTCTTGTCCTGGGGTCAGTTCTGGGGTCCAAATTCTTGTCCCAGGGTCAGTTCTGGGTCTGGATTCTTGGCCAAGATCATCAGGATGAGCACCAGCCTCATCTCCTCCTCCAGCATTCAGCTGTGCCAGAAGGAGCTCACCCCAGTTCCAGCAGGAATGATGATGTGAGGGATGATCCCTCAGCCTGAGGATGCTGGATGAGGCTGACGTGGAGCAGCCTCAGTTTCTGCTGTTTGTCCCCACCTCTGTGCCCTGTTTGGGTCAGCTCCTGCTCTCCCTGTCTACAGAGACATCCAGCAGTGGTGGCTGGAGAAGGCACAGCTGACCCAGCTCTCTGCAGGGTGCCAGGGACAGGGAGCAGAGGGGACAGAAATGGGAAAGGCCAGCAGAGACACAGCCTGGGGAAACGGGCTGGGGAAAGGGGCTGGCACTGACCCTGAGCTGAGCTGAGCCAACCCTGCAGCTCTCATTTCCAGGCAGCAAGCTGGAAACTGTTCCTTGCCTCTCTGCAGATGCCAAAGGTGCCTGAGCTGAGACAGAAGCTTTCAGGGTTGGCTCATCATGAAATGCAGCACCACAAACCCTCCCCTCGCTGGAGCTGAGCTTTCCCCAGCTCTGTTTGTGTGGAAACTGTGCCCTGCTCCATGGGCCAGCACAGCCTGTCAGGAGTGGGACAGGCACAGCCTGTCAGACTGGGGGATTTCTCTCTCTCACTCTCTCTCTCCCTGTCTCGGTGCCTTTGGTGCAATGCAGTATTTTCTGCTCTGGCTGCTTTGCTCACTGGAGCCCTGCGAGTGCTGGAGGAAATGAGGGAGCTGCTCTGCGAAGCTGCTGGATGCAGCCACCATTCCCAGCTCCAGAGGGTCCCTGCTCAGCCTGGGGATGGAGCAGAAGACTCTGGAAGGTGTTTTACACCCTGGCTCTGCTGCTCTTAGCAAAGCGAGGACTGGGAACAGAGAACCAGCAAGGCTGTCCAGTGGGGCAGCCAAGTTCCTGAGGATTTTGTGTCCAGAGCTCAGAAAACATCTTGAGATGTTTCTCCTTCCATCAGCTGTGGAGAGGGATTAGAGAAGACAACAGAAATGCATTGCTGGTCACACCTAGGATGGGAAAAATTTAAAAAATCCAGGGTAAATCCAGAGTTTTTCTGGATTTTCTGGCCAGCAATAGGGAACACCCCATGTGCAGCACCCTTGTGGTGTCCATGTCCACATCACAGAGCACGTGGCCCGTGGCTTGTCCATCACACTGAGACAGAAAAATGATGTTTTGATGGATTTTTTAATCTCAAAAATGCCTGAAATATAAAAGCTTTCTCCCCAAAAAAATGTTCAGGTTTAGTCTCAAAAGGGTTTGAATACGATTGTAGAATGAGGGAGGGAGGGAGGGAGGGGAAGGGAGGGAGGGAGGGAGGGAGGGAGGGAGGGAGGGAGGGAGGGAGGGAGGGAGGGAGGGAGGGAGGGAGGGAGGGAGGGAGGGAGGGAGGGAAGGAAGGAAGGAAGGAAGGAAGGAAGGAAGGAAGGAAGGAAGGAAGGAAGGAAGGAAGGAAGGAAGGAAGGAAGGAAGGAAGGAAGGAAGGAAGGAAGGAAGGAAGGAAGGAAGGAAGGAAGGAAGGAAGGAAGGAAGGAAGGAAGGAAGGAAGGAAGGAAGGAAGGAAGGAAGGAAGGAAGGAAGGAAGGAAGGAAGGAAGGAAGGAAGGAAGGAAGGAAGGAAGGAAGGAAGGAAGGAAGGAAGGAAGGAAGGAAGGAAGGAAGGAAGGAAGGAAGGAAGGAAGGAAGGAAGGAAGGAAGGAAGGAAGGAAGGAAGGAAGGAAGGAAGGAAGGAAGGAAGGAAGGAAGGAAGGAAGGAAGGAAGGAAGGAAGGAAGGAAGGAAGGAAGGAAGGAAGGAAGGAAGGAAGGAAGGAAGGAAGGAAGGAAGGAAGGAAGGAAGGAAGGAAGGAAGGAAGGAAGGAAGGAAGGAACCCAGAATTCCCATTTCCTCCTCACTCCTGTCCTCTCTAATGAGAATCAAGCAGAATTCCTCTTTCCCCAGCAGCCTTGGAGCCTGTTTGAAGCAATTTGGAGGCAATTGAATGAAAAGGAATAAACGAGTGGATATTGCAGTTTATGGATGGCTGAGTCAAACCCACAGGCAGTGATTAGAGGCCCACAGTCCCTTTCATGGCCACAGTAAGAAAATGACTCAAATTTGTTCTATTTTAGCTCCAAACAGGAGGTGAAGTTGTAGTGGGCTGGAATGTCAGTTATGCCACCTTTTAATATTCATCTGGAAGGAAAACAAAACAGAACAGATCTTTTATTTTAATTTAAAGAAAGTGTTGGTCAATACAAAGCAAATTTCTCTGGCTTTGATCCTCTCCTGTTAGTTTGGATGCAAGGAAATGATGGTGGGGAAAACAGAGAATAAATAATTACAACTTCCCTACTCTTTCTCCTACCTTCATTTGCCCTACAAATAATTTCCAAGACAGCTTTTTACCCACCTGGCCCCTTCTTATCATGATCTATGGTGGTTCCTCACCTTCTTCATCGCCTGTTTGCAGTCTTGATAATCTTAAACCACCTTCTCTCATCAGTGTCACTCTCATTTTGGGCTGTTTATTTATTAATATGGAAAAGATACCATGAGATTTAAAATGCATTTGTCAGCTTATGACTCTTACAGTCTTGTTTTTAGCACTCCTGGGATTTAGCCACCATGGCATCTGAGTCTGAGTTTGGATATCAAACCTCATCCTCTGCAAACTGATGGAAATTTGACATTTTTCAAGGCTTTCAGAGACGTTACAAACAACAGCAAAAAGGGGAAAAAAAGTTAAAAAATAAATCTGAAAAGCCACAGACACTTAAAGCATCGACTGCTGAAGAGGTATCACATTTTCAGTGAAAAAAAAAAGAGAGTAAAAAAAAGAGAGAAATAAAACAAACACCTCATGGATGCTGAATTTTCATGCTGCTGGTGGTAACACTTAGTCTGGTCCTAAGTGCTGCAGTGTTTGTGCTGTTGTTTGGCCAACTCAACTGGGAAGGGCTTTTTATAGCTCACATTTAGCAAAGGCAAAAATTTAATGCCAAAATGATGCCAGCAGGACCCTGCACACCCTCAGAGCTGTGGGTTTTCCAGAGGGAAAGGCAGAGGATGATGAACACAGGCAGAGGAGCGGGATGGGAACCCAACTCCTGGGACAGCTGCAGAAGAGTTTGGTTTATGTCACTCTCTCACATGGTGAGGATTTGTTAAAAAATGGACACTTGGAAACACCATTTTAACAGTTTTTAGGGAAAATCAAACTTTCTTTTTTTAAAAAAAAATATTTCTGATGAAAAATTTGCCCATTCAGAGAACCCCCTTCTTTTTTCTTGTTTATTCTTCTTTATTCCTTTTTTCCTTTTGTCTTCTTTTTTCTTTTTCTTTTTCATCTTTCTCCTCTTTTTCTTCTACATATTTTT
Organism: Poecile atricapillus; assembly: GCF_030490865.1. NCBI lineage: Eukaryota > Metazoa > Chordata > Aves > Passeriformes > Paridae > Poecile > Poecile atricapillus. The sequence continues at coordinate 2,368,988 of NC_081289.1, read as the reverse complement.
AATCTTTTTCTTTTTCATCTTTTTCTTTTTATCCTTCTTTTTTCTTTTCCTTTTTTCTTTTATTTTTTCTTTTCCTTATTTATTTCTTCCTATTTTCTTTTCTCTTTTTGTCGTTTTTTTTCTTTGTTCTTCTTTTCCCTTTTTTCTTTTTTCTCATCTATTCTTTATTTTTTATTGGCTTTTTTCCCTTTTTTTTTCTTTTTCTTCTTCACTTGTTTTTTCTCCTCTTTTTATTTCTTCTCTTTACTTTTTTCTTTTTTTCCCCCTCTTTTTTTCTTTTGTTTCTTTTCTCCTTTTTCCTTTTTTTTTTCTTGTTTGTTTGTTTGTTTTCCAAAAACAGCAACAGAAATCAAGCAAACAAATCCAAGAACCCCCTACAGAAGAAGTCCCCAGGCTTCCAAGATGAGGAGATCTGATTTCCAAAGAACCTGCAGGACCCCCCATTTTTATCAGGAATTCTGCATCCATCAGAAAACATTCCTGGCTTTTTACAGGGACTCAGACAAAGCTTGGGCCTCTCCTTGCGATGGGAGCTCTGTGCTTTTTTTTGGGTGGCCAATGGAGGAATTCCATCAACAGGAACAACTGAAGTGTTTCACAAACCAACCCCAACCACAGAATCATGGAACCTTAGCTTGGAAAAGCCTTCAGGATCATCCAGTCCAAGCATTCCCAGCACTGCCAAGGCCACCACTGACCATGTCCCCAAGTGCCACCTCCACATGGCTTTGAAATGCCTCAGGGATGGAGACTCCAAACCTCCCTGGACAGCTGTGCCAGTCCACAGCTGTGGCCAGAGAGGATGGACATTGTCCCTGTCCCTGTCCCCGTCCCCGTCCCTGTCCCTGTCCCTGTCCCTGTCCCTGTCCCTGCACTGCAGCAAACACCAGTCCTGCCAACTGCAGAGTGCTGGGAGCCATTTTCCCACCTCCTCCTTCCTCACCAAGGTTTGGAGCTCAGCCACAGCCCTGGAAGGGAGCCCAGATATTGATGTTCCTGGCCCTTGGCTCATGGCAGCCAATGTTTGGTTTTGCAAACAACTGCTGATTAAACAGAAATTCCCTGCCGGGCAAACAAAAAGAATCTTTTCTTCCCCATTTTTGCCCATCCATTTCTATGCCTGGGCTGGAGCAGGAGTGTTTTGCCAGACAAAATCTCCTTGTCAAAGTCCAAGCTTTGGCTCACACCTGTGCTGATGTTCCCAGGGATTCAGAGCCTGAAGAAACTGGGAGATAGTTTTGGATGGGAGGAAAGTTAAATTAACACTTAGGTAAAATTCCAAATCATCCCCAGTGCTCTCCATCAGCCCTGCAGGGTTTGGTTTCTGCCCCTAACATCAGTTTTCAGTGGTGGCAGCCAGTCCACAAATATCGCTTCACACAGCCCTTCAAAGTGCCCTCAGTTTCCCCAAGATAAAAATTATGTGAGAACTCTGCAGTTGCAAAGCTGAGATGCAAAGAAATTACAGTGGGGGGAAAAGAGAATAAATAATTACAACTTGAGCCAAAATAGATCCAATTTGACTCAATTTAGCCTCCAGGAGATCATTCTGTCCATCCCAACAGGGATTTGTTATCCCCAGCTGGAGTCTGTGCCTTTCCCCAGGTTTGTGTTTGCATTGCTCGTGATCCTGCTGCTTTCAGCTCTGGTGGAACTTTGTAGTTCATGGTGTTGTACATCCCAAAATATTTATAAAGGGAGTAAATATGATGTTTGGGAACAAAAATAATAATGTATTGTTTTGAGGGCAGGGGATGGCTGGAGGCTGGCAGTTCTTGGCCATGAGCTCATCCACAGTGTGCTGTTAAAATGGTGTGCACAGTTCACAGAATCACGGAATATCCTGAGCTGGAAGGGATCCACCAGGATCATCCAGTCCAACCCCTGGCCCTGCAAAGACAGACCAACAATCCCATCCTCTGCATCCCTGGGAGCATTGTCCCAACATTCTGGAGCTCTGGCAGCCTTGGGGCTGTGCCCATTCCCTGGGGAGCCTGGGCAGTGCCCCACCACCCTCTGGGAGGATTCCTTTTTCAGCTGTGCATTTAGGAATAAATGCAATTTTTCCATCAGAAATTATTTCTCAAAGCAGTAATTTTTTTTCCCCCAAACTACACTGTTTTCTCAGCAGCATCTTCAAACCCAGCAGCTCAAACCTGAAATATTTGGGTGGGAGCATTTCTCACTTGCCTTTAGCCTCATTCTCCCACAGCAGGAGATTTCTTGCCTGGAATAAATCTGGAATCACAGAATGGTTTGGATTGGAAATGACCATAAAGTTCCTGTAGTTCCAACCCCCTGCCATGAGCAGGGACACAAAATCTTTAACAAGGCTCCACCACCTTTTTTCCTCCAAGATCCTAAAGGAAGATGCTTATCAAGAAATATATCCAGAAAAAAAAAAAATGGAGCAATTCTCTTTAGGCAGCAGAAAGTGATCCATTGGAGTCAATTTTTCTTATTTCCCAGCCTTTGTCTTCCCAAGTTAATATTTTCACTGAACTGAAAACTTGTAAGAATGTAAAGATAAAAATGTCTTCATCCAGCTGTTACTGCATTGGAGTCCCATGGAATAAATATAGAAAGGGGGTTTCCACCGTCTTTCATACTTCCATTAAAGTTAGTTCTTCTGGAGGGAGCTTGGCATCCCACTATGTGATGGCAGAAAAGGCACTGGATGATTTCAGCTATGCCATTTCTGGGTTTGCTCTGTCACTGCTGCCCATGTCTTCTCAAGAGGCTGAAAAGTCATCCAATTTCCCTTGGACAAGTGACCCTCTGACCTGGACAGCTGTTCCTGCCAGTGGAAATATCCTTTAGTTGGATTGGCTTTGAGTCAGTGACCTGGAGGGGAAAGCCTCTGGTGTTCCCTTACTGGTCCTGGTCAAGCCAAAGGAACCTGTAGGACACGGCTACAGGAAAAACAGCAAAGCACCTGCATGAGTATTTTGAGCCCCAGACATCAAAGAGCCAGTAAATCCATGGAGAATAGCTCTGAAAAGGATGTGTTTGAATGAAATTAAGTAAAGAAAAAAAGAGCTTTATCCTGACTTATTCCTGATTCACACCAGCCTCAAAAATCTGGAGGAGACCGATGGTAATGACTTAATGAAATGTGGTGCCCTGGGAAGAAGGGAAAATTATTCAGTTTGAGAGAGTGTCTTGGGCTGAACTCAATTTTTAGAAAGCTCAGTCACCTCTGGACACTGAACTGAGTAACCCAGAGGAGGCTCAAGGGCTTATCTAGAGAAAAGCTTCTCTTAAATGTCTGACTTTGAGACTATTTCACATCCTCACTTCCACCTGGATGGAAAATGGAAAGAGAAGTGGTTTGCTTGCTGCATTTGATTCCAGAACCAGGAAGTTCAAAACCAGAGTTAAAGTCAGACATTTAAGAGAGGAAAAAAGGAGAAAGAACACCCTAAACCAGCTTGATGATGAGTTTTGGGACAAGCCTTTCTCTGTTCAGATCTGTATTCCCAGCCCCTGTGGTTTGGGCTGTGGGAACAGCTGGATCTCAGGAGCCACCAAGACATGGGATACAACCAAGGTAGCTCTTGATACTTTTTTTCCCCTGAACCAGGAGAATTCAGATGAATTCTCTTCTCTTAAAAGGATGAAGCTGGAAGCTGTTCCTGGGTGCAGATCTCAGTGGTGGAGGAATCTCCTGCAATTTTCCCTCTGAAATTTCCTTCACGTGGGTGAGCCGCAGGGGCCAGTGCAGGGTCCCCCTTCTCCTTTTGCTTCCTTCACCCCATAAACAACCTAAAACAGGGCACAAGGCACCCCCAGCCACTTTAACCCCAAGTTTCAGGACAAAGAAAAGCAGCTGCCTCGAAGAGCAGGCCCGGGATGATGTCGGCCTTATTGAACTGCCTCGCCAGCGTTTTTTACGGCAGTTTAAAACACCATCAAGGCGTCATCAAACTGCCTTTCACTTCCAAACCCAAATGGCCATGGAATGGAGCCCAGAGTGAAATTCTAAATTGGATCCCATCAAACCAGCGTCAGATCACACAGGCTAAGCGGGAATGAATGGCTCCTAACGACGGAGTTCATCATTATAAAGTAATGACAAAGGATACAGAGCCACCGAGGTCTCCAGCAGAGCAACCAACCCTTCACCCGCCCCCTCCCCTCTCTCCAACGCCTGCTGATTTTTTCCTATTAGGGTGAAACTTTTTTTTTTTTTTCCTGGGGTGTGTTTTTTTCTCCCTGTAACTGCCAAAGGGTTTCAGGGCTCATTCAGGATAAATTATTCAGTCTAAATGGAGACGCCATAAATCTTAAATGGCAAACAATAGATGATTCTCTCTTTAGACGCACGGAGCCTGCAAAACTAATCTCCTGCTAAGCAATGGTGTGTCCCACTCCAGCTGCTGATGGCAAAATTTACAGGGAGTAGCATTTGTTTCCTTATGTGCATCTATATTTAGGTTGCCACACAGCCTCCCCTTCCCACAGCAACATGTGAACTGGTCACCTCGGGAGAGAGAGACAGGGAAACAGCTCTCCCAGTTTAGATAAGGCTCCATCTTGCAAACTTCCAGCTATTTTGCCTGTTAAATAAGGACACTTCAAAGTGGGAGAAAGGATGGAGCAGCTTGTGTAAGTGAATTAGGATTAGCAGCCCCATGTGTTGTTTTGCTGAGATTTAAGCCTCTCACGTAGCGGGACTTGTGCTTCTCTCTTTGGAAAGCTTGGCATGAAATCCATACTGTTTAAAGCAATTTTATGCACCCTGAACCCAGCGGACCCAGCTGGAAGGAGGTGAAGCTTCAGACCCACCTGCAGCACTCTAATCCCTGCTCCATCACCCAGGTGAGCTCCTCCTTTTTCCTCCTCCAGAATTCAAAGCACAGACTTAAGTTTGCAGCATCTGGAGGGTGTTGCTGCTACTTAAGGAGGAGAACCAGCTCCAAACACAGAAAATCCCCAGCACAGCTTCGGTGCCAGGAACCAGTTGAAATAACACTGTGGGCTAGCACCAGCTCCGGCCACCGCGCGCCAACGGCTGCCAGCGGATCCTGGGGAAAGCACATTTCCCCTGGCTGGGTGAGGAGTTGGCCTTCTGTGTTTAAATCTTTCCTCACACTGCACACCCACTCCTCCCCGCCATCTGCCAGGCGCGCCGTGCCCCGGGCCAAGTCTGGAGCCGGCTGCTTCTCCCAGCAGAACCTTCCCCAGCCCGGATCTGCCCGAGCGCTTCCGCACGCTCCAACTGCTCCTCTCCACCCCGAGAGGAGCCAAGCTGGGAGCTCTGCTGCCATTCCCCCTACCCCCACCTCAGCTGTAGCAGCAGTGAGCAACTGCTTGGGCTTCTCTCCACCTTCCAGGGCCATCTGGACAAGCTCAGACCTCGTGCCGAGGGGGATGGAGGAGGGCCAGCAGCACCTTGGTGTTGTCAGCCAGGATGAAAGTTATAGTCTGGAAGCAGGAGGTTTATGTACATACATGAAATGCTCACGGCTTCCTCGAGCTCCTTTATGTCTGCCGAGTCCTCTGGGGATGGCACGGACTCCTAATGGATGCTGCATTAGCTAATCCAGTGATTCAATTACTCCTAAATACTCTCTGGTGGCCGGGGCTGGCCTTCCTGCTCACTTACTGGAAATTGTTGCTCTTCCAGGGGGAGGGGAGCAGAGCTTCCATCATAAGAAGCGTCCCCCTCTGTTTTCTTTGTGTTGTCCTTCCACAGGGAGTGCTCAGCTTCCAAGGGCAGGGATGGAGGCAGACAGACCCGACTGAGATCCGGTGCCTCCCTCCCCACGGGCCAGGCACAAACCCTTCCCGACTCCACGACTGGTGGGTCACGCCAGCCCAGCACAGCCAGCAGCTGCTGGCAGCTGAACACACCTGGCTCAGGTGAAGCCAGAGGTGCTGAGCCCTGGTGACACTCAAATCCCTCTCAGTCTGGGATCCAGGTGATGTCATGGGTTGCTTCACCCATTTGCTATGGTCATCCTTCAGCTGGACAGCCCCGTGTCCAGTGTTGGGTTTGTGACAGACCTGGAGGGGCTGGAGCGTGTCCAGGGAAGAGAACTGAGCTGGGGAAGGGTCTGGAGCCCCAGGAGAGGCTGAGGGAGCTGGAAAGGGGCTCAGGCTGGAGAAAAGGAGACTCAGGGAGGACCTTGTGGCTCTGCACAGCTCCCTGACAGGAGGGGACAGCCGGGGGGGTTGGGCTCTGCTCCCAGGAACAGCGACAGGAGGAGAGGGAACGGCCTCAAGTTGCACCAAGGGAGGTTTCTACTGGATATCGGGGAAAAATTTCCTCCCTGGAAAGGTTGTCCAGCCCTAGCACAGCTGCCCAGGTAGTAGATTCAGCATCCCTGGAGGGATTGAAAGCCATGTGGATGCGGCACTTGGGGACATGGGTTACTGGTGACCTCAGCAGTGCTGGGGAATGGTTGGATTTGATGATCTTAGAGGGTTTTCCCAACCTAAATGTTCCCATGATTCTAGAATCCCTAAAGGGCTGGCAAAACTGTGGATATTGGGCTGGACAGATGCCTATCCAAGAAATCATTACGTCCTCTACTGCCCAAATTCACACTGCAGCTTTAAAGGGACATTTCTTCATTTCTGATGGATAAACCTGTGTGTCCTACAGCAGATCTTAGTGCTTTCCAGTATGGACAGAGATTTATAAGCCTAAGATCATCATTAGTCTTAGCTCTTGAAAGCACAGATGAGATGAAAGACAGATTTGTCACTCGGAGGAGTAAGAAGCTCCTGCCAGAGCAGAGGAGGTTTGATCCTGGAGTGTAGGGTGGCTGCAGGCTGGGGTGGATACACACGGGGGAATAGTGCTCCCCTCTGGAAAGGGCTCAGCCAGACCACGGGAGGGGTTGCTGTCAGTCTCAAGTGGCTTTTACATAATAAAACACTTCCTTAGAAAAACAATTTCTTAGGAACAGACAGAAAAATGAGGAAAAATTTGCACAGAATGGGAGTGCCAGGCACACTTCCCTTTGATTTGTCAGGGATGAGGCATCAAAGAAGATCCACTTTTGGCTTAACTTTTACATTAGGATTTCTATATTCACTTTTGACCAGGGAAGAGCTAAAGTATGTACAAAAGACATTGTCTGCATGGCCTTGAAAGGGAAAGATAAAATCTTACAAGCATCTGCCAAAAGCTTCATATGGCCAGAAACCACAAGGCAGACTTCTTACATTGGTTCTTTGCCCTAAAGAGCAGAAGAGACCAAATGGATATATTAAAAAAATATATATAAAAAATTAAAGCACGTTAAAAATAAAAATATTAAATATTCAAAAGTATATTTAATATATATGTCTGTATATACACAAATACTTCTCTTCAAAGCTGTTCCAGCATTTTCAGGGCTGAAAATTCCCCATTTTATTTAGGGAAAACCCTTTGTCTTAATCCAGCAGTCACAGGTGGGACACATAACATGGAGAGAGTGGAAAGGGAGGTATAAAGAGAAAACCTGCAACACAGGACAGGCAGAAGAGATCTTAAATTCAAGGGAAAAGAATCAGACAGACACAGCCTGAAATTCAGATAAAAAGTACCTTTTCTTTGCTTTGCAGAACAAATTTAGAGAAGAAATTATGGATGAGGAAGGATTGGGATTGGAATCACCTCGGAAAGTGGAACAAGTATGAAATAACTTTGTTCCTGTGACCAAGCAGGTGCAAAGTTCTTGCCGTTCTTTGCCTTGGTGGGTCTGGAGACAACCCCGTGGCTGTGGGGACCCAAGGACAGGCTGCCAGGGGCCAGCCAGGCCAGGCCCTATTTAACACCCCTAAAATCCTTCCCAGGTCTTCAGACCAAACCTCAGGCAATTCAGGAAGAGCCAGAATGAGACAGGGGGACCAAAGGCATTTCCAAGCCCTGTTTGTGCACCTCACTGGTGGCAATGATGGAGTTAACTCTGCTCCCATCTCCATGTGGAGCAGGCAGCCTGCCAGAGGCTCCGAGTCTGGGAAATCAGGAGGCACATCTTGGCTCCCTGGGAACAGATTGTTACCTCAGCTCAGGGTGAGAGGATTCCACGGTCACGGCCGAGCCTCCCCATGTCACAGCCGGGGACTGGGGACCTGCAAAGAGGAAATGGCTTTGGATGTCCACCAAGTGCTGGCAGTCATTGCTCCACCAGCATTCCCTGTCCTGGTGTAACCTGCTGATCCATGGATGCTTCGTGTTCCTCCCTTGGCAAACCCCAGCCTTCCACACTGCTCTCGAGGGCTGCAAGTTCCCCAAATCCACTCTGAATCCTTCCCCTCGTGCTGATCCCAGTGCAAGGACCACCAGAGTTGCTGGTTTGAGCTGCAGCAAAAACATTTTAGTTGGGTTACAGGGCACTGACAGACAGCGGAATCTTGTGAGAGTCTACAGGGGGCAAGGTGGGCACAGCACCATCCCCGTGGCTGTGCAGCTGAGCACCTCTGTCCACCTGAAGATCACCTTCCCAAGGCAGTGGACAAGAGCCATGAGGGAACTGCCTTCTCCAGCATTATTTCTGGGGCAGAACCTTCAATTGAGCTTCAGGTAATGGAGCCACACCATCAAACTCCCTTCTAAAACCTTCCAAATCAGAAAACACAGCTGTCAGGAGACCTGGGTAAATTCTGGAATGTTATCCATTTAGCAGGGAAAAACCTAAGCAAAGCCACAGCTCAGCCTGTGCTGTTCCCTCGAGCTGGAGCTCAGACGTAGAATTATGGGGCTGTTACTTGGGCTGAAGGGAAAATCCATCAGAAGTCACCGGCGTAGGGCACGCAGTGCGCATTGGAGCAGCTTCAGCTCAGGCCAGCCCGAGCTGGGGGGGGACTCCATCTGCTCCAGCCAGCTCTGTCACACTGCCACGCTTGCATTTCACTTGTGCATCCTCGCTGCAGTTACAGGGATCTACACGGGAACCTCCTCCCCAGCCCCCGTTTGCTCTCAGCATGCAGAGAATTCAAAGCTGCGCTCCCGACAGCACGAGGAGTTAGAGCAGAATTGGCCGCAGCGTCACCAAATCAGCTGGAAAGTTTGCAGAGCTGCAGCGAGGCAGGCGGGCTCATTTTTCTCAGCTGATGAAAAGCCTGGAGAGCATTTTTATTAAATCCATTGAGGGGAAACCCCAGGATCAGTGGCAGAGGGGACAAGGGGTTGTTATGGAGAAAAATCCTCTCTTAAACCACACAGAACTCTTGGAGAGAGGCCCAGCAGAGGCACGATGAATTATGAAAAATTATCAACAACTCCTACAAATGAAATGGCCACAGCGCAGTAACAAATCAGCTCTGAAAAACACACATTCAAACCCCACTGGGAGGTGGAATCCAGACTGTGGAACGATATGGCTTCATCACAGCCCACACAGCAACCAGGGGACAAGTCCTTCTGCAGGCACAGAGCTGGGGTTTGCCCAGCAAGCCCAGAACAGACCCACCGGGGTTATATCCAAGCAGGTGCTGGTGGGAAGTGATTCTGTGATGAGCAGCTTTGAAAGCCTGGCCTGCTCTTTGGATCCTTGCTCTGAACCCACCCCAGTCCATATCCATTCTTTACTGAAGCTTTCTGATCCTTGGTGTCTGCCCCTGCCCAGGAATTCAGTTGTGCCTGCTGCTTACACAGAGCCTGACGTAGTGACTGATGCCAGCTTCTGCCCCTTCCCTGCTCCTTGGTTTTGTTTCATGCTCTCTTCACTGTTTTTTTGCCTTCCATCCAACTCTAGCCATCCCCTGCTCATGCTTTGTCCAGCAACATTCACAATTTGGGGACCCCCAATACTGGAGAGCTGGCTTAGCTTCCAATCTTGGAATGGTTTGGGTTGGACCTTAATGATCATCTCCTTCCAACCCCCTGCCATGGGCAGGGACACTTTCCACTGTCCCAGGCTGCCCCAAACCCTGTCCAGCCTGGTCTTGGACACTTCCAGGGATCCAAGGGCAGCCACAGCTCCTCTGAACAAGCTGTTCCCACAATAACCTGTATCTGAACACACCAAATATCCAGGTGTCCTCTTTCCACCGCAGGATTTGCATCTACAACCTTCCTTCCTTTTACATAGAATGCAGGATTTGAAAGCAGCCTGGCAGAAGAATGGGGGTTTTGCCATCAAAGAATCCAAAAGGGAGGTGGCCAAGGGCCTTGCCCATAGGGAGTCTCTGTGAGGGAATCCCTCACCACCGTGGAGAATTTTTGTGGCAGATGCTCAGTGGAGTTGATTAGAGAGAAATAATCTCCCCCTCCCAGACCACCCCTGGCCCTCCCTCTCAATTCAGGTGGAGAAAGGGGCTGAAGAGAGAAATCTCTCTCCTTTTTAAGTGTTTCCTCCTCCATGCTACAAAGTGTAGTTCCCACCTTCCAGCAGCCTGTACGCAGTGGGAACGCGCAGCACACCAACCTTTCCCTGGGAAGCGGACTCCCAAGAAACGAGTCCTCCTATTTTCTGCATGTGAACTTTAAAGAGGAGGAAGCCTTTGTTTCTCAGCTCCTTTTAGGTGCTGATCAATAGCGGAGCTTCAAGCCCCCACAAACACGCCTTTCCCTGCAGTCAGACCAAGCCTGGAGGCTCCTTTTGCTCCTTCTGATGCTGGGCAGCCTTTCTTCCAGCCCTGCTTCCCCATCCCTCTGCCAGCAGAGCGGGATCCAGGGCTGGCACATTCCGTATTCCAGCCAGCTCCACATCCACCGAGCCAATTAGTGAGCAGGGCCGGCTGCCCCGGGAGCGGTGACCGATGGCACTTGCCGGGGTGGGCCAGCAGAGAGGGTGACATCTCGGTGACACAGGGCAGCCCATCTCAACCCCAGCTGTGTGTCCAGCTCATCCATAATGCAGCTGGGCTGCTCACGGCTTCTCCCTGTTGCTTTCGATACCGGATGAGCAGGAAAATCACTGATCATTAGCAACAACAGACAGAAGGATCCCAAGGGCAAACTTTATGTTGTATTCATAAAACCAACCCTCCTGGCAGGCAGTCTGGCTCCCCGTGGCAGGGCTGCTGCTCAGAGCATCTTGGAAAACACAGGTTTTATTCCAGCAGTGCCCAAAAATCAAGGCCACCTTATGCGAGGCACAAGGCGATTTAAGGAGATCATCCCTGGCCTGTCGAGTTTAAAATTCAAAGAGTCAAGAAAAGCTAGGAAGGGAACAAGAGAATTAGAGAGGTGAGCTGGCTTCCCAAAACTGAATTGGAAATTAGTTCAGGGCTAGGAATGCCCCTGGTGTCCTGCCAGAGGCAGAATCACAGCAGCATGGTGGGACTGTCCTGTAAAGGACACATTTAAATATTCCAGGTGCTGGAGTGTTTAGCACTTTTCTTGGTCCTGTTCCCTGGCCATCAGGAATTGATATCCCTGGTATTTAGCCTGAAGTGCTACTCTCCCCAGCCATAATCCAGTTTACTGCCCAATGTTATTTCTGTCCTTCTCTGGTTTTTACACACTTCAGGGATCTTAAGTGTTTTAGGATCTGTTGTAGGATGTGCTCCTACCTGTCATTGCCTAGTGGAAATACATACCCTGATCCTCTCACTGCTCCTCCCTGAATAATTCTGGTTTGTGAAGTAATTCAGGTTATACTGTGCCAAATTACCAGCACTGGAATTTGGAGGTAGCTGCACAAGAGAAAACTATGTTTATTTGAAGATCATTCCAGAAAACAGTGTTTCCCACTCTGAATATGTGCCACCACCACCACGTGCAGACATCTCGCAGGTACCTGACAGGATGGCACCAAAATGTCACACACAGCCCAAGCCTTGGCCAAGTCAGGTCAATTTAAAGCGAGGCAGTGGCCTGACAACTTCTTCCCATCAAATCAGCTGGGAGCAGCAGGGTCTCTCTTTGGGATACAGCTGATCCCTCAGTCTGGATTTACAGGGATTAAAGAAAAACCCCCTGACCTCATTTGGGACCCATAAACAGAAACCACAACACCTGATGCCAGCCCAACACCGTGAATGGCTGTGGCCAGAATTATGTGTCACTGCTAGATAAAAATTCATGTTTGAAACAACTCTCCGTGGCTTTAATGTCCTGTGAGGAGAAGACCATTCCTTCAGAAACCAGGGAAGGATGTTTATAGCAGCATACAGAGAAACAAATATATAAATACAGAAAGGAAGCAATGCAGGCATGACTGTTCTGAGCCACCTGGCCTTGTGGAAGGTGTCCTTGCCATGGCAGAGGGGCTGGAACAGAAGGGTCTTTAAGGTCCTTTCAGACCCAAACCACCCTGTGATTCTATAATTTAATCATTATTTTTAACCTTGGCTCATACAAAGGTAGTTTGAAGTTGTGTTCTGCAGAGCTGGAAAAGCACCGAATCTCACCAGGATCTTCATTTGGGGACGGTGCCCTGTAAGGTTTTTATTACTGATTCAGACATGGGAGATCATTGAATTTTCTGGGGATAATGAAGCGAGGGGAGTTGCTGGGATTCAGGAGGACAGAACAATTTTGCAGGCTGATCTTAACAGAGAAGGTGAGGAGGCACAGAAGTAGAATATGAAATTTAATGTGACCGAGCATGAGGTGACTCACAGGGGTAAGAGCAGGCTCAAGTTAAGTGCAGTTTAAATGATGCTGGATGAGCAACACAAGGAAGGAAAATCAGACACTTCACCCACAGAATCAACATTGCACAGGGACATAATATAACATCTGGGGGGTCAGGAGGTCAGCAGGAGAAGCAGGTGAGGGCACCAGCAGGCTCAGCTAACGACAGCTAAGGTAGTTAGAAGGAGACTCATTTGCTTCCCCTTCTGATGCCAAGCCCCGATCTCAGCTGCTCCTCAGAGCTGTCAGGGCACTGGGCTGCTCACACCCTGCTTCCTGATCTTTATTACTCTGCCAAAGTTTAATTGGCCCAGCTGATGCCTCCCAGGCTGGGTGCTTGCTGCAGGCTGGGGAGTTGGTTATTTGTGGTGTTATTTGCCAGAGGAGGTGGAAAGGAAGCTCAGGTTTCAATACAAAATGAGTGCAGTGCATTCCGAGTCAAAATGCATCAGACAGAGCATGAGAAAAGATTGTTTCAGCTTTCTAGGGGAGCAGGGCTGGCACTTCCATGCTTTGGAATAGGGTTTTAGCATGAGAAAAGAGAGGTGGAGTCATTCTGATACTTGGGGAATGGCTTTTTCCACTCCCTGGGAGTCATGTATTTGCTAAGTTAAAAAAACCTCCAAAAACACTGGCTTTCCAATTATTCAAAAAAAGCTTCTTAGTACGTGGTGACCACATCCCCTGAGTCATTTGTGTGCACTGGCCTTGCTCTTCCTCCTCCTCACCCCGGATAAACCCTGGATAAACCTGGATAAACCCTGGAAGATTTGCCCTGCTAGCCCACCCCAGCGATGGTCTTCTCTTATTTAGGACAAGAATTTTAATCAAGAAAATTTTTCTCCATAAACTCATCAGGGCCCCTTTTGGCTTCCCAGGCAATGACTGAAGAAAGGAAGAGAATGGAATGGAATGGAATACAGAATTTAGAATAAAAAAATATAGGATAGGATAGGATATAGGATAGAATATAGGATACTTCAGTTGAAGGGCCCTAGAGTGACCATCCTGCCCAACTGCCTGACCTGTTTAGGGCTGTCCAAAAGTTCAAGCCTGTTTTTAGGGCATTGTCCAAATGCCTCTTCAACACCAGCAGGTCTGGGCCATTGACCACCTCTCTAAGAAGCCTTTTCCAGTGTTTCAGTGAAGAAATGCTTCCTAATATTCAGTTTAAACCTCCCCTGGCAGTGTGTTGAACCATTCCCACACGTCCTGTCAGTGGATACCAGGGAGATCAGCACCTCCCTCTCTGCTTTCCACCCTCAGGAAAATGTAAAGAGCCCCTCAGCATCCTTTTCTCCAAGCTAGACAAACCCAAAGTCCTTGGACATCCATCACAGGACATTCCTTACAGCCCTGTCACCAGCAAGAGTAAAGAACAGAGAAGGAATGAGAGAGAGGAGAACTTGACACAAGTGTTGGCTGAGAGTCTCTGGATTGACAGGACAGATATTGATTGTCCAAACCATGACAAGGCATCATTTCGGGATGCACTGTTGGGCTTGGACCAAAACCTCTCAAGAATCCTGCTCCCAGCCCAAATCCTGGCCCGTGTTTGTCAGCACTGATGCAGCCTGGTGCCCCCATCCCACAATTTTTCCACTGTCAGGAGAGAGAAATGAGACTTTTCTACTCTCACCTGCTGCTCAACACAGAGCACCCATCACACTCAGTACAGCTGTGCAGGATGAATCTCAGAGATGAATCCTGGTGACAACCAACAGAGTGGGCATGAAGGAGGAATTATGGAAATTCAGCCTTTTTCCTTATAAAAAAAGGAGAAAAGCTAAGAAGAAGAAAGAAGATGTTTATAACCCTGAGCAAAATTAACATCAGCATTTTAAAATCAAAGCTAGGAAATACCCAAATTGCCAGTGTGGATACTTGAATCCAACCCATTTCATATACATGATCACATTATAATCTTGATTACACGGCTGAACAGGTTTTGTCTGCAGTTTGGCTCCCAGGACACAACTTTCTTACAGAGGCAGGCACCAGGTTTTTCCCTGTCATTCAGGGGGTGACCCCATCCCTTCTTTCCATGGGATTATGAATTTCCTTTCAAAACACTCTCCTGAGATGAAGCTGTGGTGTGATGCTCACATTAAATTCTAGGAACTGACACGTAGATAAAAAACATACATCCATTAGGGCTGCTTGATTTCAGCTGCAAAAACTCATTTATTTCCAAAGCTAAGCCTTTTTTAGAGCTTTCTTTGTTACCTCTCTAAGGTACCATTAATTTTTAGCTGCAATTTTAACTATTCAACATTTTTACAAAGTGGATTGCTTGGTTTCAATGAATGGTCAACAAAGATTTTGGTCTAAATTACTTTCTGTGTGTGCAAGATGAAAGGATTTTTGTGGGAGACCCAAGGCTGAAACAGGGCTGGTCACAACCCAAAAATTCTCTTTTGAAGGAGGAGAAATAAAAAATCAAGATTTAATTTTTAAAATTAATAATCAGGATTTAAATGTTTGAAATACATCAATGAATCTGAGACCTTCTGCAGAGGATGAGAGGGCAAAAAGAAGCAGAGTCATGGTCAGGCTGTGTTTCTGGAATGAGTTTAGGCCAAAACTTAGTCCCTGATCTGAATCAAGCGGCTGCTGCAGACCACAGCCTTCACAGCTCCTCTGAAGTAGAAGAGACAGATCCTGATTACAAAAAACTGGGATCTTTATGACAGTTTTGCTTCCCTTAATATGTCAAGGAAACTGGAGATTTGGTAAACCCCAAAGTTTTAAGTGAAAATGCAGCACAGTCAACAGGAAACAAAGAATAAGCTGGAGAACATGAGTAACTTGGGCTGGAAGGGACATCCGGGGGTCTCTGGCCCAGCTCCCCACTCAAAGCAAGGCCAATCCAAAGTTAGATCAGCTCTGAATTTAGATGAGGTTGTTTAAGGCAGAGAAACAACCCAATGTCATGGTTTAATCCCAGCTGGAAACAGCTCCACACATCCACGGCATGGGGAGACAACGGGAAGGGCAACAGAGAGAAAGCTCATGGGTTGGGATAAAGACATTTTGACTGGGATAAAGACATTTTGATTGGGGAAGCAAAAGCCACTCATGAGCAAAGCAAAACAAGGAATTGACTCCCCACTTCTCATCTCAGCCATTCCCAGGACATGTAATGGTGACTTGGGAACACAAATGCCATCGCTCCAGCCATCCCCACGTCCCTCTCCTCCTCCCACTGACCATGTGGGCTGGAATGTCCCCTTGGTCACTGGGGCCAGCTGTCCTGGCTGTGTCCCCTTGGTCACTGGGGCCAGCTGTCCTGGCTGTGTCCCCTTGGTCACTGGGGTCAGCTGTCCTGGCTGTGTCCCCTCGGTCACTGGGGCCAGCTGTCCTGGCTGTGTCCCCTTGGTCACTGGGGCCAGCTGTCCTGGCTGTCACCCCTCCCAAGCTCTCGTGAACCCCAGCCTCCCCAGGGCTGGGTGGGGTGAGGAGTTTAAAAGGTCTCAACCCTGTGCAAGAGCTGCTGAGCAGTAACCAAACATCCCTGTGTTAGCAAATCCAAAACGGCCCAATTCCAGCTACTACAATGAAAATTTACTTTACACCAGCCAAAACCAGCACCTCCAGGGATTTCCCTTGGAATGGCTCCCCAGTCATGGGTAGACACTTGTGTCCAGGGGCTCTTCTACCTCTGCTCAGGAGGTTCCTGGCTATAAACGTGTCCTGATTCACTGGAGTTATAAATTGCCTTATCCACATCCCATTTGTAAGACATGGATGTGTCCATCCACTGCCCTAACCCAAAAAATGTCCCAGCTTTGGAAACTGTCACCAAAACTGCCTTACTTTGCAGTGGCATAACCCAAACCACGTTCCCTGCTCTCTCTGAAGAACCTAGTAATTAAAAGACATTTAATTGCATCCACTGTATGTTCTATATAAGGTCATGCCAAAGAAACGAGTGCTGAGCGTGTCACCAGCCAGAGGTGTGGCAAAGGTGATGTTCCAGGCTGTGGGAGCATCTCATGAGGGGCAGTTTCAGTGACATCCTCCCATCCTTTACCCTCGTGCAATTAGAGCTCTTCTCCTAACGCCTGTCCCCACGTGGGCACAGGCCACCAGCATCCTGCCCCTTCCCGACTTCTGAGCGCTCGTCTTTGTAGCCTTAATGTCCTTTTAATGCAGAATTTGGGATGTAATTATTTATTTACATGACTGTGCAGCCTGGAGGGGCTCGCTTACAAGGCTTGCGTGAGAAGACTGTGATTACTGGGGCTTTGCAGAAGATGATTAAAGCAGCGTGACTAAAGTGTTTCAAGTGATCTGTCCTGAAAAAGGGCAATGCATAAAGTGCCCTCTTCCTGCAGCTGCTGCCTGTGTTCAGAGACAGATTTGTTAACTGCAGTGACAAAAGGAAGCTTTTTTCCCCCTATTCCTTCTCATCGCCTCGGCGTTAATCAAATACAGCCCGCGCTGGGTTTTACTCCTTCCAGTTACCCGCTCAAATTGTTGACTCATTTCCAGGCAGCTCCACGCTCACCAGGCTCTTGACAGCAGCGAGGTGGGAGACGGGTCCCCAAAGGCATAATTTGAAGACAGGATATTTTACAGAGCTGTCAAGAAGTTCTTCATTTGGGCTGCCGAGCCTTTATTACTCGTGACATGCTGTAAAACAGAGAGGGCCCAACTTGCATCTCGCATTTCAAGAAGAGTTTGCAAGAGTGAAAAAGGAAAAAAAAAAAAAAAAGAACACCAAAAACCCCACACCAGCAAGAGCCCTTCTCTTCAGCGTGGAGCTTATCTGAGCTGCTGCTCACCAAGGGAGATAAACGTGGGCCCTCTCAATCTGATTATCACAGCCATTTCACAGGCTCGATACCATCGTTAATCCACGGGCCACTATGAAATTAAACTGGCTGATCTGCTCAGATAGAGGCCAGGCCTGAATGGCTGAGGGATGAAAAGGAAGGGTGTAAAAGGGGAGGATGGAGGAATTTCTTTTCATCCCTTGCTTTGTACAAAGCTGGGCTGAATATTCATGGTGGGTGGCAAAGTTTGGGAGAAATGGTGAGGGGGAAAAATATGGCAATAGGAAATTTTAACTTGGGGGAATTTGTCTGGTCACAAATATTTTCCCTAAACATTTGTAATGGGAATGTTGGATGCTTTTGGTACACAGATGGAATTAGCTATCTGCTCCAAAATCACAGAATAAACTGAATTAGAAGGGACCCATGAGGGCCTTCAAATTCAACTCCCAACCCTGCATTGAGAAAGGAAGAAACTGAGGTGGAATTTAGGAGCATTTATTGTGATCTTAGAGCATTTTCCAGCTGGACAAAGTGGGTAAGATATGCCTTGGAATTACAAAAACTCTCCTGAATGGCAGCAGCAGCCTCCTACCCCACCTGTAAAGGTCGGGTTTCCATGAAAACAATGTGATCCTGTGGGAAAAATCATCGGCAGGACCCCATCAGGAGAAAGGGGAGAAAAGGATGAAGCAACATCTGAATGTGGTTTGCATTTGTAAACATGACACTCACAAGGAGAGATCTCGTGAAGGAACCACTTTTCCAGAAGGCAAGACCCCTCCTTCTAAATAATCCCCACCCTAAGGAAAAACTCCCCTACACAAATACCAGATTTACTCCCCAGAATAGTTTCTCCTCAAACAGAGAACAGAAGGAGGGAATTCCAGCCCATGCAGCCAAAGTGTGATTTTTCTGAAAAGTGATGAACTCCACCAGTTTCAGGGACGTCACAGAGATCAGAGGTGGGGCTCGGTGACACGGAATAGGCCTCGGATCGTCCCCGCCACCGCGGGCTCGCTTTGGTCCTATCAAACTTCCACCTCAGCAGCACCAATTCCACAAAAACCAGAAGCAGCAGGAGAGTGTGGGAGAGGCTGAAAAGGCTTTCATGGGAGGAGAGGAGGGTTGGTCACCTCGCCTTTGAAGAGGCAGAGCCACAGCCAGGAGCTGGAGCCTTTAGAAACAGAGCCATGCGAGGAGTTATAAATGGAGGGAGCTTTTAATCTCTGAGTGAGCTACAAATCGAAGGTGAACCTCATTAACTTGGACACTTTGTGTGTTAAAAAATGAGAAGCGTTTCACCTAATGAGGAGCTCTTAATAGGTGTTGTTTTTTTGCTAAATTATCATATTAAGCAGAAGATAATTAACAAGCATTTTCTTAATGTGGTGCTCTACTGATAAAATCTCATTGTCTATAAATCATCAAGACACAGGAAAAAAAAAAAAAAGCCAAAAATTGCTTTTTAATTATGCTGGGAATGATGGAAAAAAAGTACAGGACAATTTCAATTGTTGGGGAACTAGGAGGGAAAGACAAGAATCTCCAGCCTGCTGGGGTATGCATGAGGTCCCTTCAGGTAAACCAAACCCCTAGGGCTGGTTTTTAAAACACTTTACAGTACTTAGGGACACTGATATGTCATTATTGAAATGGCTTCTTCAGGGGTGCAGTGTGGCAGAAGCTTCAGAGGAAATGTCAGCTCCCAGTGATACTTTAGAGGAGATGGGAGTGTTTCCTCTAAGGAAAAAAAAAAATCCTGGAAAGGAAAGTGAGCCAAGATGAAGCCTTCCAGGTATTTTTTGAGAGTAGTGGGATATTTAATACCCACTCACTGTCAGAAAGATGCAGCACAGTGATGATGCACTGGCTCAGCGTGGCCTGAGAGCAGGGAACTGCCAACACAGCCATTCCTGGACGGCTTGGAGAGCAAAATTTGGGGAATTTCCAAAGCACCAAGGCCTCACCAAGCCCCTTTCAGCTGTGGCCAGCACTGTTCATTGTACACCAAGCCAGATGTTGGAGGGGACGCTCCAGTAAACCCAGTGCTGGAAGGACAGGTTGGAATTGGTGGGAAGCTCATCCCATTCTCCATGACAGTTCTGCATTTCACTTTGATTTTTACCAGTTTTTACTCCATGTAGCCATCCAAATAATATCTCAGAGTTTTCTGTATTAATTCTAATCCCTGTCTCTCTATCCCTTGCTTAAAGATGTAAGAAAGCTGTGGTTAAACCCAAAGCTGACCTGTAATTTCTCAAGTCCTTCCTGTTCCTCCCAACCCAGCTGTCTATTTATCAGGTCTGCCCAGGAGAATGGTTCTCATTTCTGGCTACATGAGTGGGATGGAGGCAGCCCTCAGTTCCCAACACCCAACACCATCTGCTTTGCTGGGACGTTTATTTGACAAACCCTCCCTCCCAGGCACAACTGACTTGTGACTCCTTTCCACCCAGGTACATCCTCCCAGTTCTTCCCTGCCGTTTGCACCACACTTCCTCACTGGGAAAAATCCCTGCTTTGGTGCCTTTCAGCCTGCATCTGACCAGGATCCT